>NC_080165.1:50816289-51553066 GCF_950295315.1 Erinaceus europaeus
AGGAGATGTGTGTTGGAGGACTCATCATAACTGATCATGAGTGTTTACACCTTTGTTGATGAAGCATCTCTAGTCATAAGTCTCTTAACAACTGGACACTGTTGTACCCAGAAACCCTGCTTGGCACCTAATTGTGCTTTGCTTTTAGCAACGAAAACCAGAAGCACTCCCATTTCATTTCCATTTTAACTTAAGAGGGCCTGATTCAAGTGAGGAAAAGACATCAACACATTTATACTTGTACTCCTTCCCTTGGACCACAAGTCACAGTACATATAAACATATAAAAAGTTCTGTGTTTTTATTAGCACATTCAGTCATCCTGTCCATCCAGAGAGCCATGTAAACATCCTGAGTCCCCACACCTATGGACATCTAATCTTTGATAAGGGGCCCAAAGTATTAAATGGAAAAAGGAGGCTCTCTTTAATAAATGGTGCTGAGAAAACAGGGTTGTAACATGCAGAAGAATGAAATTGAACCACTTTATCTCACCAGAAACAAAAATCAACTCCAAATGGATCAAAGACCTAGAAGTCAGACCAGAAACAATCAAATACTTAGAGGAAAACATTGGTAAAACACTTTCCCACCTACACCTCAAGGACATCTTTGATGAATCAAACCCAATTGCAAGGAAGAATAAAGCAGAAACAAACCAATGGGACTATATCAAATTGAAAAGCTTCTGCACAGCCAAAGAAACTATTAAACAAACAAAGATACCCCTCACAGAATGGGAGAATATCTTCACATGCCATACATCAGACAAGAAACTAATCACCAAAATATATAAAGAGCTCAGCAAACTTAGCACCAAAAAAGCAAATGACCCCATCCAAAAATGGGCAGAGGATATGAACAAAACATTCACCTCAGAGGAGATCCAAAAGGCTAACAAACATATGAAAAACTGCTCTAGGTCACTGATTGTCAGAGAAATGCAAATTAAGACAACACTAAGATACCACCTCACTCCTGTAAGAATGGCATACATCAAAAAGGACAGCAGCAACAAATGCTGGAGAGGTTGTGGGGACAGAGGAACCCTTTTACACTGCTGGTGGGAATGTAAATTGGTCCAGCCTCTGTGGAGAGCAGTCTGGAAAACTCTCAGAAGGCTAGACATGGACCTTCCATATGATCCAGTAATTCCTCTCCTGGGCTTATACCCAAGGACTCTATAACACCCAACCAAAAAGAGGTGTGTACTCCTATGTTCATAGCAGCACAATTCATAATAGCTAAAACCTGGAAGCAACCCAGGTGCCCAACAACAGATGAGTGGCTGAGAAAGCTGTGGTATATATACACAATGGAATACTATGCAGCTATCAAGAACAATGAACCCACCTTCTCTGACCCATCTTGGACAGAGCTAGAAGGAATTATGTTAAGTGAGCTAAGTCAGAAAGATAAAGATGAGTATGGGATGATCCCACTCACCAACAGAAGTTGACTAAGAAGATCTGAAAGGGAAACTAAAAGCAGGACCTGACCAAATTGTAAGTAGGGCACCAAAGTAAAAACCCTGTGGTGAGGAGTAGACATGCAGCTTCCTGGGACAGTGGGGGGTGGGAGTGGGTGGGAGGGATGGGTCACAGTCTTTTGGTGGTGGGAATGGTGTTTATGTACACTCCTATTAAAATGTAGTCATATAAATCACTAGTTAATTAATACGAGAGGGAAAAATTAATTGTATGTTTCGAAGTTTTTCAAAACACAAACTGAATCTTTTCAATATATAGGCGGTGTAATTGATATACAGACTCTCTCAAAAGCCTAGACCAAGTAGATCAGAAGCAACCAATAGCACAGCTATATACCTAGATACTGGGTACTGTACAGAAAACCATAACAAAAGGACTTTTCAAAGTTAACCCAATTACCAAACAATGTGATAACATTAACCATCGATTGTCTTTTTGAACTCTAAGACAGCAGGAACCTCACATCTCCACTATAGAGCCACTACTTCCTCCAGTCCTGGAACCCTTGGATAGGGCCCACTTTCCCGTATGCCTCTCCCAATCCATATCAAATAATATTGCATCTGCCGATCACAACCTAACCAACACAACGATTGCCATCTCAATATGCTTCACTTCAGACTGTGTCCAGAGACTTCATGTGTGGAATGACAACCTTTCAACTTCATTACTCGCGTGAGACCTTTCCTTTCATAGTATACTCTAATTTCATCTCAGGTGGTTCACTTTCTAACAAAGTCCAAAACCCAGATATACACCAGTTTCTGTGAGAGAGAGCATATGCTCACACGTATCCATAAACTGCTGAAAAATATATGCCTGAAAGCAGAAGTGCACTAGAGTTTGCAGTGAGTATCCCCCTAACATTTCCTCTCCACTATTCCAACCTTTGGGTCCATGATTGCTCAACAATTTGTTTGGCTTCGTATGTTAACTCTCTTTTCAGTCACCAGGTTCCAGATGTCATCAGGATGCCAGCCAGGCTTCCCTAGACTGAAGACCCCACCAATGTGTCCTGGAGCTCTGCTTCCCCAGAGACCCACCCTACTAGGGAAAGAGAGAGGCAGACTGGGAGTATGGACCGACCAGTCAACGCCCATGTTCAGCGGGGAAGCAATTACAGAAGCCAGACCTTCTACCTTCTGCAACCCACAATGACCCTGGGTCCATGCTCCCAGAGGGATAGAGAATGGGAAAGCTATTAGGGGAGGGGGTGGGAAATGGAGATTGGGTGGTGGGAATTGTATGGAATTGTACCCCTCCTACCCTATGGTTTTGTTAATTAATCCTTTCTTAAATAAAAAAATTAAAAAAAATAAACATCCTGAGATCTCTGCAATCATAGAAGGCTCTTTACTGAGAAGTAAATTAACTCCCCACCCCATCAATTCTGAGCAGGCAAGACATGTTGTCAGTAAATTAAGAACAGAAATTAGAGAATGCATTTCTGAAATGAGAGCGTTTGCTGAGCATTTGGAAAGTAAATTTAGATTTAGAAGCAACTGATTCTGAGAAATGATCCATGCTTTCACTGTGTGGGCACTCCCCACCTACTGCTTCATATTCCATATTTCTTTCACAACCTACAGAAAGCAACTAAGTGCCATCTCTGTTGTAGCCTCCCCAAAATGCCCCAGAATGCTCTGTTGTCTGAAACAGGGGATAAAAGAAAATATTCTTGCCCACCTAATTCATCCTATCTGGTTTTTATTTTCTTTTCAGCATTGTCAGGATTTATAAAATATAGACCCAGTATCCCCTAGTATATGGAAATTAAAAAAAATCAGTCTGTTGTAACTTGTTTTCTTAGGCTGACATCTAGAATTTGTCCCTGCCATTTTTTGATACTGAAAGTGATCCACATATGTGCTAGGAATATTGGTGGAAAAGCATTGTAAAAGGGAAAATGACTTTTTTCACTGAACATCAGTTGGTAAATATCTGTAAATGTCTCAAAGGAGGAGAGTGAAGAGCATGAAGAATAGTCCAGAGTAGAAGGAGTAAGGCTGAGCATGTGAGAAGAATGAACATAGCAGAGTCTACAATATGAATAGGAAAACATTTTAATATAGGTTATATTTTCCTTAATTACTTCTGTTTCATTTTCATGGAAAGCCATATTGATAGGAAAAGCCTTAGTAGAGAACCATGGACATTAGCCCAATTTAATTTTATGATTGCTGACTGAAGAAAACTTAAAAATGCACACAAGGAGATACAGTTTAATCAAATTTGTTAAGACAGTTGCTTAACCAACCACAATGGCTTTCTAGTTTGATACATCTTGGGAACACCTGCTACTGACTTAGATCCCGTTATTTGAGGGAATGACTGAAATTCAGGGGTCAAGAGATAGTTCTGATAACGCTACAGACATTTGCAGGCATGGCATTCTAAACCATGGAAAACTGATTTTGTGCAAAATCCTAAAGTCTTCCAAATCTCTTTGCCACCACTTGCTTATCATTCCTAAAAAAAATTCTTTTTTAAAATTGTATTTATTTATTAGATAGAGACAAATTTAGAAGGGATGGAGAGGTTGAGAGGGAAAGACATAGAGAGAGACACCTATAGCCCTGCTTCATTGATCATGAAGTTTTCCCCATGTAGGTGGGAACTAGGCTCTTGAACCTGGGTCCTTATCACTGTAATGTGTTCACATAGCCAGGTGCACCACTGCCTGCCCCAGCCCCCCGTTAACTCTTTCTTTGCCTTGACAGTCTCCCTTTTTATTTTATTTTTTAAATTAATTAATTAATTAATTTTGCCAGGGCACTGATCAGCTCTGGCTTATAGTGGTGCAGGTGCAGGGGATTGAACTTGAGACTTTAGAGACTCAAGCATGAGAATCTCTTTGCATAACCGTTATGTTGTCTACCTTTGCCCCTCTTTTTATTTTCCACTTCAAGAGGATAGTAACAACAAATGTTGGAGAGGATTTCGAGAATGCAGGACACTTCTGTACTACTGGTGGGAGTGTACATTAGTCCAACCTTTGTGGAAAACTATCTGGAGATCTTTCAGAACAGTAGAATTAGATCTACCCTATGACCTTGCAATTTCTCTTCTGGGAAGCAAATCACCTATCAGATGAGATCTATGTACACCTATGTTCATAACAGTAAATTTGTAATAGCTAAAACCTGGAAGCCAGTCATATGTCCGATGGCAGATGAGGGACTAAAAACTGTAGTATATATACACAATGAAATATTACTCAGCTGGTAAATAAAACAACTAGACTATAGGCTTTGAGTCATCTTGGATGGATGGAACTAAAACACATCATGTTAAGTGAGATAAGTTTAAAAGAGAAAGGCAAATACCAAATGATCTCTCTTATAAGAGGGACTTTATTAATAGGGACAAGGGAGGAGAACATGCTATTTTTTGAGGTGTGGTATATAAAGGTATAATTCCATACAGTTTACATAACTTGAGTTCCATGTTCCCTTCCCTCTATTGAAAGTTTCCCTATTCTATATTCCTTTGGGACTATGGACCAAAGATATTTTGGGGGAACAGAAGGTTGAAGGTCTGGGTTCTGTAATTGTTTCTCCACTGGACATGGGAGATGACAGGTTGATCCATACTCTCAGCCTGTTTCTATCTTTCCCTAGTGAGGTAGGGCTCTGGGGAGATGGGGTTCCAGGACACACTGGTGAGGTCATCTGCCCAGGGAAGTCAGGTTGGCAGTAATGGTAGCATCTGCAACTTGGTGGCTGAAAACATTAAGATACAAAGCAGAACAAACTGTTTAATAATCAGGAACATAAAGGTAAGTATACTTTAGATGAAATTGGGGGTCTTCATGTCAGAAGAAGTTAGGAAGACTATTTTAGCTATATTCTGATGGCCTATGCCTTTACTAATTTTTGCCTGAGCCTCATAGCTAATATGCAGGTGGGCCAGGAATATTGTCTAGAAAGATGGTGTTGGAGTTGAGAATAGGACTAGAAAGCTGGATCAGGGTAGAGAGAAGCTCCAAGATATGGGAAAAGTTTATAAATACCACAAACTATAAACCCCATCAATTTGACTTAGGGCCCATGTCTATTTATATTTAGCAGGTCAATCCATACCCCCCCAGCTAGTTTCTGTCTTTCTCTCCTGATGTAAGGCTCTGGAGAGGTGAGGTTCTATGATACACTAGGATACATTGGTGAGGTCATCTGCCTAGGGAAGTCAGTCAGGTTGGAATCATATTAACATCTGGATCTTGGTGGCTGAATGGTGGTAAGATATAAATCAGGGCAAATCATTTTATAAACAAGAACCAAAAGGGAGGAAAAGAGAAGATGGAATTAGGGGTCTTTGGGTGGGAAGAAGCTAGGATATTTATTTTAGGTATATTTCGTGGGGCCTATGACTTTTAGTGATTTTTGCCTAAGCTCAATAGCTAATATGTACATTGACTTAAAATATATTTTCTTTGGAGATGGTGTCAGAGTTAAGGATAGGGCTAGAAAGCTGAATTAGGGTAGAGAGTAGTTTACACTCTTGAAGCTACCTCAATACTTACTGGAAACCTTGGTTAAAATAGAATGCAGTTTTGTCTCATGCTCCCTGGGCTCTTTGTTGGGGTCAGCAAGAAAATGAGCATATTTTTTAAAAAATAACTTGAAGAAAGTATATAAATACAATTAACTGTTTACCCCATCAGTCTGAGCTAGGGCCCATCTCTATTCATATTTAGCATAGGAGCTTGTGTAACCTCTGCTCTCCTGTTAGTGGAAGCTCACAGTCCATGGTCACAGCAAGGAACATTCTAGGCTACAATCATTTCAGGACCAGACTTTCTCAAGTGACAGACTAAGCTGACCTAGCCTTCTTTTAGAGAGTGGGGCAGTCCCTATCACTGCTGTACTACAGTGAAGGCATGATCCTAGAGAGTCCTACCAGAGGGTTTATGATAATGTCCCAGTTGGAAGTGACCAGTGGAGCTGGAGAGAGGGAACTGTTAGAGGTCTAGGCCTATCATGTCTAGGTAGAAATCCAAAGACTCTCTGACTAAAGCCCCAAATGATGGGGTGGATTGGTTTTGACCCAAAAAAGGCCATCGTTGTAGTGAAGCAGTCTCTTTACCATATCCAGCTTTTATAATTCTTTCTTTTTCTGATGAGCTTAGATTTCCCCTTGTTAAATTGTTGAGTGTCATTTGTTGTATCCAAACTGGTATTAGGTTTATGGGGTCTGGCTTGAAGTTTGGGAGGGAATAGACCTAGGATCTAAGTGGGTTCTAAATTAACCTTAAATTCTACTATATTCCCAACAAATTTATTGACTAGTATGTGTGGCTAGTAACTTGACTGGCACTAAAATAATGAACAGAGTTAAAATTATCTAAAATCCTAATATTAAGCTATAATAACAGTATATTAGAAAATATACTTCTTGTGTCTGCTTGACACACACACACTATATTTAATTTATATAAATAAATTCATTTTTATGTCCTATAACTGTATTTTGTATAATAAAATACTATCTCTTGATAAATCTTCACAGTAGTACTTTAAATAGCTACTTAAAATTTCATTACATTGACATGCAAAAACATGGTGTTTAAGAACTAGAAGAAATATTTAGAGGATAGTTAATTGCATGTACTTTACTAGCTATGTAAGATTTAAAAATATAGGGAGTCGGTGGTAGCAGCTGGTTAAGTGCAGGTGGTGCAAAGCTCAAGGATAGGCAAAAGGATCCTGGTTCCTGCCCCCGGCTCCCCACCTGCAGGGGAGTCACTTCGCAAGCAGTGAAGCAGGTCTGCAGGTGTTTATCTTTCTCTCCCCCTCTCTATCTTCCCCTCCTCTCTCCATTTCTCTCTGTCCTATCCAACAACAGTGACATCAATAATAATTACTACAACAATAAAACAAGGGCAACAAAAGGGAATAAATAAATACAATTTTTTAAAAAGTTTTAACAATATAAATGATAATAGAACATAGAATAAGATATCACCTCAAAATCTGAAACACCTTCTCTAACATCATGAGCAGCATTCCTATACATTTTTCTATGTTCAGTGCACTGTCTGAAAAAATAGCTAGTTAATTACTTCTAGTCTGTGTTATATATGTATGATGTTTCCAACTTAATAAAAATTGAACAGAATACATAGAGAAAAAATGATGTTAAACTTTATAGACATATTTCTATAAATGAAAAAATCACTCAGGACCTACTTAAGCTTTATATGAAAACATGGACAAATTATTTAATATATATATTTAAATTTCTTTATTGGGGATTAATGATTTATAGTTGACAGAAAAATACTATAGTTTGTACACACATAACATTTCCCAGTTTTTCACATAACAATACAACCCCCACTAGGTCCTCCTCTGCCATCATGTTCCAGGACCTGAACCCCCCCTCCCCTTTCACCCCCTCCCATACCCTCCCCATCCTGTTCCTCAGAGTCTTTTACTTTGGTGCAATACACTAAACCCAGTTCAAGCTCTGCTTTGTGTTTTCCCTCCTGATCTAGTTTTTCAACATCTGCCTGTGAGTGAGATCATCCCATATTCATCCTTTTGTTTTTAACTTATCTCACATTATTTGATTTTTTGCCTTACTTGAGCTGTAAAATCAAATTTAATAGTAGTAATTAAATAATAAGATGTTGTGAGGAGCTGGAGAAAGAGCATAATGGTTATGCAAATTTTTTCATCCCTAAGGCTCTGAGGTCCTAGGTTAAATACCTAGTACCACCAATAAGCCAGAGCTGTGAAGTTGTTCTTGTCTCCCTCTCTCTCTTCTTCCTTCCCTCTCTCTCTTTATCTCCTCATTACAACAAACAAAATTAAAAAAATTCATATGATGTGATGATAAAAGAGATACTATAAACAAAACACTTAAAAATGTCTGGATAGAGTGATTCATAAATGTCAGTTACTGTTTGTATTTGTTCAGTAGTATAGATTTTTAGAGGACAGACTGTGAAGAACACCAAATAGAAGGCATGATTTATGTTTTGATAATTAAAAATAAATCATAACTTTCTGCTGTGAAAGATGAAAAGATGTATCTTGTTTACTACTCAGACCATTGCACCTCCTTCCCATCCACAGTTTGATTTCTATTTCATGATTTTTATTCAGATAGATTTTCAACACATTCTGGTATACATCCACAATTAGCATAGGCATTTAATCAGGGTTTGCATTTAAAGTAATTGGATGCTTAGTACTTATAACTTTAGTTCAGTGTTTCTCTTCCTGGAATCTTTATTTGGTTCATCTTCTGAATGCATAGATTTCCCTTTAGAGTTAACTGCTTTCCTCAAAGGCCTATGGGCACACTGGATCATTTTGCAATTAAGAATGTATGTCTCTTAGCTTAACAATTGAGCAAAAATTGACCTGCTTTATTGAGTATTACTTTTCATCCAATTTTTATAAATATGTTTATATCCCATCTTGGAATTTAATAGTAGTTATTCTCCCTCTTTAAGATTTTTTTTTTTTTCTGGCTCTTTCAGGGTAGTATTGTCACTTACGTACCTTAAGATCAGTTCATCGCTATTCAAGAAAATCCATTCTTTTCCATCCAATGCACAATTCCTCCACTTTGGGAGAGATTCATAGGGAACTCAGTGGGAGGAAGGACACCCATGTAGTCAGTTAGATCAGTGAGATCAGTCCTGACAATCAATGAGGTGACAGATGTCACAGCCAGATCACTCTCACATCCAAAATTTATTAACCAGAGAAGGGACACAGAACATCACTCTGGCACATGAAGAGCCAACTCTTGAACTCAAGACTTTTGTATGTAAACTTTGTGGTTTTTTTGTGCTACCTTCCCACCCCTCTTAGTAAGAGAACTGCATTTTCCCCATGTAATCAAGATTTTTTCCCCCAGGGCTAGAAAGTTAGCTCACTTTAATACATGCCTACTTTGTCCTATACAAAAAAGATTTGATCCTGACCTCTACTGCACAGGAGAAAGCTTTGGTGCTGTGTTACTTTGCTTCTATCTCCTTGGTTTTTTTTTAATTATTTAATGTTTTATTTATTTATTTATTATTGTAAAGAGACAGAGATAAATTGAGAGGTGGATATAGAGAGGGAGAAAGACAGAAAAACACCTGCAGCCCTGCTTCACCACTCGTGGAGTTTTCCCCTGTAGATGGGGACCAGGGGCTTGAATGTGGATCCTTGTGCACTGTAATGTGCACACTTAACCAAATGCATCACCGCCTGGCCCCCTATCTCCTATTTATATATCCCTACCTAACTGAGAAAGTTGGCCCAGAGTAGTAAAGCTCCAGCTACAACAATAGCAAAAAGATTTACTTTCTCTCAAAATTAACATTTTATAATGTCTTCATGACATTTTAATATAGGCCTTCTATTACAGTTAATCTTCCTTAGAGTGCAAAATGTCTTTTTGTTTTGCACACTTTTTTTCCACATTTTTAAAATTTGGATTAATGGTTTACAGTAAATATAATTGCTGGTACATATGTAAAATTTCTCAGTTTTCTGCAAAACAGTCTAATTCCCAGACTAAGAGTTAGACTTGCACCAGGACATGCACCTAACCCCCTCCCCTGCCCCCACAACAGAGTCCTTTACTTTGGTGCAATACACCAAACCCAATCCAAGTTCTGATTTGTGTTCACACTTCTGTTCTTATTTCTCAACTTCTATGTATGATATAATCCCATATTCATCCTTCTCTGTCTGGTATATCTCATTTAACACGACTCTGTAAAGTTTCATCTAAGATGAAGTGAAGAAGGTGAATTCATCAATTTTAATAGCTGAGTAGTAGTCCATTGTTTATATATACACCATAGCTTTCTCAGCCATTCATTTGTTGTTGGACACCTGGGCTGCTTCCAGGTTGTAGCTGTGACAAATTGTGCTATTATGAACAGAGGTGTACACAGGTCTTCTTCTTCTTCTTTTTTTTTTTTGGGTGGGCATGTTTGGTTCCTTATGCTATATCCCCAGACGAGGAATTAAAGGTCATAGAGTAGATCCATTTCTAGCCTCCTGAGGGTTCTCTAGACTGCTCTCCAAATGGTTGGAGCAATTTTCATTCCCACCATCAGTGCAGAAATATTCCTTTATCCCCACAACCTCTCCAGCATTTGTTGTTGCTATTGTTTCTGTTGTATGACATTCTCACAGGGGTGAAGTGATTTCTCCTTGTCTTTATTTGCATTTCTCTGACAGTCAATGAGTTGGAGCATTGTTTCATATGTTTGTTGGCCTTTTGGATTTCTTCTTTGTGAGTATTCTGCTCATACCCTCTCCCCATTTTTGGGTTGGGTTACTTTTTGTTGTTATTGTTGTTGCTGAGTTTGGTGAACTCCTTATATATTTTGGTTATTAGGCTCTTATCTGACCTATTGCATGTAAAGACTTTCTCCCATTCTGAGTCTCTTTGTGTGGTAGTTTCCTTTGCTGTGCAGAAGCTTTTCAATTTGATGTAGTTCCATTGGTTTATTATTGTTTTACACTTCCTTGCAATTGGATTTGTAACATTGAAGATGTCTGTGGGCCATAAGTGTCTTCTCTTTAGAAAACTGTTTAGCTCTTTGGTCCACTTTTTATTAGATTATTTTTGCTTTTGTAGATCTGTACTCATTCTGTGTAGATGATTGATATCAAATGTTTGTCTGATGTGTGCTGTGCAAATATCTTCTCCCATTTACTGGGTTGCCTGGTTATTCTTGTGTACATTTTTTTTTATTTGTAGACTCTCTTTAGTTTTATTAATCTCAGTTATTTACTCTTCTTTTCATTTACTATGCCCAGCGGGTTTAATCTCCAAATACATCTTCCATGTGAAAGATTCACTGACACTTTCTTCTGTAAATTTTCAGTGTCAGTTCTAATATTCTGATATTTAATCCATTTTGATTTGACCTTAGTGTATGATGTTAGGTGGTGGTGTCTATCTAATTTTCCCAGCACCATCTGTTGAAGAGATTTTTTCCCTCTCCACTGAATGCTTTTGGGCCTTTCGTTATACATTAGGTGGTTGTATATGTGTGGGCTCATTTCTGTGCTTTATATTCTGCTCCACTGATCCAAGTGTCCATTTTTATTCCAGTACCATGCTGTTTTGTTTACTGTATTTTGTAGTATATAGGATAGTTATACCTTCATATTTTTCCTTTTTTTTTTTTTCTTAAGTGCTTTGACAATTCATGGTCTTTTGTGGTTACACACAAGTTTTTGGACAAGTTGTTCATTTTGCTTGACAAATGCCATTGGAATTTTGACAGGGATCTCATTTAAATTGTACATTGTTGTCAGGTTGCATTGTGGGGGAGAGAGAAGAGACCGGAGCGGAGCGGGAACACAAATCTTTATTCACACTGACACCCCAGAAATGGGCAAGAGCAGAGTGGTTTAGGCCATGTAGAGCTAGCAAAATGGCCGCCTCCCACTATGTCTAGCAGCCCTTCTCTGGGTCAGGTCTCAGAAGAGAAAAAAGGAGCAAGAGAGCGGCGGAAGCAGGAAGGGCTTTTATGGGAGAAATTCTGGAAGTGGCAAGTCGGGATGGGATTGGCTAGAAAAGGGGGTGGAGAAAACAAGGCACTCTGGGAAGGTAGAACGCTTCCATAGCAATGGTTGCTAGGGTTTGGGCTCACACGGGAATAGGTGATACTCTAAGGGGATAATATGGTAGTGGATATCTGTAAATAAAACTTGCATGGAAATATAATGGTTTATGGGCCATGCCAATGTTGGACCACATCTGCACAATTTCCCAACACATTGCTTCTGGTAGAATGACCATTTTAACAATGTTTATAATGAAACAAGGAATGTTCTTCCACTTCTAAGTGCTTTTCTCTATTTCCTTTAACAATATTGTATAGATTTCATTGTAAAGGTTTTTCATCTCTCTCTCCTCTTCCCTAGGGATCCCAATAACTCTGATGTTCCTATTTATTTTTTAATTAGTTATTTAATAATGATCAACAAGATTTTGAGATAAGCAGTGTACAATTCCATATAATTCCCACCACCAGAGTGTCATACCCCATCCCCTCCATTGGTAGGTTATCCTATTTTTTACCCCTCTGGGAATATGGACCAAAGATTTTCATAGGATGAAAAAAGTGCAAGGTCTGGCTTCTGTAACTGCTTCTCCAGTGGACATGGCCATTGACAGGTCAATCCAGACCCCCATCCTGTTTCTGTCTTTCCCTAGTGAGGTAGGGGACTGGGGAGGTGGGGTTCCAAGATGTATTAGTGAGGTCATCTACCCAGAGAAGTCAGGTTGGCATCATGGTAACACTGCAACTTAATGACAGAGTATTGAAGCTGTAAGGTTGACATCCCTGGCCTGGTGTCTCTGGACACAGTTTGAAGTGAAACATTTCAAGGTAGTGCTGGTTGCATTGATTTGGTTGAGATCAGCAGGTGCATTATCAAATGGTATGGATTAAGAGAAGCATGAAGGAAAACAAACAAAGCCCAAGATTTCCTAGGACTGGGAAAAATATGGGTCTTATAGAGAATGAGGAAGGTTCTTTGCTGTATTAGAGTTTAAGAAGGCTATAGATGATTATTATTATAATCAAGATATCTGAGAACTTGGTATATATACACAATGGAATACTACTCAGCTATTAAGAATAATGAATCCATCTTCTTCAATCTATCTTGGATTGAGCCAGAAGGAATTATTTTAAGTGAGATAAGCCAGAAAGAGAAAGAGGAATATAGGATGATCTCACTCATAAACAGAAGCTGAGAAAAAAAGAACAGAAATGGAAACAGAAATCAGAATTTGACTTAGTTGGAGTATTGCACCAATGTAAAGAACTCTGGGGGGCAGGGGACTCTATCTGGATCCTTACTCCTGTCCTTGCGTTTCACACGCCATGTGCGCTTCAGCCGCTGCACCACCACCTGGCACCCACTTCTTTTTTTTTTTAATGGTTGTTTCATAGACTCAAACCCAGAGTGGTGTGCCTTAGCTATCACTTTCCCAGTATGGTGCTTGCTGTCCCCAAGTATGACCTTTTAGTCCCAGGAATCTCCTTTACTCCTTTTCTGTCCATGAGCCACATGTCTCTATACTCACCTGTGGCTTGGTGAGTTTCTGAGAAATCCTCGTTGTATTTTGTTGTGTTTCCAGATGATTTTCATTTTTTTTTCTAGCTTATCGTGAAGAATGGAAAGTTACTGCTTCTACTCCATAGATACACCTCCTAAAGAATGGGTTTATATATCTAATAGCAATATGTGAGGTGTGACTTTAATCTTTCTTTTCTTTGCCTGCCTTCAGGGTTATTGCTGCAGCTCGGTGCCTGCACTATGAATCAACTGCACCTGGAGGCCTTTTTTTCCCTCTTTCTTTCTTTCTTTCTTTCTTTCTTTCTTTCTTTCTTTCTTTTTTTAAATATTTATTTATTCTCTTTTGTTGCCCTTGTTGCTTTTATTGTTGTAGTTATTGTTGTTGTTGTTATTGCTGTCATCGTTGTTGGATAGGACAGAGAGAAATCGAGAGAGGAGCAGAAGACAGAGGGGGAAAGATAGACACCTACAGACCTGCTTCACTGCTTGTGAAGCGACTCACTTGCAGGTGGAGAGCCGGGAGCTGGAACCAGGATCCTTATGCCGGTCCTTGCGCTTGGCGCCACTTGCCCTTAACCCGCTGTGCTACCGCCCGACTCCCTTTTCCTTTCTGTCTTCCTTCCTTCCTTTCTTTCTCTCTCTCTCTCTTTCTTTCTCTCTCTCTCTCTGTCTGCCTTTCTTTCTTTCTTTTTCTTTTTTTTACTGATAGGACAGAGAGAAATTGAGAGGAGGGGAAGACAGAGAGATGGAGAGAAAGATAGGCACCTGCGTACCTGCTTCACAGCTTGTGAAGTGACTCCCTGCAGGTGGGGAGCCATGGGCTCAAACCAGGATCCTTTTGTGGGCCCTTCCACTTCATATTATGTGTGTTTAACCCGGTGCACTACTGCCTGCACCCTTGACTTAAGTATTTCCATACCTTTTCTGTCATTACTGATATCTATTTCGCTTTTGATAGTTTTTTTAAATAATTTATTTCTTTATTGGGGAATTAATGCTTTACATTCAACAGTAAATACAATAGTTTGTACATGCATAACATTCCCCAGATTCCCATTTAACAATACAACCCCCCACTATGTCATTCATCATCTTTCATGGACCTGTATTCTCCCCACCCACCCACCCACCCCAGAGTCTTTTACTTTGATGTAATACTCCAATTCCATTTCAGGTTCGACTTGTGTTTTCTTTTCTAATCTTGTTTTTCTTTTGATAATTTTAACAAACATAATTTATACGTTTCATAGTTAATTAAACTATTTAAAAATACATTCATAGTTACTCATGCTTTTCCATTTTTTCAGTTCGTATATTTTTATTTTATTATTTAATATATATATATTTGATTTTTATCTCCCTATTTTAAAGCTGCTTGTGTTTGTGCTTATATGGGTGTGTTGCTGGGGCCTTGCATATGTAGAATTCCAGCACTCTCTGGTCAGTGTCTTAATTTTTTAAATTTCAGATATATTTCTTAAATCTCCCTTCTTTCTATGTATAATATATAATCAATATAATTTACATATATGCGTGTGCATGTATGTACATGATCTCTTTATGACTGGCAGATTGGTAAATTCATACTACATATTTGCATATTAATTGCCATGTTATCTCAAGAGTTGCTTTTGTCTCATATAAGAAAGTTATTAAAGCATTATCTAGTATTATGCTTTTTAAATGATACAAGTTAAACCAACTAGAAAACTGCATCATGGTTTAGAGTTACTATGTACTTTAACCCAGATTTAAAATGACATTTGAAGTGAAGTACCAGTGCTATGTAAGCATTTGATGAATTTCCCCCCACTCTTACCCTTTGAATAAGGTTAACAAGTTGAAACAATTCTTTTATGGAAACTAATATGTGATTATCCTAAATTACCAGGGAAAAATTTAGGGCACAACTTTATTTGTGTGAGTTTAGTAATAAGGTTTCTTTGGTTTGCACTGTTTGAAATTTGGAATGGACAAAAAGTTTATGCATTTCTCTTTTAGTATGATTAGAGGAAACATTACATACATAAGAATATGATCCACTTTTTATCTTCTCTGATCTAATTGATGGATTTGGTGTTTTGCTTTTGGCAACTTATGGACTTCATTGTTCAAAGCAAAAAAAAAAAAACCTTAAAATATATAGAGATAGATATGTATAGAGAAAGATAGAGAAAGAGAAACAGAAATGAATGAAGAGAACAGCATTGTTTCATCAAACATCTAGATTTCCACCAGTGCCAAGAAGCTTTGTCATGTGCATGGCCCTACTGCAACAGAGAAAGCTTTGGTACTGTTATTATTTCTTTCCCTCTAAATCTGTATTTCTGTTTGAAATAATGTATACTGGGAGAGACAAAGAACCAACAATAACAACAACAACAACAAAGCAATGAACCTGAATTTCAGAGGTTACATAATTTTTGAGCAATCAGGCCATGCTGTTTCTCTAAATGTTTAATGTGATATAAATCATATGACTAAATGTTTAATGTGATATAAATCATATGACTAAATGTTTAATGTGATATAAATCATATGACTAGTGTGAATGTGACCACAGAGTTCTCTAATTTGTGTGTGAGCACCGCCTGCTGGCTGTGATGGGGCAACTGGACCCTGGAAAATTATTTTAGACAGAAAATTATTACAGCCTTTAAAGTAGTTGAGATTTATGACACTTATAGTGAAACTCTCTATGGAAAGATTTTGAAATTGAAGTTTTAAGAATGTTTTTTTTCTAACTGGAACTTGTGTAGTAGCAGTTACATGCTACTTGCAGGAATGTAGATTGACTTATTCTTTAGGAAGAACAGTTTGACAATATGCATCAAATATCCAATCGAACTTTTAAATTCTGCGTTTAGAAATTTAGTCTAATGAGTAATCAGAAAAAAATTTCTGACACTTTACAAAGGACTTGTTCAGATCATTGTTGCAGTAATGAAAAAAAAAGACAAGAAATGAAATAAATAATAAAATATACAAATAAAATAAAAAAGATAAGAAAAAAAGAAGAAAACTTAAAATCCTTTTAGGAGAGGTTGTTATATAAAAGTAGTATACACACTTATATCTCTATGTGTGGGTAGAGAAACTTAGCCAGTTGCCAGGGCCCTGAGATCAGACGTGTCCCAAGGTGGAGGGAAAGTAACCACAGCCAGTCACCATATGGTCAGACGAAGTCAGGTGGGAACACACACATATGATATCCCTAGCTAGGACAGTGTTCTGTGTGCTCCCTCGTTCCAAGTTTCAAGAAGTATTTATTTATAAAAAGTATGCATTACAGACATTTGAACAATGTAATTTGAACAAAACAACAAGTAGTAGACAAATATCAGAATACATTTTGTAGGAAGAAAACATCAGGGTATGGATGCTTGAAACTGCCATTATCCTAATGTGATAATGTCAGATACATTCTTTTGATGCCATAAAATATTGAGTTTATTCAAGTTATCCCATGCACAGACCCTTAAGGCAGCGGCCAGATACTCAGATTTATGGGTAATCACTGTGGCAATCCAACCCCTCTACTGCCTGTGGGCAGGATTCTCCAAAATACCTGGAATTCACCTTAGAGCAGGATTTTGTGATAATGGGACAGAGCCTGAAATACAGGCCTCATGGAAAATTATTATTCAAAGGAAAGTACCTTGTAGACAAATATCAAGCAAAACATTTATTTTGCAAACATAAGAGAAGGTTACAATTCAGTAAGAATTCAGTAAGTATCAGGAAGTCTGGGATCAGAAAACTTGTACTACACACAGCTAAAGGAATACAGCCAAAATGTTTGTACATATTTTGATATATACTAATCTAAAAAGATATATGTATGATTAATTGTAAAATGAACTATGCAGGTCACTAACTGCACCTAGTCTATTGTAATCTTGGGTCCTAGTCCACCTCTTTGCAAATTCCGACTTTCTCACTTAGCATCATGTAACTTTGGGTAAGATGATTTGTCTTTTGCTCACATCTCTGAGTTGAGAACTATGACTCTATAGGTTATCTTCTAAATTAAAAAAATGTAATAAAAATAAAAATATGTTATTTATGAAATAAACTATTCTGACTATATTATTTGTATTCACACATATATCACATCTGTGTTTCTACCTCTGAACAGAAATACAGAATGATAAAATAAAGTCTATCTCATTGTGTTAGAATTCAAATTGATTTAAAATATTTTCTTCCCACCACTTATATTTTTAGTTCTACTTTAAATGTGTATTTCATATAAAATAAAATAATTAAAACTATTTACATGCTAAATCCAAAATAACCTCTGTGCTGTATAGTCACTATTAACAATACAATTTTATTTACCTGTACAAATGGAATTTGGAAGTTCCTTTTTTATTTAAAACATTATAATAAGTTTGACCAATAACCTTTGTATGTACTGAAATTTTCAAGTTAAAACTCAAATCTTTATTATTTAGTGCCAAACTTATTTTTTCTAACATGGAATATCCATAAAGATTAGAAACTAAATTGCTTTATTTAAAGAATTGCTTTCCTTATAATCTTCATGATTTAAGCAAGAGTAGTACACATACCATTCATTTGCAATAATGATAATGAGATGTGATTTAACTGTGAAGTATTGGTCTTCTGTAACGTTCAACATTAGAAAGGTGGAAACAAAGTCATGTGTGATGATTTTGAAAGTACTTTCTAAGTGACTTAATTTTCAGTTTATGTTTTATTTTTTAATTTTTATTTATAAAAAGGAGACACTGACAAAAAACATAGGATAAGAGGGGTACAACTCCACACAGTTCCCACCACCAGAACTCCATATCCCATCCCCTCCCTTGAAAGCTTTCCTATTCTTTATCCCTCTGGGAATATGAACTCAGGATCATTTGGGATGCAGAAGGTGGAAATTCTGGCTTCTGTAACTGATTCTCTGCTGAACATGGGCTTTGGCAGATTGACCCATACTCATACATCTTGAAATATATAAAAATCATTTAAGTTAAATGAATAAAAACTTCATGCTTATAAATTTGTAAGTGGCCAGAATCGTAACCAATTACATGTACATTAGCCTAATATAAGAAACAGGTCTGTAGAGTCAAAGCAAATTCTTCTCTTTAAAACACATTTACCTCAAGGGAAACAGGAAAAAAAATTAATAATTCTTACTATGTCATCAGTATGCTTTTAAGCATAAGTAAATTGGAAATATGTAGTCATGTAGTTCTAATGTAAGAATGGAATCCGCGGAGTCGGGTGGTGGTGCAGCGGGTTAAGCACATGTGGTGCAAAGCAAGGACCAGCGTAAGGACCAGCATTAGGAACCTGGTTCGAGCCTCTGGCCCCCTACCTGCAGGGGAGTTGCTTGTGAAGCAGATCTGCAGGTGTCTGTCTTTCTCTCCCCCTCTCTGTCTTCCCCTCCTCTCTCCATTTCTCTGTGTCCTGTCCAACAACAATGACATCAATAACCACAACAATGTTAAACAAGGGAAACAAAAGGGAAAATAAATAAATATAAAAAAATTTTTAAATGAATCATTAAAAAAAGAATGGAATTCATAGAAATGAAAAACATAAAGTTAATAAAAATATGAGTCATATAATGAAGTAGATTTGGATGCTGAAAATATGAATTTCTGAATACGGAGATAATTTTTTTCTGAAATTAAGGCAGAAAAATCCAGAAAAAAAATGTAGAACATAATTAGAAATCCACAGTTAGAACTGAATTCCACACACCTATGGACATCTAATCTTTGATAAGGGGGCCCAAAGGATTAAATGGAAAAAGTAGGCTCTCTTCAATAAATGGTGCTGGGAAAACTGGATTGTAACATGCAGAAGAATGAAATTGAACCACTTTATCTCACCAGAAACAAAAATCAACTCCAAATGGATCAAAGACCTAGAAGTCAGACCAGAAACAATCAAATACTTAGAGGAAAACATTGGTAAAACACTTTCCCACCTACACCTCAAGGACATCTTTGATGAATCAAACCCAATTGCAAGGAAGAATAAAGCAGAAACAAACCAATGGGACTACATCAAATTGAAAAGCTTCTGCACAGCCAAAGAAACTATTAAACAAACAAAGATACCCCTCACAGAATGGGAGAATATCTTCACATGCCATACATCAGACAAGAAACTAATCACCAAAATATATAAAGAGCTCAGCAAACTGAGCACCAAAAAAGCAAATGACCCCATCCAAAAATGGGCAGAGGATATGAACAAAACATTCACCTCAGAGGAGATCCAAAAGGCTAACAAACATGAAAAACTGCTCTAGGTCACAGATTGTCAGAGAAATGCAAATTATAGAGGAGGAATTGAAAGATGCTTCTTTTTATTTTGCATTAAGAACTGGAAAAAATAAGTTTAAAATGAGTTTACTAACAAAATGCTATTACAATTTACTTTTTTAAATTGAATTTTATTTTAAAAGTTTATTTATTGGATACAGTCAGAAATTGAGAACTGGAGGGAGAGGTAGAGAGAAAGAGAGAGACAGAGACACTACAGCAGCACTTCTTCACCACTCATGATGCTTTTCCCCTGTGGGTGGGGACTGGGGGCTTGAACCTGGGTCCTTGCACATTGTAATGTGTGCTCAACCAGGTGCATCACCACTCGGTCCCTATTATA
Organism: Erinaceus europaeus; assembly: GCF_950295315.1. Lineage (NCBI taxonomy): Eukaryota > Metazoa > Chordata > Mammalia > Eulipotyphla > Erinaceidae > Erinaceus > Erinaceus europaeus. The sequence goes on from NC_080165.1 coordinate 50,836,487, forward strand.
TGCAATATGTAGTGTATCATTCTGCCTAAAAGGTGGTTTATAAAAGTGATGGAGCAGTAACTTGCTTGATAGAAGATTGAAACAAAAAGAATTAGCAAAGGAGGATTATGCTAGACTATACGTTGATTTTTGCTACCATAAGTCCATTAATTAGAGAGAAAAAAAATACAGATTCAATTATGTGAAATCTTTAACTCATAGACCTAAAATAAAACATTAAATTTAAATAAAACATAGAAATAATAAAAATAATGGTTAATGTTTAGGTAAGTATGTTCATAAGAAATACATGTCCAAAATAAGAAAACATAAAGCAGACCTTGGACTGGGTTTGGTGTACTGCACCAAAGTAAAAGACTCTGGAGTTGGGTGGGGGGAGGGTTGAGGTCCTGGAACAGGATGGCAGAGGAGGACCTAAAGGGGGTTGAATTGTTATGTGGAAAACTGAGAAATGTTACACATGTACTGTATTTTACTGTTGACTATAAACCATTAATTCCCCCTAATAAAGAAAAACATATTTATGTCCATGCAAACAAATATATTAGGAAAGATATTTCAGGGTGTAGATTAATGTGAAATTTTTAATAATTTTCTTCCTTTTTACTTATTGATATTGCCACTTTTCCACTGTGGCAAGTTCTCGGTTTTGTCATTCCAGAATGGATTGTTACTGGGCAAGAAGAAAAATCAGTGAATAGGGGACATGCTTTCTTTGCACCCAGTCTAGATTTGAGCCCTAGCACAACAAGTATGGTGCTCTGGCACAGGATGAAACTCTGGTGGAATTGTACACATTAAGGTCCCAGCTCTACAATAAATCAATCAATCAATAAATAAATAAGTAAGTAAATAAATACAAGGAAGGAGGGATGAAAGAAAGAACTAGACAGATGACTACTTTTACCTACAAAAATTAGTCCAAAACAAGAATATTCCAGGCACAAAATTACAACATTTACAGAAGTGTTACTTTCTTTGATGTATAAATTAGGGTTTTTCAAATCAATCAGAAAAATGACAAATATTTCCTTAAAGATCTGGGCAAAGGGTATGAATTGTTTAAAGAAGAAATGTCTCTGTTAAGTGACTACCTTGGATACTTTTTATGCATATACATGCAAATCCACATGCAAACCAGTGGTATATGTACTATTCTTGTTTAAATCACGGAGAACATAAGGAAAGCAATCCTTTGGAGGAAGCAATTTAGTTTTCAATCTTTATGGGAATTCCATGTTGGAGAAAAAAAAAGTTTTTGCACTAGATAATCAAGATTGAAGTTTTAACTTGAAATTTTCAATATATACTAAGTTCACCAGTCAAACTTATTAAACTATTGTAGAGAGTGTTTAACATGTACACACAATGCTCTTTTCATCCTCTTTGTATCTGTGTTCTCTGTAATGAGCATGATTACCTATGTAGTCATAAAATTAAGGGACAAGAAAACATTTCCCCTTAATAGTTACACAAAATAATTCATGCCTGAGACTCTGCATTTGATCAGGTTTGCTCAAAGTTAAAGGAAGCATTAGATCTGGGAACCCATTTTTAGCAAAAGCCTCCCTTAAAACCAGCTGGGAGGAAGCTTAGCCTTGTCTGCCAGTTGTGTAATCAGTGATAGACTGAGTATAGAGGCCAGATGTGCTTTCTCTCAAACTTGAGCAGAATAATTCATATTGCAGTATCAGGAAATCTTTCTAGAAAAACACATTATTTCCAGTTGCAAACGTAACTTTTTCTGATATATATATATATTTGAGGGGTGAGAGTGTTCATGCATTATCTGCCTCTCATAGATGACAACTCCAAAGCCCCAGGATTAACTGAAGTCCCCAGTCACTCATACACCAGAGAATGCATTAGCAAATGAAGAAGTGGTTCTATCAAACAGTTGCACTTGGCATGCCCTTTAGGAATAGGAGCCCTTGCATGAATTTTGGGTACATGTGCACGACTAGCCATTCAACATGGGAACTGGCATGCTTGATATCCACACCTTCTAAAAGAAATCCAAGCTCAGACTAAAATATTTTTCTATTTTTAGGCAAAGTTAATTGAAGGCCACAAATTTAGAGCTATATATCTGTTGCTTCCAAAAGATTTACCAGCACAGATGGCAAATAAGCCAAAGATAGCTTAAAATCTTGGTCCCCAAGAAAGGAATATGATTTTCAAAGTGCTTCCATCTCTGAAGTAGGCACACAGGACCCATCCTGCATTCCTCATAAGATCCTACAGATCTTTCAGGCGGAGGAGGATTCCTAGCAAAAATCGTACACAGAATCTTTAAACTATAGACATGCGTTTTCTATTTCGGTGTGAAATCTCAACATACAGCAAGGATAATTATTTATGATTAGATTTTGACACTTTACACTCGGAAATTTGCAACCCGAGTTCTGAAGTCTAGAGGAAGAACACACTGAAACAGGAAACTAATGGGTAGGGCGCCCTTCAGCTGTTCAGCTGTTGGGTGGGACTCCAAAGGAGGCGTGGAGAGGGCCTGTGAGCATTTACTCAAGTCAAGCAAAAAAAAAAAATAATAAGGAAGAAGCAAATGCAGAAAAAAGAGTAATTTATATTATGAAAGATTGTATTGTTTATAATGGACGTCATTTCACTAACTTTACCTTTTCTGGAAATCTGAACTGAGTATTAATTTATAGATTTGGACACTTAACTCTAAGATGCTAAGAAACTTGCTCAGAGTCACTTAAGAAATGTTGAAACTTCAGCCATTTCTATTGTCTAAAGAGTTATCATCCTCCTGTAAATTTCTGGTAGTTTGCTTGTTGGATAACATTGAGATTAAAATTAAATGTCTGGGGCTGGGTGTCGTAGCACAGCGGTAAAGCGCACATAGTGCAAAGCGATCCTGGTTCAAGTTGCCAGCTCCCTACCAGCAGCTGGTAGTTTCACAAGAGGTGAGGCAGGTCTGCAAATTCTATCTTTCTCCCCTCCCCCTTTTGTCTTCCCCTCCTCTCTCAATTTCTCTCTGTCCTATCCAACAACAACAACAGCAATAACAACAACTATAATAACAACAAGGACAACAAAATGGGAAAAATGGCCTCCAGGAGCTGTGGGTTCGTAGTGCAGGCATCCAGCCCCTTAGACAACCCTGGAGGAAAAAAAAATAGAATATCACACTTGGTGAAGGCTGCGACATGTAGATTCCACAAAATTCTGCTTGATAATGGAGTGGAGAGATATCACAGAAGAAATGAGAAGCCTCTATTTATCTCAAAGAGTTTGTTCCCATTGTGACTTTTTATATAGTCTTTTGTCATCATATTTCTTATGTATTTAGTAGCCCCAGTTTTTAGTCATATTTGCTTTAATATACAAGTATTTAAAATGATGCACCACAATATTTACATTAAAAAGATGTAATATGTTTTCTGAGACTTTGATACCTACCCATCTACCTAGCTACCTCCATCCTAGGATTAAAGATTACATGATGTGAGAAGCTCAGGCATTGTTTCTTATTATTAAAGTTCAGTTAGTTTTTGTGGGAAAGTGTATTGAGATAGAAGGGGGTGTTGGTAAGTTTGTTCCAGTAGCTGTCTCTAAGACAGATTTTGATTACATAAATCAGAAGTGGTATAAACACAGTTTGCTTTAGAACACTGAGTAGAAGGTGCAAAGTAGGGGCTGGGGGAGGTTAAGGAGATAGACTGGTAAATTAGAGACATGAAAACAAATGTTACACTTTAAAATTTTACCTCAAGCTAGTCCTGAATTTATGTCCATGGGAAGTATGACTCATGAGAGAGGCATTTAAACATTATTATTATGTAAAAAAAGTAACTTTACTGATAAGTTTAAGGAAATTTTCAAGAAAGTCTGTCCTGAAACATGTAAAGCAAATTCCAGTTCAGGATATATAGAGATGGCATTGTGCTAGCTGAAGAATAAAAACAAGACATATATCTATTTAATAATTCACACTGTAAATATTTATTTGATTCAGATTGGTAATGTACTTGAAGTTATGGCAGCAAAATAATCAAAGTACTTAGACTTGTAAATATAAAGACTATTTAAGCTTATAAAATAAAACAATCTCAGGATCACCGAGATATCTACAGAGAAATTTATTAGTTATTTTACTGTTCTACTTTTTCTTGCTATTGTGAAGAATAACACAACATTGCTTCATAATTAAATGAGGTTTTCATAATTTGGTTTCAAAAGTACTAAAATATCACCTTTTGGCAAGTAAACAATATTTATATATTTTTTTTCTGGAAAGAGTGATCCAGAATGAAAATAATGCCAAGATAATTGAAGCAAAACACCTCCCCACCCCACCCCCATTACTTCCCATTGACCCAAAGGTGATGATTGACCCTCAAATTTAGGCTTATCTGTGAACACATTCTAAAAAGTCTCTGGTTCATGAAGAGTAGGGCAAGACAGACCTCCTAGATATCAGCTGGCATTCTCCAGTTGACACCTCATTTTTGATATCTTGGCAATGTTGAAAAGGGGATCCTAGCTATGGAGTTCAATGTGAGGTCCTATTAGGAATTTGTCTAACTTGAGCTCCCTTTAACCAAAGGTACTGATACCTCATACTGCAAGTAGCTGGAGGTCACATTTTAGATGTTGTACTCTTTTCCTTTTCCCTCTTTTTTGCTGACTTCACTCATTCCAATACTGCTGATAAACTGACACTTCATTTTTTTTTAATTTATAAAAAGGAAACACTGACAAAAACTATAGGATAAGAAGGGTACAACTCCACACAATTCCCACCACCAGAACTCCCTATCCTATCCCCTCTCCTCATAGCTTTCCTATTCTTTATCCCTCTGGGAGTATGGACCCAAGGTCATTGTGGGATGCAGAAGGTGAAAGGTCTGGCTTCTGTAAGTGCTTCCCCACTGAACATGGGCATTGACTGGTTGATCCATACTCCCAGTCTGCCTCTCTCTTTCCCTAGTGGGGTGGGGTTCTGGGGAATTGGAGCTCCAGGACACATTGGTGAGGTTGTCTGTCCAGGGAAGTCTGGTCGGCATCATGCTAATATCTGGAACCTGGTGGCTGAAAAGAGAGTTAGCATACAAAGCCAAAGAAATTGTTGATTAATCATGAACCTAAAGGCTGGAATAGTGCAGATGAAGAGTTGGGGTGGGGGGTGTCTCCGTTTTGTAGCTAGATAGGGAGATGTTGCTGCAATAGGGGTTTATTCTTTTCACGTCAGTGCCTTTGGGATGAAAAAACAGAGTTGGAAGATAATCCCCTACATAAACTCCATTATTCTCTCTCCATTATTCACGAATTGAAATTATCTGCCAGAAAGTGGGAAGGCCCTCTCCTGGGTCTTTCTCTAGAGGCTAAATCCTAGAGCTTCTGCTACAGTAAGTGGTGGAATGGAAAACTCTGACACTTCCTTAAGGATCAGAATAAAAAAGCATACAATATTTTCAATCCTAATATTGACCTCAACATGAAGTAATTTACTTCTTTAATGTCTTTTTCACTGTTAGACTTTAGACTGTCATTACTTTTATATGAACAAAATAGTAGTAATTTCTTTTCTATCTTTCTCTTTACCTCTCTTCCTCTCTTTCTTTCTTTCTTTCTTTCTTTCTTTCTTTCTTCCTTTCTCTCTTTATTCCTTTCTTTCTTTGCCTCCAGTGTTATAGGTGGGGCTGTATGCCTGCACTAGAGTCCACTGCTCCTGTAGCCGTTTTTGTTCTTTTTTTTTTTTGTATAGGTCAGAGGGAAATTAAGACAGTAGGGGAAAGTTAGAGAGGGAAAGGGAAAAATGGCTGCTTTACTGCTTCTGAAGCAAACTCCCTGCAGGTGGGAAGTCAGGGGCTCGAACTGGGTTGCTTGTGCAGGTACTTGTGCTTCATAATATATGCAAATAGTAGTAATTAAAACAATAACATTAACAATAATCATTATAAAAGGGTAATATTTATAAAACATATGATTTACTGTACATATGTATGTATACCTTTTATTATTAGTGATTTAACTTTTTGTAATAACTCCGTGAGGTAGACATCATTATTGTCACTTTGTAAATGAGGAATCTGAGACAAAGAGAGATTTAATAATTTAATCAATGTCATATAAATAGTAAGTGGTAGAGACAGGATTCTTATTTTTATGAATTAAAAGCTTTACTTTAAAATAAATAAATGTTGTTTTAAAAACAAAGCATCATATACAGTATAATAATATGTACTGCTACTAAATATATTCCCTTACATCATTATAATTATTTAAAATTCACAATGTGTCATATATTAGTTACAATGAAATAAAGTTTTATTCCATTCAACTGAAATCTTAGCCCTCCCAGGGTAAATTCATAGTATATTTTAATTTCTTGTGATTCCCAAGAATAATACAGTTAGTATGTGCATTCTTACAGATAAGTTCCTTTTGGCTGTTGAATTAAATAAATATACAGAATTTATGTGTGTTTATATGTTGTTTTCTTTTAATTTCTAAATGTTTCTGTGGGTAGATGTTTTCTAGTTTCATTGCAAGTGAGCTGATGTTAACATCTTCCTATTACGGTCACTGTGTCAATTATTATAGACACTGTCTTATATAACATGCTTAGAAGAAGTATTCTATATTAATCATACTTTTTTGAATCACTTCAATAATGGGATGGTTAAATATCTCATTGGATAATGTGTTGCTTCACCATGTGTGATACCCAGGTACAAACTAGGCCTACACATCATGGAAGGAAGCTTTGAAGCTGTGGTACTTTTACTCTCTTTTCTTCCTTGTCTCCCTGTCTCTATCTGAAAAATTTGCTTCAACAATCATTTACTAAAGGAGTCCATTAGGGCCAAGTACTGTTGCCAGGCATCTTGAACAAGTTGTCATTTGTGATACCAGGATCCGAGTAACTTGAGCACATACAAGTTATACAAAATATTTCTAGACTTTGCATTCTGTACTGCCAATTTCAAAATGCAGAAGGCAAACTCATAACTGAATTATTTCTAGGATCATTTGGCTCTGGTAGTTAAAAATTTAAAATATTCTCCAATCTCTACTGGAGAGCCTCTCTTCCTTTGATTTACTCAAGTGTGAAATAGTTTACTACTCATCTCTGTTTCCTAGACACCTTGCTGAGGTTCTGATGCCAGTCAGATAGTATTTGTAAAGCACTTTATTCTCAGAAGAAAGGTCACACTTAGAAGGTTTAGTATTATCCACATGACTGCACTAAGGGCAAATATCATCACCGGTCAAGCTTTCTTCTGTTTTCATATGCCATTTACCAAAAGCATATGTAATAAAGAGAAACTCACCTTTCAAGCTTGAGTACAAAAGAATAAAGCAACTATTGTGCCTGAGAGAGACTTTGAAGTTATGTCAAGTGTTGGGACTACGTGTAAGCCTGATAGAGCTTAGGGAGAACCACCCCCGTCCTTGGATGGAGGTCTGAGAAGATAACCTCTTGGTAAGTCTCTCTCAACCGAGGTGAGCATAAGGGGGAAAACTCAGACTTGTTTCTTTCCTTCTTGACTCTCAGGCCCACAGAAACCCCAGTACTTCCCTCCATTAACTGCAGGCCACATGGCTGCAGATTCACTTATTCAAAGTCACCTTCTGATCACAGAAGAACACACCTTATCACACACTTAATCACAGACCCCAGACAAGAGAAATTCCAAACTATATGGCTTTTTGATATCCATCTTCTCTCTGTCTCACCCTACGGGTTTAACCCCTATGCTTCTCTCAAATACCTTTGGATAATTAAGTTGCTTGTGTCATGGAGAATAACTGTCTTGTATCTCATCAATTCCTATCATACCAGTCCCCTACCTTAGGGGCATACCAACCGTTAAGAAACCTGTAATCTCTGACATATTTCAGTAATATTCCCTTCATTTGTTTTTCTGTTTAACTCATGTCCACCTTGCTAATAAACAATTTCTGAGTTTGGAGTTCTGAGTTCTGAATTCTGAGTTAACACGCTGAGGAGCTCCCTGGTGTCTTCATGTCACCCCTGTCGTGAGCGAGAAAGAACCAGTCCGTTACCTTTCCCCTGGAGATCACCCCGCCAGAGACCCCGACAGTCAAGCAAGTGGTTAGTCTTGTTAGTCATCTGAAAAATCACAAGACTATTACATGCACAATAGTCTATAAATTTGAATTGACTTTATCCAAGCTTAAAATTATGCTCACCACTCTTCATTTGCTGTCTTTAAAAATATTTTGCTCTTGTACTGTACAGCAAACCATAACAAAGGGACTTTTCAAAGTTAACCCAATTAACAAATAATATGATGATAATATTAACTATTGATTGTCTTTTTGAACCCTAAGACAGCAGGAACCTCACATCTTCACTATAGAGCCTCTACTTCCCCCAGTCCTGGAACCCTTGGATAGGGTCCACTTTCCCGTATGCATCTCCCAATCCAAACCAAATAATATTGCATCCACCGATCACAACCTAACCAAAGCAACGATTGCCATCTCAACATGCTTCACCTCAGACTGTATCCAGAGACTTCACATGTGGAATGACAACCCTTCAGCTTCATTACTCGGCTTCCAGATGCCACCAGGATGCTGGCTAGGCTTCCCTGGATTGAAGACCCCACCAATGTGTCCTGGAGCTCAGCTTCCCCAGAGACACACCCTACTAGGGAAAGAGAGAGGCAGACTGGGAGTATGGACGGACCAGTCAACGCCCATGTTCAGCGGGGAAGCAATTACAGAAGCCAGACCTTCTACCTTCTGCAACCCTCAAAGACCCTGGGTCCATGCTCCCAGAGGGATAGAGAATGGGAAAGCTACCATGGGAGGGGGTGGGTTATGGGAATTGGGTGGTGGGAATTGTGTGGAGTTGTACCCCTCCTACCTTATGCTTTTGTTCACTAATCCTTTCTTAAATAAAAAATTTAAAAAAATATTTTGCTCTTTTTTCTGCTCTCTTGAACTAGACATTAAAATAATCAGGAAAAAGCTGTTCATCAGATATGACTTTTAAAGGACTACAGTTATAAGGTCATTATCTCATATCATTACCTACATGTGAGACTTCCATAAATTGTTATGATGAAATATATTTTTATTATCATTAGTGGAATAGGACACAGCAATGAATAAGACAGTAATTGTCTTTATTTATGAAACAGGTATCACCAAGAGCAACTTAACTACATCAGTTATCTTAATAGCAAGCTGATACTAACTTCAGTATGATAAATAGTTTTACAGTTAGTTATTATTTACCTGTAAATATGACACAAAGCTTTCCACAGTATTGGACACATAACAATAGGATGTGTTTAACAAATGTCTAAATCTTTATTTTTTACTTAAATCATAACAAAACAAATAAACAAACAACAGACTCTTCTGCTTGAGTATACTACATCGATTTCAAGGTTTTGTTGTACATTCTACCTTCATTGTCATTATACCTAATGGGAGGAGGAGGAGGAGGAGGAGGCCTGTAATATTTGCAGACTGAGTGAGTCCATCACAGAATAGCTAACAGACCAAGCACAGATACAATGAGGCTTTCATAAATAAGATAAGGAATAGGAAAACAAAATATATAAAATTTCCTTAACTCTCAACTCACCTGTTATAATTTGCTGTTGTTTGTCTATGCTTGTTAATACTTTCCCTATTATCTTAGAGATGATATGCATTAAAATGCTCTTTAAAATAAGTATCCACAGACACATTTAACAGTTTGATTGATGTGTAATTTATAATCCACGTAGTTAATTGAGGCTTGGCCTCAGGAATTTTTTTTCTTTTATTTGCCAAATATATACTGAAAATATGATATACAAAGTACTGTGAGGAACAAAGTGATAAAAATAGGCATGGATTTTGACTTAGAGATTCAAATATGTAGTAGCCACTGCAAATCTAATACACAAATAATTTCAAGTCACTGAGAATACAGTAAAACAAAAAGAGTAGGAAAAAGTATTCCAGATATTGAGAATATGAAGTTAGATCATTATGGGGGTATTATAATTTACTCTTGAAAGAGAAGTTAAAGATCGTCTTTGCAACATGGATGGTCTTCAGCAGAGATGGGTATGAATATAGGGGATGTCTAATTAACATAGCCAAGTGAGGAAAGGTCTAAAAAACTTATACTATATTTTGGTTTAAAGGAATGCTACCATTTATGTGAAATATTAACCATTTTAGGAAGCAAAAGGAAAAAAATGTGCAAAGATAGGTTTGGAACTAGTTATTCATTGTCTTTTATACTTGTACAAAGAGTCTGAATTTTGTTCTGCAGATCAGAGTTCTCAAAAGTTAGCCTGAATCAGGACCCCCTGGAAAACTTATCAAAACACAAACTTCTGGGTTCTAAACCCAGATTTCAGGGTACACTAGGTCTTGGGTGGGGAGTGAAAAATTATGTTTCTAACATGTTCTCAAATAGGTTTGTTATGCCAGTGGAAAATATTGTAGAAGACAATGTGAACAAAATGTAATTCTCTCATGAAGCTGTAACATGGGCAGTTGTAACTCTGGTAAGTGGAGAGTAGAGTGGATTAGAGAAAGGAAACTCTCGTTAGGGCAAAACAGGGTATAGTTCCAATTGAGACTTAATCTAATGTGGTGAGAACAAACATGAAAAGGACAAAACTGATGTGTGAAATGAGGATGGGAGTAAAGTTTTCTCAAGGTAACAAGAAAATCCATGTAGTAATAAGACAGTGATTTTGGCTTTGTTTTCTTCCTCACATATTTACTTTTTTAACCACTGTCACTTGTCTAAATCTTTTGTTTGGTCATCTTATAAAAAAGCCACTGCATTATTATTTTTTTTCAGTTTATTTTTTCTTAATTTGTTTAATTTTCTTCTTAAAATTATTTATTTTATTAAAGATTAAAAATTTTTTTAAATTTATTTTCCCTTTTGTTGTCCATGTTGTCTTTTTATTGTTGTTGTAGTTATTGTTGTTGTTATTGATGTTGTCATTGTTAGATAGGACAGAGAGAAATGGAGAGATGAGGGGAAGACAGAGAGGGGGAGAGAAAGATAGACACCTGCAGACTTGCTTCACCACCTGTGAAGTGACTCCCCTGCAGGTGGGGAGCCGGGGGCTCGTACTGGGATCCTTATGCTGGTCCTTGTGCTTTGAGCCACATGTGCTTAACCCGCTGTGCTACTGCCCGACTCCCAGAATTATTTTTATTGAAGTGCCATTATATTAAATTATTTTTATAAATTACAAGTGTGCATCATTAAATATCAGCATATACTCTATCAGGTCCACCATTAAAAGTATAATTCTATTCTTTTAAAATTTTTGCTTATTTTCTTTGATAAGACAGAGAGAAACTGAGAGAGGAAGGGAAGAGAGAGAGACATCTACAGCACTGTTTTATGACTCATAAAGCTCCCCTTTGCAGGTGGGATCAGTGAGTTTGAACTTGAGTGTTTGTGCATGGACACTCAATTAAGTGCATCACTATCTGGCCACCTCTAACTCTATTCTTTATCAAACAAGTTGACTTGTTTTACTTTATTTACCCATACCACTTTTCGTAGTTTTCACCTATTTGATTTTTTTCTTTTCAGTGGGAGGTGGGATGGGTTAACGAATTATAGCACATTTGTCTATGCATGGGTATAATTTCTCAGTTCTGCATAAAAGTAGCGGGTTAAGTGCATATGGTGCCAAGCGAGTCCCTGGCCCCCACCAACAGGGGAGTGAGTGGCTTCACAAGTGGTGAAGCAGGTTTGCAGGTGTCTATCTTTAAAAAAATTTTTTTTATTATCTTTATTTATTGGATAGAGATAGCCAAAGATCGGGAGGGGTGGTAGAGATAGAGAGGGAGAGAGACAGAGAGACACCTGCAGACCTGCTTCACCACTTGTAAAGCTTTCTCCCTGAAGGTGGGGACCAGGGGTTTGAATCTGGGTCCTTGTGCACTGTAATGTGTGCGCTTAACCAGATGCACCACTGCCTGGCCCCATGCAGGTGTCTATCTTTCTCTCCCCCTCTCTATCTTCCCCTCTTCTCTCGGTTTCTCTCAGTCTTATCCAACATCATTGACAGCAATAACAACAACAATAATAACAACAACAATAATAAACAACAAGGTCAACACAAAGGAAAAAACCCAGGGGCAAAAAAAAAAAAAAAGTTTGCTACGCAAGGTCCTCAACTTCCTCTCCCTCAAACCTCTCTATTCCATTCCTTTCCTTGAGTATCTTGTTTTGGTGAGTATAGCACATCTTAGTCCAAGTTTCACTCTCTATTCTCCCTTTCTGACTGTCTCCCAAGTTCCACATGCATGTGAAGTTATCTAGTATTCATCTTTCTTTTCCTGACTCATCCCAGTCAACATTTGTCCTTTAGATTCCAACAAAGGTGAAGCAAAGATTGAGATTTTAGTTTTTGTTCTGATGTCCAGGTTTTTGACACTTAGCCTTGGTTCACCAACATTGGTCAAATTACTCTATCCTTTCTGCTCTCCCATTATCTATATATTTGCTTCTTTTGTTGCTATTTGTTCCCAGTTCTATCCCAGCACACATTACCTCATTTAGAGTTGGAGTTCCTTTGCTTCTTTTTTTATAGGATTCCTTTCAGTAATTCTTGCAAGGCAGGGTTGGTGGTGATGCATTTCTTTAGTTTCCATATATTTGGGAAACTTTAATTTCTCCATACTTGAAGGATAATTTGTCAGGATAGGGTATTTATGGCTAGTAATTCCTATTTCTTAATACTGTTAATATGTCATCCAACTTCTTTCTTGCTTCTCAAGTTCATGTTATGAAATCTCATGAAAGCTTGATGGTTCTGCCTCTGTCTGTTAAATCCTTCCTTTCCCTTGCAGACTGCAATATTTCTTCTGTGTCCTTACTTTTAGAAAGTGTTACTGTGATGTGTTGTGGGATGGGCCATTTGGGATTCAGGAGCTTTAGTTTCTCTTCAGTTTCCTCTGTGACTATATTTTGAACATTGCACAAGTATGGATTATTTTTCTTCGAATATGTTCTCTCCTCCTTTCTTCTCTTCATCCTCAAGTATCCCAATAACTCACATTTATTTTTCTGATGGAGTCTGCTATTTTAGAGGACTGTTTCTTTTTTTTTGTAAACATTTCCTTTTCAGCAGCTTTGCACTCAGTGTGGTGATTTTATCTTTTAACATTGCTATTATCTCCTCAAGATGACGTATACCACTTACTAGGCTTCTTATGTATACCCCCAACTCCATCTAAAATTTTCTTCATATAAACTCTGTTCAGAATTTTCCTCATCTATTTTGTAACTCTTTGGTGAAATTATTTCTGAGATCCTGGAATTGTTTCTGTATGTTATGGTTGAAGTCGCATTGCCTTCATAATAAGTTTTCTGAATTCACACTCAGACATTTTATCCAATTTTTGTGATATTGGATAGTTGAGTTTGTGTTCATTTTTTTGGTTAAGTGTGGCTTCTGCTGCTCAACCAGCAGGTGGCACAATGGCTATATTGTTTATACATTTTGGGGTTGGAGAGAGGTAGGGGAGAATCTTTGGTGTTACCTTCATCAAGTTTAGCTAGAATAAAATTTCAATGTAGCGATTATGGGAGTGCTGCCTCTCTGAGCACAATTGCAGTGGCCTATTTCAGACTGCATTCTATAGACTGGCCACCCTCTGCTGCTGTTTGGGCTGGGTCCTCATTCGCCTTTCTTGTTGGGGCTCAAACTTAGTGCCAGTATGCCATTGTCTATTTCATAATAGCTACCTTCAAGTTCCCTTTGTCTTAGGATATTTTCCCATGCCTCCTTCCATGCATCTGTCTGCATCCACTTGTCTCTCAGTGATTTTCTTCAAACACTTTCAATTGTAATTGAAAGTAAAAATTGTAATCGTTAAGTGAAATTCTGAGCATATTTAAAAATTCTTTTATTTCATTTTTCCTGCAGGCATGATCTTTTAATCACTGTTATTTCTTGATCATACCCTGTGGGATAACCCTTTAATATTTTTAAAGAAACAAAATAAGTTGGATAATGTTACTAGACAAAGTTACTTAAATGGTCCTTCATGCAACTTTTTACTTATTTATTTATTTTTAATATTTTATTTATTATTGAACAGAAAAAGAAATTGAGAGGGGTGAGGGAGAAATTGAGAGACACTTGCATCCTTGCTTCACCACTTGTGAAGCTTTTCCCCTGCTTGTGAGGACTAGGGGCTTGAACCTGCATCCTTGTGCACTGTAATGTGTCTGCTTAACCAAGTGCACGACCACCTGGCACCTCCTTGATGCATCTTCATGAGACTTAATGGACTTTTGTGAGCAAGATTTGGAAACCATTAAAATATGTCTTCTTTAGTCATAGAACAAAGTGGTTTTTAATTATAAATATGAGTTGATATGGTTATTACCTTTAAAAAGACTTTTAGGGGCAGCCAACAATTCTGGTGTCTATACAAAAAACTTTCATAAAAATCTGTTCAGTTTATGAAATAAACAGATTTTGCTTTTCTTAAAATAGACATTGCATCAGTTTATTTATACCTAGGTAGAACAAAAAAGAAAGAACATTACAGATCAGAGTCACATAATTTCCAACAGTTTAAGTAACTGATCCAAACTTATCTTTACTAAGTTAGAAAGTTAGACTATATTAAAAAATATTTTTTCAGTGGAGATAAGAGTTACTGTATGCTTTTACTATTAATTGAACATAAAATCACTAAATTTTTTAATTTTTAAAAATATTTTATTTATTTATTAGAAAGATAGGAGGAGTGAGAGAAAGAACCAGACATCACTCTGGTACATGTGCTGCTGGGGCTTGAATTCAGGACCTCACGCTTGAGAGTTAAGCACTTTATACACTGCACCACCTCCCGAACCACTATAAAATCACTTTTTATAGTAAATGGGACTTTGCTTTATTTCTACCAGTATTACTGGACCTAATATAGCTGCTAATCTTCAAAAAGAAGTATTAAGTGATTAATATAATTGTTTTTGCATTCCTGATTAACCGAACACATCCCTTTTCTGGGCACATTGTCATCGGTAATAACATTAAAGGTCCAGGCAATACATTACCAAACACAATTCAATTAATTCTAATACCAAAGCTGAATTGAAGTGTCAATATTATCTTTTACAATGGTAGTTCTTTTATGATTTTAAAACAAGTAATTTCACAATAACAAATTTCAACAAAAGCAGATGTATAGGAAGAAACTAAAAACGGTAGGCGTAACTTTTTATTGTAGGTTTTTTTTTTTCCCTCTTTCCCTCTAAATGATGTCAGTTCTGCATGAACCTAAGCACAGCACATTACCTTCTCTTTGGGAATTTTCACACCCTTTAAAACCCACTTGATTGTTAATGTCAGCTGCATTATTAATTTTTTAAATAACAGTTATTAAAAGTTGATGATGCTTACTTAAAAATGTTTAAATCTGCTGGGTTCAAATGGGGTCGTCAACAAAGCCTGGTCCTTTAATTTGGGCAGAGAATGATCATCTCATACAAATGTGGTTAACTCATACTAGAGGAATTTTCAGAAACAGAATTTTTATTCTTTTGAGTTCATTGTTGGTAACAAATATTAGACAAGAAAGGAACTGAAGGAGACTTCCAAAGGTGTAACTATGGAGTAGCAGCAGCCACGTTTTTGCTCTCCCCAACTAACTAGGGAAAGCAATTAAAATCACCTGAAAACAACAAAATATGGCTAAAATTTCTTTAAAAACTCACCAAGCCACAGGTGAGTACAGACTGTCACCTGCAGCTCATGGACAGAAAGTGGGTGAGTGAACAATTCCTGGGACTAAAAGGCCCTACTCTATGTCTGCCGGCATCAGACTAGAATTTTAGCATCTGAGGATCACCACTTCCAAGTCCCAATTAAAGAAACAACCATTAAAAAAATAAATAAATAAGGAAGAAGAAAGGAAATCACTTAAGCCACAGATGAGTACAGGTACATGTGGCTTGAGGACTGAAAGGCGGTGAGTGAGTGATTCCCAGGACTGAAAGCCAATGCTCAGAGATGACAGACACCAAATTAGGGTAGTAGATGTGACACATCACTTCCAGGATCAAGTTTTAGCAACAAAAAGAGGGAGGAGGAGGAGGAAGAGGAGGAGGAGGAGGAGGAGGAGGAGGAGGAGGAGGAGGAGGAGGAGGAGGAGGAGGTGGAGGAGGAGGAGGAGGAGGTGGAGGAGGAGGAGGAGGAGGAGGAGGAGGAGAAGAAGAAGTAGGAGAAGAAGGAGAAGAAGAAAAAAACACTGAAAAACTCACCAATTTACAACTGGGACTTCCCAAGTTACCATTGCTGTTACCCTACAGTGGCTGGAAAAGCAGCAGGAAGACCATATATTGACATCAAGGTCACAGAACTTGTTGGCTGACTCAGGATAAAAATCTCTCCTTCTCCACAAAGATATAAAAACAGAGAAATCTAACACCTTAGCTATAATGCTTCCTGCTAGTGTGCACACACACAATCCCCACTAAATAAGGAAACCCAGAGATACACAGACAGCAATGACAAAAAGCCCCCCAATCCAGACAGAAATAGACTTAGGAAAAAAAAAAGATAGTCATAAAGTTTAGAAAACTCATTATGAAATCAATTCAAGAACTAAGTGATCATCTTACCAAAGAATTACAAAGCATAGGAAAAAAACACCTTCAAACAACTTAACAATCTAAAGGATACTTTGAATGCAATTCAGGTTGGAGTAAGAGGTCTTAGAAGTAGACTTAACCTCCATCAGGAACACATCCTGAACCCTCTTGTGGGCCTCTACAAGAACTTGCCCAAATGTAGAACAACAGTGGTAGGGACTGCCCCATTCTCAGAAGGTAGACTGGGTCAACATACTCTGCCACTTGAGAAAGACTAGTTCTGAAATGAATAAAGCCTTGACTGTTCCTAGCGATGACCATAGCTAAGATCTACAGAGATGCAGAGATTACACAGGCTCCTGTGCTGAATACGGACCCCAGATCAGATTGATGGAGTTTACAGTTAACAGTATTTATATACATTTTCCATATCTGGGAGATACTCTCTTCCATGATCCAGCTTTCTAGTCCTATTTCCAAGTCTGACACCATCTCCCCAGACAATACTTCTAGCCCGCCTCCATGTTAGCTATTGGGCTCAGGTAGAAATTGGTAAAGTAGTGTACCCCAAAGAATATACCAAAAATAGACTTCTTAGCTTTTTTTAAAATGGAGACCCCAAATCTCATCTGCTCTATTCGTCTTACCTTTAGGTTCCTGATTATTAAACAATTTGTTCTTCTTTATATCTTTTAAAAAATTTTTATTTATAAAAAGGAAATATTGACAAAACCATAGGATAAGAGGGGTACAACTTCGCACAGTTCCCGCCACCACCAGAACTCCATATCCCATCCCATCCCATCCCCTGATAGCTTTCCTAATCTTTAACCCTCTGGGAGTATGGACCCAAGATCATTGTGGGATGCAGAAGGTTGAAGGTCTGGCTTCTGTAATTGCTTCTCCATTGAACATGTGTGTTGATAGGTCAACCCATATTCCCAACCTGTCTCTCTCTTTCCCTAATGGGGAAGTGGAGCTCCAAGGCACCTTGGTGGGGTTGTCTGTCCAGGGAAGTCTGGTCACATCCTGCTAGCATCTGGAACCTGGTGGCTGAAAAGAGAGTTAACATACAAAGCCAAACAAATTGTTGAACGATCATGGACCTAAAGGTTGGAATAATGCAGATGAAGTGTTGGGGGGGGTCCTCCATTTTGGAGATAGCTAGTAGGTATATTTTAGTTATATTTCAAAGGGCCTATAGGTATACTAGTGGTTTTTTTTTTTTTTTTTTTTTTTTTTGTCTGAGCCTGAAATCTGATATGCAGGTGGATCCAAGTTATTGTCTGGGGAAATGAGGTCATGGCTGGGAAAAGGACCAGAAAGCTGGATCAGAGAAGAGAGTAGTTCCCTAATATGGGAAAGGGGTATAAATATTGTTGACTGTAATGCTTTTTCAGCCACCAAGTTGCAGACGCTACCATGATGCCAACCTGACTTCCCTAGTCAGATGACCTCACCATTGTGTCCTAGAACCTCACCTCTCCAGACCTCTACCCTACTAGGGAAAGGTAGAAATAGGCTGGGAGTATGGATTGACCTGTCAACATCCATGCCCAATGGAAATGCAATTACAGAATCCAGACTTCCCACCTTTTGCACCCCATAATGATCCTGGGTCCATACTCCCAGAGGAAAAAAGAATAGGAAAGATTCCAAAGCAGGGAATGGAATGCAGAATTCTAGTGGTAGAAATTGTGTGGAATCATACCTCTCTAATCTTACAATCTTGTTAATCATGATTAAATCAATTTTTAAAAAGAGCTTAAAAAAAAAGAAAAAGTAAGAAGTAGATTTAAACAGGTAGAGAATATAAACCACCATACTCTGTGAATTTAAAAGTCTTAGGAAAAGCTTAGGAAAAATGAAGCAACTTTTCAATGAAATAACAGATTCCATCGGAAATACATTTATCAGAGATATTGGATCCTTGAGGAAAAAGGGAGAGAAAAAGGAGTAGAAAACATATTCAAAGAAATTTTAACAGAGAATTTTCCATACCTTAACAATGTTCTAAATATAGAAATCCAAGAAGGTGAATGCACATCTAAATTTTTGAATCCAAAATGACACAAACCAAGACACAGCTTTGTAAAACTATCCAAAACCAGGGGTAAGGAAAAAATATTGTAGGCTTCCAGGGAAAGGAATAAAGTCACATACAAAGGCAGAACCATCAGGCTTTCATCATATCCCCATTACAAACTACAGAGGCAAAAAGTGGAATGGCATATTCAAAGTATTAAAAGATAAGAATTTTCAGCCACGAATTATGTACCTCACTAAATTATTCTTCAAATATGAGGGAGAAATAAATATCTTTGCAAACATTCAGAAACAGAATGAATCTGCCACTACCAACCCTGTTTTGCAGGAATTTCTGAGACGAGTCAAACATGAAAAGAAGAGGCAAAAGAATCTCAACTTCTTTTGTTATTTCCCTGACAAGTTTTTATTAGTGATTTAATATTGCTTTACAAAATTATAAGATAATAGGGGTATAATTCCATAATGTTGCTACCACCAGAGTTTTGTGTCCTTTTCTCCATAGGAAACTGCAGTAGTTTTCCCAAAATTGCAAATATAGGTTGACTTCATACCTATATCTATCTATCTATATATATATATCTATATCATCTATATCTATGTAATCTATATATATATATATATATAATTATCTAATATTTTGCTCACTTAAAATATTTGTTATTAATAGTTTGTTACAAATTTTGAGATTACAATGCATAGTTCCATACCATACCTACCACCAAAGTTCTGTATTCCTACCCCTCCCACCTCCCAAAGACAACCACCATAGTTCTCACAAATCTTAGAAACATTTTGATTATTTCTGGTTTGTTTTCATTTTGTTGTTGTTGTTGTTGGAAAGTTTATGTAAATGAGATCTTCAGATTCCACATATGAGTGAAACCATATTGGTCATAGGATCAATGCAACAGGAAGAAATAACCACCATCAACTATGCTCCCAATATGCATGCACCCAAATATGCAAAAAAAAAAGTACTTGCTGACTGAAAGGGAGAAATTGACAGCAGCACAGTATTAGCTGGAGACCTCAATACAGCATTCACAGCAAAAGACAGATCATCAGGACAAAAAAAATCAACAAGACATAGAGGCTTTAAATGAAATCATAGATGAGATGAACTTAACAACAATATGCAGAACATTTCATCCCCCCAGAAAAGCATATACATTCTTTTCAAGTTCACATGCAACATTCTTAAGGATTGACCATGTGTTGGGATACAAAGACAATCTTAATAAATACATGAATATTGAAATCATAAATAGTATCTTTTCTGACCATGAGATGGTGAGATCTGAAATAACCACAAAAATAAGAAAAAAAAAAAGACACCTTAACTATGGAGACCAAACAATACACTTCTAAATAATACGTATGCCACTGAAAAAATCAAAAGAGAAATTAAAAATTACTTGGAGAACAATGAAAATGAAGATACCAACTACCAGACCCTGTGGGATGCAACAAAAGCTGTCCTAAGCGGGAAGTTTATAGATATAAGACCCATATAAACAAAGTGATGATCTCAAGTAAGCTACCTAATATCACAACTGAGCCAACTAGGAAAAAACAAAACAAAAACAAAGCAAACATCAACAACAATAAAACCCAAAAGTCAGCAGGAAAATGAAATAGTCAAAGAGCAGAAATTAATGAAATAGAATCCATAGATGATCCAAAAGATTAATGAAACTTAGAGCTTGCTCTTTGAAAGGATACATAAAATAGATAAACCACTGGCTAAACTCACAAAAATCAAAAGAGATAAAACTGTGATAAAAACATCCCGGAACAAAAGAGATGAAATTACAATTGGAGATGGGGAGATATAAAAAAAATCATACATCAATATTAGGATCATACCATACCTTATCCAATAGGAAGTAGGTAGCTTAGTAAAGACATCTGGGTCTGGTCTTTTATTCTTGGGTAGATTTTTTGCTTAACAATTCAATTTCTAAACTAGTAATTGACATGTTTAAGCTACTTACATATTTGTCACTTTGAATACACTAGATAAGATGAAGAGCTTTCACTGATTGACAAGGCCAATGGGTCAAGAGATTATTTAGGAGAAGAATGCAGATAATGTGGGATCTGGTAGTGGTGCACCCCGTAGTGCACACATATTGCCATGCACAAGGACCAAGTTTCTAGTCCCTAGTCTCCACTTGTAGACAGAAGCTCCACTGAGTGGAGCAATGCAGCAAGCGGGTTCCATTTTTATCTAGCAAAAAAAAAAAAAAAAAGGCAAAGGTTTCTTTTGTGGTAAAACAACATTTTTTTTCAGTTCTTAAAAAAAAAAAAAAGCTTTTATACTCATTGCTCCAATCCAACTTTCTAGCCCTTTTCTCCGCTCTGACACATTTTTCTTAGACAATATTTCTATCCAACTTCAGGCTAGCTATCAAACTCAAGCAAAACTATCAATTGTGTGCCCCCAGGAGCATGCCTAAGATGGACTATCTAGCTTTCTTCTACTCCAAGATCTCTAATCTCATCTGCTCCATTCTTTCTTTTTCCATCAGGAACACCATCATATGCCCTCTTGTTGGCCCTGCCAGGACCTTGCCCTCACCATAAAGCAGGGACAGTAGGGATAGTCCTAGTCTCCAAAGGGAGTTTGGGGTACAATACCTGCCACTTGAGGAAGACTGGGCCTGAAATGAATGCAACCTGCAATGTTCCAGCTGTGACCATAACCTGCGAGCTCAGACCAAAAGGGACTCAGAGTCTACACAGGCTCCGGTGCTAAATATATATATATATATATATATATATATATATATATATATGGGCCCTGGGTCAGGTGGATGGAGCTAAATAGTTCATTTGTCCACAGAATTTTTTTTTTCAAGATTGGGAGCTACTCACTGCCTTAATCTAACTTTCTATCTCATTTTCTCCACTCTGACATAATTTTCTCAGAAAATGTTTTTATCCAACTTCAGGCTAGCTATTAAACTCAAGCAAAACTATCATAATTGTGTGCCCCCCAGGAACATGCCTAAAATAGACTTTCTAGCTTTCTTCTAACGTAACATCCCTAATCTCATTTACTCTATTCCTACTTTTTGGTTCCTGTGCATTAACCATTTTGTCTCAGTTTATGTGCTACCTGCCACCTTCCAGACACCAAGTTGCAGATGCTACCATGATGTCATCCTGACTTCTCTGGGCAGATAACCTCACCAGTGTGTCCTGGAACCTTATCTCTCCAGAGCTCTGGCCCACTGGGGAAGGATAGAAACAGGTTGGGGGTATGGATCAACTGGCCAACACCCACATACAGTGGAGAAGCAATTACAGAATCCAGAACTCCTACCTTCTTTCAAGCAACCTTGATCCATACTCCCAGAGGGAAAGAGGTGATAGGAGGAAGAAGATAAGAGGGCTCCGAACTCCAGCTTTCTCAGAACATAGAGAGAGAGGAGGAAAAGGAGAGGGACATATGGAGGCAGTAATGTTGTTATGAGTGGTTTGGAGGGGAAGAGAGGATTGGATCAGGAAGCAGAAGGGGGCAATTGTGTATAAATGTAGACAGATAGTTGGAGAGATTATGGCTGGCCCATGTGGTGGCTTGCAGTGAGTGAAGATTTGGAACCCTGGTTGTGGGAATGGAGTGGATTTACACCCCTGTTGACATGTAATTTTGTAAATTGCTATTAGATCACTACTAAAATTTAAAAAACCCTTTAAATATTGAATAATGCCTATACCTTGACTTATATATGAAATAATACTTAATAGGTGTTTGCAAGTGCTTACACTTCCTGAAGCACAATTTGTTTCATTGTTTTAAAACTTCTGATGATCCACTTGGAACAAGTCAGAACCACTAGTCTATGCAGCTTTTGTGTTGAAACATACAAGCCTAGCACTGAATTTTATTGGTATACCAATTCTGTTCAAGCATATGGAAAAGCACTTTAGATTTTACTTAAAAGGAAGGACTTTTTTATCAATGGCAATTATACCAACTTGCAGAAAAATCCTTAACTTTATAATGTTTCTTAATTTCATAAAGTAGAAAGCAACTTTAGAGTGGAAAGTGATTTGTGTAAAACCTCTGATTCTAAACATACTGATTTGGCACATGCAAAATCGATAGTGAAATTAGTATTTGCTGAGACTGAACTGGCTTACACAAAGTTGACTTAAAACTGGGGAGCTGTATCATGACAATTTCTCCATAAGTGCTAATTTTGCAATGGCTATTTTACAAGGTCTTTCAGAATTGTATCTTAGACCTTAATGGAGCAGTTCCACTCTCAGACATTGAATAACTTTACTGTCATCTCTTACCATTTGGTTTCCTTGCCTCATGGTTTTGCTTCGATCAGACATTTATCTTGCTGCAGAAATATTTGATTTATTCTACTTCTCAACATTGTCCTATTTCTATTTTCTTTTGTCTCTCCTGTTGATAGACTCTCATAAATCTCTCAAATATTAAAATTATTCTAGGTATTTATTATGTATAGTCTCAAGCTGCTCCCATAGGACTAGTAATTTGACCTTGCATACTTATTTTATGATTTAAGAATTCAAATTTATTGTTTTTTAATTTCCCAAACTAACCAGCTGAAAAAAGGTTGTTTGGTATTTACATCTAAATTCGTTTATCAGCATTGTTTGTCTCTTTCTTTTTGCGCACTACATTATTTTCCTGGTTCAAGGTTATGATAAATGTGTTACAGTGGAAGGAAATTCCAGAGTTTAAACTATTTTCATACTAAACCACATAATATGTCTTGCATTAGTCATCTGTAAACAGCTTCACAGATATTTCCTGTTGTTTCTCTATGATACATCTTGACTTTACAGTTTGTATTTTGTCTTTCTGGCCAATAATATTTCTCTTCTTCAAGGGGAGGTTTAGATATGTCTCCAATTTCTTTTTGATGAAATGAGATAGATACAAGCTCACACCAGTTTGATTTATTCAGACTAAGATTGAAAAGATTGAGCAAACAGTTGGATTTTCTTTAAACTAACTTTGGTTGAGCAAGTGGAAACAGAAGGTTAAAAAAGCCCTAAGAATTTGTTAGAAGAAACAAAAATGCCACCTACTTTGGTTTATTTTCTCAAGTTGATTCTTTGTGGCATGCACTCTATTGATGAAGAATGAAATGATCAAAATGTAGAAAGACCTTCTGTTCTATTTTGAGTCTTTTTCATTAAAATATAAGATTTCTGGTGGTACACAGAATATTTGTTTAAAATAGCATAAAATACTAATGATCTCTTCAAAGTTGCTCAAAATTACCACTTTTCAGGAATTTTATTTCCTTCAGTTAATTTTATTTCTTATCTGGATTCCAGAAGATAAGATGATAATTTTTGCAAGTTTTTTTCTTTTTTCGTTTTTTGCCTCCAGGGTTATTGCATTGGCTCAGTGTCTGCACTATGAATCCACTGCTCTTGGTGGCCATTTTTTTTTCATTTTATTGGATAAGACAGAGAGAAATTTAGAGAGAAGCGGGAGATAGAGAGGTAGAGAAAAATAGACACCTGCAGACCTACTTCATCACTTGTGAAGTTCTTCCCCAAAGGTGGGGAGCTAGGGATCTTTGGATGGGTCCTTGTGCTTAGTACTATGTGTGTTTAACAGGGTGCCCCACTACCCGGTCCTCTGTATTTTTTTTCCAGATAAAACACCACAAGAACACTTTCCACAAGTACTATTATTAAGCTCTATTGAAGGATATTAGGTAACATTCTTGGAATGTGCTGTCTTTCATTATCTAATGTTTTTCTTTTTCATTTTCCAAAAGGATTGCATTGAATATACAATCAAGAGCTGCTTGTCCGTGGGCATTGACAGGTTGGTCCATACCCCCAGCCTGTTTTTATCTTTCTCTAGTGGACCAGAGCTTTGGAGATGCGAGGGCCCAGGACACATTGGCGAGGTCGTCTGCCCAAAGAAGTTGGGATGGAGTCATGGTAGCATCTGTAACTTGGTGTCTGGAAGGTGGCATGACCTAAGTTGAGACAAAATGGTTAATGACAAGAACTAAAAAGTAGGATTATAGCAGATGAGATTAGGGATTTTCAGGTAGAAGAAAGCTAGAAAATCCATTTTAGGCATGTTCCTGTGGGCATACAACTATGGTAGTTTTGCTTAAGTTTGGTAGCTAGCCTGAGGTTGGATAAGAATATTGTCTGTGAGAATGGTGTCAGAGCAGAGAAAAGGGCTAGAAAGTTGAATTAGGGCAGGAGGGAGTAGCATGTCCTAAAGGTACCAGGACTGAGGCTCTGGATTTTTTAAGATGTATATTTTGTGTCCAATTCAATCTCTTATTGTGTACAATAGCTGTTTTGGGGAGAGTGAAGGCCTGATCATGGCTACTTCATAAACCACGCCTCCCATGTTGTGAAATTATTAGACCATAGTTTGTAAAAGAATCTTGATATTATTTCCCGCAGAGATTGTACCAATTTTCATCTCCACCAACAGTATACAAGAGTTCTTTTCACTTCTTCTCTAGAACTTACTGCTTGATCTAGGGGTCTAGATAAGAGATGATATGATAACACTTTCAAGGTACTTTTTTCCTAATGGCCAATGATCTTGAAAATTTTAATGTGTCTACTTGTCATCTGTGTACCATCTATTTTTTTCTTTTCCCCCCTTTTGTTGCCCTTGTTGTTGT
Organism: Erinaceus europaeus; assembly: GCF_950295315.1. Taxonomy (NCBI): domain Eukaryota; kingdom Metazoa; phylum Chordata; class Mammalia; order Eulipotyphla; family Erinaceidae; genus Erinaceus; species Erinaceus europaeus. The sequence continues at coordinate 50,861,789 of NC_080165.1, forward strand.
AGTTATTATTGGTGTCATCGTCATTATTGGATAAGACAGAAAGAAATGGAGAGAGGAGGGGAATACAGAGAGGGGGAGAGAAAGATAAGACACCTGCAGACCTGCTTCACTGTCTGTGAAGGGACTCCCCTGCAGGTGGGAAGCTGGGAGCTCGAACAGGGATCCTTAAGCTGGTCCTTGCACTTCGCCATGTGCACTTAACCCACTGCACTACTGCCCGACCCCACTGTGTACCATCTCTGAAGAAGTATCTATCAGATCTTTCATACATTTTTTTGATTGAGTTGTTTGATTTTCTTTTTTTTTTTCTTTTTTCTTTTTTTGCTTTGTTGTATGAGATCTTTACATGCTTTGGATATTAGTTTCTTGTCAGACATAAGTAATTTGAAAGTATCTTTTTCCTAGGAGAAAGTTGCCTTCAATTTTGTAGTGTTTCCATTTGTTATGGTCTTTTCTATCATCTGTTTTATTGTGGGGATTGATGGTTTACAGTGCTGTCATCGACATGTGTATACTCTTCTATTTGACGATGTATTGTTTACTTATTTTCAGTTTGGTTTCTCTTGCTACTAAAGTTGACTTTCCCAAAACACATCTGAGGTAGATGTTTTTTTTCTGTTTACTATTTTCTGTGTATTTCTGTTGATTTAGATGTTATTTTCAGTTTAAAATATCTTTTTCAATTACCCTTTATTTGTAGTGTTAGATATTTATCTATTTTTTTTATTTTTAGTGATATGTGGTTGTAAAGATTTCCCAAACAATCAGTGGAAGTGGTTTTTTAAATGGGGATATTCCATTGCACTGGTATCAGTATCTGTCTTTTTGCCCAAATCATGCTATTTTTCTTTTTCTTTTTTTTTTTAAATTTCTTTACTGGGGAATTAATGTTTTATATTCAACAGTTAATACAATAGTTTGTACATGCATAACATTTCCCAGTTTTCCATATAACAATACAAGCCCCACTAGGTCCTCTGTCATCCTTCTTGGACCTGGATTCTCCCCCACCCACCCACCCCACAGTCTTTTACTTTGGTACAATATGTCAGTTCCAGTTCAAGTTCTACTTGCCTTTTCTCTTCTGTTCTTGCTTTTCAACTTCTACCTGAGAGTGAGATCATCCCATATTCATCCTTCTGTTTCTGACTTATTTCACTTAACATGAATTTATCAAGGCCCATCCAAGATAGGCTGAAAACAGTGAAGTCACCATTTTTTATAGCTGAGTAGTATTCCATTGTATATATATATACCACGACTTGCTCAGCCACTCATCTGCTGTTGGACACTTGGGTTGCTTCCAGGTTTTGACTATTACAAATTGTGCTGCCAAGACCATATGTATACATAGATCATTTTGGATGGGTGTGTTGGGTTCCTTAGGATCTATCCCTAGGAGAGGAATTGCAGGATTATAGGACAGGTCCATTTCTAGCCTTCTGAGAGTTCTCCAGACTGCTCTTCACAGGAGCTGGACCAATGTACATTCCCATCAGCAGTGCAGGAGGGTTCCTTTGACCCCACAACCTCTCCAGCATTTGTTGCTGTTACCTTATCTGATGTAAGACATTCTCACAGGAGTGAAGTGGTATCTCACTGTTGTCTTTATTTGCATTTCTCTGACAATCAAAGACTGGAGCCTTTTTTTCATGTGTTTCTCAGCCATTTGGATCTCTTCTGTGGTGAATATTCTGCCTATGTCCACTCCCCAATTTTGGATGGGGTTATTTGTTTTCTTGTTGTTGAGTTTGGCAAGCTCTTGGTGTATTCTGGTTATTAGCCTCTTGTCTGATGTACGGAATGTAAAGATCTTCTCCCATTCCATGAGGGGTCTCTTGGATTGCGTAGTGGTTTCTTTTGTTGTGCAGAAGATTTTTAATTTGATGAAGTCCCATAGGTTTATGCTTGCCTTAGTCTTCTTTGTAACTGGATTTGTTTCATTGAAGATGACTTTAAAATTTATGCAGAAAAGAGTTCTGCCAATATTTTCCTCTAAGTATCTGATAGTTTCTGGTCTAACATCCAAGTCCTTGATCCACTTGTAATTTACTTTGTATTTGGTGAAATATAGTGTTTCAGTTTAATTCTTTTGCATGTTTCAACCCATTGTTTCCAACACCATTTGTTGAAGAGACTCTGCTTTCCCCATATAATAGTCTGGGCACATTTGTCAAAAATTAGGTAGATGCCCATAGGTGTGGGAGCTTACTTTTGGGCTCTCAATTGTTTTCCACTAATCAATGTGTCTATTCATGTTCCATTACCAAGCAGTTTTGATGACAACAGCCTTATAATACTATTTGAGATCTGGGAATGTGACGCCTCCAGTTCTGTTCTTTCTTCTCAAGATTGTTTTGGAAATTCTAGGTCTTTCCTGGTTCCAGATAAACATTTGTAGCATTTGTTCTATTCTCCCAAAAAATGTGGTTGGGATCTTGATAGGGATAGCAAATCTGTATATGGCTCTGGGTAGTAAATTCATTTTGATGATGTTAATTCTTCCAACCCATGAACATGGAATATCTTTGCACTTCTTTGTGTCTTTTTCAATTTCCTTGATATTTTTTTATTACTATAACTTTATAACTGAATTTGTGGTCAGAAAGTATGATACTTCTTTTTTTCCCCCTTGAGGTAGATTTTTTGTGTGTGTGGTTTTATACAACTTTTGGAATTGGTTTTATCTCCTTGAAAACTGATACTGGGATTCTGATAGTGATTGTCCTGAATCTGTATATTAAGTAAATAATCTCTGCTGATTATTTGTCAAGATTATTGTTCCTGGCTTCATCATCTCTTTAATATGCTTATATGTTTGTGTATATCTACAAATATATGATATTTACATTATTATTTGTCATCTAAATATTTTTTCATTAGCAACATAGGTTTTTGTGTGTTACTGGTATGTAGGAATACAACTCAGTGAGAGTGGCCAGAATGGATTTGCCTTCTATAGCAGTTTACCTTCAGGTAGCCAAGTACCTAATGATCAAAGCAGTGTCTTCCCTTTGCCAAAGGCTAAGCCAATAAGTAAGACTATTAAGAAGAAAATAGTAATAACTGCAAAAGTAAAAAGAAGTTTTGTTTGTTCTATTCACATATCTGTATTAAGCTGTAATATTTAAAGTTTATCATTGTAGAAAATAGGTATAGAGGCCTGACAATGACTTGGGAAATTTGATGCGTAAGTATTAAATTTATAACTATAAATTTTAAGTAATTCGCTTGCTTTTCTGCTACCAGGATAGTGATTACTCTTGACTTTTTTTTACAATAATATAAAAGATGTTATAATACATATATATTATATATGTTATAATGTGTTATATGTTATACTATGTTACATGTTATAATAATGCTATATGTTATAACATATATGTTATAATACATACACATATAATAATATTTTTAAGTACTCATTTATGAAAGAGAAAGGAGAAGAAAAAAAACATAGAATCACTCTGGTACATGTGATGCTGGTGGTTTAATTTGAGGCCCCATACTTGAGAATCCAATGGTTTATCTACTGTGCTACTTGCTGGGTTACAAGTTCCTGTATTTCTGTATGAGGGGACCTGAAAATGGAAAAAGAACAAGCATTATGAAATGTTCAATAAGGAAGAAGTAGGCAGATGGCAAGGAAAAGATGTATTAAGATAACTTTTTTTTTTTCTTTTTCATTGGCTTAACTTATTTTTGGCTTTGAGTTGTTGAGATTATTATTTTGTGAATTCAATATTTTGTCTTAGAGAGATATAAAGAGAGATAAGCCAGCCTCTGATGAGATCATTTACTGAGAAGTACTTCAGACAAAAGGATTTAATGGTTTTTTAGGTTAGCACACCAGAACAAATTTTAGAGCATGTCAGGCTTAGTTCTTTAGATCAACAAAAGACTTGTGCTTCCAACCCTTAGTCAGTCAGCATGCTATTCCATCCTCCCACCTATTTGATTATAATGGATGCTTTCCCCTCCAAGTATTTCATCTTTAGATTTTGATAACTTCTGCCCACCTTCACTCCCATCAATCAGATCTTACGTAATAGCACTGTGTTCACTCCCCAAAATGAAAGCTATTCTTTAGAACAACTATAATTGGAACAGGTTGAGAAAGAAAAGTCCATGTCAAACATTGCTTGTCACATGCTAGTGACAACTAGACTCTCATAAATAGTGCACAATCAAATTGTAGCTAGATCTGTATGACAGATATAAGTGGAGGAGGTCTAAAATTCTGTAGACAAAATGATGAGGAAATTTCCTTATAATAGAACTTAGCATCCTTAAAAATAATCAATTTAGTTAAATGAAACCCCTCTCAAATTCTACCAAAGTTCTCTGATTGTGTGATTATGTACTCACATGAGAGACACTGAAAATTCTCATCATTGACTTAATGAGGCTTGAAAACCAGATGTTTGATAAGTGTGTGATGTTTTTCTGATTAAACTGGGAATATTTTCATTCTCTCTCTAATTTCTATGGTGAAACACATATTGATAAGATTTGACTCTGATGTGATGACAACACTGAATCAATTCAGCAAACATTGCCACACTGCTTTGCATGCTGAATTTTGCCTTTTGTGCCGTCTGATGGTTAGTGAGGGGGTCTAACTCATCTTTCAGTCACCAAATCAGATCTAATAGGTGATGCTCTAGTCTAAACACTAGGTGGCAGTAAACTGCTGACATAGCAACCAGGGGACAAAACTCAGATCTGTCCACTACCCTCAAAGGGTTAGGTAAAGCAGATGGTATGTGGTTAACACTGAATGATGTGGAATAGCACAACATAACATAGCTTCATAACATTTCCAAAGTAGACTTATAATTATTAAATCTCCTAATATTGCTGAAGCTTCTTGAAATTACACCTGCTTATTTAAAAGCTGCATAGAGCAGAGTAACATAAGCGGTAGAGCTAGCATTTTTCAAAGATCCTAATTAGCATTATTATTTTTCTGGAGTTAGAAACAGGGTTACAGCTATCATAGCATCTCTCATCAATCATGAAAGAGTTTCTTTAAGTCTGTGATGACAGCTATTCTCTTTATTTAGAGATGCTCTTATAGTAGTTTTAAGGTGTGATGTTTAAAGGGTAGTATCTCAACATTTGAAATCTGTATAGAAAATGAACCTACTTTCAATCTTATATTTAGTAGAAATGCTTATAAAAGTACAAAGCATTATGATTAAAAAAAAAAACAGTACTCAAGTATTTGCTAAGACTATTAATCAACAGGAAAGGCTTTTAGACTGCCAGTACAAGTTTAAATGCACCAGAAAAACTGAGTCAACATTTGACAGTGAGCAATTAAAGACTCTACAGAAGGCTATAACATTATAGTTTCAAATTTTTTTCCCCAATAAGTAGTTCTCAACATTTCTTTGTGAATTGTTTGTCTCATCCTCTTCTAGCTCATAATCAGAATCAACTCTACCTGAGAGAAGTTATTATCTTCAAGATGTAGAAATGTGTTTTTGTGGAGAAATAGTTAAAAATAGAGGACATAATAAATAGCTTTCAAAGGAAAATCTTGGAATTAGGCAGTGGCATACCCAGTAGAGCTCACATATTACCATGGACACGGATTCAAACCATAGTACCCCACATAGCGCCGTGAAAAGTGGAGAAGTGCTTTAGGTATCTCTCTTTTACTCCTTCCTTCTCTTTTTCTCTATTTATCTCTGCCTCTATTAAATAAAGCAACCAAGAGTGACAGAAAGGACATGTAGGCACTAAGCCTTTGGTTATGGCCATGGTACTTAACGTAAGTGTGTTTTACTTCTATCAGAATTTATTTTTAATAAGAGACGTTGTTTTATAAGACTGTTCTTGTCACTTGGGTACGTTTCACATTTCCCATCTATTTGGTATGTTAACACACTTCCTGTTTACCACCAGAATGCCATTCCTGTCCAACATAGGCTACTGGGTCTCCAACCTCCTTTTAATCTCTACCCATGCCATCCTATCCCCTTAGAATTTTGCGATCTGTGAACGGGGTGGTGGTGCACCTGGTTGAGCACATATGTTACAATGCACAAGGACCCGGGTTCGAACCCCCAGTCCCCACCTGCAGGGGGAAAACTTTGCAAGTGGTGAAGCAGGGCTGCAGGTATCTCTCTGTATCTCTCACTCTCTATCTCCCTCTGTCCTCTCAATTTCTGTCTCTATCCAATAATGATAATAAAAAAAATAAAAAAGAATCTTCAGATCTGCTGAAATTGATTACATATTTACTGTATTTTTCCTCGTTCTGTTTATTAAGTCTCAGAAGTGAGATCATCATATATTTTTTTGCTTCTAATTTATTTCACTTAGCATCACCTCCTCTATCTATACTGTAACAGAAGACAAGATCTATTTATTATAGTTGAGTATTATTCTATTATGTATATTTACTAGTATTTCTTTATCCACTGATTTGTTATTGAAGATATATATTTTTTCCAATTCTTAGATAATATATATAGTGCACTGGCATGCACAAATCTCTGAAAGAAAACCTTTTTATAATCTATTTTTTAATTTTTTATCATCTTTATTTATTTATTGGATAGAGACAGCCAGAAATTGAGAGGGAAAGGGGTGATAGAGAGGACACTGCTTCACCGTTTGTGATGCTTTCCCTCTGCAGGTGGGGGATTGGGTTGAACCTCTGTCCTTGCACATTGTAGCAAGTGTACTTAACCAGATATGCCACCACCTAGATCCCAAGAAAATGTTTTTATATATTACTAATAAGTTATTTCTGTATTCCTGGGACATAAGAGTGTACTATTGTGATGGAACGGTGGGACTAGTTGTAGGAATGATGTGCAGGTACCTATCTCAGGAAGGTAAAAATTTGACTCTTGTGATAACAACTCTTTTGTAAACCATTATTTCCCCCATAAAGTTGTCTGGAAAAATAATTCACATAAATAATGAATGACAAATAGAAGTCTTATAAAGATTTTCTCATGATAGCCAGTAACTGGGAATTTCTAGTCTCCACTTACTATTATCAAATAAAGTTGTTATAAAGTAAGATTTAGGGATTCATTTTTAGACCTTTGAATTTCATGAATCTTGAAGAATTTCTAAATTTCTGCTAAGTCTGAATAAGACTTAGTGTTAAGGCCATTAACTTGTCACCTGAAGTCTTCATGGAGAGCAAGTGGAAGAATAGGAGACAATTTTACTTTTGACAGGTATCTCAAGCTATTTTTTTAGCTTCATACAGCACTTGAATAAAAGTGACCCCATTATGGTCTCACACTGGATCATTAGCATTCTCTTTTAGGACACTGTTTCTTTAAAAAACTGACTAGACAAACATTGCCAATCTGCTATAAGATAAAATAAGGTCTGACAAGCACTTCTGTGAAGTTAGTTGTATGAAAAGTTATGTAAAGGCATCAAAAGTTAACATTTCATCTGCCTTTTAGAGACATTCATTGCTTTTAGAGACAAGGTACATTAACTGAAAGTAGAATCACCCAGGAAATAAGCAAGACATTTTTATTAACTCACAAAACAAATTTTAGAACGTTTTTAGATGATCTTGAAGTTTGATTCACTTAACAGTGTTTTTCAAATAACCATAGTGGAATGCTTTTCCCTCTGTTGTTACCTGGTTCTAATATTGGGCAATACTACCTAGTTCATGTACACTAGTGTGTGGGAGGTGGGTAGTTGCAGGGGGTAAATATTAATTTGTATTATAATGATACATATGCCTTTTTTCTTCTTTTTTGATGTTTTTGAAATGCTTTTTTATTTATTTGGAGTAGAGACAGAAATTGTGAGGGAAGGGGAAGATGATAGATAGATAGATAGATAGATAGATAGATAGATAGATAGATAGATAGATACAACACTGTTTCACTCCTAAAGTTTCCCCTACAGTGTGTACTGTAACATGTGCAATGATCCCGGTGCACCACTGTCCTTGTGTATGCTTTTTCTAAGAAGGTTTGTATCTTTCACTTTTCAGATTAAAAGGAAAGAAAATACTACAATGTAATGCTTCCTGGCTATGTAGACCACTTTTTTTCATACTTTAAGAAATCCATACTTTTTTTTTTTTTGTACTTTCCTCAAACTGTCTTCTCATCACTAAATAAGGAGCCCCTGAACAGCATTTTTATATATTCCTTTTGGCCTATCATGATGTCTGAAACATAGAATGTGTCAAACACATTTCAATCAAATGTGAATCATTCCCATGAAGATGCTCATGGACAGAGTACAAGTAAAAGTAAGGATGTGTAGATATTCAGAAAGAATTATTGGGGCATCTCAGTGGAGGTAAAATTCCCATTACTGGCGGTAGCGCAGCAGGTTAAGCGCATGTGGCTCAAAGCACAAGGACGGGCATAAGGATCCTGGTTCGAGCCCTGGCTCCCCACATGCAGGGGATTCGCTTCACAGATGGTGAAGCAGATCTGCAGGTGTCTATCTTTCTCTCCCTCTCTCTGTCTTCCCCTCGTCTCTCCATTTCTCTCTGTCCTATCCAACAATGACGACATCAATAACAACAACAATAATAACTACAACAATAAAAAAAAGCAACAAGGGCAACAAAAGGGAATAAATAAATATTTTTAAAAATTCCCACTACTAAATAAATCAATCCAATAAAATATCACATTTGTCTCTATTTAATCAGATTAAAAATTTTAGGTTTGCATGACAAATAAAAAAAAAAACTATTTCTGTCCTTTAATTGTGTATCTTTCCTTCCTCCAGCAATGAAAAAAATCAGTTCCACTAGAGGTCACTCCAGTCATTAGCAATAGAGCTATTACCCAGGTCTGTTGACAAGATAAAAGAATTCTTTCAAGCCTTTATTTGCTAGCAGCAGGAAAAAAATAAAAGTTAACTTAAACACTCAGAATGTCCGTGTAAATATATGACTTATGTCTTTTCCATCATATTTTGCCTTAGTCTGCATCACTTTCTTTTGGCTCTAGCTAAAGATTGGCTGATCAATGTTATCCATAGAATTTGGGTAAGTCATGTCTCAGGCAATATTTTACTCAAGTTACTTTGTCATCTTTATTTTCCACACCAATTCCATGACCCAAACTATTACTATTACCATTTTGTAAATAATAAAGATGAAGTTCAGAGATATCACAGAATGACAGGACTAAGATACAAATTCAGCATCCATATTTTAAAAATTAACCTAATACCATTAACAACAATGATTGATTGGCCTTTCAATTTAGTAGCAGGTTTTAATGTTGTAACAGAGGAAATGTTTAGGGCTACATAAATGCAGAAAGATCACTCAAGGTATTTGCCCATGTATGTATGTTCAGGATAGAGAAAACTGTAGTGAAGAATGTAAAGAATTAAAGTACTAAATTAATAGATTTGTTTTCCAGTATGATAAAGATGTCATGACCAGTGGATTCACACTTCTGAATGATTTGGGAAAAGTATATAAATCCAAAGAAAGTAAGAAAATGTCTTCCTTTGAGCATCTCAGAATATCTTTAACAGTTTTGAGAGTAAGACTTTTTCACCCCATATCCAAACAGAATTGGTTAGACAAAGCAATTATTATTATTTTTTTGTGGAATGACATGTCAGCATTTATATGCACCTGGTCCCCTGGTCTGCTCTATTCAGTAGTTTAAAACTTAGAAGTGGAGTTTTAAGACAGGCTACTCAGTTCCAAAACAAATGAACACAAACTAATTTAGAATTCAGTCTTTGGTTCTTGCACTAGTCAGACCTTGATTTATGTTTGTTTGTATTAAGCCTAGAGATCTACCGTGCTAAATTTCATTACAGGATGCTTTAAACACAATGTTAACAAAGGATCACAGCTCAGCCTAATAAGGAAAACATCTTAATCTTATAATGAAACCTCCTTCATGAAAATTTTTTCTGCTTTCCCTCTAAACCCCATAAAAGTCAGTAATGGTGTATATTCCTCTTCTGAGCAGTCTCCAAAATGGGCACCTGTGCTGGCGTGTGCCTTTGGAATGGAAAGTCAGGATAGTTTCAAAGTTTCATATACAATAACAGGAAAAAATTAAACAAAGGAACGTTTTAAGCTGCTGTCCCCACCTTTAAGCTGTTCCTTTCCTATCTCAGCCAGCCCTCTGCATACCTAAATTCCCTGGAGAGTGGAGAAGACTATAAAACAAACATTTGAGGATTTCTTTGCCTCACAGCAGAGGAAATACAAATTGTTATAAACTTTCTCTTCTAGCACAACTTGCTGTCTTTCAGAGCAGTCCAGATTAACCAGCAGAGACTGCTGAAAAGTAGGAGAAAATGAACTCTATGTCATACTCATTAGCATTAGCAAAAGCAATCTGCTGGGAAGATGATGTTCCAAGTTAACCTTCGTATTTTGGTGTTAACCAAATTCAGTGGATTAAAAACTCTTTTTGTCTTAAAACAGGAGGAACTAAGATTTAAAGAAACAAAAGGTAACGCCTGCTGCTATATTGTAGTATAATAGCAATGTGGAATTTGTAGATGGAAGTCTCCTTAGCTGTTAAAATCTAAGAGCCTTGCTATATAAAGTTATTGCATTTACCATGAAAGTTCTCTAGGTGGTCAGAGTAGTAGTTTTTGTGGTATAAAATTCTCTGGAGTAGAAATCAGAAAGTGGATTTTAGTTGCATGACAATTTGTCAGGGTTCCTGTTTCTTCACGGGCAAAAACCTAGGTAACAATACCCTATTGTCCCTTTCTCATGCATTTTGTTAGTACAAATATTTTATTACAAATGTTCTGACTAAGATAAGTGAGTCTTTTAAAATATTGCATAGATATAAGGAAAATTGTGTCTTCTCTTTGGAAACTTTCTCCACTGTTGTGGGAGCCAAATTTGTACCTGGGTCACATTCATTCCAGAGCAGCTATTTTTTTTATTAGTGATTTAATAATGATTCACAAGATTATAGGATAAAAAGGGGTACAATTCAATACAATCCCCACCACCAGAGTTCCATATTCCATTCCCTCTACTGGAGGTATCCCTATTCTTTACCCCTTTGGGAGTATGGACCAACATTTTTTACAGGGTACAGAAAGTGGAAGGTCTGGCTTCTCCGTTGGACATAGAAGTTGGCAGCTTGCTCCATACTCCTGTTTCTGTCTTTCCCTAATGGGGTAGTGTTCTGGAGAGGTGAGGTTCCAGGACACATTGACAAGATTGTCTGCCCAGGAAAATCAGGTTGGCATCATAATAGCATAGTCAACTTGGAGACTGTAAAGAAGTAAGATATAAAGTAGAACAAATAGTTTAGTAACCAGGAACATACAGGTAAAAATAATTATCTATTGCCTTCTTAAACTCTAAGACAGCAAAGGACTTTCCTCATTCTCTTTAAAATTTGTGTTTCTCCTAGTCCTGGAATCTCTGGGGTTTTGCTCATTTTTCTTCATGCTTCTCTTTATCCATACTGCATCTTCAGCCTAGAATGTTCCTAGCTATGAACATGAACTGTGAGCTCAGATTGATAAGGATGCAGAGGTTACACAGGCTCCTGTGCTAAATACGAATATATATGAGTCCTAGGTCAGATCAGTGGGGTTTACAATTAACAGTATTTATATACTTTCCTCATATTTGGGATCTACTCTCTGTCCTGATCTGGCTTTCTAGTCCTTTTTTCAACTCTCACATCATCTTCCCAGACAATCCTTTTAGCCCATCAACATGTTAGCTGTGGGGCTCTGGTAAAAACTACTAAAGTCATGGCCCCCTTGAAATATACCTAAAATAGAACAGCCACTTTTATAATTCCCAGATGACTTATCTCACTAGTCCTTTAATTAAAAAAAAAAGTTATTGTGTAGTATCTTTCAGTTAAAGAAGAAATTGAGGGCTGGGTGCTGGTGCACCTAGTCAAGCACACACATTGCCACATAAAAATATCTGAATTTAATCCCCCAGCCCCCCCAACTGCAGCAGGGCAAGCTTCTCAAGTGGTGAAACAATGCTGCAGGTATCTCTTTTCTCTTTCCCTCTCTATTTCTTCTTCCTGTCTCAATTTCCCTTTGTACTGTCAAATTAAATAAATATTTAAAAAATAGAGAAGACAATGAAGTCAGAAGCATCTTCATATTTGACTTGATTTTAAGAGTTTTTTTAAAAGTAACTTGAATTAAGCACAATTACTTTATTCCTACTTTTCTCTAAGTTAAAGTGCATCACCTATCAGAAAATTCAAATACTTAGATAACTTTGGTCCTTTTCAAATTATTTTGTTTATGAGAAAGTCACAGAAATGCCATTCTGGGGAGTCGGGTGATAGCTCAGCAGGTTAAGCGCAGGTGGCGCAAAGTGCAAGGACAGGAATAAGGATCCTGGTTAGACCCGGATTCCCACCTGCAGGGGAGTCGCTTCACAAGTGTTGAAGCAGGTCAGCGTGTGTCTGTCTTTCTGTCCTTCTCTCTCCCCCTCCTCTCTCCATTTCTCTCTGTCCTAGCCAACAACGACGACATCAATAACAACAACAATACAATAGCACAGCTATATACAAGATACTGGGTACTATACAGCAAACCCTAACAAAAGGACTTTTCAAAGTTAACCCAATTACCAAATAATGTGATGATAACATTAACTATCGATTGTCTTTTTGAACCCTAAGACAGCAGGAACCTCACATCTCCACTATAGAGCCCCTACTTCCCCCAGTCCTGGAACCCTTGGATAGGGCCCACTTTCCCATATGCCTCTCCCAATCCATATCAAATCATATTGCATCTGCCGATCGATCACAACCTAATCAACACAACGACTGCCACCTCAACATGCTTCACTTCAGACTGTGTCCAGAGACTTCACATGTGGAATGACAACCCTTCAGCTTCATTACTCGGGTGAGACCTTTCCTTTTATAGTACACTCTAATTCCATCTCAGGTGGTTCACTTTCTAACAAAGTCCCAAAACCTAGATATACACCAGTTTCTGTGAGAGAGAGCATATGTTCACACGTATCCATAAACTACTGCAAAATATATACCTGAAAGCAGAAGTACACTGGAGTTTGCAGTGAGTACCTCCCTAACACTTCCTCTCCACTATTCCAACCTTTGGGTCCATGATTGCTCAACAATTTGTTTGGCTTCGTATGTTAACTCTCTTTTCAGTCACCAGGTGCCAGATGTCATCAGGATGCCGGCCAGGCTTTGCTGGACTGAAGACCCCACCAATGTGTCCTGGAGCTCCACTTCCCCAGAGACCCATCCTACTAGGGAAAGAGAGAGGCAGACTGGGAGTGTGGACCGACCAGTCAACACCCATGTTCAGCGGGGAAGCAATTACAGAAGCCAGACCTTCTACTTTCTGCAACCCACAATGACCCTGGGTCCATGCTCCCAGAGGGATAGAGAATGGGAAAGCTATCAGGGGAGGGGGTGGGATATGGATATTGGGTGGTGGGAATTGTGTGGAATTGTACCCCTCCTACCCTATGGTTTTGTTAATTAATCCTTTCTTAAATAAAAAAAAAAAAAACAATAAAACAACAAGTGCAACAAAATGGAATAAGTAAATATTAAAAAAAAAAGAAATGTCATTCTATTTATCTAGGCATTTGGTAATGATAGAAAGACTAAATCCTATCAGTAAGTCACATTTAATAATGATGTCTGTGATGTGGTAAGACATGCTATTTTATTTATTTCTAGGAGAACTTTAACAAACAAAGACATCAGCTAGATGGATTCTATGATTAAGCAATGAAGAAAGAAGTCATTCATAGAATCAGGGCAGTATAAACAGAGACTTAAAAATTATCAGTTCTATTTTTTCAAATCCTGCTCATAACAATCATGACATAGCAAAGAATATGAATTGATTTCTTAAGTGTCCTACATCATTGTTCTAATATTCAATGTGTATGTCATTCTGGGTTAGGTTCTTAATTTTCCAAGTGAAACACAGCTGTCCTAGTATCATAAACAATTTGGTAAGGACAAGAAGTAATAGAATGAATTAAATATAGAAAAACAGCAGAAACAGTAAGTAAATATGCGTAAGAGACATGTTTCTACAGGATGTAAGGAATAAGAAGGAATATCAAAAATCCCTTTAGAAAAGATTCAATTATTTTCTGTTTTGAAGAAAAAGCATACATTTTTTTAGGTGAGGAATTCTAGAAAGTTATTTTGTTCACAATTTTAAACAAAAAAGCAAAGATAAGAGACATAAATATTATGGCATGGATGAAGGATGATTAAGAAAAATTCCTTGAGTATGTGTGAAGAATGAAGGAGAAAAAAAGGCATAATAAAAAATAATAAATTTTGGACAGTTCTTAAAATGTTGTTCTTTATTTGTCCCAGTGAAAATATTCATAAGGATGTGTGCTTCATGGTGAAGGCAATGAGGAACAACTAATGTGTTTTATGCAGGGAGAAATATTATAAGATTTATCATTGAGAAAGTTTACTTTGTTCCTGGGGAGATAGCAAAATGATTATGCAGAAGAATTTCATAGCTGATGCTTGGAGGTTCAGTCCCCTATACCACCAAAAATCAAAAATGAGAAGTTCTCTGATTAAAAAAAAATTCACTTTGGCAAAATCTGAAAGAGGACATTTAAATTGAAAATTACATTAGATTTTTTTTATTTCTTTGTGTATGTGTGTATGTGGAGGGTAATTTAAATGAGATGATGGACAGGGATGATCAAGAATGAACAATGATGACAGACCAGACCAGATGTAGTGAGCTGAAATTGATAAATACAACAAAGAAAGATCTAACAGAAATTGTGAGTGGTCATGGGGATTCAGAGAGAGAGAATAAGCACTAAGAGTGAGTCAAATTATTAAGGAAAGTGCATGAAAGGTGAACCACGTTAGGAAGTGAAATCTAGGAATTTAGAACATCTAAAGGATAAAGAATAACAAACTGTATAGTTGGAATAAATAGATGAGGAATAGTGCTGATAAGGAGTTAATAATTTAGGAAGAAAAGCATTGCAAAAAGGAAGAAATAGTCATCAATATCTAGTAGAGTAGAAAACTTTGTTGTAACTTGAAGGGAGAAGAAATAATTGCTTTGTCAATGAGATTAACAAGTCAAAATGTGTATAAGGAGACAATAAACTGGAATCATTTTAATAAAAGTTAGACTGTTTATACATTTGCATTTTATTATTTTATAATTATTAAACTTTATTTTTAATAAGAAAAAGAGAAAAAGACTCAACGAGCAAGACCAGGACATTGCTCAGCTCTGGCTTTTGGTGATGCTGAGGACTGAACCTAAGATCTCAGAGCCTCAGGCATGAAACTCTTTGTATAAGAAAAAAAGATTGGGTGTGGGGGGCAGTGCCAAGATGGCGACTTGGAAGCAGTGGCTGGTGTGAGATTCAACAAGCAACAGCCTGTGAAGGTAATTCTCTGGATAGGGTAGGATACTGGGCCATCAGCAGGAGGCCTAAGGGTGATACCATTCTTGGGTCAGAAAACAGAGGCCAGGAGGAAAAAGAAAGGAAATCTTTTGATTATGTCTGAAGCTCACCTTTCCCCAGGCTCTACGCTGAACTATTTTTATTACCAAAATTCCTGGCTCACTAGGGGTGTCATTGCAAGTCTTTCCCTTCCTTCTCTCTCTTTTTCTAAGTGGCTGGAGCTCTATTTGAGTGACAAAATACCTGACCAATCAGAAACTCAGCCCTGCCTGAGAAAGACTACCTGGAGGTGTTTTTTTTTTTTTTTGGATACTACTTACAATTGGTTGTCTTTGCTCAGGCAGCCTGCAGCCAATCCATCTGGAGCAGTCCAAGATACAGACTGACTGTTAGGTTTTTTTTTAAATCTATTTTATTTTATTATTACTATTATTATATACCTGTGTCCCTTTTGCCCCTCCTTCTTCAGGTTAACCAAAATTACCTTTTTTTTTTCCATTGCTAGGTGACTGGGTGTCCTAGCCAGTGTGAGAGGAACTTGTTTCTACCTATTCCCTCCACTAGCCTTTTTCCCACCTCCTAGCTAATTAAAAAACAAAACAAAACAAAAATAGCAGCAACAACAACAAAAAACCCAACTCTTTTCACTGCTCTTCTTTTTTTTTCTCATGCTTATCTTCTTTTCTTCCTTCCATCTTCTTTGGCTTTCTGAATTCATTGATACTCATTTGTGAATTATTTTGGGGAATAAATGTGACGCAGAATGGACTCTCTCTGTGTGTGAGTCTCTCTTCTGTACTTCCTTTTCTCCTCTTGCTATCCCTAGAATTTACAGTAGACAGTAGATTTGCATGATTCTCTATTCTTGCTTTCCTTTTTTTCCTTTCTCTTTCTTTTTTCTTTGGATATGGTAGCTATTTTTTCTTGGACTGGAGGTGTTGTTTGGCTAACTGGTATTGGTTGAATTATATCAATCCTTGCTTCAGTTACTATTATTGTAATTTCTGAGGTTGGGTGACTACATTTGTCATAAAGGTATTTAATATAGAGTGGCTTGTACTCAAAACACAACAACTGAAGAATGACAGAACAGAAAAATAAAAAAAAAATCAATTAAAAAATGGTTAAATTAAGAGCAAATAAAACTGCTGCCACAATGAAGACAGGCACCCAGAAGAAACTTCAAATCAGTCAGAAGTAACCACAGATAAGAAAAGTATGCAAGCAGCTGTTGCCTGGATGGCGCAAATATAAATTCTCTTTAACCACTTTAAAAAAAGTATGCAAGCAATAATAAACCTAATAATCACAGAAATGAAGACGACTATGGAGGAAAGGGATATCAGAATTAGGGAAACAACTGATGAGTCCCTCAAGGAAAACACAAGCTACCTCGAGGTAATTAGAGAACTGAAAGCTGAAATAGCTGAACTAAAAGGTCAATTAGCAGAGCAAGCTAGTACTATAACTTAACTGAAGAAAGAAGCTGAGGGAAGGGAAAGCAAGCTAACAGAAGCAGACAACAGAATTAACCAGACAGAGGATGAGCTAGAGAAAACAAAGAAAGAGATAAAAGAGTCCAAAAAGAGATTGAGAGACACTGGAAACAACAACAGAGACATATGGGATGATCTCAAAAGAAGTAACATTCTTATCATTGGCCTGCCAGAGGAAGAAAGAGAGGAAGGGGAAGTAAATATTCTAGAGGAAATTATAGAAGAAAACTTTCCAGACCTAAACAACAGAAAGGACATTAAATTCAAAAGGCTCAGAGAGTCCCAAACAGAATCAACTCAGACCTGAAGACACCAAGACACATCACAGTTACAATGAAAAGAAGTAAGGATAAAGAAAGGCTGCTAAAGGCTACAAGAGAAAAACAAAAATTCACATACAGGGGAAAACCCATAAGACTATCATCAGACTTCTCCACTCAAACTCTAAAAGCCAGAAGGGAATGGCAAGATACCTATCGAGCGTTCAATGAAAAAAGGTTTCAACCAAGGATAGTATATCCTGCTAGACTTTCATTCAAACTAGACAGAGGGGCCAAAAGCTTCTCAGACAGACAACAGTTAAAGGAGGCAACCATCACCTAGCCTGCCCTGAAATAGGTATTAAAAGACCTCATAAACAATAACATCACTATAATACTTGCCATATATCAGAACAAATAAAACTTGTTGAGTAATGCATTATAATACATTAAATCCATAATATCAATAAGTGTCAATGGCTTAAACTCACCCATTAAAAGTCACAGAGTGAAAGGGTGGATCAGGAAACACAACCCAACCATATGCTGCTTGCAAAAAGACCATCTCACCAAACAAGATAAACACAGGCTGAACATGAAAGGATGGAAAACTATCCTACAGACTAATGGACCATAAAAAAGGGAAGGAACAGTCATTCTCATCTCTGACACAATAGACTTTAAATTAAATAAAGTAATAAAAGATAGGAAAGGCCATTACATAATGATTAGAGGATCAAACAACCAAGAAGATTTAACAGTTATTAACATCTATGCACCCAGTGAGGGACCATCTATATACATCAAACACCAACTGAAAGAACTACAAAAATAAATCAATAGTAATACAATAATAGTGGTAGACTTCAAAATGCCACTCTCACACATAGACAGATCAATGAAGAAGAGAATCAACAAAGAAACAAGAGAATTAAATTAAGAGATATTCAGAATAGACCTCCTGGAAATTTTCAGAGTTCTTCATCACAAAAAACTGGCATACACATACTTTTCAAATCCATACAGCACACACTCAAGGATAGACCACATGTTAGGCCACAAAGACAGTATCAACAAATTCAAGAGCATTGAAATCATTCCAAGTATCTTCTCAGACTAGAGTGGCATAAGCTAACATTTGTTGGGTAGTTGCCATCTCCCCCTGGCTTCTTCTTATCCATATGCCTATATAGGGATTTACTGATCCAAAGGTTTGGTCTATTTACATAAATCACTTTTACATAAAGCACTCCAGGGCATTGGTGGTTCAGTTATAGGATTCTCGCCTGTTCCGCCCCCTCCTTGTCACACTCTGATTTTCACCAGTCACTTTTCTCTCCACCCTCTCTATATCACATCCTGTTTCCACCCTACTTGGAGAGTATAAAAACAGCTGCTCTTCTGAATAAAGACACTTGGAAATTGCTTTCCGGCTCCGAGAGTTCCAGAGTGTATCTCCTGCGGAAGTTGGTGCAGCACGCGTTCCTGATCCCTCTCCCACACAGCAGCCTAGATCAGCTCCAGTTGAGTTCTCTCCAACCCAGAGAGCACCGGCTCGGGAAGAAGTTCTCTCAGGCTATCCCGGCATCTGGCGCCCGGAACAGTGACCCGTAAGCAGCAGATTTACAAGAAGACATCTTAGATAAGTACACACCTTTTGGGTATCTGCAATATTGTGTTAAGGCACTGTGATTTTTTTTTCTTTTTTATTGTTTTCCGGAGATCTTTCCACCATGGAAAATCTTTTCCAAATCCTGCATTCTTTTTCCAGTATACAATTTTTATATATCTGGGACATTTTTCTCGGGGCTTCACCTTATATCCTGTTGATCATCATAGCAGCTTTTAAGGGATATATAGGGCAACCTCTCAAAAGGCTTAAGAAACTAGAGGCTGAGGTCCAAGAGATAAAGGAAGTAATCATAGAACTTAACCAGCACCTTAAAAACAAGAAGAAGCAAAGGCCTGTTGTGATCTTGACCCACCCTAATTCCTCTGCATCTTGCCCTGAGGCCCCTATTTTGGCATCTTGCCCTGAGGCCCCTATTTTGGCAGACACGTGTCCGAATTCTCCTTTGGACTCCACAGCCACTTCTTCGGCCACCCCCACTTTGGCAGAAACGTGTCCGGAACCTCCTGCTGCCTCCACAGCTGCTTCTTCACCCCACCCTGTTTTGATAGACACATGTCCGAATTCTCCTGTAGCCTCCAAAACCACTTCTTCGGCCACTTGTCCAGAAGCTTCCACTTCAGTGACTCCTCCTACCGCTACACACTTATCAGAGGAAGTCCACACATTTCCAGTCAATGTTGCCCCCAATAGACAAAAACCTCAGGCCTGGTATCCATATTCCGCCACAGACCTGAAGGAACTACGCCAGGCTATCAAAGATGACGGTGTTCATGCCCCATGGACCAGGTCCATTTTACAAGGCCTGCTTCAGAACCTTAATACCCCTCAAGATTGGAGAGATGTGACTCGTGCTACGCTCCCAGGCCCCCTCTTCCTGCAATGGGAGGCATTCTTTCGCGATGAATGTTTACAACAATCGCGGAAAAATATTCAAAATCAGCCAGAGGGTAATTTTGATGCATTGTTTGCAACAGGCCAATTAGAAACAGGGATTCAACAGGCGGAAGCCAAGTTTCCAGCGGGGTATTTTGATCAAGTACGCCTGTGTGCATTAAAAGCATGGGAGCGATTAACACCACCCATGGGAGCAGCCTCAGCCCCCATTCTCTCCCTGCAACAAGAACCTGATGAATCCCTCGCTAAATTCATTGCCAGGGTCCAGTCGAGTTTGGAAAGGAAGATTTATAATCCTGACGCTCGTTTTCTCCTACTGCGATCCATAGTCTGGGATGGAATGCTTCCGCATTTTCGACAGGCCTGTATCACTCTTAAAAATGAACACCCAGATACTTGGATTCTAGCTACACAGGATCTCAGATCAAGCTCTTTTCAAGGACCTATGTTACAGGCCTATGCAGCTACCTTACATAAGCAAAAAGGAGCTTGCTTTCAGTGCGGTCGCCAAGGGCATTGGCGTAACCAATGTCCAGAAAATAGACCGCGACCCCGCCTCCAGTCAGGGCGACCCCACCTCCAGTCAGGGCGACCCCACCTCCAATCAGGGCAACCCCGCCTCCAATCAGGGCAACCCCGCCTCCAGACAGGGAATCAGAGACCACGAATGCCTTGTCCCAGATGCCAGAAAGGATTTCACTGGAGGAGAGATTGTTGGTCAAGGTTCCATAGGAACGGCATGCCTCTGCCAAATGTAAACAGGGATTTAAACTAGGTATGGGGCTTCCCTTAGCCCCACCCCCAAGAGGGAAGGAAGCAGGTCGCCCGCTTGGTGCTGTGCCCTTCTTCCACAAACAGAAGCCCAGCTTGGGACCCAATCCATCGCTATACCCACCACGCCAAGTAACAATAACAGAGGGTGAGCAGAAGGAGGAACCCGTGGTATGTGGGAACTTCCAGCATAGAAATAACCGGCTGGTGCAAGAGAACAGCTCGAATTCAGAGCCTGAGATTTTATGGACCACCCCTGTTTTAGAAAGGGGTCACCCAACTATGACAGTAAAGATTGGTAATATTCCTTTTAAGTGTTTGATTGACACGGGAGCAGATAAGACAATATTAAGACAAGCAGAGGTTCCCCAGAGTTGGGAACTCCTCCCAGGACCACGCTTACTTGGTGTTGGAGGATTGACTCAGGCATTCCGCACACGAGATTCCCTTGTGTGGGAAGATCCAGAAGGGACTACCGGACGCTTTCAGCCTTTAATAGCTGATATAAGCACCAATTTATTGGGAAGAGACTTGCTGGAATCTTTAGATGTGGTGATATCCTCAGACACCTCTGCAGGACACCACACTCACTCCTGTGAGACTGCTAGACCCAACCAGCACCCCCAATACTAACTGCCACTGTTCGTAACAGAACTCCCCGCTTAGATTGGCTTTCTAATGAGCCTGTCTGGGTGGAACAGTGGCCTTTGCCTAGGGAGAAGCTAGAAATTTTAAAAAAACTCGTCCAAGAGCAGTTATCGTTGGGACACATTCGTCATTCTCGGAGCCCATGGAATACTCCAGTCTTTGTAATTAAAAAGCGCTCAGGAAAATGGCGCCTCCTCCAAGATCTTCGTGCAGTTAATAAAACCATGCAGGTTTGGGGCTCCCCCCAAAGGGGTTTGCCTCTTGCTTCCGCAATTCCCACAGGAATTCCAATCATAGCTATTGATATACAGGATTGTTTTTTCTCTATTCCCTTACACCCACAAGATTGTAAACGTTTTGCTTTCTCTGTTCCTTCTATTAATAATGCCAGCCCTGCCGATAGATTTGAATGGGTGGTACTGCCCCAGGGCATGGCTAATAGTCCTACTATTTGTCAAGAGGTTGTTAAATCTGCCCTTTTTCCATATATTCATAAGGGCCTTAAGGTTTTTCATTATATGGATGACGTGTTAATATGGGGAGAATTAGATACAGATCTCTCCGCCCTACGTGATTTTCTAATCCCTGCCTTAAAGAGAAGTGGACTTAATGTAGCTCCTGAGAAGATACAGCTAATCCCTCCAATATCTTTCTTAGGCTCAGAGATTTCCCTAACGCAGATTCGTCCTTTAAAACCTTGTGTTACTTTTCCTTCTAATCTCACTCTTGCTTCTTTACAAAGTTTTCTTGGAAATTTGAATTGGCTTAGGCAGTATCTTTATCTGCCTACGAGCTGCCTGCAACCACTGTTCGATCTGTTAAAAGGAAACAAACAGCCCTCCTCAAAGCGTATGTTAACCCCCGAAGCATCCTTGGCTCTGGAAAAAGTTAACCAGGCTCTCCAGGACATGCACCTCGTTCGATTCTCCCCCTCCTCTCCAGTAAATCTTCTAATCTTTAACTCCACCCCCACGGTAGTGGGGGCATTGTGGCAGAAGCATGGCGTTCTCGAATGGCTTCATACGCCAGTAGGCGGAGCTCCAAGACTCCTTACCGAGATTGATGCCTTAGCATTTATGGTTCGCCAAGGAAGAAACAGATCGGTTCAGGTCTTAGGAAGGGAACCAGATTCAATCATTCTTCCCTTTTCTCTCACTGATACAGAATGGCTCATACGCCACCATTCTCGTTTTGCCATAAGTTTAATGGGTTTTCCAGGACAATTAGATAATCATTTTCCCTCTAATAATTTGATAGCTTCTTTACCTCTGTTGCCTCTACTAGTACCTAAACTTTTCTCTCGAGATCCCATCCCCTCTGCTCCTACAGTGTTCACTGATGGTGGAAAAAAGGGAGCTGCTGCCCTTATATATTATCCAGACCAGCAATACCCCAAACCTCTCTTTACTGAACTTCCTGATAATTCCCCTCAGTACAAAGAACTTTATGCTGTTTTCCTTGCATTAAAAGCTGTACCAGAATCCTTCAACCTTTTTTCTGACAGTGTGTATACTGTTAACTTACTTCCATGGCTTGCTCGATCTTATGTAAGAATTGATGACAACCCACTTTCTCCTCTTTTAATTCAAATTGCCTCTATGCTCTGTTCTCGAACCCATCCACTGTATGTTCAGCACCTACGTTCCCACAGCCCTCTTCCTGGTCCCCTGTCCGAAGGGAATGCTGCAGCTGACCGCCTTGCCTCCACAGGAATTCTCCTAGCCTCTGTCTCTAATCCTGCTGACTTTCATTCCCTAACCCATGTTAATCTTAAAGGTCTTCGAGCTCGATTTCCTGATATTCCTCTGCCACAGTTAAAACGTATTCTTGCTACATGTTCCTCCTGTGCAGGTCTAATCAAAACACCTGCTATTCAGACTCTGGGGGTTAATCCTCGAGGTTTAAAAGCCAACGCTCTTTGGCAAATTGATGTTACCCACATACCTAACTTTGGCAAACAAAAATATGTGTTCGTCTCAATTGATACCTTCTCTAAGTTTATGTGGGCTACAGCTCAGACTGGAGAAAACTCAAAAAAGCTTATAAGCCATATGCTCTCCTGTTTTGCTGTAATGGGCTTACCTCTTCAACTTAAAACGGATAATGGACCTGCTTTTACCAGCAAACAATTTAAATATTTTTGTTCCCTCTGGAACATTACTCATACTACAGGCATTCCGTATAATCCACAGGGACAAGGCATTGTTGAGAGGGCCCATCAAACTCTTAAGGCTCAATTAAATAAAGAAAAAGGGGAAATGTACCCCCCTAATATCCAGCTGGCAAAAGCCTTAACTACATTAAATCTCTTTAATATTTACAAAAACTCCGACCAACCTCCTATAATTCTTCATTGGCAAACACCACCCACCCTCCCAGCTATTAAAGTCAAATGGAAAGACCCACTTGATAAAATTTGGAAAGGACCTGACCCCCTGTTGACTATGGGGAGGGGTTTCGCATGTATTTTTCCACAAAATTACTCCAAGCCTGTTTGGGTTCCTGCCCGCCATGTCCGGCAATACCCACATGATGGTGCTGATATCCCTGAAGAACAAGAAACACTGCAAGAAGACTGGCTGCAAGAGGACTGGCTACAGGATGCACCCCAGGATCCATAATACAGCATGGCAGAATCAAAAAAAAAAAAATCTGATTCACAGAACTCTCCCCCCCCCCCCCCGAATGAATGTCTTATGCTATGACTGGCCAGTTGTGTTTTGTGAGTGAGTGAGTGAAAAAAAAAAATTGAGTGAGTTGAGTGACCAAAATTTTTGTATGACCCATTGTGCTCAGAGTACTCTGAAAGTTAACTGACTTTATATCAAACGGCTGGACGCAGCCATGGTTTCTGGAGACGTCCAGAAACAGTCCAAAAATTGTTCATTCCCCCTTTTGATTTCTTTTTTAAGTCTTGATATCAATATGAAATGTTTAGTCTTAAACTGTGTGAGTAAAGATGGTTCAACTATGACAGTAGTTCTAAATTCACATTTGAAATGATATATCTTATTTACAAGTTTTTCTCCTCCTGTGTGTTATAAACTATATATTTAATATGCGTGTTTCAAGTTTGGTAAACATTAACTTGACAGTTAAATCGTAACTTCGAAGTTACATTTTTACGAGAAGAGGTAAAATCAATTCATTTAAGTAACTGAGTGTTTAAGGTAAAACTCTAAATATTCAATGTGACAATTCATCATCTCCTAAGTTAAAATACAAATTCTCTATACAGGACATTTTTGGAGGGCCCCCAAAAATGTCCTGTAAGCTATCTTGTGGAAATTAATCCACAACAAATTTGGCATCAATCTGATATTGTAAATGTACCAAAAAAAAAATTGTCACTAAAATGTGTTAACTCTAGTAACCTGAGTTTGCTTAAAAACCCAATGTAAAAATAGTCAAGAATCAATATATGTAACTTAAACTCGGTATGAAAACTTTGCTATATAAAGACTGCTACATGAGGTCACGTAAGGTGACCTTTACACAAAATTATAAAGATACCTAAACCAGTTATAATCATTGAGTTATCAATTGTAGTAAACTTCTAATTTGTTACAAAGTTTTTTCATAAGTAATTGACTACAGCTATGACAAGCCTTCGCATAAAGAAGCATCTGCTCATATAGAATCCCCAGAAATCCATCTTGGACCCCTGACCTCTGACATCACCCACAATTACAGCCATCCCCAGAAACCCATGATGTGACCTGACACGATCTGGAGAACCTGATTCACAGACTCCGAAGGACAAGACTTTCCTACTGCCTTTCTCTCAACCATCGGTGTCTGCTCTTCCTGCTTCTGTTTCGCCCATCATGTCTTGGCGGTTCCAGGTCACTCTCTACAGAGAAGAAAAGTTCCGGTGGCCGTACTCCTCCATCAAGATAGATGTGTGGCATTTATTTCCTGGCCGTTGACATTGGACTGATGCTTCTATAGAACTTGCTGGACACTCCTTTTATACTCCTGGACTTCTTGAAGAATGACTGTAGCAGGCTGACTCGGGATTTTGCAATGCCAGATCACCCTTCTAGCCCCTCGGCTTATCAGGCCCCCACTCCTCCACCCATCAGGCTCACTCTGTCTCTTGCTACTCTTACTTATCCCTCCGTCTTGTGCTAGTTCTTTTTAAAGACACTTACACACTATCATTCTGCTTTCTTCCCAACAGGTTTCCGTTCACCCCTACACTGCTATTCCCCTGACAGAGATGAAGCCTTTTACAGACATTGACCCAGTTATATATGGCCATTAAGTAAGAGGAAGATGTTGGGGAATTGTGAGGATATGGTTGAGCTTGGAAGGGCTTGAGCCTGAGGGGTGTGTCAATCCTGTTAGTCTCTCTCTCCACGGAGAGGTTGAGCAAGGAGGGACAGTAGAACCCCAAAAAAGGTGTGCCTCTTATCAGTCTCCCTGCCTCACAAAGTGTCCCACACTCCTGATACTATGGCAAAAAGTTAAAAAGAAAGGGGGAGATGTTGGGTAGTTGCCATCTCCCCCTGGCTTCTTCTTATCCATATGCCTATATAGGGATTTACTGATCCAAAGGTTTGGTCTATTTACATAAATCACTTTTACATAAAGCACTCCAGGGCATTGGTGGTTCAGTTATAGGATTCTCGCCTGTTCCGCCCCCTCCTTGTCACACTCTGATTTTCACCAGTCACTTTTCTCTCCACCCTCTCTATATCACATCCTGTTTCCACCCTACTTGGAGAGTATAAAAACAGCTGCTCTTCTGATTAAAGACACTTGGAAATTGCTTTCCGGCTCCGAGAGTTCCAGAGTGTATCTCCTGCGGAAGTTGGTGCAGCACGCGTTCCTGATCCCTCTCCCACACAGCAGCCTAGATCAGCTCCAGTTGAGTTCTCTCCAACCCAGAGAGCACCGGCTCGGGAAGAAGTTCTCTCAGGCTATCCCGGCAAACATTTAACAACAAACAGAAAATTACTAAAAGACAAAGAATTTGGAAACTCAATAAGTTGCTGCTTAAGAACCTCTGGGTCAGAGAGGCACTCAAGCAAGAAATTCCAATGTTCATGGAAACAAATGAAAATGAAGACACAAGCTATCAAAATATTTGGGACACAGCTAAAGCATTACTGAGAGAGAAACTCATAGCCATAAAATCACGTATTAGAGAACAAGAAAAAACTCAAGTAAATGACCTTATTGCACACCTTAAGGACTTAGAGGAAGAGGAACAAAGGAACCCTGAAGCAACAAGGAGTACAGAAATCACTAAAATTAGAGAAGAAATAAACAACATAAAAAATAAGAGAACCTTACAAAAGATTAATGAAGCCAAATGTTGGTTCTTTGAAAAATTAAACAAGATTGACAAACCCCTAGCCAGATTCACTATAAAAAAAAGGGAGAAGACTCAAATAAACAGAATTGTAAAGGATAGAGGAGTGATCACAACTGACACCACTGAAATCCAGAAAATGATTTGCAACTTTTATTAAGAACTGTATGCCACCAAGCTAGAGAATATGGAAGAAATGGAAGAATTCCTATAAACATATGCCGTTCCAAAACTGAACCAAGAAGAACTACAAAACCTAAATTCACCAATCACAGACAAAGAAATTGAATATAGCTATTAAGAATCTTCCCAAGAACAAAAGTCAAAGACCAGATGGCTTCACAAACAAATTCTACAAAACCTTCAGGAAACAGTTAATACCTATACTTCTAAAGAGTTTCCACAAGATTGAAGAAACAGGAAAACTCCCTTCCACCTTCTATGAAGCCAACATTACCCTGATACCAACAGCACATAGGGACACAACAAAAAAGGAAAACTACAGACCAATATCTCTGATGAACATAGATGCAAAATTATTAAATAAGAACCTGGCCAACAGGATAAAGCTGTATATCAAAAAGATTGTTCATCACGACCAAGTGGGATTTATCGAGGAATTCAAGGACGGTTCAATTTAAGTAAGTCACTCAATGTCATTCACCACATCAATAAAAGCAAAGCCAAAAACCACATGATTATCTCAATAGATGCAGAGAAAGCCTTTGACAAAATACAGCACACATTTATGCTCAAAACACTACAAAAAATGGGAATAGATGGGAAATTTCTCAAGTTAGTGTAGTCCATATACAGCCATCCTACAGCCAACAACATACTCAATGGACAGAAACTGAAAGTATCCCCCCTGAGATCAGGACTATACAGGGATGTCCACTATCACAATTACTCTTCAACATAATATTGGCAGTTCTTGCCCTAGCAATCAGGCAAGAGAAAGAAATAAAGGAATAAAGACTGGAAGGGAAGAAGTCAAGCTCTCACTCTTTGCAGATGGTATGATAGTATACATAGAAAAATCTAGAGAATCCAGCAGAAAACTACTGGAAGTTATTAGGCAATATAACAAGGTGTTAGGCTACAAAATCAATGTACAAAAATAAGTGGCATTTATTTATGCAAACACTAAATCTGAAGAAGATATTCAGAAGTCATTCCCATTCACTTTTGCAGCAAAATCAACAAAATACCTAGGAATAAAGCTGGCCAAAGAAGTGAAAGACCTATCTACTGAAAACTATGAGTCACTATTCAAGGAAATAGAAAATGACACCAAGAAATGGAAAGACATCCCATGCTCATGGATTACAAGAATAAATAACATCAAAATGAATATTTTCCCAAGAGACATATACAAATTTAACATTTCACCAAGCTTCTTTAAGAGAATATAAAAAATTACAATAATTTATCTGGAACCAGAAAACACCTAGAATTGCCAAAACAATCTTCAGGAAAAGAAACAGAAATGGAGGCATCACAGTACCAGATCTCAAACTATATTATAAGGCCATCATCATCAAAGCAGCCTGGTACTGGAACAAATATAGGCACACAGACCAGTGGAACAGAATTGAAAGCTCAGAACTAAACCCCCAAACCTATGGACATCTAATATTTGGTAAGGGGGCTCAAAGTATTAAATGGAAGAAGAAGGTTCTCTTCAATAAATGGTGCTGGGAAAACTGGGTTGTAATATGCAGAAGAATGAAATTGAACCACCTTTTTTCTCACCAGAAACAAAAATCAACTCCAAATGGATCAAAGACCTGGATGTCAGACCAGAAACTATCAAATACTTAGAGGAAAACTATGGTGGAACACTTTCCAACCTAAACCTCAAGGACATCTTTGATGATACAAACCCAATTGCAAGGAAGACTAAAGCAAAAACAAACCAATGGGACTACATCAAATTGAAAAGTTTCTGCACAGCCAAAGAAACTATCACACAAACAAGGAGATCCCTCACAAAATGGGAGATCTTCACATGCCATACATCAAACATGAGACTAATTACCAAAATATACAAAGAGCTCAGCAAACTTAGCAACAAAAAAGCAAATGACCCCATCTAAAATTGGCAGAGGATATGAACAGAACATTTACTATAGAAGACATCCAACAGGCTAACAAACACATGAAAAATTGCTCCAGGTTGCTGATTGTCAGAGAAATGCAAATAAAGACAACATTGAGATGCCACCTCAGCCCTGTGAGAGTGGCGTACATCAAAAAGGACAACAGCAACAAATGCTGGAGAGTCTGTGGGGACAGAGGAACCCTTCTTTTTAAAATTTTTATTGGGGAATTAATGTTTTACATTTGACAATATAGCAGTTTGTACATGCATAACATTTTTCAGTTTTCCATGTAACAGTACAACTCCCACTAGGTCAGAGGAATGCTTCTGCATTGAAGGTGGGAATGTAAACTGGTCCAACCTCTGTGGAGAGCAGTCTGGAGAACTCTCACAAGGCTAGACATGGACCTTCCATATGACCCAGTAATCCCTTTCCTAGGGATATACCCCAAGGACTCTATAATACCCCCCCCCCAGAAAAAGAGATGTGTACACCTATGTTCATAGCAGCACAATTCATAATAGCTAAAACCTGGAAGCATTCCTGGTGTCCAAAAAAAGATGAGTAGCTGCGAAAGCTGTGGTATATATACACAATGGAATACTAAGCAGCTATTAAGAACAATGAACCCACCATACCTGACCCATTTTGGATGGAGCTAGATGTAATTATGTTACATGAGCTAAGTCAGAAAGATAGACTAGTATGGGGTGATCCCACTCATAAACAGAAGTTGAGAAAGAAGAACAGAAAGGGAAACTAAAGCAAGATTTGACTGAATTTGGAGTAGGGCACCAAAGTAAAAACCCTGGGGTGAGGGTGAGGGTGGATGTTCAGCTTCATGGGTCGGGAGTGGCAGGGGGGAGGTAAGGGGGATGGGATAGGACACAGTCTTTTGGTGGTGGGAATGGTGTTTATGTATACTCCTATCAATTTGTAGTCAGATAAATCCCTATTTAATTAATATGAGAGGGGAAAATTGATTGTCTCAAAAATTTTAAATCACAGACTGAGTCTTTTTTATTTATTTATTCATTTTTATTTAAGAAAGGATAAATTAACAAATCCATATGGTAGGAGGGGTACAACTCCACACAATTCCCACCACCCAATCTCCATATCCCACCCCCTCCCCTGATAGCTTTCCCATTCTCTATCCCTCTGGGAGCATGGACCCAGGGTCATTGTGGGTTGCAAAAGGTGGAAGGTCTGGCTTCTGTAATTGCTTCCCTGCTGAACATGGGCGTTGACTGGTCGGTCCATACTCCCAGTCTGCCTCTCTCTTTCCCTAGTAGGGTGGGTCTCTGGGGAAGCAGAGCTCCAGGACACATTGTTGGGGTCTTCAGTCCCGGGAAGCCTGGCCAGCATCCTGATGGCATCTGGAACCTGGTGACTGAAAAGAGAGTTAACATACGAAGCCAAACAAATTGTTGAGCAATCATGGACCCAAAGCTTGGAATAGTGGAGAGGAAGTGTTAGGGAGGTACTCACTGCAAACTCTAGTGTATTTCTGCTTTCAGGTATATATTTTGCTGTAGTTTATGGATACTTGTGAACATATGCTCCTCTCTCACAGAAACTGGTGTATATCTAGGTTTTGGGACTTTGTTAGAAAGTGAACCACCTGAGATGAAATTAGAGTATACTATGAAAGGAAAGGTCTCATCCGAGTAATGAAGCTGAAGGGTTGTCATTCCACACCTGAAGTCTCTGGACACAGTCTGAGCTGAAGCATGTTGAGGTGGCAATCGTTGCATTGGTTAGGTTGTGATTGGCAGATGCAATATTATTTGATATGGATTGGGAGAGGCATATGGGAAAGTGGGCCCTATCCAAGGGTTCCAGGACTGGGGGAAGTAGGGGCTCTATAGTGGAGATGTGAGGTTCCTGCTGTCTTAGGGTTCAAAAAGACAATGCATAGTTAATGTTATCATCACATTATTTGGTAATTGGGTTAACTTTGAAAAGTCCTTTTGTTAGGGTTTGCTGTACAGTGCCCAGTACCTTGTATATAGCTGTGCTATTGGATGCTTCTGATCTAGTTGGTCTAGGCTTTTGAGAGAGTCCACATATCAAATACACAGCCTATATATTAAAAAGACTCGGTCTGTGTTTTAAAAACTTCGAGACATACAATTAATTTCTCCCCCTCATATTAATTAACTAGTGATTTATATGACTATACTTTACTAGGAGTGTACATAAACACCATTCCCACCACCAAAAGACTGTGACCCATCCCTCCCTCCCACTCCCATCCCCCACTGGCCCAGGAAGCTTTTTAATACATAGGCTGAGTCTTTGAGATGTTAACTGTCTTAAAAGCTTTGACTAGGGAGAACAGAAGCAACCGGTGGCACAGCTACATATAAACAATGTCAAAGGAGATAAATTATGGTGAGGTTGTGTATGATACAGCAAATCCTAACAAAGGGATATTTGAAAGTTAACCCAATTGCCAGACAATGTGATTATAGCAAAACTATCTATTGTTTTCTTAAATCCTAAAACAGCAGGAACCTCCCCCTTACTCTATAGATACTATATTTCCCCCAGTCTTGGAACCTCTAGGATGGGGCCCACTTTCTTGCATGTTCTCTCAATTCATACCAAATGATATTCCATCCGCTGATCCAAACCTAATCAATGCAATGAGTACCACTTCAGCATGCTTCACTTCAGACTGTGTCCACAGACATCAGGCATGGAATATCAACCCTTCAGCCTCATCACTCTGGTGAGACCTTTCTTTTCATAGGATTCTCTAATTCCATTCCAGGAGGTTCACTTCCTAACAAATTCCCAAAATCTAGATATAGACCAGTTCCCATGAGAGAGCATATGTTCACATGTATCCATAAATTAGGGCAAAATATATACCTGAAAGCAAAAATACACAATAGTCTATAGTGAGTCATTATCAAGTTCATAATGAAATAGTGTCTACTTAGACTTAGATACCCTCCTCACCTACTTCCTATTACAGTTCTCTCACTCACTCACTCCAAATTAACCTTATCAAAGCAAAGACTGCAAAAGCTGAATAAGTGTAAGAGACTGGCATACTTTAACGATGACGCTTTAGTCACTATCAGGCAAACCCCATCAGCTAGGTCCCTAGTCAGGGAGTCCTGAGATTCCCAAACAGACATGATGGCCTTAGACCTTGAATAAACCCTTCTCTCCATTGTTACCAGTCAACTCTGTCAAGAAAATCACATAGACCCCTTTGTGGGACCTTGCCCTCAATTTGGCTCAACAACGGTAGAGAATATTTCATCCTCCAAAGGGAGGCTGGACAATATACTCTATGCTACACCTGAGGAAGATGATGGGTCCTGATACTGGGTCAGCTTGTAACGTTTTTGAATTTAACTAAAACTTGCCTACTAGCTATATACAATACGGAGGACCCCCCACACACACACAACTCTTCATCTGCACTATTCCAACCCTTAGGTCTATGACTGGTCAACAATTTGTTTGGCTTTGTATGTTAATTCTCTTGTCAACCACCAGGTTCCAGATGCTAGCATGATGCTGACCAGACTTCCCTGGACAGATGACCCCACCAATGTGACCTGGTGCTCCACTGGCTCAGAGCCCTTCCCCATTAGGGGAAGAAAGAGGCAGGCTGGGAGTATGTATCAACCTGTCAATGCCCATGTTCAGCGGGGAAGCAATTACAGAAGCCAGACCTTTCACCTTTTGCATCCCACAATGACCTTGGATCCATACACCCAGAGGGTTAAAGAATAGGAAATCTGTCAGGGGAGGGGATGGGATACAGAGTTCTGGTGGTGGGAATTGTGTGAAGTTGTATCCCTCTTATCCTATCATTTAGCCAATGTTTCCTTCTATAAATATATTTTTTAAAGATTTTATTTATTTATTTATGATAAAGATAGGGGAGAGAGAGAAAGAACCAGACATCACTCTGGTACATGTGCTGCCAGGAATTGAACTCAGGACCTCATGCTTGAGAGTCTACTGCCTTAGTCACTGTGCCACCTCCTGGACCACAAATAATTTTTTAAATTAAAATAAAAACAAACAAACAAATAACAAATAAGAAAAGGTAAAAAAAATCCCTTTATTTCCAGCCTAAGTGAGAAAAGAACTGAGGGATATATAGATATATATTCATGCTGAGCTGAGCTAGGCCTGCAGAAGAAGATAAACAAAAGAATCTGAAGGTAATAGTTTTTAATAGTAAGACAAGTTAATGAGGTCCCTAAAGAGGAAGAGTTAATATGTTTCACTGTTAGATGAGAAGTAGGAACAGGGAAATATGGATAGATCACATCATAGAGTAAGTGAAAAAAAATTATGAATGGTGACTCTTTTTTCCACAGAGAAATGAGACAGTGGGTTCTATTCCAACATTATGTGATCTGACGCAGTGTTGAAGGTCTCTGGAGGCAAATTATAAAATGTAGCTTTAGAGAAGAGTGAAAGAACTGCAAGCAGTGCTGAAGGGTCCTTTTCAATTAACCATCACAAAGAGTTAGATACCTTATTTTTCTTTCATTTTATTGAGGGGGGAAATCAGGACAATTGTTTATACACGAGTACATCTGTTATTTCTTTCTTTCTTTCTTTCTTTATTATTTTATTTAAGAAAGGATTAATTAACAAAACCATAGGGTAGGAGGGGTACAACTCCACACAATTCCCACCACCCAATCTGCAATTCCCACCCTCTCCCCTGATAGCTTTCCCATTCTCTATCCCTCTGGGAGCATGGACCCAGGGTCATTGTGGGTTGCAGAAGGTAGAAGGTCTGGCTTCTGTAATTGCTTCCCCGCTGAACATGGGCGTTGACTGGTCGGTCCATACTCCCAGTCTCCCTCTCTCTTTCCCTAGTAGGATGGGTCTCTGGGGAAGCAGAGCTCAGGACACATTGGTAGGGTCTTCAGTCTAGGGAAGCCTGGCCGGCATCCTGATGACATCTGGCACCTGGTGACTGAAAAGAGAGTTAACATACGAAGCCAAACAAATTGTTGAGCAATCATGGACCCAAAGGTTGGAATAGTGGAGAGGAAGTGTTAGGGAGGTACTCACTGTAAACTCTAGTGCACTTCCGCTTTCAGGTATATATTTTGCAGTAGTTTATAGATACGTGTGAAGATATGCTCTCTCTTTCTCACTGAAACTGGTGTATATCTAGGTTTTGGGACTTTGTTAGAAAGTGAACCACCTGAGATGAAATTAGAGTGTACTATGAAAGGAAAGGTCTCACGCGAGTAATGAAGCTGAAGGGTTGTCATTCCACATGTGAAGTCTCTGGACACAGTCTGAAGTGAAGCATGTTGAGGTGGCAATTGTTGCATTGGTTAGGTTGTGATCAGCGGTGTAATATTATTTGATATGGATTGGGAGAGGCATACGGGAAAGTGGGCCCTATCCAAGGGTTCCAGGACTGGGGGAAGTAGGGGCTCTATAGTGGAGATGTGAGGTTCCTGCTGTCTTAGGGTTCAAAAAGACAATCGATAGTTAATGTTATCATCACATTATTTGGTAATTGGGTTAACTTTGAAAAGTCCTTTGGTTAGCGTTTGCTGTACAGTACCCAGTACCTTGTATATAGCTGTGCTATTGGATGCTTCTGATCTACTTGGTCTAGGCTTTTGAGAGATTCCGCATATCAAATACACAGCCTATATATTAAAAAGATTCAGTCTGGGAGTCGGGCGCTAGTGCAGCGGGTTAAGCGCAGGTGGCGCAAAGCACAAGGACTGGCAAAGTATCCTGGTTCGAACCCCTAGCTCCCCATCTGCAGGGGAGTCGCTTCACAGGGGGTGAAGCAGGTCTGCAGGTGTCTATCTTTCTCTCCTCCTCTCTGTCTTCCCCTCCTCTCTCCATTTCTCTCTGTCCTATCCAACAACGACAACAACAATAATAACTACAACAATAAAACAACAAGGGCAACAAAAGGGAATAAATAAATAAAATAAATATTTAAAAAAAAAGATTCAGTTTGAGTTTTGAAAAACTGTGGGACATAAAATTGATTTTCCCCCTCTCAAATTAATTAACTAGTGATTTATATTTTATATATTTATATTTTATATATTTATATTTATATTACATTTTGCTAGGAGTGTACATAAACACCATTCCCACCACCAAAAGACTGTGACCCATCCCTCCCACCCACTCCCACCCCCCACTGGCCCAGGAAGCTGCATGTCTACCCCTCACCACTGGGTTTTTACTTTGGTGCCCAACTTACAATTTGGTCAGGTCCTGCTTTTAGTTTCCCTTTCAGATCTTCTTAGTCAACTTCTGTTGATGAGTGGGATCATCCCATACTCATCTTTATCTTTCTGACTTAGCTCACTTAACATAATTCCTTCTAGCTCTGTCCAAGATAGTTCAGAGAAGGTGAGTTCATTGTTCTTGATAGCTGCATAGTATTCCATTGTGTATATATACCACAGCTTTCTCAGCCACTCATCTGTTGTTGGGCACCTGGGTTGCTTCCAGGTTTTAGCTATTATGAATTGTGATGCTATGAACATATGAGTACACACCTCTTTTTGGTTGGGTGTTATGGAGTCCCTGAGGTATAACCCCAGGAGAGGAATTACTGGATCATA
The DNA here is from genome assembly GCF_950295315.1 of Erinaceus europaeus. Taxonomy (NCBI): domain Eukaryota; kingdom Metazoa; phylum Chordata; class Mammalia; order Eulipotyphla; family Erinaceidae; genus Erinaceus; species Erinaceus europaeus. Next base: position 50,896,918 of record NC_080165.1, read on the forward strand.
TGGAAGGTCCATGTCTAGCCTTCTGAGAGTTTTCCAGACTGCTCTCCACAGAGGCTGTACCAATTTACATTTCCACCAACAATGTAAAAGTTTCCTCTGTCCCCACAACCTTCCAGCATTTGTGGCTGCTGTCCTATTTGATGTATGCCATTCTCACAAAAGTGAGGTGATAGCTCAGTGTTGTCTTAATTTGCATTTCTCTGACAATCAGTGACCTAGAGCAGCTTTTCATATGTTTGTTAGCCTTTTGGATCTCCTCTGTAGTGAATGTTTTGTTCATATCCTCTGCCCATTTTTGGATGGGGTCATTTGCTTTTTTGGTGCTAAGTTTGCTGAGCTCCTTATATATTTTGGTGATTAGTTTCTTGACTGATGTATGGCATGTGAAGATTTTCTCCCATTCTATGAGGGGTCTCTTTGTTTAATAGTTTCTTTGGCTGTGCAGGAGCTTTTCAATTTGATGTAGTCCCATTGGTTTGTCTCTGATTTAGTCTTCCTTGCAATTGGGTTTGATTCATCAAAGATGTACTTAAGGTGTATGTGGGAAAGTGTTTTACCAATGTTTTCCTCTAAGTATTTTATTGTTTCTGGTCTGACATCTAGGTCTTTGATCCACTTGGAGTATTTTTGTTTCTGGTGAGTTAAAGTGGTTCAATTTCATTCTTCTGCATGTTACAACCCATTTTTCCCAGCACCATTTATTGAAGAGAGCCTCCTTTTTCCATTTAATCCTTTGGGCCCCCTTATCAAATATTAGATGTCTATAGGTGTGTGGATTTATTTCTGGGCTTTCAATTCTGTTCCACTGGTCTGTGTGCCTATTTTTGTACCAATAACAAGCTGTTTTGATGATGATGGCTTTATAATATATTTTAAGGTCTGGGAGTGTGATGCCTCCATTTCTGTTCCTTTTCCTCAAGATGGTTTTGGCAATTCTAGGTGTTTTCAGGTTCCAGATAAATGATTGTAGTGTTTGTTCTATTCTCTTAAAGAAGCTTGGTGGAACTTTGATGGGTATTGCATTAAATTTGTATATGGCTCTGGGGAGAATATTCATTTTGATGATATTTATTCTTCCAATCCATGAGCATGGGATATCTTTCCATTTCTTGGTATCAGTTTCTATTTCCTTGAGTAGCGACTCATAGTTTTCAGCATACAAGTCTTTCTCTTCTTTGGTCAACTTTATTCCTAGGTATTTGATTCATTTTGCTGAAACAGTAAATGGGAGTGATTTCTGGATGTCTTCTTCTTCAGATTTAGTGTTTGCATAAAGAAATGCCACTGATTTTTGTACATTGATTTTGTAGCCTGATACCTTGCTATATTGCCTAATAACTTCCAGTAATTTTCTACTGGATTCTTTAGGTCTTTCTATGTATACTATCATATCATCTGCAAATAGTGAGAGCTTGACTTCTTCCCTTCCAATCTGTATTCCTTTGATTTTTTTCTCTTGCCTGATTGCTATGGCAAGAACTTCCAATACTATGTTGAAGAGTAATGGTGACAGTGGACAGCCCTGTCTAGTCCCCGATCTGAGGGGGAATGCTTTCAGCTTCTGTCCATTGAGTATGATGTTGGCTGTAGGTTTGCTATATATAGACTCCACTATCTTGAGGAATTTCCCATCTATTCCCATTTTTTGTAGAGTTTTGAGCATGAACGGGTGTTGGATTTTTCAAAGGCTTTCTCTGCATCTATTGAGATAATCATGTGGTTTTTGGCTTTGCTTTTATTGATGTGGTGAATGACATTGATTGACTTATGGATGTTGAACCAGCCTTGCATTCCTGGGATGAATCTCAATTGGTCATGATGAACAATCTTTTTGATGTGTTGCTGTATCCGCTTGGCCAAGATCTTGTTTAATATTTTGTCATCTTTGTTCATCAGAGATATTGGTCTGTAGTTTTCCTTTTTTGTTCTGTCCCTATCAGCTTTTGGTATCAGGGTGATGTTGGCTTCATAGAAGGTGGAAGGGAGTATTCCTGTTTCTTCAATCTTATGGAAAAGCTTAAGAAGTATGGGTACTAACTGTTTCCTGAATGTTTTGTAGAATTCATTTGTGAAGCCATCTGGTCCAGGACTTTTGTTGTTGGGGAGATTCTTAATAATGGTTTCAATTTCTTTGTCTGTGACTGGTGCATTTAGATTTTGTAGTTCTTCTTGGTTCAGTTTTGGAAGGGCATATGCTTCTAGGAATTGTTCCATTTCTTCCAGATTCTCTAGCTTGGTGGCATATAGTTCTTTATAGAAGTTTCGCAGGATTCTCTGGATTTCTGTGGTGTCAGTTGTGATATCTCCTCCATCGTTTACAATTCTATTAATTTGAGTCTTCTCTCTTTTTTGTTTGGTGAGTCTAGCTAGGGGTTTGTCAATTTTGTTTAATCTTTCAAAGAACCAACATTTGGTTTCATTGATCTTTGTATGGTTCTTTTACTTTCGATGTTGTTTATTTCTGCTCTAACTTTAGTAATTTCTGTCCTTCTGGTTGCTTTAGGGTTCCTTTGTTCCTCTTCCTCTAAGTCCTTGAGGTGTGCAGTAAGGTCGTTCATTTGAGCTTCTTCTTGGTGTTTAATATGTGATTGTATGGCTATAAGTTTCCCTCTCAGTACTGCTTTTGCTGTGTCCCAAATATTTTGATAGTTGAGTCTTCATTTTCATTTGTTTCCAGGAACATTTGAATTTCCTGCTTGAGTGAGTCTCTGACCCAGTGGTTCTTAAGGAGTATGTTGTTTAGTTTCCAAATTCTGTGACTTTTAATAATTTTCCATTTGTTGTTAAATGTTAGTTTTACTCCACGGTGGTCTGAGAAGATACTCGGGATGACTTCAATGCTCTTGAATTTATTGATGCTGTCTTTGTGGCCTAACATGTGGTCTATCCTTGAGTATGTGTTATGTGGATTTGAAAAGAAGGTGTATTCCAGTTTTTTGCGGTGAAGGACTCTGAAAATGTCCAAGAGGTCTAGTCTGTCGATCTCTTCATTCAATTCTCTTGCATCTTTGTTGGTTTTCTGCTTTGTTGATCTGTCTAAGTGTGAGGGTGGGGTATTAAAGTCTCCCACTATTATTGTACTACTATTGATGTATTTTTTTAATTCTTTCAGTAGGTGCTTAATGTATTTAGATGGTCCCTTATTGGATGCATAGATGTTAATAATTGTTAAGTCTTCTTGACTGATTGATCCTCTAATTATTATGTAATGTCCTTGACTATCTTTTATTACTTTATTTAATTTAAAATCTATTGTGTCTGAGATGAGAATGGCTGTTCCTGGTTTTTTTTGTTGTCCGTTAGCCTGTATGATAGTTTTCCATCCTTTCACTTTAATTCTGTGTTTATCTTGTTGTGACAGATGGGATTCTTGCCAGCAGCATATGGTTGGGTCATGTTTTCTGATCCATCCCCCCACCCTGTGCCTTTTGATGGGTGAGTTTAAGCCATTGACATTTATTGATATTATGGATTTAATGTATTGTAGTGCCATTGTTCAAAAAAATTTTTTTTGTTTGCTCTGATATATTGCAAATATTATAGTGATGTTCTTGTTTATAATAGGTCTTTTAGAACCTCTTTCAGGGCTGGCTTGGTGATGGTTGCCTCCTTTAACTGTTGTTTGTCTAAGAAGGTTTTGATCCCTCCATCTAGTTTGAATGAAAGTCTAGCAGGATATATTATCCTTGGTTGAAACCCTTTTTCATTCAGGGCTTGATAGATATCTTGCCACTCCCTTCTGACTTTTAGAGTTTGAGTGGAGAAGTCTGCAGATAATCTTATGGGTTTTCCCTTGTATGTGACTTTTTGTTTCTCTCTTGCAGCCTTTAGGATCCTTTCTTTATCCTTATTTCTTCTCATTGTGACTATGATGTGTCTTGGTGTCTTCAGGTCTGGGTTGATTCTGTTTGGTACTCCCTGGGCCTCTTGAATCTTGATGTCCTTTCTGTTATTCAGGTCTGGGAAGTTTTCTTGTATTATTTCCTCTAGAATGTTTGCTTCCCCTTCCTCTCTTTCTTCCTCTGGCAGGCCAATTATACGTATGTTACTTCTTTTGAGATCATCCCATATGTCTCTGTTGTTGTTTTTTGTGTCTCTCAGTCTCTTTTTAAGCTCTTTCACCTCTTTCTTAGTTTTCTCTAACTCATCCTCTGTCTAACTAATTCTTTTTTCTGCTTCTGTTAGTCTGCTTTCCCTTGCCTCAGCTTCTTTCTTCATTATAGTTATTTCAGCTTTCAGTTCTCTAATTGCCTCAAGATAATCAGTATTTTCCTTGGGGGTCTCAACTGTTGTTTCCCTAATACTGCCATTCCTTTCCTCCAGTATTGTTTTCATTTCTGTGATTAATAAGTTTATTATTGCTTGCATACTTTTCTTATCTATGGTTACTTCTGGCTGATTTGTAGTTTCTTCTGGGCTCTTGTCTTCATTCATTGGCGTAGCAGTTTTATTTGTTTTTGATCTACCCATTTTTTTTTGATTTATGTGTTTCTTTTTTTATATATACTCTGTTGTTCCTCAGTTGTTGTGTCTTGAGTACAAGCAACACTGTACTAAATACCTTTATGACAATTGCACTCACCAACCTCAGGAAATACAGTATCAACTGAAGCAAGTATTGAAGCAGTTTAAATGTTACCAGTTAGCCAAACAATTTCTCCAGGCCGTGAAAAAATAGTAACCAAATCCCAGTGAATAAGAAAGAGAAAAGAAAGAAGGGATAGCAAGAATAGACAGTTATGCAAATCTACTATCCACTGTATATTCTATGGGTAACAAGGGGGGAAAGGGAACTAGAGCAGAGATACACACATAGAGAGTCCACTCTGATTCAGATTTCTTCCCCAAAATAATTCACAAATTCAGAAAGGCAAAGAAGAAGGAAGAAGTGTATGACAAGCTAAATTAAAAAAAAAAAGAAAAAGAAAGAAGGGACAAGAGAGAGAAAAGGGAAAAGATAAGAAAAAGAGCTGTAATTAAAGAGCTGTGAAAGGAAAGTTTTTTTTTATTACTTTATTTTTAATTTAATTTTTTTGATTAGCTAGGAGGGGGAGTGAGGGGAGAATCTGTAGAGGAGGTAGGTAGGATTAAGGAGACAAGTTCCTCCCACAACAGATAAGATGCCCACTACCCTAGTACTGAAATACATGCTAAGAGTTAATTCTGATCAACTTAAATGGGGGGGGGGAAGATATATACCTTTATATAATATTAATAGTAAAATAGAGTAGGGTTAGAAAATAAAATAAAATAAAATAAAATCCCTGTCCCAGATTACCTCAAACCTTGTGATCAGAGGCAGCTGATTGTTAAGAATGAGGAAAAAAAAAAAAAACCTCATACTAGACAAGGATAGCTGAAATAGACAGTTATGCAAATCTACTATCCACTGTATATTCTAGGGGTGGCTAAAGGAGGAAGGGAAGTTGAGCAGAGACACTCACAGTGAGAGTCCACACTGAGTCAGAATTCTTCCCCCAAATAATTCCCAAATGTGTATCAGTGAATTCAAAAAAGCACACTGCTTGGAGGTGTGGGGGCTGGGCGCTGTGGCTTTGGAAGCTGTAGGATTAAGGAAGAAAGGATGACAAGAATGAGAAAAAGATAAAAAAAAAGAGAGAGAGAGAAAGAAAAAGATAAGAAAAAGAACAGTCATAAAAGAGCAGTGAAAGGAAAGGGTTATTTATTTATTTATTTATTTTTAATTATTTAATTAGCTATGTGGGGTGAGGTTGGGGGGGTTGGCTACTTAGAAAGAAAAAAGGCCAGAGGTTTCAGAAGGGTATAGACTTAGAATGAATGATACTCCCTGGTGGGACAGGAATTTGGTAAAGAAAGAGGCTCCTAGCAGGGGAGCCTGCTAGGAGTTTGTCCCCAGGGACTGGTTATGGGGGGGAGGGGAGGGGAGGAGGTATGCTTAAAAATTAAAAGGAAAAAAATTTTTCCCCTTTTTTCCGACTCTAATTCTTAACCCAAATTAAGTTATAGTCACCTCCTTGGTGTTACCGCTAGGACCCCTTATTGACTGGCCTACTAAAGGCAGAAAGTCCTACCATTTTCAGGAGATGTGGTCAGAGCTCAAGCTGCTAGCAGCTTCTCAGTCAGCCATCTTCCGGGCAACTGTCTCGAGTACATGTGTTTTTAATTTATTCTTTTTAAAATTCTTTTTGTTAGTGATTTAATAATAATCGACAAGATTGTGGGATAAGAGTGGTACAATTCCGTACAATTCCTACCACCAGAGTACCATATCCCATGACTTCCATTGAAAGGTTCCATATTCTTTTTCCTTCTGGAAATATAGCCCAAAGACCTTGATGGGTTGCAGCAGGTGGAAGGTCTGGCTTCTGTAATTGCTTTTCCCCTGCAAATGGGCACTGACAGGTTGATCCATACCCCTATACTGTTTCTATCTTTCCCAAGTGGAGTAGGGTTCTAGGGAGGTGGGGTTGCAAGACACATTGATGAGGTCTTCTCCCTAGGCAATCAATTCGCATGATAGTAGCATCTGCAACTTGATGACTGAAAAGCATTAAGATACAAAGTAGAACAAACTGTTTAATAATCAGGAACCAAACGATAATAGTATAGCAGATGAGATTTGGGGTCTTCATGTTGGAAGAAGCTAGGAAGTCTATTTTAGGTATATTCCTAGGGGCCCATGACTTTACTAATTTTTGCCTGAGCCCCACAGTTAACATGCAGGTGGGTTAAAAGTATTATATGCGAAATTGTGTCTACAATCATCAGAAGTTTTTTTTCCTTCTAAAGTCATCCTTATTCTCAGTTGACAAACAGTGCTAATTTCTACCAAGAAACGATTAATCTAAAAGTTAACAGCCTTAAAAAGTGAGATGTTCCTCATGTATTCTATTTATTTTTTGAGGGGGAGACTCTAAAAATTCTCTAGAGAAGACAATAAAATCAAATATTAAAGAAAAAGTTCTGTAGCAATACTTAGAAACTGTCTTTCTGAGTGGGTTCCCTTTGATAGCTCTACTAATTGGTTCAACTAGTTCTTCCAGGGAAGTCTACATAATTCTGACTTACAGGCTGGGAAAGACTTTATCTCACTTATTATTTGCAAAACAGTTAGGAAAAGTTAAACACTTGGCTCACAACTTTAATACAAAATGAACAAGGATGTCTACGGTATATACCCATGCTATAAAATACACATCTATATGTCTTTCTTTTCTGCTCCTAGATAAAAATTGCTAAGACTTTTTGCTTTATTGAAAAGTTTCCTTGGTTACTATCACCTTTAGTGTAGCTTATATAAAAGGGCATATATTCTTGTATGTGACATATTTTTCTTGTAATCTCTGGAAATTGTGATCTACTCAAAATGAAGTTTGCCTAAGTGATTTGAAAACCTATTCTGGGGATGTACATTGTGTGGAAATGTACCCCTCTTGTCCTATAGTCTTGTCAGTATTTCCATTTCGTAAATAAAAATTAAAATAAAAACCTATTCATTTAAAGTCCATTATCCTAAGAATGTTCTATTTGTTTACATTCCTTAACTCCCCATCTACTAATTCACAGATATTGCATCTAGCATCCTTATCAGATCTCATTTTTTAAGATTATTTAACAAATATATTGTTATGTTATGTAATGCTATGTTATGTTATGTCATATTATATTTACTGGATAGAGACTGGGACCAATTGAGAGGGAAGGAGAAGATAGAGAGGAGATAGACAGAAGGACACATTTAACATTGCTTCACCGCTTGTGAACATTGTGACGTGCCCTTAATCAAGTGTGCTACCATCTGGCTTCCCCCAAGTCAGATCGCATCCTACAATTTGTCACATTTTAGAAAGAAAAGTTGCCTGAATAGGAACTGAATACCAGCATAGTAGCTTTTAGATTTATGGTTTCTGTGTGACCTTTTATCATTCTTCTTCTTCTTCTGTGTCTGTTCTACCTCTGTGTTCCTTTGTCTTTTTCCTACAGTGTATTATTATATTATTAGATTATATATGCAAATAAAATTATTGTATATAGTGATTTAATAGTGGTTTATAAAATTATAAAATAATAGTGGCATAGTTCCACACTGCTCTTATCACTAAAGTTCTGTGCTCCTACTCACTCACTAGGATAACCACCATAGTTCCCCCAAAGTCTTAAAGATGAGTTAGCTCTTTTTTTCCCCCAAATTCATGTGTTTCAGTTCTTTATATTCCACATATGGGTGAAACCATCTGGTAGTTGTCTTTCACTTCTTTCTTTACTTTTTAAAAAAAATTTATTTATTTATTTCCATTTTGTTGCCCTTGTTCTTTTTGTTGTTGTTGTTGTTATTATTATTGTTGCTGTTGATGTCATTCTTGTTAGATAGGACAGAGAGAAATGGAGAGAGGAGGGGAAGACAGAGAGGGGGAGAGAAAGACAGACACCTGCAGACCTGCTTCACCACCTGTGAAGCGACTCCCCTGCAGGTGTGAAGCCGGGAGCTCCAACCCGGATCCTTATGCCAGTTGTCGTACTTCACGCCACGTGCGCTTAACCCGCTGCACTACTGCCCAACTCCCCTTCTTTCTTAACTAAGCATAATCACCTCTAGTTCCACCTGTTTTATGCTGAAGGAAATCATATAGTCTTTTTATGCAAATGGAATTTTGAAAGAATCAAAACTTTGTTGCCTGATTCTCTAGGGAAAATTTTGATAATGACTTATGACCTCAGCCTCACAGGACCAAAATTGCAACATGATTAGGATGGACTGGGTTTAACTTCATGTGGTTATCACACCTAAAAATAGTTTATTTTATTTTCTTAATAAAGTTGGAGAAAAAAACAAAGTTGGAGAATGTTGATAAATGCAGTTGAAAGGGTCAAAAGAGGAAAGCTCATAAATCACAGCATGCCTCTAACAAAGCCACAGGAATGCATATTGAGAAATCACGAGAATTACAGGTTTCAAGCTCTGTGATGAGAAAGAATATAAAGCTTCCATCTCTGCCTTCACAAGCAAAAATCAAGAGCTTCAACTGAATCCTCTCCCATTGAAATCCACTCTGATGACTCCAGTTACCATGTTATCTCTTACACATCTCAGCTGAAAAGTAAATTAAAGTGAAATAAAGTATAGGAATCTCTTAAGCTCAGAACAAAAGGAAAGTTGGTCAAGCAAAGAAAAGCCATTGCCATAGCACTTTTTCCTTTTTTTACAGAGAACTAAACAAACACAAAAAATTATCTTTACCCATTCTCCTTTTTTTCTCTTCCCCTCTTTCTCTTATGTAAAGATTTTCTCCACATTACTTTTCCAAAGTCAGTTAAGCTCCAAATTCTTCTCTGAATTATTTCTAGATGAACATGTAACCTTCCAGAGCACAATTACATGGTTTTTTAAATTAGCTGGAAAACCTCATACTTCATTGACAAATTGGTGCATTTTTGAAAGTGAGGTAGAATGTTGTATATAGTCATTTTAGGATAAAATAGTCATTCTAGGATAAAAGACATAGTGCACAATCTACTATATCAGAGTGTCTTTATCTCTCTACATATGTATGCATATAGATATACTCAGCTGTGTAGCTACGTTAAAGTGGAATATATATACATATGTATATATATCTGAAATACAAAAAGGTTAGGTAGGTAGATATATAGAGACAGTGTGATAGAACAGATTTTCCAATATAGCTAATATTCTAGATAATTATTTACACCACCCATTTCACTCTCAAAAGTGTTACAATATATAGATTACATCTATATACACAAATGTACACCACATTCAGATGGTTATTAAGTTGAGTCACTGTTGGCTTTACATTTGTAGACATGCTGCCTTTGAAATCCTTCCCAACTTGCTTCTGACAGGCCAACTGGGTTGAAAAGTCAATGGCTTCTCTTCTTATTCAAATAATAACATAATTAAAGCCTGGCTATTAATCCAGTTCAGAATGAGAGGGCAGAGAATACAAAATATCTCTTTGGGAAGGTATTCATTTAAAAGACTGAAGGCTGAAACTATCAGAGGTATAGATGAAAAATTCTCTAACACTAGTTGACTTCATTCTGGTTCCTCCTCTATGAGGCTCCTCTGTTTGTGCTTTTAGGGATATCCAGCATAATAAAACAAGAAAAAATAAGTTGTAGAATGTATAACATGTTCAAAAGTGACTATAAAATGTTTATCTATAATTTAACATAATAAAAGAGTGTTTATATACCTATCAACAAGATTAAGAAATTGAACATCACTAGAGTATTAGTAGCACTGACCTTACCTAGTAAATATTTTTGACTGATTTATTTATTTTAAAATTTCTTTACTAGGGGATTAACGGTTTACAGTCAATAGTAATCTTAACAATCTCTCCCCTATCCTTTTCCAGCAATAACTGCTTTATTGCTCTCTCTGATTTTAATGATTCCCACTTTTTCCATGTGTATTTTACATATATGTGCATCTCTGAACTAACTATGCTTTTATTGTTTGTTGTTAGAGTGTTCTTTCATTTAATAAATAAAACACTGTCGTTCTTTCTTCTACTGGGAAAAACTGTTCTTTTATGGAAAAGAGTATTAAAATAGGATGTGATATCCAAATATTTAACCAAGAAGAACATTAGCACATGTATATGGGAAGCACTCTAGGGAGAAACCCCAGAACTTGCATTCCATTACCAGACCCTATCTTTGTTTTCCATTTCCTTCTATTTTGTGATAAAAATCTAGACTTTCATTATTCATAATTTACTGAAAAACTAATATCACCAGGGAAGTGGTGACTGATGTGGGTTTTCCACCCCATGGCAATGCTGCAGGCAAGAAACCTATTAAGAGAAGTAAGTAATTTGAATAATATAAAGCATATTGACAATGATGCCCTCTCTAAATTACAGTCCTCTCTACCTTCCAGGACCATTCTAGGAAGCCAGTCCTTTCTCTTGCTACATTATTTTGTCCATCCAAATCTTAATATTTTTCATCTACACTGATTGACATGGAACCAGTACTTCTGTAACCACTTCCTGCCAAAATACTCGTGTCAGTAATTAGGTATTTTAAGCAACTTCTGAACTAAACAAGCTATGACATCACAAATTTATTTATTTATTTTTGTTGTGGTGGTGTGTTTAAAATACCATTCTACAAAGAATAAAAATAGAAAGAGCTCTTATGTCCCTACCACCTAGCTTTGGAGATAACCATTACCTGGGTAAAAATTTCAAAGATTGCTTCTCCCATTCTTCATTACTAGTCATCACTACCTTAAATTTTGTCCTAACCACATGCTGCTGTTCTTTTATTTTAATGTATTTGTAGACTTTAAAGTTAGGTTATCGTCTATGGCATGTGCCTTGCTGTGTATTAGGTCCAGGTCTAAGACCTCACATCACACAGTTGGTGTTCTGGCACTAGGGAAAGTTCTAGTGCTATGTTGAATCTCTCTTTCTGCCTCTCTATCTGAATGAAATAGTGACCCAAGAGCATGAAATTTACATGTGTGAGATCCCACCTATATGCACACACACATACACACAATTAATTTATAAAATAAGTAAAAATACACATGTATACAGTCCTAAACAAACTGTAATTTTGACTTGGGAGATAATTATATAAAGGAGATTATGTATTTATATATAATCCTAACTCTTATTACTTAAATTTATGTTTTAAGAATTTATCTGTGCTAATACTTGTGTACAGTTCATTGATTTTCACTGCTGTATGGTATTCCTTCATATTAATTGATTATCTTAATTATTCTATTTTATTCATTCTGCTTCTTATTGGCATTTGAACTTTTCCCAGCTTTGATAAATTAAAATAGCATTTTCAGAGCTTTTCTTTGTGGAGAGGGAGTGTATATTCAAGAGTGTCAGCCTAAAAGTAGACTTTGGGGGTCATAAACTATGAATGTTCAAATTCATAGAAAATTCCAAACTGTTTTCCAAAGTAGTAGAACACATTTAATCCCCCACCAGATGTAGATAGCTTTCCTATTGAGTAACATCCTTTTAATCACACATCGTTGTCCAAAAACATTTTTCCCCAATCTAGTACATGAGAAAAAATAAAATGTTTGCCTTCCTCTGATGACCAAAGAAACTGATCACCTTTTAATATTTTTATAGTATACTCAAATGTGTTTCTTTTCCTTTGAGTTTTTTCATTGTGTCTTTTGTTCATTTTTCTGTCATTACTCATTTTTTACTGAATTATTTTTCTCCCTACCACATTCCCATTCTGCCCCTTGCTGGTGGCATTGGGATCTCAAGCATACATGGTTTTACTGCTCCTGTATGGTCTTTTAGTTTTGTTTGTTTGTTTCAGAGAGAGGCAGAGAGAGAATGTGAACATTAGACACCATGCCACTGGAGTGTCTCCTGATACCATGAAACTCTCACATGGTACAGGAATTCAAACCTGGTCCACTTACATGCCCTTACCAAAGCAAGCTATTTCATGGCCTCTTTCTTCATTCTTCTTCATGTTGTTTGTTGTTCACTGACTGTTGCTCTTAAATAATCAAGATAGACATAATGACTGGCAAAGGGTCTAACTATAGAATTCATATATTTCTAAAAATAAAATATGTTGTAACTACAACTTCTTACTCTATAGCAAATTATTTTCCCTTTGATGAATACATGGGACAAAGAAAAACTATTACTTTTTAAAAATATTTATGTATTCCCTTTTGTTGCCTTGTTGTTTTATTGTTGTAGTTATTATTATTGTCTTCGTTGTTGGAAAGGACAGAAAGAAATGGAGAGAGGTGGGGAAGACAGAGACGGGGAGAGAGAGACACCTGCAGACTTGCTTCACCGCCTGTGAAGTGACTCCCCCTGCAGGTGGGCAGACAGAGGCTTGAACCAGGATCCTTACACGTGCTTTGGGACACCTGCGCTTAACCCTCTGTGCTACCTCCTGACTCCCCTGAAAAACTATTACTTTTAAAGTAACTTGCTTTGTTAATTTTTTCTTTCATATATTTTATATATATTATATATTTTAAATATATTGTTATATGTCCCTACACTTTCTTCTTGGAATTGGATGATTTTCAGTCTCACATTTCTATTTGTTCTCTTTGAATTTGGTTTGTGTACAGTGTAGGAAGGGGATGTAATTTCACTTTTAAAAATCTGGAGGAGCTGGGCAGTGGCGCACCTGCTCAAGTGCTCATGTTACCATGCACAGGGACCCAGGTTCCAGCTCCACCTCCCCACGTGCAGGGCAGAAGCCGTATGAATGATGAAGCAAATACTGCAGGTGTTTCTCTGTTTTATCACCCTCTTTATTTCCCCCCACACCTCTCAATTTCTCTCTCTTCTATTGAATAAAGAAAAATAAATTTAAAAAAATCAATAAAATTTGAATGTGGGTTTGCTCACTTGAATAATGCACAGCTTTCCATATGTGTGCCCCTTGTTCAAGCCCAGGCCCACTGCCTTGAAGAAAGTTTTGATGCTGAGGCTTCTTTCACTCTCTTTGTCTCTTTGCTTCATTGTTTTTGTTTTTAAAAAATAAATTAGCATTTGAATATTTTATTTATTTAACAGTTTATATTGTCTTCATTGGTTGAAAATACCATTTCTGTCATAAATAAAATGCTCACATATATGTGGACTTATTACAAAGTCCTTTGTTATATTCCTTTTTTACTTGTTAAAAAGATTAGTTCCATAATACATCTTACCAACTATTATAGAGCAAAGCCCTCCTTATTTTTCCTTTGCTATCACCATACAGACTATTCAGTATTCTTTTGTTCTTAAATATAGATTTCAAAATCAATTTACCAAATTCCATGAATAAATTTCTTGAAATTGTTAGTGTAGCTATATTTTGGTCCATTTGAAGAGATTTGACAGCTTTCTGATATAATCTTGTTGTTGTTGCTGCCAGTGCTTCTCCTCTCCAGGCTAAAATTTTCAGAGAGAAAGAGAGATAAAGAGTCAGAGAGAATGGGAGTAAGAAGTAGAAACTTTTCCCCCTTCTCTTTCATGAATGCTTGTCTTAATAGGATGAAAAAAAACTGCTGTAGTTAAAATCTGAAAACATTTTTACAAAGGATAAATGTATTTTGAATGTTTCTTTTTTGCCAAATACAATATGCAGGGACAAGATGATGGCATACATGGTAGAGTACATACATAACCTTGTGCAAAGACCCATGTTCAAGCTTCCAGTCTCCACCTGTAGGGAAGGAAACTTCAAGAGCAATGAAATAGTGCTGCAGCTATCTCTCTTTTTTTCTATTATTCTCTCTCAATTTCTATTTCTATTTTTTAAAAAGTAATAGAGAAAGAAAGAAGAGAAGAGAAAAAAGAAAAAGGAAAGAAAAAATTAGATACATAAATAAATAAGTAAATAAAGCCACTAGGACCAGTGGATTCACTGTGTAGGAATAGAGTCCTAGCAGTAATCATGGTGGCAATTAAAAAATGGAGAAAACTAAACATGATACAGTAAAAAAAAAAGAAAAGAAAGAAAGAAAGAAAACAAGAATTGACAAGATCTCAGTTGAAATTATTTTTTTCTCTTATTTTTAAAAATTTATTTATTTATTTATTGGACAGAAACAGTCAGAAATTGAGAGGGAGGGGAAGATAGAGAGGAAGAGAGATAGAGAGACACCTGCAGCATTGCTTCATCACTCATGAAGCTTTCCCCCTGCAGGCAGGGAGCAGGGGCTCGAGCCCTGGTCCTTGCGCACTGTAATGTGTGTGCTCCACCACGTGAACCACCACCTGGTCCCTCAGTTGAAATTCTTATGAGACATTACTGCCCCTGTGTTTGAACTATTTAAGAAACTCTGACCATGGAGCTAAATAAGAGAGTTTGATTTGTTTTAATCTCAAGTTTTAATTTTCCAGTGTAATCACTATGTGCCTTTAGCTACTCAAGTTTTACAAACTTCACCTCAGTTCTTGGTTTCAATTCATAGTATCGGGGCCAAGCTGTGTTGTACCTGGTTAAGCACACACAGTACAGTGTGCCAAGGACTGAGCTTTAAGCGGCCAGTCCCTACCTTCAGGGGGAAAGCTTCACAAGTGGTGAAGCAGGGTTGCTGGTGTCTCTCCTTCTCTATCTCCCACTCCCCTCTCCATTCTGGCAGTCTCTATGCAGTAATAAATAAATTAAAATATTTATTTTATTTATTTTTATTATTTTTTGTATTATCTTTATTTTTTGGATAGAGACAGCCAGAAATCGAGAAGGATGGGGGAGATAGAGAGGGCAAGAGACAGAGAAACACCCTGTGCAGCCATACCTATGAACATAAAGATGAACCTTGATATCCCTTCATGTTTTAAAACAAAGCAAAATTTATTCAACAAACTGAAACTTTTTTATTTTTTAATATTTATTTATTTATTTATTTATTCCCTTTTGTTTCCCTTGTTCTTTTATTGTTGTAGCTATTATTTGTTGTTGTTATTGATGTTGTTGTTGGATAAGACAGAGAGAAATGGAGAGAGGAGGGGAAGACAGGGAGGGGCAGAGAAAGACAGCACCTGCAGATCTGCTTCACTGCTTGCGAAGTGACTCCCCTGGATGTGGGGATCCAGGGGCTCAAACCCAGATCCTTATGCCAGTCCTTGTGCTTTGCGGCACTGCACTACTGCCCGACTCCCAACAAACTGAAACTCTTCACTGCAGAATCAGATGTTTAGAAACAGTATCAAAGAATGCAATGTGAGGGTAGATGAGAAGAATCTCACTGCTGTTCTTTATTTATTTTGTCCCCAAAGAAAATAATCCCTATTGACATGTCACTTTTAAAGTTAAGATAGTCAAGGGAAATAGAATATCAGTTTATACAACAGACTTTCATGCCTTGAGGTACCAAAGATCTCTTGCACCACCGTAAGTCAAAACTAAGCAATGCTCTGGTTAAAAAAAAAAAGTCATAATAATATAATAATAATAAGTAAACGTCATTATAGTTATAATGAATTTGTCAGCTGAGGTTCACTCAACACAAATATTAACACCATTAGTTCTGTCATTTTTTTTACCCTAAGGTGACATTAATATTGTTATTTGTGACAGTGTCTTAACACCCCCAGATAGTTCACCTAAGCAGGGGGAGCAACTGACATTTATAGTTAAAAATAATGGGGTCCCATATTGTCATTTGTTTAACCTAGCTTAAGTATTTTTTTAAAGGAGAGCGAGTTCAATCTCTTACTGCAATTACAAAGATACTTAATAGGACTACGGAGGGGAGTTCAGGGACAATACTATCTATTCACAATTTGGGTATCCACTGTCCAGCTCCAGCATCCTTGAGCCCAGTGGCACCAGGAATCTCCAGTCTATTATGTATTCTGGTGAAATCAAAGAATCCATGAGCAAGGCCCTGGAATGTCTGGCTGCCTCCCAGCTCTCCTATGAAGAAGTAAATTCCATTGTTGTCTCACTCTCTTTTCCGCACTCTCAGAATCAGCAGTTACTGTATGCCAGCACCTCTCTCCCTCCAAGGAAACTGCTTGCCTCTCTAGGAAGCACAGAAGTCTTATAACATAAACTCAGAGTGCTCCCTGCATTTATTTTCTACACTCTCTGGTCTGTCGTGGACTGAGGGCTTCATGACGACTGTCCCTGTCCCATCATCACTGTGTCCGGTGACTTTGAACTGATACCAAGTCTCAGAAAAATTCTTGATCGATTCCCAGTGCCAGCTTGAACAACATCTTGAGATACTGCACCTTCAAGCCATGAAACCCAATAAACAATACAGCCTGTACTCAGCTTCATAAACACCCCACGTTGTTACAAAGGGCCTTGCAAACTCAGTGTGATAGGACTTGACCTTAAAAGCTATAGACAATCTAATGGAGCACAGACGGTTTCATAAAGTACAATCACTTCCTGGAATTCTTGGGGCAGCGCAGTCGGAGCCATGCAAATCCTGTTTTCCTTGCATTGTTTCCTGCATGTGAATATCATCAGTCTAGCAGGTCTGTAACCATGGCACTTGTAAATAGTCGAAGGGCGACTTTTGATAAAGGCATACAGTTTTAAGAAAACTTTTTTTTCTGCTAAGACAAACCTGAGTCAGACCCTACAAATGAAATATGTTAACAGTTATGCTGACAAATCAGTTTCAAGAGCACACACATCCAGACTCAGATATACTTTTAAGTCACCAGAGGAAGCATAATAGATGTCTGCCGTTTTGGGGACAGTGTGAGTCATATTCATTTGTTATAAAGTACATTTCTATAAATCCATAGAAAGCAAGACAGATGGACATTGACTGGAATGACTATTGACTCTTTCTGTAGTGTAGTTCCTTTTGTACTAAATAAACAGAAGTTTTAGTTCTATGATCCTTTAGTCCTTTGGTTTCTCCATTCAGTAATAAGGATAATATTGATGTCATACCTCTAACTATCAAGTTTAAAACCATTAATCTTCTGGAGCTTGACATTCTGATAAGCAATTTTGACATGCAAGTCCACTTTTATTTGGTATTTGGCAGTTTCTTACTTATATGCTGAGATGCTATAAAGGGAGAGAAAACTCAAAATAAACCAGTTACATTCATACAGTTGAAAGATATATTTTTCAGATAGGCTGTACATGTCTCCATATATGAAATTTACATATACTATGTCTATTTCAGCTCTTCACCCTTGAACATGATTCCAATGACAGTTGATGTGACATTGAAAGTTAAACATATCAGCCAGTTTAAAATAAGAATTTAGGATAATGTGTTGAAAAAAAGGCTTTTAAGTTTCTGACAAAAACTTCCTAAAAGAAAATTAAAAGAGTAGCTTATAAACTTTTAGGGGTCCAGGCAGTGGCACACCTGGTTAAGTGCACATACTAGAGTGCACAAGGAGATATATGGGTTCAAGTCCATGGTCCCCATCTGCAGGGGAAAATCTTCATGACTGGTGAATCATGGCTGCAGGCATCTATCTTTATCTCTCCCTTTACCCCCCAATCAATTTCTCTCTATCTCTATCCAATAATAAATAATTAAATTTCTTAATATTTATTTATAAAAAGGAAACACTGACAAAACCATAGGATAAGAGGGGTACAACTCCACACAATTCCCACAACCAGAACTCCATATCCCATCCCCTCCCCTGATAGCTTTCCTATTCTTTAACCCACTGGGAGTATGGACCCAAGGTCATTGTGGGATGCAGAAAGTTGAAAGTCTGGCTTCTGTAATTGCTTCCCATCTGCTCCCCTGATAGCTTTCCTTGTTTGGCATTAAACCAGCTCACCCTGCTCCATGCTGCATTACTGATAGTATGGCCTATTTTCATAATCATTATTTCATCTGATCTATCTTCTTTCTACCTCGAGATCTGCTCTGCCTGCAGGCTATATTAATCCCACCAGTTAAAACCATCACAACAGTTGCTAAGGACGCATCCACCTTCCCAGCATGCCTTTTGCCTCTCTCCACCCACTTTCCTAGCCATTTCCGACTTGCCACTTGTGGTTTTATCCCATAAAAATCACTTCTGTTCCTGGTTTCACTCTCTTTTCTCTCCCGCATCCCAACCTGGAGAAGGGCTGGCGTGCAGAGCGGGAGGCAACCATTGCAGTTTGGCACCACGTGGCTTAACCCGCTTTGCTCACAACTCTGAGGCTCCCACATCAATAAAGAATTATATTACCACACGGCCACAAGTTCCTGGTCTCTCTCCCGAGAAGCTATCCCAACATTTCTTATTTATATATTTATTTTTATTTTTTTATAAAAAGGAAACATGACAAAACCATAGGATAAGAGGGGTACAACTCCACACAATTCCCACCACCCGAACTTCACATCTCACCCCCTCCCCTGATAGATTTCTTATTTTTTAACCCTCTGGGACTATGGGCCCAGACTCATTATGGGATGCAGTAAGTGGAAGGTCTGGCTTCTGTAATTGCTTCCCTGCTGAAAATGGGCTTTGACAGGTCTATCCATACTCCCAACCTGCCTCTCTCTTTCTCTAGTGGGGTGGGGCTTTGGGGAAGCGGAGATCCAGGACATATTGGTGGGGTTGTCTGTCCAGGGAAGTCTGGTTGTCATCATGCTATCATCTGGGACCTAGTGACTGAAAAGAGAGTTATTATATAAAGTCAAACAAGTTGTTAACTAATCATGAACCTAAAGGCTGAAATAGTGCAGACGAAGAGTTGGGAGGGGGGGTCTCTGTCTTACAGATAGCTAGTAGGCATATTTTAGTTCTATTACAAAAGGTCTGTTTCTATACTAGTGGTTTCTGTTTGTTTGTTTGTTTGTTTTTCCCCCTGAGCATGAAATCTGATTAGCAGGTGGATCTAAGTTATAGACTGGGGAGATGGTACCATGGCTGGAAAAAGGACTAGAAAACTGGATCATGGAAGATAGTAGCTCCTAAATATGGGAAAGGGGTATAAATATTGTTGACTATAAACCCCATCAATTTGATGTGACCTGGGGTCCATATTCAGATTAGGAGCCTATGTGACCTCTGCATCCCTATTGATCTGAGCTCACACTCTGTGGTCATGAGTAGGAACATTCCAAGCTGCTCCAGTTTTCAGGATCCATCTTCCTCAGGTGTAGCATAGACTATGTTGTCCATCCTCCCTTAAAGATGGAGTATTCTCTACCATTGTTGATCCAAGTTGAGGGCAAGGTCCTATGGCTGCCCACAAAGGGTTCTATTTTGTTGTTCCTGATAGAGATGACCAATAACAATGGAGAGAGAGATCTATTAAAATTCTAGGCCCATCGTGTCTGTTTGGGAATCTTAGGACTCCCCCAATAGGGCCCCAGCTGATGAGATGGCTTGATAGTGACTAAGAGTCATAGTTAAAGTACACCAGTCTCTTGCCCTTATTCAGTTTTTGCAGTCCTTGCTTTGATAAGGCTATCTTTGGAGTGAGTGAGGGAAGTGTAATAAGAAGTAGGTGATGAAAGTAAGTCTAAGTAGACACTATTTCATTATGAACTTTATACTGACTCACTGCAGACTACTTGCACTTTTGCTTTCAGGTATATGTTTTGCCCTAATTTATGGATACATGTGAACATACATGCTCTATCTCATGGGACCTGGTCTATATGTAGGTTTTGGGATTTTGTTAGGAAGTGGACTGCCTGGAATGAATTAGAAAATACTATGAAAGGAAAGGTCTCACCAGAGTAATGAGGCTGAATGGGTTGACATTCCATGCCTGATGTTTCTGGACACAGTCTGAAGAGAAGCATGCTAAAGTGGTACTTGTTGAGCTGATTAGGTTAGGATCGGGGAATGGAATATCATTTGGTATGAATTAAGAGAAGCATGCAGCAAAGTGAGCCCCACTCTAGAGTTTCCAAAACTGGGGGAAATATAGGCTCTATAGAAAAAGTAGGAGGTTCCTGCTGTCTTTGGGTTCAAGAAGGCAATAAATAATCATTGCTATAATCACATTATTTGGCAATTGAAAAACTACTTTGAAAAATCCCTTTGTTAAGATTTGCTGTATCATACACAACATCACCATAATTTATGTCCTTTAACATTATTTTTATATACAGCTGTCTCATTGGTTGCTTCTGTTCTCCGTGGTCTAGGCTTTTTTTTTTTTTTTAACATTTGTACTCTCCTTTATTTCAATCTTTCAATTCTTAGTAACATATTTTATAAACACTGGACCTTTCCACAGATGATAAAATGCCTGAAAAATATATAGTCAGATGTGTAAGCAAGTAAATTTATTTCTGTATTTGACATTTACTTCTATTTTAATTTCACACAAATGAGAACTTAACTTTAATTAGTTACGGATTTCAGTCTCACTCTTTCCTTGGCCTAGAGGAGCTGAAAGTTCAAAATGTGTTTAAAGGTGCATGAAAACAGAATGTGAGCTCAGATCTACAGGGATGCAGAGGTCACAAGGCTCCTAAACTGAATATGGGCCCCAGACCAAATCAAATCTATGGTGTTTACAATCAAGAAAATTTATACCCCTTGCCCATATTAGGGAGCTACTCTCTTCCCTGATCCAGCTTTCTGTTCCTTGTCCAGCCATGACATCTGTGGTCTAAGCTTTTAAGAGAGTCAACATATCAAAGATTCAGCCTATGGTTTTTGCATTAAAAAGTTTGAGACATACAATCAATCAATTTCCCCCCTCATATTAATTAAATAGTGATTTATATACCTACAAATTAATAGGAAGTGTATATAAACACCACTCCCACCACCAAAAGACTTTGTCCCATCCCATTCTCCCAGCCCCCCCCCATGAAGCTGAACTTCCACCCTTGCCCTCAACCCAGAGATTTTTACTTTGGTGCCCTACTCCAAATTCAGTCAAAAACTGCTTGAGTTTACTTTTCTGTTCTTCTGTCTCAACTTATTTTATTTATTTATTTTTTATTTAAGAAAGGATAAATTAACAAAACCATAGGGTAGGAGGGGTACAACTCCGCACAATTCCCACCACCCAATCTCCATATCCCATACCCTCCCCTGATTGCTTTCCCACTCTCTATCCCTATGGGAGCATGGACCCAGGGTCATTGTGGGTTGCAGAAGGTGGAAGGTCTGGCTTCTGATAATGAGTGGGATCATGCCATACTAGTCTTTATCTTTCTGACTTAGCTCACTTAACATAATTACATCTATCTCCATCCAAGATGGGTCAGAGAAGGTGGGTTCATTGTTCTTAATAGCTGCATAGTATTCCATTGTGTATATATACCACAGCTTTCTCAGCCACTCATCTGTTGTTGGGTACCTGGGTTGCTTCCAGGTTTTAGCTATTACAAATTGTGCTGCTGTGAACATAGGTGTACACATATCTTTTTGGTTGGTCATTATGGAGTCGTTGGGGTATATCCCCAGGAGAGGAATTACTTAGTCATATGGAAGGTCCATGTCTAGCCTTGTGAGAGTTCTCTAGACTGCCCTCCACAGGAGTCGAATAAATTTACATTCCCACCAGCAGTGCAGAAGGGTTCCTGTCCCCACAGCCTTGCCAGCATTTGTTGCTGCTGTCCTTTTTGATGTATGCCATTCTCACAGGAGTGAGGTCTCAGTGTTGCCTTTATTTGCATTCATCTGACAATCAGTGACCCGGAGCAATTTTTCATGTTTGTTAGCTTTTTGTATTTCTTCTATAGTGAATGTTCTCTTCATATCCTGTGCCCATTTTTGGATGGGGTCATTTGTTTTTTTGTTGCTTAGTTTGCTGAGCTCTTTGTATATTTTGGTGATTAGTCTCATGTCTGATGTATGGCATGTGAAGATTTTCTCCCATTCTGTGAGGGGTCTCTTGGTTTGTGTGATGGTGTGCCGAAGCTTTTCAATTTGATGTAGTCCCATTGGTTTGTTTCTGCTTTAGTCTTCCTTGCAATTGGGTTTGTTTCATCAAAGATGACCTTGAGGGTTAGGTGGGAAAGTGTCCCACCAATGTTTTCCTCTAAGTATTTGATAGTTTCTGGTCTAACATCCAGGTCCTTGATCCATTTGGAATTAACTTTTGTTTCTGGTGAAATAATGTGGCTTAGTTTCATTCTTCTGCATGTTTCAACCTAATTTTCCCAGCATCATTTACTGAAGAGACCCTCCTTCCTCCATTTAATACTTTAGGAGCCCTTTTCAAAGATTAGATGTCTAAAGGTTTGGAGAGTTAGTTTTGGGCTTTCAATTCTGGTCCACTGGTCTGTGAATATTTTTGTTATAATATATAATATAGTTTGAGGTCTGGGAGTATGATGCTTCCATTTATGTTTCTTTTCCTCAAGATTGTTTTGTCAATTCTAGCTGTTTTCTGGTTCCAGATAAATGATTGTAATTTTTTCTCTATTCTCTTAAAGATGGTGGAACTTTGGTGGGTATTGCATTAAATTTGTATATGGCTCTGGGAATAATATTCATTTTGATGATATTAATTTCCAAACCATGGGCATGGGATGCCTTTCCATTTCTTGGTATCATTTACTATTTCCTTGAGTAGTAATACTGAGTTTTCAGTATTGTTGTTAAAGTTCAGAGCTCCAGCAGGCCGGGCTAGCTTCATGGTGGTGAACAGAGACTCGAGGACACACAGCTGGGCTGAAACACTGCAGTTTTATCTTTATTCAGGAACGGGCAAATCACCACACCACGTGCTTCCCCATCATTCTTCCCTTCCGCTGCTCCTGCTGGGACTCTGCATGTCCTTAGCATATGGGGTGGGGAGAAAGAGGGGTGCAAAACTAGCAAGGGCCAAACCAATTCTCTCAGAGTTGGGGGAAAGGAGGACAAACCAATATGAAACATACCAACAATTCCCCCTTCTGTTTTTAACTAAATGACCACAGTATCAGGGGTGTGGGGTGAACAGAAAGCTATATTGTACAGGCATTTTCATAAAAGAAACTGGCACAAACATGGAGAAACATGTAAGCGAGTAACAAGAACCAGTGTGCTGCCAAGGGAAGGCCTGAGGGGGCCATTTTTTGCCTCTGTGGGCAAAACTTTATCAGCTTAAAAAAACATTTCCTGCCTCTGGGGGGCGTTACTTGCCTCGACGGGCATTTTCTAGTATGGGGGGAGGGTGAGGCCTAGAGTCCCAAGGCATGGCTTCAGTCAGTCTTTGAGAAACCCAGCAGCATAAGGGAAGCTGCTAGTTTTGTGCAAAGTGTCCGAGGTGTGCCAGTGAGTCTGACAGAAGTCCAAAGCAGATGTCCACCAAAGAATTGCCAGGGGGTGAATGGTTGTACGTCTGTCTTGAAGGAGAATGTCAGCCATCAGAATTCTGTTTTTCTGTGGAGAACTTGACAGCTGCAATTCACTTACTTATGAAACAAAACTTGTAGCAGGTTAGAAGTTTACCACAATTGATAACTCTATCACAATTGGAAGTCCCTTCCAGCACGATTTTAAGGCTATTTAAAGTTCAAACAATAAAATGTGGAAAGGCAAACATAAACCATAGAAAGAAAAAGGCCTCAGGCATGAGAATTATTAGCATAACCATAGCGCAATCTAATGTTTCTAATTGAGACGAAGGAATTTGAGAGTTTTACATATCAAC
Organism: Erinaceus europaeus; assembly: GCF_950295315.1. Taxonomy (NCBI): domain Eukaryota; kingdom Metazoa; phylum Chordata; class Mammalia; order Eulipotyphla; family Erinaceidae; genus Erinaceus; species Erinaceus europaeus. Next base: position 50,920,927 of record NC_080165.1, read on the forward strand.
AACATCTTTTTAACCTTTTGTTACACCCATTCAAGATGGAGACACACCCTAGGTGTGCGCAGGTTTTTTTTTTAGACCAACTTAGTTAAAATATATTGATTAACTAATTTTTACCTCAGACTTTAAATGTAAGTTAATTTTATCTTTATGAGAATTACGTTGAAAACCTTTTTCATTTAACTTTGCCTAGTAAGAATTTAGCCTTAAAGTTACATTTTTAACCTTAAAGTTAATGTTACCAAACTTTAAACACACACATACACATGGTCTTTAATACACAAGGAGAGAAACTTTTGTTACAAAGACATGTCATTTCAAACACGAATTCAGATCTGTACTGTCTTAGCAGTTCGGGTAGTGCATTGTCCAGCAGTGGCCTCTTGGGCAGCTTCACTTCTAGGAACTGTAGGTTGCAATCTCTGCATGAATCTCTGCATATTCTAGCTCGTCTGCCTTCAGACCCGAGCTGGAGATCTCGGCCAGGGGGCCCAGTTTCGGCAGGGAGCCCGTGGTCTCCGGGGTGTCGGGATCTGCCCAGACTTCATAGCATGAGGGCAGGCGGGCCAGTCAATGCAGAAGGCGCGGGCTGAGGTGCCACGGGGTGGCGGCCAGGATAGGCCGCCGCGGCACTGCCCCATGGCCCTGCCATGTCTGCTGCCCTGCTCCCAGTGGCTGAGCAGTGTGGAGGGAGCCCACGCCCAATGTCCAGCACCACGCAGCAGAAAGCCGGCTCATGCGGGCTGGCATTGGGCTCCTGCGGGCTGGTGTTGGGCAGAAACCACAGAGTGGTCCAGAGATAAATGTTCCAAAAAACAGCGAAACATTCTCGTGAAGAAAGGGCAGAGGCCTTTGGAGATCTCTTCACAAGCAGAAGAGAAGGCCATAGTACATAGGTAGCCAAATTGTCTTCACTTATCTGAGAGATACGCAGGTCAAGTCCACGTGGGCGCCATTTGTTGTTAGGGTTCCGGGGCTCCAGCAGGCTGGGCTAGCTTCACGGCGGTAGACAGAGACAGAGACTCGGGGACACAAGGCTGGGCTGAGAAGCTGCAGTTTAATCTTTATTCACGAGCGGGCAAATCACCACACCATGTGCTTCCCTATCATTCTTCCTCTACCGCTGCTGCTGGGACTCTGGACGTCCTTAGCATAGGGGGTGGGGAGAAAGTGGGGCAAGAAACTAGCAAGGGCCAAACCAGTTCCCTCAGAGGTCAGGGGGAAGAGGAGCAAACCAATATGAAACATACCAACACAGTATACAAGTCTTTCACTTCTTTGGTCAACTTTATTCCTAGGTATTTTAATGATTTTTTTTGCTGCAACAGTGAATGGGAGTGATTTCTGGATGTCTTCTTCTTTATATTTAGTGTTTGCATAGAGAAATGCCACTGATTTTTGTACATTGATTTTGTAGCCTGACACCTTGCTGTATTCCCTAATAACTTCCTGTAGTTTTCTGCTGGATTCTCTAGGTTTTTCTATGTATACAATCATATCTGCAAATAGTGAGAGCTTGACTTTTTCCCTTCCAATCTGTATTACTTTGATTCCTTTCTCTTGCAAGAACTGCCAATATTATGTTGAATAGTAATTGTGAGAGTGGACACCCCTATCTAGTCCCTGATACTTTCAGCTTCTGTCCATTGAGTATGATGTTGGCTGTAGGTAGTATGTGGACTCCACTATCTTGAGAAATTTCCCATCTATTCCCACTTTTTGCAGTGTTTTGAGCATGAATGGGTGTTGGATTTTGTCAAAGGCTTTCTCTGCATCTATTGAGATAATCATGTGTTTTTTGGCTTTGCTTTTATTGATGTGGTGAATGACATTGAGTGACTTACGTAAATTGAACCAGCCTCGCATACCTGGGATAAATCCCACTTGGTCGTGATGAACAATCTTTTTGATATACTGCTGTATCCAGATGGCCAGAATCTGATTTAATATTTTAGCATCTATGTTCATCAGAGATATTAGTCTGTAGTTTTCCAGTTTTGTTCTGTCCCTATCTGCTTTTGGTATCAGGGTGATAGTGGCTTCATAGAAAATGGAAGGGACAGAAGCAACCAATAGCACAGCTATATACAAGATACTGGGTACTGTACAGCAAACCCTAACAAAAGGACTTTTCAAAATTAACCCAATTACCAAATAATGTGATGATAACATTAACTATCGATTGTCTTTTTGAACCCTAAGACAGCAGGAACCTCACATCTCCACTATAGAGCCTCTACTTCCCCCAGTCCTGGAACCCTTGGAAAGGGCCCACTTTCCCGTATGCCTCTCCCAATCCATATCAAATAATATTGCATCTGCGAATCACAAACTAACCAACGCAACGATTGCCACCTCAACATGCTTCACTTCAGACTGTGCCCAGAGACTTCACGTGTGGAATGACAACCCTTCAACTTCATTACTCAGGTGAGACCTTTCCTTTCATAGTATACTCTAATTTCATCTCAGGTGGTTCACTTTCTAACAAAGCCCCAAAACCTAGATATACACCAGTTTCTGTGAGAGAAAGCATATGTTCACATGTATCCGTAAACTACTGCAAAATATATGCCTGAAAGCAGAAGTGCACTAGAGTTTGCAGTGAGTATCCCCCTAACATTTCCTCTCCACTATTCAAACCTTTGGGTCCAGGATTGCTCAACAATTTGTTTGGCTTCGTATGTTAACTCTCTTTTCAGTCACCAGGTGCCAGATGTCATCAGGTGCTGGCCAGGCTTCCCTAGACTGAAGACCCCACCAATGTGTCCTGGAGCTCTGCTTCCCCAGAGACCCACCCTACTAGGGAAAGAGAGAGGCAGGCTGGGAGTATGGACCGACCAGTCAATGCCCATGTTCAGCGGGGAAGTAATTACAGAAGCCAGACCTTTTACCTTCTGCAACCAACAATGACCCTGGGTCCATGCTCCCAGAGGGATAGAGAATGGGAAAGCTATCAGGGGAGGGGGTAGGAAATGGAGATTGGGTGGTAGGAATTGTGTGGAATTGTACCCCTCCTACCCTATGGCTTTGTTAATTAATCCTTTCTTAAATAAAAAAAATAAAAATTTAAATAAAATAAATAAAATAAAAAATATAAAAAAAAGTGGAAGGGAGTGTTCCTGTTTCTTTGACCTTCTGGAAGAGATATAGAAGTATAGGTATTAATTGTTTCCTGAAGGTTTTGTAGAATTTATTTGTGAAGCCATCTCTTCCAGGAATCTTGTTTTTGGGAAGACTCTTAATAACTGGGTCAATTTTTTTCTCTGTTATTGTGCATTTAGGTTTTGTAGTTCTTCTTGGTTCAGTTTTGGAAGGGTGTATGTCTCTAGGAATTCTTCCATTTTTCCATATTCTCTAGCTTGGTGGCATATACTTCTTAATAAAAGTTTCACATAATTTTCTGGATTTCTGTGGTGTCAATTGTGATATCTCCTCTATCATTTAGAATTAAGTCTTCTCCCTTTTTATTTTTATTTTTATTTATTTATTTTTTTAGTGAGTCTGGCTAGGGATTTGTCAATTTTGTTTAATTTTTCAAAGAACCTAGATTTGGCTTCATTGATATTTTGTATGGTTCTCTTATTTTTGATGTTGTTTATTTCTGCTCTAGTTTTAGTGATTTCCACCCTTCTGACTGCTTTAGGTTCCTTTGTTCCTCTTCCTCTGAGCCTTTAAGGCATGCAGTAAGGTCGTTTATTTGAGATTTTTCTTGTTCTCTATTGTGTGATTGCATGGCTATGAGATTCCCTCTCAGTACTCCTTTAGTTGTGTCTCAAATGTTTTGATAGCTTGTGTCTTCATTTTCATTTGTTTCCAGAAACATTTCAATTTCTTGCTTGAGTGTCTCTGAACCAGTTTTTATTAAGCAGCATGTTGGTGAGTTCCAAATTTTGTGACTTTTAGTAATTTTCTATGTGTTGTTGAATGTTAGCTTTACTCCACTGTCATCTGAGAAAATACTTGGGATGGCTTCAGTGTTCTTGAATTTGTTGATATTGTCTTTGTGGCATAACATATGGTCTATCCTTGAATATATGCTGTGTGGATTTGAAAAGAATGTGTATTGGAGTTTTTTGGTGTGAAGAACTCTGAAAATGTCCAGGAGTTCTATTCTTCCCATCTATTCATTTAATTCTCTTATTTTTTTGTTGATTCTCTGTTTTGTTGATCTGTCTAAGTGTAAGAGTGGGGGGTGTTAAAGTCCCTCACTATTATTGTATTAGTATTGATGTATTTTTGTAGTTCTTTCAGTAGCTGTTTGATGGATTTAGATGTTTCCTCATTGGGTGTATAGATGTTAATAATTGTTAAATCTTCTTGGTTAGTTGATCCTCTAATCATTATGTAATGGCCTAGCCTATCTTCTACTACATTACTTAATTTAATGTCTATTGCGTCAGAGATGAGAATGGCTGTTACTGCCTTTTTTTGTGGTCCATTGGACTGTAGCATAGTTTTCCATCCTTTTACTTTAAGTCTGTTTTTCTTGTTGGGTCAGGTGTGGTTCTTGCAAGCAGCATATGATGGTTGTGTTGTGTTTCCTGATCCATCCTCCCACTCTATGCCTTTTAGTGGGTGAGTTTAAGCCATTGACACTTATTGATATTATGGATTTAAGGTAGTGCAGTGCCATTATTCAACAATTTTTTATTTGCTCTAATATATGGCAAGTATTATGGTAGTGTCCTTATTTATAAGAGGTCTTTTAGAACCTCTTTCAGGGCATGCTTGGTGATGGTTGCCTTAACTGTTGTCTATCTAAGAAGATTTCGATCCCTCCATCTAGTTTGAAAGAAAGTCTATCAGAATATACTATCCTTGGTTAAAACCCTTTTCCACTGAGGGCTCTATAGATATCTTGCCAATCTCTTCTGGATTTTAGAGTTTAAGTGGAATAGTCTGCTGACAACCTTATGGGTTTTAACCTGTATGTAACTTTTTGTCTTTCTCTTGCAGCCTTTAGGATCCTTTCTTTATCCTTACTTCTTTTTTTTTGTCTCCAGGGTTATTGCTGGGCTTGGTTCCTGCACTATGAATACTCTACTCCTGGAGGCCATTTTTTCCATTTTGTTTCCCTTGTTGTTGTCATCATCATTATTGTTGTCATTCATGTAGATGTTATTGTTGGATAGGACAGAGAGAAATGGAGAGAAGAGGGGGGGAGAACAATAGACACCTGCAGACATGTTTCACCACCTGTGAAGTGACTCCCCTGCAGGTGGGGAGCTGGGGCATAGAAACAGGATCCTTATGCCTGTCCTTGTGCTTTGTGCCACCTTCACTGCTGCATTACCGACCCACTCCCTATCCTTAGATTTCAATGTAACAATGATGTGTCTTGGTCAGGTCTGGGTTGATTCTGTTTGAGACTCTCTAGGCCTCTTGAACCTTAATGTACTTTCTCTTATTTAGGTATGAGAAGTTTTCTTCTATTATTTCCTCAAGGATGTTTACTTCCCCTTCCTCTCTTTCTTCCTCTGGTAGCCCAATTATATGAATGTTACTTCTTTTGATATCAGACCATACGTCTCTGTTGTTGTTTTCAGTGTCTATCAATCTCTTTTTGAGCTCTTTTACCTCTTTCTTATTTTTCTCTAGCTCATCCTCTCTCTAGCTAATTCTCTTTTCTGCTTCTGTTAATCTGCTTTCCCTTCCCTCAGCTTCCTTCTTCAGTCCAGTTAAAGTATTAGTTTGTTCTGCTAATTGGCCTTTTAGCTCAACTATTTTAGCTTTCAGTCTCTAATTACCTTGAGGTAACCTGTATTTTCCTTGAGGGTCTCATCTGTTGTTTCCATATTTCTGAAAGCCCTTTCCTCCATAGTTGTCTCATTCCTTTGATTATTAGGTTTATTATGGTTTGCATATTTTTCTTATCTATTGTTACTTCTGGGAGTTTCTTCTGGGCTCCTGTCCTAATTCATTGTGGTAGTTTTATTTGCTCTTGATTGAACCTTTCTTTTTACTGATGTGGTTTTTATTCTTCTGTTTTGTTGTTCTTCAGTTGTTGTGTTTTGAGTACTAGCCATACTATACTAAAGGCTTTTCACAAATGCAGTCACAAACCTCAGAAATTACAATAGTAACTGAAGCAAGGATTGATGCAGTTCAACCGATACCAGTTAACCAAACAACACCTGCATTCCAAGAAAAATTAGCAAACAAAACTAAAAGAAAAAGAAAGAGAAAGGAAAAAGGGGAAAGCAAGAATAGACAATTATGAAAATCTACTGTCCACTATAATTTCTAAGGATAGGAAAAAGAAAAGGGAAGTAGAAAAGAGATACACACACACACACACACACACACACTTCACTCCAAGTCAGATTTCTCCCACAAAGTAATTCACCAACAAGTGTCAATGATTTCAGAATTCAAAAGAAGGAAGAAAGGGGATAAAAAGAGCAGTGAAATGAAAAAAAAATTTTTTAATTAGCTAGCAGGAGAGAAAAATGAGGGTGGAGGGAAGCATGAGATAGAAATAAGTTCCTCTCACAATGGATAGAGTACCCAGTCACTTATCAATATAAAAGGCAACAGCAGTTAATTTTGGTCAACCTGAAGAGGAGGGAAAAGGGACACAGGTATACAATAATAGTAATATAAAATAAGATAGAGTAAAAAACCCTAACAGCCAGTCTGCAGCTTGGACCACTTCAGATTGGCTACATGCATCCCAAGCAAAGACAACCAATTATAAGAAGTATACAAAAAAAAAAAAAAAAAACCCTTTGGGTAGTCTTACCCAGGCACAGCTGAGGCTCTGATTGGTCAGGTATTTTGTCACTCAAATAGAGCTGCAGCCACCTAAAAAAGAATCAGAGAAGTAAAAGAAAAACGAAAGGAGTTAGGAATGACACCCCTGCTATGCCAGGAATCTTGGTAAATAAAATAGTTCCTCAGGAATCCTGCCAGGAGCAGCTGGCCTACCCTTCTGGGGTGGGGATGGATGGTGAGTTCAGAAATAGTGAAGCCAAAGATTTTCCTTTCTTTGTCTGTTTGGCATCTGTTTGCCAATCCAAGAGTGGGTTGTAGGACTCTTTTTTGTTGTAACCCTGACCACCCCCTATTTACCCTTTCATGGACTTGTCAGTTATCCTACCCTATCCAGAGAATCCCAGGTTGTAAGCCACTTTTTTTTGGAGCTCAGGCTAGGTGTTGTTTCCAAGTTTACATCTTGGCTCCATCCCCCTAGCTTTCCTATTCTTTATCCCTTTGGGAGTATGAACCAAGGGACATTATGGGGTGCAGAAGGTGGAAGGTCTGGCTTCTGTAATTGCTTCCCTGCTGAAAATGGGCATTGGTAGGTTGGTGCATACTCCTGACCTGTCTCTTTCTTTCCCTAGTGAGGTGGGGTTCTGGGAAAGCGGGGCTTCAGGACACATTGGTGGTGTTGTCTGCCCAGGGAAGTCTGGTTGGCATCATGGTAGCATTGAAACCTGGTGGATGAAAAAAGAGTTAACATATAAAGCCAAACAAATTATTGACTAAACTTGAACCTAAAGGCTAGAGTAGAGCAGATAAAGAATTGGAGGGGTGGGGGTCTCCATTTTGTAGATAATTAGTAGTCCTATTTTATGTATATTTCAAAGAGCCCATGACTATACTAGTTTTGTTTGTTTGTTTTCTGAGCCTGGCATCTCATATGCAGGTAGATCTAAGTTATTGTCTGTGGAGATGATGTCATGGCTGGAAAAAGGACTAGAAAGCTAGATCACGGAAGAGGGTAGCTCCCTAATATGGGAAAAATATATAAATATTGTTGATTGCAAACCTCATCGATTTGATGTGATTTGGGGCTCATATTCAGCTTAGGAGCCTATGTGACCTCTGCATTCCTGTAGATCTCCATTCTGTAGCCATGAGTAGGAACATTCCAAGATGCTCCAATATTGACCCATCTTCCTCAGGTGGAGCATAGAGTATGTTGTCCTGCCTCCCTTCAGAGGATGGAACATTCTCTAATGTTATTGATACATGTTGAGGGCATGGTCTTACGGGTGCCCAAAAAGGTGTCTATTGTGTTGTTCCTGATATAGATGACCAATAACAATGGAAAGAGGAATCTATTAGAGGTCTAGGCCTGCCATGTCTGTTTGGGAATCTCAGGACTCCCTGACTAGGGTGCCAGCTGATGATGTGGCCTAATAGTGACTAAAGAGTTCGTTAAAGTATGCCAGTCTCTTGCCCTTATTCAGCTTTTGCAGTCATTACTAAGGTTAGCTTTGGAGTGAGTGAGGGAAGTATAATAGGAAGTAGGTGAGGAGGTTTATCTAAGTCTAAGTAGACACTTTTCATTAGGAACATTATGGCGTCTTTTTAGGTCTACTTGCTTGATGCATATATTGACTCACTGCTGACTATTGTACACTTTTGCTTTCAGGTATATATTTTGCCCTAATTTATGGATACATGTGAACCATCTTGTGGTACCTGGTCTATATCTAGGTTTTGGGACTTTGTTAGGAAGTGAATCACCTGAAATGGAATTAGAGAATCCTATGAAAGGAAAGGTCTCACCTGAGTAATGAGACTGAAGGGTTGACATTCCATGCCTGATATCTCTGGACACAGTCTGAAGTGAAGCATGCTGAGGTGGTACTCATTTTGTTGATTAGGTTGGGGTCAGCAGATACAATATCATTTGGTATGAATTGAGAGAAACATAGAAGAAAGTGAGCCCCACTCTAGAGGTGCCTAGACTGGGGGAAATATAGGCTCTATAGAGGAAACGGGTGGTTCCTGCTTGTCTTAGGGTTTAAGAAGGCAATAGACAGTTATTGCTGTAATCAAATTATTTGGCAATTGGGTTAACTTTGAAAACCTCTTTGTTAGGATTTTCTGTATCATACACACTTTCACAATAATGTGTCTTCTTTGACATTATTTGTATATAGCTGTGTCAATAATCAATATTTAAAAAAACATTTAAAAAGGTTTTCAGTTTTTTCATAAATTTCTACATGTATAATTAAAATATATTTATTCTCTTTTGTTGCCCTTGTTTTATTGTTGTAGTTATTTTTGTTGTTGTTACTGATGTAATTGTTGTTGTACAGGACAGAAAAATGGAGAGAGAAGGGTAGATAGAGATTGGGAGAGAAAGATAGACACTTGCAGACCTGCTTCACCATTTGTGCAGTGACTCCCCTGCAGGTAGGAAGCTGGAGGCTGGAACTGGGATCCTTATGCTGGTCCTTGCTCTTTGTGTCACCTGCGCTTAACCTGCGCTTGTGGTACCGCCCAACTCCCTACATGTATAATTTTTTTTAAATAATTTTATTGGGGAAATAATGATTTACAGGACAGTTGATACAGGAATAGAGTTTCTTATGTCCCTGTGATAGACTTCTTTACTTAAAACTTTAAGTTATTTGTATATCTAGGTTATAAATTTTTGGCTAAAGTCATTAATATCTGACTACTATTTTCATGTGAGTCTTAAGGACCATTTTATGAGTTTGGGTAAAAATTATACATTTAATAATGTTAATCCATTAATCTTGGTAAGTGCTCTATCATAGGACAATAAATTACAGAAGACTCCTGATTTAATCACTAACAAATTGGTCTAATTATTTTCAATATATTTTTACTAAAGCATATCTTAAAATAATGATCTGCTTTGAGATTCTTACTTTTCATGAAACTACTCTGCATTTCAGAAGTCATACAGTTGTTTTATAAATCTTCAAGACATTTTATACTCAGAAAAGTTCTAAGACCACATATCTAGCAAGTTACAGAGTTAGGATTTGAGAATAGATATTCATGAGCTTAAAACAATTGCATTTAACACAAATGATGGAATTGCATTGATGGCAGAATGTATAGCTGTCTGTAAATTTGTATTGTTTCTCAGTTCTGCACAACAGGTTTCTGCTACATATTTTTGCTCCCCTCCTGCATCAAGGACCCTACTTTCCCATTCCTCTTAGACCCCCTATTTTATTCCTTCCCAGAGTTCCTTGTTTGGATGCAGTATACCACCCCCAGTACAAGTTTCTCTCTGTGTTGTCTTTTTCCTACTCTATCTCCTAAGCTCCACCTACATGTGGAATCATCCAGTATTTATCCCTCTCTTCCTGACCAATCCCAACAAATATTTTTCATGTTGCTTCTAGTGAAGGCTAGGCAAAGATTTGAGATTTTAGTTTCGGTTCTGATGTCTATGTTTTTGATAGCTGACTTAAGTTCATTAACATCGGTCATATCATTCTATTCTTTCTGTCCTCCTTTTCCCTATATGTTTGCTCCTTTTGTTGATATTGTTTGAGTTTTGCATTTCTATTCTACCATAGATGACCTCATTTGGAGTTAGAGTTATTTAATTTATTTTCCTATAGGACTCCTTTCAGAAATTCTTGCAAGACAAGGCTGCTGGTGATTAATTTCTTCAGTTTCTATGTGTATTTGGGAAGCTTTTGATTTTTTCCTTGTTACTTGAAGGATAGTTTAGCAGGATAAAATACTTGTGGTTGATAATTCATATCTCTTAATGTCATTCCATTCCTTTGTGCTTCTCTAGTTTGTGTTGGGAAATTTCTTAAGAGCCTGATGCTTCTGCCTCTGGATGCCAGCAGCTTCCTTTCCCTTGCAGCTTGCAATATTTCTTCCTTGTCCTTACTTTTCAAAAATGCTACTATTATGTGTCTTTTTTTTTTTTTTGGTTGTATAGGGTTCAGTAGTTTTCATTTCCATTCAGCTTCCTCTGTATTTGATGTAGAAGGTTTTCTGCAATAACTTATTTGAATATTCTGTCTGTTACTTCCTCTTTCTCTTCATTCTCAGGCACCCTGATAACTTTCACATTTTTCTTCTGATTGAGTCTGTTATTTCAAAGATAATTGCTTCATTTTCAGTAAACATTTCTTCTTCAGCAGCTTTGCATTCCACGAGTGTGGGGTGGTTTTATATTCTAGCTCTGCTATTCTTTTTTTTAAAATTTATTTAAGAAAGGATAAATTAACAAAACCATAGAGTAGAAGGGGTACAACTCCACACAATTCCCAACACCCAGTCTCCATATCCCACCCCCTCCCCTGATAGCTTTCCCACTCTCTATCCCTCTGGGAGCATGGACCCAGGGTCATTATGGGTTGTAGAAGGTGGAAGGTCTGGCTTCTATAAGTGCTTCCCCGCTGAATATGGGCGTTGACTGGTACATACTCCCAGTCAGCCTCTCTCTTTCCCTAGTAGGGTGGGTCTCTGGGGAAGCAGAACTCCAGGACACATTGGTGGGGTTCAGTCCAGGGAAGCCTGGCCGGCATTCTGATGAAAACTGGAACCTGGTGACTGAAAAGAAAGTTAACATACAAAGCCAAACAAATTGTTGAGCAATCATGGACCCAAAGCTTGGAATAGTGGAGAGGAAGTGTTAGGGAGGTACTTACTGCAAACTCTAGTGTATTTCTGCTTTCAGGTATATATTTTGCAGTAGTTTATGGATACGTGTGAACATATGCTCTCTCTCACAGAAAGTGGTCTATATCTAGGTTTTGGGACTTTGTTAGAAAGTGAACCACCTGAGATGGAATTAGAGTATACTATGAAAGGAAAGGTCTCACCCGAGTAATGAAGCTGAAGGGTTGTCATTCCACACGTGAAGTCCCTGGACACAGTCTGAAGTGAAGCATGTTGAGGTGGCAATCGTTGTGTTGATTAGGTTGCGATCGGCAGATGCAATATTATTTGATATGGATTGGGAGAGGCATACGGGATAGTGTGCCCTATCCAAGGGTTCCAGGACTGGGGGAAGTAGAGGCTCTATAGTGGAGATGTGAGGTTCCTGCTATCTTAGGGTTCAAAAAGATAATTGATAGTTAATGTTATCATCACATTATTTGGTAATTGGGTTAACTTTGAAAAGTCCTTTTGTTAGGGTTTGGTATACAGTACCCAGTATCTTGTATATAGTTATGCTATTGGTTGCTTCTGATCTACTTGGTCTAGGCTTTTGAGAGAGTCCACATATCAAATACACAGCCTATATATTAAAAAGACTCAGTCTGTGTTTTAAAATACTTCGAGACATACAATTAATTTCCCCCCTCTCATATTAATTAACTAGTGATTTATATGACTACACTTTACTAGGAGTGTACATAAACACCATTCCCACCACCAAAAGACTGTGACCCATCCCTCCCACCCACTCCCACCCCCCACTGGCCCAGGAAGCTGCATGTCTACCCCTCACCACAGGGTTTTTACTTTGGTGCCCTACTTTCGATTTGGTCAGGTCCTGCTTTTAGTTTCCCTTTCAGATCTTCTTAGTCAACTTCTGTTGATGAGTGGGATCATCCCATACTCATCTTTATCTTTCTGACTTAGCCCACTTAACATAATTCCTTCTAGCTCTGTTCAAGATGGGTCAGAGAAGGTGGGTTCATTGTTCTTGATAGCTACATAGGTAGCTCTGCTATTCTATCCTCAAGCTGTTTTATTCTTGATACAATGCCTCTTAGGTAAGACCTATTTTTTCCCAGAGTTTCCTTTAATTCAAATATTTTCGTTTGGTGTTCTTTTTGTAATTTCTTTTTAGCTCTTGGTGAAGAGATCTCTGGACCCATTATTTTGTGTTTGTATGTTATGACTGGAATTTTGAATTGTATTCATAATGAGCTTTCTGAATAGAAACTTCTAATTCCTGGTGATTGTGTTCTCATTTCTTCCAAGTCCTGGTGATTGTGTTCTCATTTTGGTTGGCTGTGACTTCTGCTGTTCAACCTGCAGGTGGCACTGTGGTTGTATTGTTTATATGTGGTGGCATGGCAGGGGAGGAGAGTTTTCCATTATTCAGGTCTGGTTTGGATAATTTTTTATGTGTCAAGTTCATGTTTTCCAGTTCTCCACATTCCACATGTGAATGAAATCATCAGTACTTATCTTTTTAAAAATTTTTTTTATTTATAAAAAAGAAACATTGACAAAACCATAGGATAAGAGGGGTATAGCTTCACACAATTCCCACCACCAGACTTCCATAGACCAACCCCTCCCCTGATAGCCTTCTTACTCTTTAACCCTCTGGGAGTATGGACCCAAGATCGTTGTGGGATGCAGAAAGTTGAAGGTCTGGCTTCTGTAATTGCTTCCCCACTGAACATGGGCATTGACAAGTTGATCCATACTCCCAGAATGTCTCTCTCTTTCCCTAGTAGGGAAGGGTTCTGGGGAAGTGGAGCTCCAAGGCACATTGGTGGGGTTGTCTGTCCAGGGAAATCTGGTCGCATCCTGCTAGCATCTGGAACCTGGTGGCTGAAAAGAGAGTTGATATACAAAGCCAAAAAAACTGTTGGACAATTATAGACCTAAAGGCTGGAATATTGCAGGTGAAGTGTTGGGGGGGCCTCCATTTTGTAGCTATCAAGTAGGCATATTTTAGTTATATTTCAAAGGGCTTGTAGCTATACTAGTTTTTTGTTTGTTTGTTTGTTTTTTGCCTGAGCCTGAAATCTGATATGCAGGTGGATCCAAGTTATTGTCTGGGGAGATGATGTCATGGCTGGGAAAAGGACCAGCAATCTGGATCAGGGAAGAAAGTAGCTCCCTAATATGGGGAAGGGGTGGTTTTAATATTACTGTGAACCCCATCAATTTGATGTGATCTGTGGCCCAAAATTAGCTTAGGAGCCTGTGTGACCTCTACATCCCTCTATATCTGAGATCACATTCTGTGGTCATGGGTAGGAACATTCCATGTTGCCCCAGTATTGACCCATCTTCCTCAGGTGTATCATAGAGTATGTTGTCCATTCTCCCTCAGAGGATGGAACATTCTCTACTATTGTTGATCCAGGTTGAGGGCAAGGTCCTATGGGGGCCCACATAGCGGTCTATTTTGTTGTTCCTGATAGAGATGACAGTAAACAATGCAGAGAGTGGTTTGAGGTCTAGGCCCATGAAGTCTGTTTGGGAGACTCAGGACTCCCTGATTAGGGCCCAGCTGGTGCAATGGCCTGATAGTGACTAAAGAGTCATTGTTAAAGTATGCCAGTCTCTTGCCCTTATTCAACTTTTGCAGTCCTTGCTTTGCTAAGGTTAGCTTTGGAGTGAGTGAGAGAACTGTAATAGGAAGTAGGTGAGGAGGGTATTTACGTCTAAGTAGACACTATTTCATTATTAACTTGATACTGACTCACTGCAGACTATTGTGTATTTTTGCTTTCAGGTATACATTTTGCCCTAATTTATAGATACATGTGAACATATGCTCTATCTTATGGGACCTGGCCTATATCTAGGTTCTGAGACTTTGTTAGGAATTGAACCTCCTGGAGTGGAATTAGAGACTACCATGAAAGGAAAGGTCTCACCCGAGTGATGAGGGTGAAGGGTTGTCAATCCATGCCTGATGTCTCTGTACACAGTCTGAGGTGAAGCATGCTGAGATGGTACTTGCTGCATTGATTAGGTTGGAATCAGTGGATGCAATATCATTTGGCCTGACTTGAGAGAAGCATGCAGGGAAGGGAGCCCCACCCCAGAGGTTCCAGGATTGGGAGAAACATATGCTCTATACATGAAGCAGGAGATTCCTATTGTCTTAGAGTTTAAGAAGACAATAGATAGTTATTGCAATAATCACATTGTTTGGCAATTGGGTTAACTTTGAAGAATCCCTTTGTTAGGATTTGCTATCATTTGTATCATACACACCCTCACCATATTTCATGCCCTTTGACATTGTTTGCATATAGCTATACCACCAGTTGCTTTTGATCTCCCTGGACTATGCTTTTAAGAGAGTCAATATATCAAATAATCAGCCTATGTATTAAAAAGACTCAATCTGTGCTTTAAAAAGTTTGAGATCAATTTTTCAATCAATTTTCCCCTTTTATATTAATTAGTGATTTATATGACTGCAAATTGATAGGAGTGTACATAAACACCATTCCCACCACCAAAAGACTGTGTCCCATCTGCTTCCTCCTCCCCCCATCCCCCACCCCCCACCCCCCACCCCATGAAGATGAACATTCACTCTTACCCTCCCCCCAGGGTATTTTCACTGGTGCCATACTCCAAATTCAAAGGAGGTCTCGAAACTTTACATCAGGCTCAACCTGACGCTGTTAACTGGCTACGAAAGAAGGGCAAACGCTAGAAGAAGAAGTCAACTCCTGCTTTGAATTTCCCTTTCTGTTCTTTCTCAACTTCTGTTTATGAGTGGAATCATCCCATACTCATCTTTATCTTTCTGATATAGCTCACTTAACATAGTTTATTCTAGCTCCAACCAGGATGGGTCAGAGAAGGTGGGTTCATTGTTCTTAATAGCTGCATAGTATTCCATGTGTATATATATCACAGCTTTCGCAGCCACTCATCTGTTGTGGGGCACCTAGGTTTCTTCCAGGTTTTAGCTATTATGAATTGTGCTGCTATGAACATAGGTGTGCACATATCTTTTTGGTTGGGTGTTAGGGAGTCCTTGGGGTATATCCCTAGGAGAGGAATTACTGGGTCATATGGAAGGTCCATGTCTAGCCTTGTGAGAATTCTCCAGACTGCTCTCCACAGAGGCTGGACAAATTTACATTCCCACCAGCAGTGCAGAAGTGTTCCTCTGTCCCCAAGACTCTCCAGCATTTGTTGCTGCTGTCCTTTTTGATGTATGTCATTCTCACAGGAGTGAGGTGGTCCTTCAGTGATGCCTTAATTTACATTTCTCTGACAATCAGAGACCTGGGGCAATTTTGTTAGCCTTTTGGATCTCCTCTATAGTAGATGTTTTGTTCATATCCTCTGTCCATTTGCTTTTTCTTGCTAAGTTTCCTGAACTCTTTGTATATTTTAGTGATTATTCTCTTGTCTGATGTACGGTATGTGAAGATCTTTTCCCATTCTGTGAGGGGTTTCTTTGTTTGTGTGATAGTTTCTTTGGCTGTGCAGAAGCTTTTCAATTTGATGTAGTACCATTGGCTTTTTTTTTTGCTTTAGTCTTCCTTGCAGTTGGGTTTGTTTCATCAAAGATATCCTTGAAATTTAGGTTGGAAAGTGTTCCACCAATGTTTTTCTCTAAGTATTTGATAGTTTCTGGTCTAACATCCAGGTCCTTGACCTATTTGGAGTTGATTTTTGTTTCTGGTGAGATAAGGTGGTTCAATTTCATTCTTCTGCATGTTTCAACCCAGTTTACCCACCACCATTTATTGAAGAGAGCCTCCTTTTTCCATTTAATCCTTTGGGCCCCCTTATCAAAGATTAGATGCCCATAGGTGTTGGGATTTACTTCTGGGCTTTCAATTCTGTTCCACTGGTCTGTGTGCCTATTTTTGTTCCAGTACCATGCTGTTTTGATGATGATGCCTTTATAATATATTTTAAGGTCTGGGACTGTGATGCCTCCATTTCTGTTTCTTTTCCTTAAAATGGTTTTGGCAATTCTAGGTGTTTTCAGGTTCCAGATAAATGATTGTAGTGTTTGTTCTATTCTCTTAAAGAAGCTTGGTGGAACTTTGATGGGTATTGCATTAAATTTGTATATGGCTCTGGGGAGAATATTCATTTTGATGATATTTATTCTTCCAATCCATGAGCATGGGATATCTTTCCATTTCTTGGTATCAGTTTCTATTTCCTTGAGTAGCGACTCATAGTTTTCAGCATACAAGTCTTTCTCTTCTTTGGTCAACTTTATTCCTAGGTATTTGATTCATTTTGCTGAAACAGTAAATGGGAGTGATTTCTGGATGTCTTCTTCTTCAGATTTAGTGTTTGCATAAAGAAATGCCACTGATTTTTGTACATTGATTTTGTAGCCTGATACCTTGCTATATTGCCTAATAACTTCCAGTAATTTTCTACTGGATTCTTTAGGTCTTTCTATGTATACTATCATATCATCTGCAAATAGTGAGAGCTTGACTTCTTCCCTTCCAATCTGTATTCCTTTGATTTATTTCTCTTGCCTGATTGCTATGGCAAGAACTTCCAATACTATGTTGAAGAGTAACGGTGAGAGTGGACAGCCCTGTCTAGTCCCCGATCTGAGGGGGAATGCTTTCAGCTTCTGTCCATTGAGTATGATGTTGGCTGTAGGTTTGCTATATATAGACTCCACTATCTTGAGGAATTTCCCATTTATTCCCATTTTTTGTAGAGTTTTGAGCATGAACGGGTGTAGGATTTTGTCAAAGGCTTTCTCTGCATCTATTGAGATAATCATGTGGTTTTTGGCTTTGTTTTTATTGATGTGGTGAATGACATTGATTGACTTACGGGTGTTGAACCAGCCTTGCATTCCTGGGATGAATCTCACTTGGTCATGATGAACAATCTTTTTGATGTGTTCCTGTATCCGGTTGGCCAAGATTTGTTTAATATTTTGGCATCTATGTTCATCAGAGATATTGGTCTGTAGTTTTCCTTTTTTGTTCTGTCCCTATCAGCTTTTGGTATCAGGGTGATGTTGGCTTCATAAAAGGTGGAAGGGAGTATTCCTGTTTCTTCAATCTTATGGAATAGCTTAAGAAGTATGGGTATTAACTGTTTCCTGAAAGTTTTGTAGAATTCATTTGTGAAGTCATCTGGTCCAGGACTTTTGTTGTTGGGGAGATTCTTAATAATGGTTTCAATTTCTTTGTCTGTGATTGGTGCATTTAGATTTTGTAGTTCTTCTTGGTTCAGTTTTGGAAGGGCATAGGTTTCTAGGAATTGTTCCATTTCTTCCAGATTCTCTAGCTTGGTGGCATATAGTTCTTCATAGAAGTTTTGCCGGATTCTCTCGATTTCTGTGGTGTCAGTTGTGATATCTCCTCAATTGTTTTCAATTCTATTAATTTGAGTCTTCTCTCTTTTTTGTTTGGTGAGTCTGGATAGGGGTTTGTCAATTTTGTTTAATCTTTCAAAGAACCAACATTTGGCTTCATTGATCTTTTGTATGGTTCTTTTATTTTCGATGTTGTTTATTTCTGCTCGAACTTTAGTGATTTCTGACCTTCTGGTTGCTTTAGGGTTCCTTTGTTCCTCTTCCTCTAAGTCCTTGAGGTGTGCAGTAAGGTCGTTCATTTGAGCTTCCTCTTGGTGTTTAATATGTGCTTGTATGGCAATAAATTTCCCTCTCAGTACTGCTTTAGCTGTGTCCCAAATATTTTGATAGGTTGTGTCTTCATTTTCATTAGTTTCCAGGAACATTTGAATTTCCTGCTTGAGTGAGTCTCTGACCCAGTGGTTCTTAAGGAGCATGTTGTTTAGTTTCCAAATTCTGTGATTTTTAATAATTTTCTGTTTGTTGTTAAATTTTAGTTTTACTCCACTGTGGACTGAGAAGATACTTGGGATTATTTCAATGCTCTTGAATTTATTGATGCTGTCTTTGTGGCCTAACATGTGGTCTATCCTTGAGTATGTGTTATGTGGATTTGAAAAGAAGGTGTATTCCAGTTTTTTGGGGTGGAGGAGTCTGAAAATGTCCAAGAGGTCTAGTCTGTCGATCTCTTCATTCAATTCTCTTGTATCTTTATTGGTTCTCTGTTTTGTTGATCTGTCTAAGTGTGAGAGTGGGGTATTGAAGTCTCCCACTATTATTGTATTACTATTGATGTATTTTTGAAATTATTTCAGGAGATGCTTAATGTAATTAGATGGTCCCTCGTTGGGTGCATAGATGTTAATAATTGTTAAGTCTCTTGGCTGATTGATCCTCTAATCATTATGTCATGTCATTGCCTATCTTTTATTACTTTATTTAATTCAAAATCTATCGTGTCTGAGATGAGAATGGCTGTTCCTGCCCTTTTTTGTGGTCCGTTAGCCTGTATGATAGTTTTCCATCCTTTCACTTTAAATCTGTGTTTATCTTGTTGTGACAGATGGGATTCTTGCAAGGAGCATATGTTTGGGTTATGTTTTCTGATCCATCCCCCTACCCTGTGCCTTTTGATGGGTGAGTTTAAGCCATTGACATTTATTGATATTATGGATTTAATGTATTGTAGTGCCATTGTTCTAAAAAAGAATTTGTTTGCTCTTATATATTGGAAGTATTATAGTGATGTTCTTGTTTATAAGAGGTCATTTAGTACCTCTTTCAGGGCCGGCTTGGTGATGGTTGCCTCCTTTAACTGTTGTTTATCTAAGAAGGTTTTGATCCATCCATCTATTTTGAATGAAATTCTAACAGGATATATTATCCTTGGTTGAAACCCTTTTTCATTCAGGGCTCGATAGATATGTTGCCACTCCCTTCTGGCTTTTAGAGTTTGAGTGGTGAAGTCTGCAGATAATCTTATGGGTTTACCCTTGTATGTGACTTTTTGTTTCTCTCTTGCAGCCTTTAGGATCCTTTCTTTATCCTTACTTCTTCTCATTGTGACTATGATGTGTCTTGGTGTCTTCAGGTCTGGATTGATTCTGTTTGGGACTCCCTGGGCCTCTTGAACCTTGATGTCCTTTCTGTTATTCAGGTCTGGGAAGTTTTCTTGTATTATTTCCTCTAGGATGTTTGCTTCCCCTTCCTCTCCTTCTTCCTCTGGCAGGCCAATTATACGTATGTTACTTCTTTTGAGATCATCCCATATGTCTCTGTTGTTGTTTTTTGTGTCTCTCAGTCTCTTTTTAAGCTCTTTCACCTCTTTCTTAGTTTTCTCTAACTCATCCTCTGTCTAACTAATTCTTTTTTCTGCTTCTGTTAGTCTGCTTTCCCTTGCCTCAGCTTCTTTCTTCATTATAGTTATTTCAGCTTTCAGTTCTCTAATTGCCTCAAGATAATCAGTATTTTCCTTGGGGGTCTCAACTGTTGTTTCACTAATACTGCCATTCCTTTCCTCCAGTATTGTTTTCATTTCTGTGATTAATAAGTTTATTATTGCTTGCATACTTTTCTTATCTATGGTTACTTCTGGCTGATTTGTAGTTTCTTCTGGGCTCTTGTCTTCATTCATTGGCGTAGCAGTTTTATTTGTTTTTGATCTACCCATTTTTTTTTGATTTATGTGTTTCTTTTTTTATATATACTCTGTTGTTCCTCAGTTGTTGTGTCTTGAGTACAAGCAACACTGTACTAAATACCTTTATGACAATTGCACTCACCAACCTCAGGAAATACAGTATCAACTGAAGCAAGTATTGAAGCAGTTTAAATGTTACCAGTTAGCCAAACAATTTCTCCAGGCCGTGAAAAAATAGTAACCAAATCCCAGTGAATAAGAAAGAGAAAAGAAAGAAGGGATAGCAAGAATAGACAGTTATGCAAATCTAGTATCCACTGTATATTCTATGGGTAACAAGGGGGGAAAGGGAACTAGAGCAGAGATACACACATAGAGAGTCCACTCTGAGTCAGATTTCTTCCCCAAAATAATTCACAAATTCAGAAAGGCAAAGAAGAAGGAAGAAGTGTATGACAAGATTAAAAAAAAAAGAGAGAGAGAGAGAGAGACAAGAGATAGAAAAGGGAAAAGATAAGAAAAAGAGTTGTAATTAAAGAACAGTGCAATGAACTTCTCAAATGTGTATCAGTGAATTCAAAAAAGCACCCTGTTTGATGGTGTGGGGTATCCGGCTAGGAGCTGGTCCCCAGGGACTGCTTATGGGGGGGGGGAAGGAGGTATGCTTGAAAATTAAAAGGAAGAAAAAAGAATTTTTTTCCCCTACTCTAATTCTTAACCCAAATTAAGTTATAGTCACCTCCTTGGTGTTACCGCTATGGCCCCTTATTGGCTGGCCTGCTAAAGGTCCCTGGAGACTCCCAAGAGAAAGCCCTTGAGCTATAGTTCTCCCTCCGGGTCCTCTACCGGCTGCCCAGCAGTGCTCTACAACCTGCGGAGGAGCCACCTTCCCGGGCGGAGGACAATGCCCGGCGCACCGGCCTTGCCCTGCCGCCTGGGAAGTCTGGAGCAGCCCGCCCGCTAGTCTGTGCCACCTTTACTCTAATTCTTAACCCAAATTAAATTATAGTCACCTCTTTGGTGTAACCACTAGGACCCCTTATTGACTGGCCTGCTAAAGGCAGAGAATCCTACCGTTTCCAGATGTGATCAGAGTACACGCTGCTGAAAGCTTCTCAGTCTGCCATCTTCCTGGAACCCCGATTCATCTCTATTTCTTTTTTTCTTTCTCACCACTCATGTAACCAAAATCTGTGTCTCTAACCCCACCCCTGAGATAATCACTATAGTTCTCCCTATTTTATTTTAGGACAGAAAGAAGAGAGGAAGGAAAGACAGATGAGAGAGAGAGGGAAATCAAGACAGCCACAGACCTACTTCACCATTTGTGAAGCCTCTTTACCTGGACCTTGTGCACAATAAAGTATGATCTCAACTGGGTTCACCACCACCCTGCTCCCTGGATTATTTTAAAAACATATTTAAAATTTTATATCATGTTAATTTTTGAATGAGACACAGAGAAGTCAGGAGAGGGGAATGAGAAGGAAGAGAGAGATATCCATAACTCTGATTCACTGCTCCTGAAACCTCACCTCACCCTTTCAGGTGGAAACCAGGGTATTGAACTCATGCCTCCAGAGACTATAACTTGTGCACCAACTGAGTGCACTACCACTTAGTCCCTGAATTATTTTTGTAACATCATAAAGTTACTATTTGGACTTCAAATCACAAATTTAAATGAAATTGTAATTCTGAGACTTTGAAGAAGATACAGAATGCCTCCCCTATTTTAGAATGTATTGCTTCCCAAAGTAGAATATTGATGAGAAATAGAATAAGTGATGATTTATCAATCATAGGATTATAATCACCTCAACCAAGGAGCACAACTTAGATGGAAACTCATGAGACTGATATTCCCTATGCCAGTCCTCACGCTTTGCTCCAAGAGCGCTTAATCTGCGCACTACCGCTCGACCCCCAGAGACTGGTATTCCTTTAGATCATATCAGTGAACAGACCAGAGCTAAATGCAAAGGGTATCCATAAACAAACCTGTAATAACTAAAATTGGAACAAAGAAGGTTTATGGATATCCTGGTATATCATCTCTTTTTCTATAATTCTTTGTATATATTCATATTTTGAGAATAATAAATAATAATGATGATTTATATCTGATTGCCTTGGTCATTTCAAATAAACAAAGAAAAGCCCTTGGAATTGTAAGATGGTTATGCTTAGCCTATATTATTTCATTGAAACATTTGATACTTTAGGCTAATAAATTATACTCATTTCAAAACTGGATTTTTTTTTCTTTGAAATATGTTTGGAGCAAGGATAAATAAATATCATTACAAAACAATGAATTGGATTTTGTCCTGGCTGATTCAGAGTTGGGCGATGGCTAAAATCTTACCTATGAGTCTAAACCTGTTGAGTCACTGAAAAACTGACAAAGCTAGAGTGGTGTGTGTGTGTGTGTGTGTGTGTGTGTGTGTATGTAGTGCAAAGCCAAAACCACTGAAGGGCCACATAAAGGTAATATTATGCTCTTAGTTGCCTGGGGGATGAACACACTTTAAAATGTCTAGGCATGTACTTAAAGATAGGAGGGGTCTTCAAACTCTTTAAGAATGCCAAATCTGCTACTAAAAAATAAAAGTTGAATATTTCTGGGTATTTCTTTACCCTCAAGCTTAACAAGTGATACTTTGGTTTTAAGATTAGTCAAGATAAAGTGTGGATTTCCCTGGAGATTAAAATACTGGGGTCAAAACTCAAAGTACAGTTACATTCATCTAAATTCTCTTGACTTACTTGCTCCCTTTTTTCTTTTTTCTTTCTTTCTTTCTTTCTTTCTTTCTTTCTTTCTTTTTTTTTTTCTCTCTTCTTGTTATCATCAGTGTTTCTCCATTTCGGGTTGTTTGTTTAAGGTATACACAGAGAAAAAAAAAGATATCAAAACACTGTAACTTCCCCCTAGTGCCATAGGCACCAGGGACAGAAGCCCAGGTTGGACACTTGGCAAAGCAGATTCCTTCCAAGGTGAGATATCTCACATTCTTTTCACTAATTATTTGAGATAATTCATCAATCACATTCAGCAGTCTTGGAAGTTTGTAGTATATAACTTGATACATTTGAGTAATCTTTCCCACTCCTTCCAAATCTTGCACAGACACACATTTTGGAACCAATTATTTCTATGCATCAGGCAGTTTTCCTCAAAAACATAGTAAACGCGAACCTGAGTTATAAGAAGTTCAATTTTATATTAAGCCAATGAATTATTAAACCACATCACTTAGATGAGGGAAAACTATTTTCTCAACAAGATCCTAGAGGAGAAATAATAGGAGAAAGAAATAATAGCTCTCTTTGAAAAATATTACATTTTACTTTGTTATTTTAATCAGTTTATAATAATTTTAGTATCTGAACTTCTGGTCACATTTCACACTTCAGTGTAAGCAAATGAATAGGATTTTATTCTTCCCAAACATATCTATATGCTCCATGCAGAGAAAACCAGTCCCAAATATCCATAAAGACATATCAGCCTGTTATTCAGTATCATTTATTTTGTGACATTAAGGAGATTACAGAACTATCTCCAACTTTCCTTTCTTTTTCCTTTTTCTGCTTCCCTTCCTTCCAATATTTACTTATTTATTTATTTATTTATGTTGGTGTTGGGAAATCTAGGTAGAGGCAGTCAATATATTGGTGTATGGTGATTATGCAGTTTCAAACACTTTAAAATGTTTTTGCATCTTTTCATATCTAAAACAAAAAAACTACCCTATTTCAGTGTAAGGAGTCTGGGTAAAGATTTCCAACCTGTGCCCCAGGCAAGGAGTTAAGACCTGGAGAGTCTGGCAGTTTTAGAGAACTTGGACTCATCTAGGAGTGGTAAAATGTTCTTTGTGAATTCCTTCAAATCACTGAAGCTGCCTGACAGATTAAATCTGAGTGTTCTGGCTCATCACACAGAGCTGCAGGACATTCCCTGCTGTGACGGTCCTGTGTCACTCTATAAGCAGTGCCAGGGAGTCCAGTCCACTGATTTTGAGAAGCATCATTGGATTTGACTCTTCAAAAAGTCACACATGCCCTGAGGTAGGGAGCCTTCTGAAAACCTGAGACTCAGAAGTGCCAAGCATAAAAGGCAGAGAAAGTCAGAAAAGAAAGAAAGAAGGAAGGAAGATTTGAGGGAGATAAGGTTGCGCATAGGAGATAAAGGGTTAGCAGAACAATTTGTCAAGAGTGAAATGCATTTCTATTCCAGCCCCCAAAGCTTTGCTGATTCAAGTACCACTGTTTTCCTAGTAGGAAAGAACTACTCAACTTTTGGAGGAATTTCCACAAGTGTTTCCATAATGTGTATACTGACTAGAGATTTGTAGATGTTAGAAGGTAGGTGCACAGACATAAGGAAACGCCCAAGGATTAAAAGGTTTTGCTTCTTTGAATGGGGCTGTCATGGTTGTCCTTTCTTGAAGAGTAGCATCTTGAACAAGTATTGATATAAATGGCTCTTGGGAACTGAGCAGAGCATACCCAAGGGATAAAAAGATGAAAAAACACGTATTTGCTTATACACTGAATATAATAAAATTAAAAGGGTTGGCATCACGTGGTAATACACTCAGTTGAACTCACAAGTTACCACGAGCAAAGACCCAGGCTCAAGTGCCTGACAGCCATCAGCCGAGGATAAGCTTCAAGAGCTCTGAAGCAATGCTGTGTCTCTCTTTCTCCTTCTCTATCTTCCCCCCTCTCTCAATTTCTATCATATAGAAGAGAGAGAGAGAGAGAGAGAGAGAGAGAGGAAGAATGGCCAGCAGGAATGGTGAATTCATTCTAAACTCCAGCCATAACCTTTCTGACAAATAAATAAATAAATAAATAAATAAATAAATAAATAAATAAAAGGATATCAGCCTAAATAAATCATTTGAATAGCAATATCCTAAAGCAGAGTAATGGTACAATGTTGAGAATGACTCATCTGCTAAAGATTCCTATGACAAAATGTCAGAGGTGAGATGGTAAAAATATAGTGAAAGAATAATACTTGGGTTTGTTGGATCTCTGCCTACACAAATCCATTAGATTCATTTGTTTATAACCAGCTAAGTGTTATTGAAATAATTAGTTGGTAGTCAGACAGTTACACTAAAAAGGTTCAAAATTTTGCATCAGTTTTTCAAATAGGAAGTAAATTGATGAAGTAATTCAGATACTTTTGCCATAATTCCATTTTACATTATATCCACCTTTGCTTCTATAGCTCCCTTGTCTTTAAGATACCATTTATCTTTGTTAGTGTTCCTTCTTTTCTCCTTCCTTCCTTCCTTCCTTCCTTCCTTCCTTCCTTCCTTCCTTCCTTCCTTCCTTTTCTTCCTTCCTTCCTTCCTTTCTTCTTTCCATTCTTTGTTCTCTCTCTCTCTCTCTCTCTCTCATTTTTTCTTTCTCTTTTAATATTATTTTGTGTCATTAAGGGGATTAATAACTCTGGGATGAACTTCTTGGATTTTAGAAGAGAAAATCAGAGAGAGTAAAAGAGGGATAGCAAAACAGATAACACAGAACTGGTTTCCCTCAAGACAGTGGGTTTGGGCATGTACATAGCAAAATAGTCATCCTGCGATCTGGCTGCTTTTTTTTTTCTTTTTAATTACAGAAAACATGAACACATGGTAGAAGATTAAAATGTTTTAAGTATATATACATTGAATTCCCTTAATAACTAACTGTATTTCTACTCCATTCTGCAGAGATTATTTCTTTTTTAAAGTTTTTTTTTTTTTAGTAATTTAACAATGATTAACAAGATTGTAGAATAAGAGGGGTACAATTCCACACAATTCTTGCCACCAGAGATTCACATCCCATTCTCTCCATTAAAAGCTTTCCTATTCCTTATCCCTCTGGGAGTATGGACCAAAGATCTTTATAGGGTACAGAAGGTGGAAAGTCTGATTTCTGCAATTGCTTCTCCACTGATGATAGGCATTGGCCTGTTTCTATCTTTCCCTAGTGGAGTAGGGCTTTGGAGAGGTGGGGTTTCAAAAATCTGTTCTTGCAGTTATGTGTACATTTTAATGCAAGTCCACATGTATGCACATACCTGTACTCTTACATACCTATACTGGCACCTAAATACACATATACAAAACAAGCATACACCATACCTAAATATATATATGCATATATATATATATATATATAATTAGAAAATGTCAGAAACATTATTATTATCAAAATCTTCAGGTAGGGGTAGGTAGCATAATGATTATGCAAAGATATTCTCATGCCTGAAGCTCTAAAATCTGAGGTTCAATTCCTTGGACCAACACAAACGAGAGCTAATCAGTGATCTGGTTAAAAAAGAGTCTTCGACCAGTCAACGCCCATGCTCAGCGGGGAAGCAGTTACAGAAGCCAGACTTTCTACCTTCTGCATCCCACAATGACCCTGGGTCCATGCTCCCAGAGGGATAGAGAGTGGGAAAGCTATCAGGGGAGGGGGTGGGAAATGGAGATTGGGTGGTGGGAATTGTGTGGAATTGTACCCCTCCTACCCTATGGTTTTGTTAATTAATACTTTCTTAAATAATAATAAAAAAAAGAGTCTTCAAGAAGCCAGTAAAATGTGTTGTTGTGGGAGTTCGGCGGTAGTGTAGCAGGTTAAGCGCACGTGGCCCGAAACCAAGGAACCCTGTAAGGATCCCGGTTTGAGCCCCAGCTCCCCACCTGCAGGGGAGTTGCTTCACAGGCAGGGAAGCAGGTCTGCAGGTGTCTATCTTTCTCTCCCACTCTGTCTTCCCCTCCTCTCTCCATTGCTCTCTGTCTTATCCAACAATGATGACATCAATAATAACTACAGCAGAAATAAAACAAACAAAAACAAGGGCAACAAAAGGGAAATTAAATATAAAAAATTTAAAAAATGTGTTGTTGTAATAATAGTTTTGTATATCAGCATTTCCCAATAAAGAAATTTAAAAAGAAAAAGAAAAGTCAGCCAGTGAGATAGCATAATGGTTATACAAAGCAGCATTCATGCATGAGACTATGAAGTTACAGGTTCAGTCTCTAGCACCAGTATAAGCCAGAGCTGAAGAGAAAGAGAAAGAGAGAAATTTGATCATATATCATCAATTCAAAATCCTCATATTTAGTAACATCTGGAGTACTGAATAAAATATGTAATCAGGCATGTTTTCTCAAGTACACATGACTTCTATTAGGCAATAAAGTTTACTACCATTTAACAGTAAAAATAGATCAGAGCTAAGTGCCTCTTGGGAAATCATAGACATTAATTTTAATTTATGTGTTGTATGTACTGATTGAAATTGTAATAAGCCTTAGGGACATTTTGGAGAATGTTCTCCAAAATTCTTAAAATTGCTAATTCAGTTAGAAAATTCCACAGGAGTGAGTTCTTGCATATACTTGGAAGTACAAATATTAATGACCTAAGTGTTTCATTTTTAGTTTCAAATCTAAAACTAGAAAAAGGCCCACCCAAATTAATGAAATAATGTTGACTTTGACAGATTGGAAAACCTCTTGTCATAGAGAAAATAACTATATAAGTTTTAAAAACACAAATTTCAGGATAGGTCTCCTGTTAGAATTTTTTTTTCATGTCAAGTACTTTATATTTTTCCCCTTTATTGGGGGATTAATGTTTTACATTCAACAGTAAATACAGTAGTTTGTACATGAATAACAGTTCTCAGTTTTCCACATAACAATACAGCCCCCACTAGGTCCTAGAATATATATATATATCTGCAGACTTTTGTGTACTTCTGCTTTCAGGTATATATTTTCCCCTGGTTTATGGACACGTGTGAACATATGCTCTATCTCACGGAACCTGGTCTATATCTAGGTTTGGGGACTTTACTTGGGAGTGGAACACCTGGAATGGAATTAGAGAATACTATGAAAGGAAAGGTCTCACCTAAGTGATGAAGCTGAAGGGTTGTCGTTCCACATCTGAAGTCTCTGGACACCATCTGAAGTGAACAAAAATAGGCACACAGACCAGTGGAACAGAATTGAAAGCCCAGACCTAAGCCCCCACACCTATGTACATCTAATCTTTGATAAGGATTTGATATTTTTATCAGAAGTAAAACTCACTGATGGTGGGGATAGTGTAAATAGTCTCTGCCTCCAGTCATAAGTAGTAAACAGAGAAAAAAAAATGTTTTTAGAAGTGTTCTACTCTCAAAACTCTAGGAATACCACACTATGATAGACAGGAGTCCTATATAGAAAAATCAGAAAATTTAATCATTCTTTTTTCCCACTTTATTTCTTTTTATTTAAAAAATTAGCTATTTATATGCAAGAGAGAGAGAGAGAGAGAGATTGAAATAGAGAAATTAGAGAGTGGAGAGACCAGAGCATTGAAATAGAGAAATTAGAGAGGGGAGAGACCAGAGCATTGCTCAGCTCTGCCATATGACAGTGAGGCAGATTGAACCTGAGGCCTAGGATCCTCATCTTATAAAGGATATTGGAACTCTGATGGAGAAAGGATGAATAGTGGTCAGTATTGGCCATTTTTGAAAATTTAATCTTTCATAATATGCACTGTAGATAGTGATTAAAATTGTCATAAAATAGTCACTGTGTTTAGAGAAATTTAACATGGTGTGAGCTGTAGTGGACACTGTTAAGTACATATATTACCAAGTGCAAGGACCTGGGTTTGAGCCCCTGCTCCCCCAGTGGTTAAGAAGGTCTGCAAGTCTCTTTGTCTCTCTCTCTCTCTCTCTGTCTCTCTCTATGACTTCTCTCAATTTCTCTCTGTACTATCTAATAAAATCAGAAGAAAAAGGAGAAATATATCAGGCAGAGAAATATGTTTGTTATGATTTAACTTCCTTGTGATATATAGAAAATATTAACAAATAAACTAAATAAAGCAAAACTAAAGTGTTAAAATAACAAATGAAAGTAAAAAACCACAGAATGTGAACTCAGATCTACAGGGATACACAGTTTCCATAGGCTTCTAAGCTGAGTATGCGCCCCAGATCAAATTGGTGGGGTTTATAGTCAACAATATTTATACCTATTCCCATATTTGGGAGCTACTCTCTTCCATGGTCCAGCTTCTTAGCCCTTTTTCCAGGCATGAGATCATCTCCCCATAGAATAACTTGGGTCCACCTGCACATCAGATGTCAGGCACAGAAAAAAAAAAAGTATAGTCATGGGCCCTTTGGAATATAACTAAAATAGGCCTACTAGCTATCTACAAAATGGAGACCCCACCCCAAATCTTCATCTGCAATCTTCAAACCTTTAGGTTCATAATTAGTCAGCAATTTGTTTGCCTTTATATGTTAACTCTTTTTTCAGCTACCAGGTTCCAGATTCTACCATGATGCCAGCCAGACTTCCCTTGGCAGACGACCCCACCATGTGTCCTGGAGCCCTGCTTCCTCAGAACCCCGCTGCACTAGGGAAAGAGAGAGACATGCTGGGAGTATGGATGGACATGTCAATGGCCATATTCAGCCGGGAAGCAGTTACAGAAGCCAGACCTTCAACCTTCTGGATCCCATAATGAACCTGGGTCCATACTCCCAGAGGGTTAAAGAATAGGAAAGCTATCAGGGGAGGAGATGGGATACAGAGTTCTGGTGGTGGAAACTGTTTGGAGTTGTATCCCTCTTATCCTATGGTTTTTGTCAGTGTTTCCTTTTTATAAATATTTTTTTGAAAAAAAAAGTAAATTAAAGAAAAGGTAAATTTTTACACTAATAGAGAAAGAGGATAGGTATAAAGTGAGACAAAGAGGACAAATATAAGGGGCTGTGTGGTGGTGCACCTGGTAAAGCATGCATGTTACCATGTGTAAGGACCCAGGTTCAAGACACCAGCCCTCAACTGCAGGACAAAAGCTTCACTAGCAGTGAAGTGGTGTTACAAGTTTCTCTTGCTCTTGCTTACTCTCTCTCCCTCTCTCTACTTCTCTAGCTTCCTGTCTCTACCTCTTTCTTTCTCTCTGTCTCTGTCTTTGCCAAAACTGACAGTGATCTTCTTTTTCTCTCTGACCCTCTCATTAAAATAAAATTAATTAAATAAAATATTTTTTAAAAGAATAGAACTAAATTTTAGTGGTGAACTTAATGCAAATTATACACATGCTAATTCTCAACGATGCATACCTGAAATTTTATATAATGTTATGCTGCAATGCTAAAGATTGTTCATCATGACCAAGTGAGATTCATCCCAGGAATGCAAGGCTGGTTCAGCATCCATAAGTCAATCAATGTCATTCACCACATCAATAAAAGCAAAGCCAAAAACCACATGATTATCTCAATAGATGCAGAGAAAGCCTTTGACAAAATCCTACACCCATTCATGCTCAAAACTCTACAAAAAATGGGAATAGATAGGAAATTCCTCAAGATAGTGGAGTCTGTATATAGCAAACCTACAGCCAACATCATACTCAATGGACAGAAGCTGAAAGCATTCCCACTCAGATCGGGGACTAGACAGGGCTGTCCACTGTCACCATTACTCTTCAACATAGTATTGGAAGTTCTTGCCATAGCAATCAGGCAAGAGAAAGAAATCAAACGGATACAGATTGGAAGGGAAGAAGTCAAGCTCTCACTATTTGCAGATGATATGATAGTATACATAGAAAGACCTAAAGAATCCAGTAGAAAATTACTGGAAGTTATTAGGCAATATAGCAAGGTATCAGGCTACAAAATCAATGTACAAAAATCAGTGGCATTTCTTTATGCAAACACTAAATCTGAAGAAGAAGAAGACATCCAGAAATCACTCCCATTTACTGTTTCAGCAAAATCAATCAAATACCTAAGAATAAAGTTGACCAAAGAAGTGAAAGACTTGTATACTGAAAACTATGAGTCGCTACTCAAGGAGATAGAAACTGATACCAAGAAATGGAAAGATATCTCATGCTCATGGATTGGAAGAATAAATATCATCAAAATGAATATTCTCCCCAGAGCCATATACAAATTTAATGCAATACCCATCAAAGTTCCACCAAGCTTCTTTAAGAGAATAGAACAAACACTAAAATCATTTATCTGGAACCTGAAAACACCTAGAATTGCCAAAACCATCTTAAGGAAAAGAAACAGAAATGGAGGCATCACACTCCCAGACCTTAAAATATATTATAAAGGCATCATCATCAAAACAGCATGGTACTGGAACAAAAATAGGCACACAGACCAGTGGAACAAAATTGAAAGCCCAGAAGTAAATCCCAACACCTATGGGCATCTAATCTTTGATAAGGGGGCCCAAAGGATTAAATGGAAAAAGGAGGCTCTCTTCAATAAATGGTGCTGGCAAAAATGGATTGAAACATGCAGAAGAATGAAATTGAACCACTTTATCTCACCAGAAACAAAAATCAACTCCAAATGGATCAAAGACCTAGATGTCAGACCAGAAACAATCAAATACTTAGAGGAAAACATTGGTAAAACACTTTCCCACATACACCTCAAGTGCATCTTTGATGAATCAAACCCAATTCCAAGGAAGACTAAAGCAGAAACAAACCAATGGGACTACATCAAATTGAAAAGCTTCTGCACAGCCAAAGAAACTATTAAACAAACAGAGAGACCCCTCACAGAATGGGAGAAGATCTTTACATGCCATATATCAGACAAGAAACTAATCACCAAAATATATAAAGAGCTCAGCAAAGTTAGCACCAAAAAAGCAAATGACCCCATCCAAAAATGGGCAGAGGAAATGAACAAAACATTCACCACAGAGGAGATCCAAAAGGCTAACAAACATATGAAAAACTGCTCTAGGTCACTGATCGTCAGAGAAATGCAAATTAAGACAACACTAAGATACCACCTCACTCCTGTAAGAATGGCATACATCAAAAAGGACAGCAGCAACAAATGCTGGAGAGGGTGTGCGGACAGAGGAACCCTTTTACATTGCTGGTGGGAATGTAAATTGGTACAGCCTCTGTGGAGAGCAGTCTGAAAAACTCTCAGAAGGCTAGACATGGACCTTCCATATGACCCAGTAATTCCTCTCCTGGGCTTATACACCAAGGACTCCATAACACCCAACCAAAAAGAGGTGTGTACTCCTATGTTCATAGCAGCACAATTCATAATAGCTAAAACCTGGAAGCAACCCAGGTGCCCAACAACAGATAAGTGGCTGAGAAAGCTGTGGTATATATACACAGTGGAATACTATGCAGCTATCAAGAACAATGAACCCACCTTTTCTGACCCATCTTGGACAGAGCTAGAAGGAATTATGTTAAGTGAACTAAGTCAGAAAGATAAAGATGAGTATGGGATGATCCCACTCATCAACAGAAGCTGACTAAGAAGATCTGAAAGGGAAACTAAAAGCAGGACCTGATCAAATTGTAAGTAGGGCACCAAAGTAAAAACCCAGTAGTGAGGGGTAGACATGTAGCTTCCTGGGCCAGTGGGGGGTGGGAGTGGGCGGGAGGGATGGGTCACAGTCCTTTGGTGGTGGGAATGGTGTTTATGTACACTCCTAGCAAAATGTAGACATATAAATCAGTAGTTAATTAATATGAGAGGGGGAAATCAATTGTATGTCTCAAAGTTTCTCAAAAGACAAACTGAATCTTTTTAATATATAGGCTATGTATTTGATATGTGGACTCTCTCAAAAGCCTAGACCAAGTAGATTAGAAGCATCCAATAGCACAGCTATATACAAGATACTGGGTACTGTACAGCAAACCATAACAAAGGGACTTTTCAAAGGTAACCCAATTAACAAATAATGTGATGATAATATTAACTATCGATTGTCTTTTTGAACCCTAAGACAGCAGGAACCTCACATCTTCACTATAAAGCCCCTACTTCCCCCAGTCCTGGAACCCTTGGATAGGGCCCACTTTCCCGTATGCATCTCCCAATCCAAACCAAATAATATTGCATCCGCCAATCACAACCTAACCAAAGCAACGATTGCCACCTCAACATGCTTCACCTCAGACTGTATCCAGAGACTTCACGTGTGGAATGACAACCCTTCAACTTCATTACTCGGGTGAGACCTTTCCTTTTATAGTACACTCTAATTTCATCTCAGGTAGTTCACTTTCTAACAAAGTCCCATAATCTAGATATTCACCAGTTTCTGTGAGAGAGAGCTTATGTGCACACGTATCCATAAACTACTGCAAAATATATACCTGAAAGCAGAAGTACACTAGAGTTTGCAGTGAGTACCTCCCTAACACTTCCTCTCCACTATTCCAAGCATGGGATCCATGATTGCTCAACAAATTGTTTGGCTTCATATGTTAACTCTCTTTTCAATCACCATGTTCCAGATGCCACCAGGATGCTGGCTAGGCTTCCCTGGATTGAAGACCCCACCAATGTGTCCTGGAGCTCAGCTTCCCCAGAGACACACCTTACTAGAGAAAGAGAGGCAGACTGGGAGTATGGACCGACCAGTCAAGGCCCATGTTCAGCGGGGAAGCAATTACAGAAGCCAGACCTTCTACCTTCTGCAACCCTCAACGACCCTGGGTCCATGCTCCCAGAGGGCTAGAGAATGGGAAAGCTACCATGGGAGGGGGTGGGTTATGGGGATTGGGTGTTGGGAATTGTGTGGAGTTGTACCCCTCCTACCTTATGTTTTTGTTCACTAATCCTTTCTTAAATAAAAAATTAAAAAAAAAAGAATAGAACTAAATTTTAGTGGTGAACTTAATGCAAATTATACACATGCTAATTCTCAACGATGCATACCTGAAATTTTATATAATGTTATGCTGCAATGCTACATCAATTAAATTTTTTTCATTAAAGTAGAATCCAGAAATACTTTCAAAAATTAAAGTTGGGAGCCAATTTATTTTTTAAAAAATATACTCCTACACTTCCTTTCTTTCTTCCTTCCTTCCTTCCTTTCTTTCTTTCTTTCTTTCTTTCTTTCTTTCTTTCTTTCTTTCTTTCTTTCTTTCTTTCTTTCTTCCCTTTTGTTGCCCTTGTTGTTTTATTGTTGTAATTATTATTGATGCTGTCATTGTTGGATAGGACAGAGAGAAATGGAGAGAGGAGGGGAAGACAGAGAGGGGGAGAGAAAGACAGACACCTGCAGACTTGCTTCACAACTTGTGAAGCGATTCCCCTGCAGTTGAGGAGCCGAGGGCTTGAACCAGGATCCTTACACCAGTCCTTGTGCTTTGCACCACCTGTGCTTCACCTGCTGCGCTACTGCCCGACCCCTCAGGAGGCAATTTCTAATCTCTTCTATTTGACAAATGTGATACAAGTATTAGTAAGAATTATGTCAGCTTTTATAAATAAAAAGAAAAAAGGAAATATTTTGAATCCCATTTAATTTATATGATCTTATATACTGATGACTACTATATTAATATTTTTGGTAAGCTGTGTCTTTTTTAGTATATTTATTTATTTGGAAAAAAATGAGAAAGATGGAAATGAGAGATGATCAGAGTACAGGTCAGTTTTTCCAAAACTGGTCCTCTATCAGGCCATGATATCCTGGCCCCAGTTTTTTTTTTTTTTTCTGAGTTCAAACATACATCGAAAAGGCAGCTTTCATCTATCTCTACTTGGATGTCTGAACATCACAAATGTCATACCTCTAATCAATGAATTATTATTTCCTCCCCCGACTCCTTACTATATAACTGACTCTCACAAAGATACCCATTTTAATAAAATACCCTACTGTCTTTTCAACTGCTCAACTAAAACTTCTAAGATTAGTCTTGAATGCTGCTCTTCCAGCAAGTCCCCCACCAGAATTAACCATCTAACCAGTCAATTTTGCATATTCATAGATCTCAAACTTTCTTTTCCCCCAATCCAATTCACTATTAATTCTTGCCTAGAATAATGTAAGAGCTTCCTAAATGGCATGCTATTTCTAATTTTATTATATTATTTGTGATAGCAATCAGAATGATCACAAATTTGTTGAATATCCTTGCTTCACTCAAAAATTAACTCCCTCATCTTAACATGACTTACAGATATGGTGACCATCTTTTCTGGATTGCCAAGAACAGTCCTGTTTATATATCAACTTTTATTATGACCACACTTTTTAAATTCCCACAATGTTCCAGTTTGGAAGATAAGTTATGACGACCTCACATTTCAAGATTTGATTGCTTCAGCACCTGTCCACTTTTTAACATTAAGTCAGCACATCTTTCCTCTGCTCATACGAATCAAGCACACTGATCAACTTTTTGGTAGTCAAGTATGACAGGACCTTTACTATTTTTACATCTTTTGTTCTTTTCTTCATTTGATGTCTACTTTGCTTCTATCCCCCCATCAATACATTTAAATACTAAAAAAAAAAAAAGCTTCTTATTTTCCCAACTACCATGAAAAGATTTTTCCTGTACTGAGGCTCTCTAATACGCAATATTATTATTTTCTAGCAATAAAAGTAAATATTTAGAAGTATGCATTTATCTATAAATTATTAGTGAAACAAATAATTTTATTTATAATTAGATCTATATGTGTTTTGGCTTATGGTGGTAAGTAGAACTGAGCTTAGAACTCCAGAGCCTCAGGTATGAAAATCTTTTGTGTAATCATTA
This sequence comes from Erinaceus europaeus, assembly GCF_950295315.1. Classification (NCBI taxonomy): domain Eukaryota; kingdom Metazoa; phylum Chordata; class Mammalia; order Eulipotyphla; family Erinaceidae; genus Erinaceus; species Erinaceus europaeus. The sequence goes on from NC_080165.1 coordinate 50,956,434, forward strand.
CGCTATCTCCCCTGTCTCTGTTCATTTACTTTTAAATAACTAATTTTTAAAAATATAAAACAACTGTATTTTCTGGGACAAGAAATGAAATTAATGAGATAAGTAGAATTGCTTTACTTTTTTTCTGCAAATATCTTTAATAAATAGTTTGATATGACAACTGGGCTCTTATATGTTTCTGCTTTCAGCCTGCTCTTTATATTAGTTTTTGTCAAAGTACATGAACTATAGCCTTATGAAAACAAGTTATTAAAATGCATAAAATTCACAAATTAAAAAACTGAAAGAACTATTGTAGGAAATAGTCTCTTTGTATATATATATATTTAAAATAGAATACTTCAGCATTTGTGTAGTCAATGAGTTTTGTTTTGTTTGTTTGTTTGTTTTTCCCCAGAGCACTGCTCAGCTCTAATTTATGGTGCAGGGGATTAAACCTGGGACTTTGGGACCTCAAGCATGAGTATCTCTTTGCATAACCATTATGCTATCTACCTCTGCCCCAATAAATTTTTATTAGTAAGATCACATCTAAGAGTATGGTGGTAAACCTGAAGAGATTGAATTATTCTAAGATGTTGAAGGTGAGGAAGTTAAAAGGGAAAGGCAGGCTGTTTGCTGGCATTTAGGATAATAAAGACACTAATGTTACCATCAACTATGTAAGGATTACACTTGTAAGAATAAATCTTTGTGAGCTAGGAGGAGGAGATGCAGAAATGTTCTCTTGTGATTTTCTTGAATTTGGCTTTGTGTGGAATAATTTAAAAAAATGTATGTGGAAAATAATTGAACATGTGAGCCAGACACAAATGCTCATGTTGAAAATAAATTGTAAAGTAATAGCAAAAAATGGAGCTAAATATTTGAAAACAAGTTAACTTCTCTAGAAAAACCAAAGATCATCAAAGGTAGATTTGGAAGAATATAGAAAATCTCATTGGGTGTCCTGGACCTCCAAATCCCCAGAGCCCCACCCCACTAGGGAAAGAGAGAGACAGGCTGGGGGTATGGACTGAACTATCAATGCCCATGTTCAGTGGGGAAACAATTACAGAAGCCAGACCTTCCATTTTCTGCACCCCATAGTGACCTTGGGTCTATACTCCCCGTAGGGAAGCTATCAGGGGAGCGGATGAGATGCAGAGTTCTAACGGTGGGAATTGTGTGGAGTTGTGCCACCCACTCTTATCCTATGGTTTAGTCAGTATTTCCTTTTTATAAATAAAAAAAAATTTTAAAAAAGAAGACAATCTCACTGGTTGACCAAGAATAAGAATAGCTGAGATATGATCTAACTAAAACCGAGAGTACTGAGTTCATGAATTGCCTCTTCATGGGTTCTTTATAGCAGGAAAGTTAAGTGAGTTCATAATGAGAGAAAGCAGGTAGTATGTTTTTCTTTTTCCCCATGCATCATGGAATAATGATATTTTAGAGAGAACACTGAAAAGTTAGAAAGAACAAAAAAGAACATGTTTATACTATTAAAGGAATTACTAACATTATTGTATTTAGTATGATGGAACAGAAAACAACAGATACTCAACTATATAAAACAAAAGGAAAATCAAAACTAGTTAACAGGGAAAAGATACAGATTAGATAGCACAAAGACTTTTCCCTTACTTTACTGTTTACAGGCTATTACCTGATTTTAATAAAGAATGCATTCAAATTAAATGCTTGCAGTTTTCATGACAGAAAGTAGGTGTGGTATTCCTCAACTAATTCTTTTATTGTTCTCAAAAAGAACTGAATTAAACAATAAATTATTTTTCTAGACTGTGGTCCTTGGGACACTAGTATCCTTTGAAATGTTACCAACTCATTCAAAAATAAAAGGGACTGTGGTCTACAGACGAAATAGTTTGGGAAACTCAGAATTAAACAAAGCTAAGCAAATTTCCTTAAAGAAAAGGACTTCTTAGAATCATTACTATAATTACATGCAATAGGAATTGTTTATGTGAGTGATAGATTAGTCACCACTTCCCAAATTATTTAATAATTGTTTTCATTTAGCTATTTTTAAATGTAATCTTATTAATAACTTCTTGCCAGAGACTGGTGTACCAAAGAATACAACTTGGGAAACGTTGTCCTAAGGTGTTGTTAAACTCATTAATGTTTTCTTGATAAATATAGTTATCATATCTATATTTGTCTACTTAAATTATAGTATACCCCTTTCAAAGATTCTAATATTTATAGAATTTTAATTTATGGTTTTTAGTTTTACTTTACTTACATTGACCTGTTTATTTATTTATTTTTCTTCAATCTATCTTTATTCAGAAAAGAAAAATTATACATTATGTACTTAAGTTAAAATGTGGTTTAATAGATGAAATCATAAATCAGATGCTAAATAATTGCTTTACTTTAGTTCCATAATACTTTGGATATCTGCTTTTTCATATAGAAAATCGAAGACTTGGTAATCATGGACTATACAATCCTTGTCAGATTTTTAAAATTGTATACTTCTGCTTGTGTCTGTTTTTTAATTTTTATTTATAAAAAGAAAACACTGACAAAAACCATATGATAAGAAGTGTACACAATTCTCACCACCAGAATCCCATATCCCATCCCATCCCCTGATAGCTTTCCTATTCTTTTTTAAATTTTTTAATTTCTTTATTGAGGGATTAATGTTTTATATTTGACAGTAATACAATAGTTTGTACATTACATTTCTCAGTTTTCCACATAACAATACAACCCCCACTAGGTCCTCTGTCATCCTTTTTGGACCTATATTCTCTCTCCCCTCTAACCCAGAGTCTTTTGCTTTGATGCAGTATACCAACTCCAGTTCAGGTTCTACTTGTGTTTTCTCTTTTGGTCTTGTTTTTCACTTCTGCCTGAGAGTGAGATCATCCTATATTTACCCTTCTGTGTCTGCCTTCTTTCACTTAACATGATTTTTTTCAAACTCCATCCAAGATGGGCTGAAAACAGTGAAGTCACCATTTTTTATAGCTGAGTAATATTCCACTGTGTATAAATACCACAACTTGCTTAGCCACTCTTCTGTTGTTGGACACCTGGGTTGCTTCCAGGTTTTGGCTATTAAAAATTGTGCTGCTATAAATATAGGTATACACAGATCTTTTTTTGATGGGTGTGTTGGGTTCCTTAGGATATATCCCAAGAGAGAAATTGCAGGATCATAGGGTAGGTCCATTTCTAGCCTTTTGAGAGTTCTCCAGACTGCTCTCCACAGGAGTTGGACCAATTTACATTCCCACAAGCAGTGGAGGAGGGTCCCTTTGACCCCACAATCTCTCCAGCATTTGTTGCTGCTACCTTTTCTGATGTATGACATTCTTGCAGGAGTGAAGTAGTATATCATTGTTGTCTTTATTTGCATTTTTCTGACAGTCAAAGACTTGGAGCATTTTTTCATGTGTTTCTCAGCCATTTTGATCTCCTCTGTGGTGAATATTCTGTCCATGCCCTCCACCCATTTTCAGATGGGATTGTTTGTTTTCTTGTGGTTGAGTTTGCCAAGCTCTTTATATTCTGGTTATTGGCCTCTTGTCTTATGTATGGCATGTAAAGATCTTCTCCCATTCTGTGAGGAGTCTCTTGGTTTGGGTATTGGTTTCTTTTGCTGTGCAGAAGCTTTTTAATTTGATGTAGTCCCACAGGTCTATGCTTTTCTTCATCTTCTTTGTAATTGGATTCATTTTATTGAAGATGTCTAAAAAGAGTTCAGCCAATATTTTCCTCTAAGTATCTGATAGTTTCTGGTCTAACATCTAAGTTTGATCCACATGGAGTTTACTTTTGTGTTGGTGAATATTGTGGTTCAGTTTCATTCTTCTGCAAGTTTCTTTCTCTTTTTAAAATTTATTTATTTGATAGAAACAGCCAGAAATTGAGAGGAAGAGGGAGATAGAGAGAAAAGGAGATAGCACCTGCAACCCAGCTTCACCACTTGTGAAGCATTCCCCCTGCAGGTGGGAACCAGGGACTCGAACTTGGGTCCTTGTGCACTATAACATGTGCAATCAACCAGGTATGTCACCACCCGGCCCCTCTTCTGCAAGTTTCAACCCATTTTTTCCAACAACATTTGTTGAAGAGACTCTGCTTTCCTCATTTAATAGTCTGGGCCTCTTTGTCAAACATTAGATGTCCATAGGTATGGGGGCTTACTTCTGGGCTCTCAATTCTATTCCACTGATCAGTGTGTCTATTCATGTTCCAGTACCAAGCAGTTTTGATGACAATGGCCCTATAATACAATTTGAGGTCTGAGAGTGTGATGCCTTCAGTTCTCATCTTTCTTCTCAAGATTGGTTTGGCAATTCTAGGTCTTTTCTGGTTCCAAATGAACATTTGTAGCATTGGTTCTATTCTCCTAAAAAATGTGGTTGTGCCAGCTCTCAACCTGCAGGGGAGTCGCTTCACAGGCAGTGAAGCTGGTTTGCAGGTGTCTTTCTCTCCCCCTCTCAGTCTTCCCCTCCTCCCTCCATTTCTCTCTGTCCTAGCCAACAATGACAACATTAATAACAACAGCAACAGTAAAAACAACAAGGGCAACAATTGGGAAAATAAATATATTTTTTAAAATGTGGTTGTGATCTTGATGGGGATAGCATTCAATTTGTATATGGCTCTGGGTAGTATATTCATTTTGATGATGTTAATTCTTCCAACCCATGAACATGGAATATCTTTACACTTCTTTGTGTCTTTTTCAATTTCCTTGAGTAGTGACTCATAATTTTCAGTATATAAGTCTTTCACTTCTTTGGTTAGATTTATTCTTAGATATTTTATTATTTTTGTTGCTATAGTAAAAGGAATTTATTTCTGTATTTCAATTTCTTCTAACTTAGTGTTTGCATAGAGGAATGCCACTGACTTTTGAATATTAATTTTGTAGCCTGACACCTTCCTCTACTGCCTGATGATTTCCAAAAGATTCTTGCTGGATTTCTTAGGATTTTCTATGTATACTATCATGTGATCTGCAAATACGGGGAGTTTAACTTCTTCTCTTCCAATCTGTATCCCTTTAATTTCTTGTTCCTGCCTGATTGCTATGGCAAGAACTTCCAACACTATGTTGGATAGTAATGGTGAGAGTGGGCATCCCTGTCTAGTACCTGATCTGAGGGGAAATGCTTCCAGTTCTTCACCATTTGAGTATGATGTTGTCTGTAGGTTTGTACATAGAGACTCCACTATGTTCAGGAGTTTTCCATGTATTCCTATTTTTTGTAGTGTTTTGATCATAAAGGGATGTTGTATTTTGTCAAAGGCTTTCTCTGCATCTATTGATATGACCATGAGGTTTTTGGTCTTGCTTTTATTGATGTGGTGGATCATGTTGATTGATTTACATATATTATATTTTTAAATGTATTCTTAAATATTTATTTTTTTATTTTCCCTTTTGTTGCCCTTGTTGTCTCTATGGTAGTAGTGATTATTGTTACTGTTATTGATGTCATTGTTGTTGGATAGGACAGAGAGAAGTGGAGAGAGGAGGGAAAGACAGAAAGGGGGAGAGAAAGATAGACACCTGCAGACCTGCTTCACAGCCTGTGAAGTGACTCCCCTGCAGGTGGGGAGCCAGGGGCTCGACTCCCTGACTCCCTGATGTATGTATATTAAACCAACCTTGCATCCCTGGGATAAACTCCACTTGGTCATGATGAACAATCTTTTTAATATACTGCTGTATACAGTTGGTATACTTTTGTTCAATATTTTAGCATCTATGTTCATCAGAGATACTGGTCTTTTTTGCTTGTGTCCCTGTCTGCTTTTTTATCAGAGTGATGTTCGCTTCATAGAAGCTGGAAGGGAGTATTCAGTGTCTTCAATCTTCTGTAAGACTTTTTAAAGTAGATGTATTAACTCTTCCTTGAACGTTTTGTAGAATTCATTTGTAAAACCATCTGGTCCAGGACTTTTATTCTTGGGAAGGCTTTTGATAACTGTTTCAACTTTGTTGGCTGTGTTGGACCTGTTCATATTATCTAGTTCCTCTTTATTTAATGTTGGAAGTTCATAGATATCTAGGAACTCGTCCATTTTTTCCAGGTTCTAGCTTGGTGGCATATATTTGTTCATAGAAGCCTCACAAGATATGTTGAATTTCTTCAGTATCTGTTATGATATCTCCTCTTTCATTTACAATCTGATTTATTTGTGTCTTATCCCTTTTTTTGCTTTGTGAGTTTGGCTAAAGGTTTGTCAATTTTGTTTACTCTTTAGAAGAACCAAGATTTACTTTTGTTATTCTTTTGTATGGTCTTCTTACTTTCAATGTTATTTATTTCTGCCGTAGCTTTAGTTATTTCTGTCCTTCTGGTTGCTTTAGGGTTCCTTTGTTTTTATTCTTCTTGGTCTTTAAGGTGTGCGATCAGATTGTTTATTTGATTTTTTCTTGTCTCCTAATGTGTGACTATGAACTTCCCTCTCAGTACTGCCTTAGTTGTGTCCCAAATATTTTGATAGCTTGTGTCTTCATTTTCATTGAACTCTTGAAACATTTTGATTTCTTCCTTAATTTCCTCTTTGACCCAGTAGTTGTTAAGTAGTGTACTACTGAGCTTCCACATTTTGGGACTATTACTAAACTTTTGTTGATTGTTAAGTGTTAATTTAATTCCACTGTGGTCTGAGAAGATTTTTGGCATATTTCAATGCTCTTGAATTTGCTGGTGTTGTCTTTGTGGCCTAACATATGATCTCACCTTGAGAATGAGCTATGTGGACTTGAGTAAAATGAGTATTTCAGTTTCTTGGGATAAATAACTCTGAAAATGTTCAATAGTTCTTGTTTATCTATCTCCTCATTTCGCTTCCTCATGTCTTTACTGATTTTCTGCCTGGATGATCTGTCAAGTTGAGAAAGTGGGGTGTTGAAGTCCCCTACTCTTACTGTGTTGCTATTAATATATTTCTGTAGCTCTTTCAGTAGACATTTGATGTATTTAGATGGCTTCTCATTGTGTGTATAGATATTGATAATTGTCAAGTCCTCTTGGTTGACTGATCCTCTGAGCATTAAGTAATGCCCATCACTATCTTTTTAATTCTATTTATTTTAAAGTCTATTGCTTCAAATCTGAGAATATTCCTGCCCTTTTTTGTGGGCTATTGGTTTTATGATAGTTTTCCATCCTTCCACTTTGATTCTGTCTTTGTCTTGTTGAGTTATGTGGGTTTCCTATAGACAGCATATTGTTGGATTATGTTTTCTGATCCATCTTCCTACTCTGTGTTTTTAATGGGTGAATTGAAGCCATTGACATTTATTGATATGAAAGATTAAAGATGTTTTAATGCCATTCTTGTAGATTTTAGAGTGTTCTGATATATGTCATATTTATGGCCATTTTTATGGTGTATGTCATATTTATGGTATTCTGACTGTTTATAAGATACCTTTCAGAACTCCTTTCAGAGCAGGCTTGGTGATATTGATTCTTTCAGCTGTTGCTTGTCTGAGAAGATTTTTATGCCTACATCTAGTCTGAATGATAGTCTAGCAGGATATAGTAGTCTGGTAGAAAGACTTTCTCATTGAGCACTTGAAAGATATCTTGCCATTGTTTTCTGGCCTGTGGTGTTTGTGTGGAGAAATCTGCTGCTAATCTTATGGTTTTTCCTCTATAGGTTACTATTTTTTCCTCAATAGGTTACTGTTATAGGTTTTTCCTCTATAGGTTACTGTTTTTTTCTTGCAGCCTTCAGGATACTTTCTTTATCTTTGTTCTTTTCCATTCTAAATATGATGTGTCTTGGTGTCTTTAAGTCTGGGTTAATTCTGTTTGGGACCCTCTGTGCTTTTGGAACCTTTATGTCTTTTATGTTGTCTATCCTAGAGAAGTTCTCAGCTTTTATGTCCTGAAGAATGCTTTCTTCCCCTCCCTCTCTTTCTTCCTCTGGTAAGCCAATAATGTGTCTATTATTTCTTTTAAAGTCATCCCATATGTCACTGTTGTTGTTTTCGGTATATCTTAATCTCTTTTTATCTTTTACTTCTTTTTTATTTATCTCTATTTTGTCCTTGATCTTGTTATTTCTGTCTTCAGCCTCATTTGTCCTATTTTCTCTCCCCTCTACTGTTTTCTTAAGTTCATCTATTTTTTTATCCTGTTCTGATACTGTTTTAGCTTGTTCAGCTAGTTGTGTTCTTAGCTCAGCGATTTCAGCTTTCAGCTCTTTAAAATCTTGAGATAATTAGTGTTTCTTCCAGAGTCTCATTTGTTGTTTCTGCATTTCTGATGACAATTCTTTCAAAGTGTTTACTCACTCCTGTGACTATTTCTTTAACAAGCATTTGGATGTTAACCTCACTATTTTGTACTTCAGCCTTTGGGGGGCTTTTAGCTGGACTCTTGTCCTGGTTCATTTCTCCAAAATTTCTTCTTGTTGGTTTAACCATTCTATATAGTATGTTATGAGGTCCCTCTCTATACTTTTCAAATCACTGAACACTCTTGCCTGGATTGACTTGTGTCTAAGTAGGTACTTAAAGAGTTCACAGTTGTGAGAATTAACTGTTGTTTCAATATTATTTCAATCCTCAGTTGGAGCACAGAGACTGTTAAAAGCCTCTTTTGTTCTCTTTCTTCCCTGTAGGCTATGGGAGCCTGAAGGCTTTTAAACTGTAAGTAGGCTTCTTTGCTTAATCCCTCACTCCTGCCCAAGAGATAAAGCTTGGTGTTAGAGAGGTTGCACAGTGGTTAGGCAAAGAGACTGTCACTCCTCAAGGGTCTGAAACTCCAGGCTCAATTCAGCTTCTCTGCCAAGCTGGGCAGCACTGCCTGGCCCTGTGAGTTTCTAAACAAGTCAGTTTATAGTCTGTAGGTTCTGCGGTAACTATTCACTATGTTCTCATCAGGAGAACAACATGGAAAGGTTCCCACTATACAGCCCTACTTCTAGGCCACTCAGGTGTAGCTCTTCTACTGAGTTTCCTGGTCAGTTCTTTGTTCCTAGATATTAGCACAGGGCCTCCCCCCTGCTGCTCCAGCCTCTGAGGTCAGTAGCAATGGAGACTCATAGTTGCATTTGGTGAGTCTTATGGGAGTCCTCTCTTCCCTTCAGCAGTCTTTTTGCTGATAAAGCAGACTGGATGTGGTGCCTCAACTGGTAAACTGCCAGACTCTTACCAGCCCCAAATCTCTCCTTAGGCCCCTCCCTGTCCAGGAGCCACATGTGTTTGCACTCACTGGTGCTTTGGGGGGGTTCTTGAAGTCATTCTAATTCTGCCTTGTTGTGGTCCTCGGTGGTCTCTTTTGGTATTCCTAGTTAACTTGAGAAAGGAGAGAAGAGAAACACAGCTGCAGCTGCTTTGTAGCCCTGCTTCCAGAAGTCCCCCCTTTCCTATTCTTTATTCTTCTGGGAGTATGTATGCAGGGTCATTATGGGGTGCAGAAGGTGGAAGGTCTGGCTTCTGTAATTGCTTCTCTGCTGAACATGGGCATTGACAGGTTGATCCATACTCCTAGCCTTTCTCTTTCAGACTGTGGGATAAAAGGAATACAATTCCATACAATTCTCACCACCAGTGATCCACATCCCATCTTCTCCACTGGAAGCTTCTATTCTATTCTATTCTATTCTATTCTATTCTATTCTATTCTATTCTATTCTTCTATTCTATTCTATTCTATTCTATTCTATTCTATTCTATTATTTCTTTCTTTCTATTATATTCTATTATTTATTATTGATTTAATAATGATTGATAAGATAAAGAATAAAAAGGGAACAGTTCCAAACAATTTCCACCACTAGAGTTTCATATTTCCTCCATTGGAAGATTCCCTAATTAAATTATTAATATACATATCAGTAATTTAATAATGATTGAAAGGCTGAGGAATTGGAGGGGTACAGTTATATACAATTCCTACAACCAGAATTCCATATACCCTTCCCTCCACTGGAAGGGTCTCTAGTCTTTATCCCTCTGGTAGTATAGACCAAACATTTTTATTTTTATTTTGATAGTATGTAGATAAATTAGGAGGGGAGGAGTGGTAGAAGGGGAAAGAAAAGACTCTTGTAGAACTGCTTCACTACTTGTAGTGCCCTCCCCAGCCCCTAGATAGGGACCAGTGTCTTGAATCCAGAGCCTTGTGCATAGTAGCATGTGCATGCAACCAGGTGAGACACCACCCAAACCCAATAATCCAATTTTAAGTATTATTTTCAAGTAAGTACACTTCATGGCAATTTAATATTACAGTGGATGCTATGATGTTTTGCTTTTTTATTTTATGTTATCTACACATGTTCAAAAATATTCTATCAATGTGATAGATTTTCATAGTGAGGCTTTTATGGCTTCTTCTTTTTTTTTAGATGATTTGTTGAGTAAGTTTGATTTGAGGGTCAGTAAGGGATAAAACACACTGAAATGCTACCAGTAGTTACATCTTAAACTTTCCCAGAACATATGGAAGAAAACATACAGTACAGCAATTGTATTATCGTTCAACAAATTTTTACAAGTGGTTCTAATAAGAACAAGATGAGTTGGTGAGGAATAAATCATCTCAATATTTTCTTAGTTCATGATATCCCCTTATAAGGATATCGAATTTTTAGAATTTTTTTTGAAATTCAGAAAGTGACTGAACTCAAGTTTAATCTATCAATATATGTTGTATGGATCACAAAGGAATAAAAAATGTTGATCTCTGATCCTCATTATCTTACAAGTGACTCAAGTAAATAAGAGATTACATGAAAAAATCAAATGATATAACAGTAAATCTGATTATATATTAAATCTGAAGTACAACAGAGTATATAATTAATTGAAAGTAGAAAATAGTAAATAAGGTAACATAAAACATATATAACTGTACTTATTTGTTTTACTTGCATTACAACCCACATGTATATATTTTTATGGTCATGTACTAACATCAAAAGCTCTAACAAGATGGGCATGATTGCTTCTGTTGTTTTAGGAGACAGAAAAGACTGATGACAAGTCTATTCCTTTCACATTTCAATTTACAGCTAAGAGTACACTTTTCTATGTCTCTTTGGAACACCCCAGTGACTGTCTCTAAGTAGAATAGGATCCCCAAGTTTAAGATCTGGTGACTAGGAGAGACTTCATCAATCCACTATTTTTTTTCTTTTTTGTTTTCTTTATATTTTTCTTTATAATTTCTTTATTGGGGGATTAATCTTTTTTTTTTTTTTTTTTTTTTTGACAGGAAGGAGAGGAATTGAGAAGGGGTGGGAGACTGGGAGCAAGAAAGACAGACACCTTTAGACCCACTTGCTTCACTGCCCATGACGATTCCCTTGCAGGTTGGGGAGGAGGGGGTTTGAACACAGGTCATTGAGCATTATCTGTGTGCACCACCACCTGGTCCCTTATCAATCTGGGTTTTAAATGTAAGGTCTGGCAGCTTCAGCAACCACAGCCAGGTATATCAGGCATAATTGCTTGATGAATCATTTCCAAATTTTCATTTGTGGAGCGCATTGCTTTATTTTCATTTTTTTCAGCTAAAATCCAAATTGTTTTGCCATTGTCTTTCCTGTAAAAACAAGAATATTCAGTTTTTAATTAGATACAAATTTCTATCGAGGACAATGAACAAGTTGTTTTATTCTCCCCCCCCCCCCAGTCTGAGAACTCACGCAAAGAATGCAATTTAATTTCTATTCTACCTCACTGAGATTCACAGTGATTTTGTACACTGTTGTAGCTTTGCTGGGAGGTACTCTGCTTTCAAGGCAAAGTTGTGAACTAAATATCTCTTGAAATAGATCAGAAAGCGTGTATACCTAAGAGACTGTACCAGGGAGAATTCAAAGATGCTAAATTTTACCTCTAGCCTATACAGTGAAATGTAGAGATGTTTTGGGGACATCTAGATATAACAATATTAAGAGAATAATAAAATTGTACAATTTTACTTTAAACAGCATTCAATAAATGCTATAGTTGTGAATTATTGACTTTTCAAAAACCAGTTTCATTTTGCCATTTGTAGGAGATATAGAACTGCAATGAAGCGCACGTTGCGCAAAGCTCAAGGACCGGTAGAAGGAATCCGGTTTGAGCCCCTGGCTCCCCACCTGTACAGGAGTCGCTTCACAGGTGGTGAAGCAGGTCTGCAGGTATCTCTCTTTCTTCCCCCCCTCTGTCTTCAATTCCTCTCTCCATTTATCTCTGTCCTATCTGGCAACAGCAACATCAATTACAACAATAATAATAAGCACAACAGTGATAAAAACAACAAGGGCAACAAAAAGATAAAAGGAAAATAAATAAATAAAATAAATTATCTTTTTAAAAAAAGAACTGGAACACAGCAACACTAAATTACATAATATTGACATTTGTTAAATGCTTTTTAAAAAATACTGTTATTATGTAATAATATCTTGATCTTAAAGCTGATTTTATTTATTGACAATGCCTGACAGTCATGATTCCACATTAAAATATGCTTCCCCCAAAATACCTTCTTTCAGCATGTATAAATAGAGCCACATGGAGTACTGTGGTATAATTTTCCTTTTTAAATTTAAATTTCCTTAATGTTCATTTTCCATGAAGTCAATTATTGCTCTACTTTTGTTTTTAGCTCAGCTAGTTTGCTATGCTAACTCGACCTCATCCTCAAACTCATCAGTGATTCAGTAAAGCCTCCTTTAATGTAGTCAAATGTATTATTCAAGCCTATTAGTTTAATATTTTGTAAATATTTTTCTTTTTATTAGTTCTTTAACATTATTTTACAAAATTACAATATCCCAGGGGTATATTTTCACAGCTATACATAGTGGGTGTAAGTCACTGAACACTCTACCAAAGTTCTGTGGCTCTGCTCAGTCCTTCACCTCATCACTACTGTAGTTCTCAAATAGTATAAGTCAGCTGGGCTATTTATTTATTTATTTTTGCATATCCTTTTTTTGGTTTCATATTGTTTTTAAATCAGTTTTTGTGGCATTCTCTTTTCTGTGCTCTGATTGAGATTGCTGTTTTTCTGTTCTGCTATACAACTGTTTGCTGCTCTGGGGCATTTCTTCTCTATCACTGCAATTTCATTTCTCATTCTTTCAGTGTCCCTCTTTCCTAGATCCCTCACTTTTCTTTCTCCTATGTAGCACCTCTAATAAGTTTCCAGGAAATGTTATAGAATGTTCAGTGTAGATAGTGGTTGTCCAACCATAGGCTAGAGGCCAAATTCATGTTTTAGTAATATCTATGGTCTAATTTTTTTTTAAATATCTATAGTATCAAACATTAGAAACAAATCCAAAGGATAAATTAAGATTATATGCAATGTATAAAATCTTTCTCTCTGTCCCTTACAGTAAAAGATTCTCAAACTCATATTTTTACAATGATTGGGTAAAAGTAATTGATTACATTATATCAAATACTCTATAAATTAGCTAGAATGATTTACATTATTTAAATTGATGTACCTAGCATTTTCCTATTTGTTTTCAAAACAAACTTTTAAAAAATATTCTATTTAATTTTAACAAGATAGAGAGATACAGCGAAAAAGATACAGAGAGAAAAACCAGAGCACTGTTTAGCTTTGTCTCATAGTGGTCCTGGGAACAAATATGGGACCTTGAACCCTCAGGCATGGAGGTCTTTTGTATAATCATTACTCTGTCTCCCCAGTTGGACACTTAAACTTCTAATTCAGTATCTTAAATGATTAGTTTTTCTTGACTTAGTTTTGATAACTTTTTTCAGTTTTAATAATATGTATTACTTAACCCAACATGTCCAAAATGCTGTTATTTCAATATGCAAATGATAGAAAAACCTATTGTGAAATTGTTAGCATTGCTTTTCTCACACTATCTTTGGAGTTCAATGCATACTTCCTTTCACAGTTATGAATGTCTCTTCGCATTGTTTTATTAGAGAAATAATGATTTACAACACACTTGTCAGGCATATAGACATAGATGTCTACCACCCACTCATATCATCAACTTAAGTCTTCTTCCACCATTATGACCTGTGTCCCCTTGATCCTCTCCCAACTTCCTCTTGCCTCCTCCAACCCCAACCCCAACCCTACCCTCTAGGAAGTCCTTGGTTTTGCTACATTATGTCACACTGGGTTCAAGTTTCATCCTGTGTTTTCTGTTTCAAGTTCAATCTGTAAGTGAGATAATTTTGTATTTATACTCTGCTTCTGGCTTATCCCACTTAACATTATTTCTTCAAATTTTAGCCAAGATGTGGCAAAAGAAAAAAAATTATCATCTCTGATGGTTGAATAGTATAGTATTTCACCAGGTATACTAGTCTATAAGTGATAACTTACTTTTTCATATATATGTATATATAATATATTATTTAAATCTGTTAGTTACATATTTTATAAATGTTTCTTTTTTATTAGTTCTTTAACATTATTATAGAAAATTACAAGATTCCAGGGATATATTTTCACAACTGCATATAGTGGGTGTAAGTCACTGAACATTCCACCAAAGTTCTGTTCTATATATAGTTCTATATATTTCTCTTACTTAATTTGTTTGTTATTCAAATGTCCATGCTTTTATTCTTTGAGTTAAGCACAAAGACGGCTGCACTAATGTTCTCCACACAATAGCTTATTTATTTCTTTTTGTAGTTCTGACAGTTCTGACAGAGAACAAATATGGTATTTTTAAAAATGTTTTTAAATATTTTAAATATTTATTTATTCCCTTTTGTTGCCCTTGTTTATTGTTGTAGTTATTATTGTTGTTATAGATGCCGTTGTTGTTGAATAGGACAGAGAGAAATGGAGAGTGGAGGGGAAGACAGAGAGGGGGAAAGAAAGATAGACACCTGCAGACCTCCTTCACTGCCTGTGAAATGACTCCCCTGAAGGTGGGGAGCCAGGGACTTGAACCGGGATCCTTAAGCCACTGGTTGTTGCGCTTCGCGCCACTTGCGCTTAACTGGCTGTGCTACCGCCCGACTCCCGGTATTTTGAAAGTTAAAAATCTCCATCAGTGTTTTATTAACAAAAAAGGGAAAATTATTAACTTTACAGTGGAAAACCCCAATACTCTGTCTTAATCATATAATCAAAGTTAACATCACCAGCAATAAGGTGATTAAGTGAGTAATCATTGGTACTCTTTCAAAAAAATGCACAAGCCATTCAAACTTAAATTGAGGACTATTCTTCCAAAGTAGCTTACCATTAGTTTTCAAAATGCCAATGTAAGAAAAGGAAAGAATAAAGAGTTATAATGAATTGAAGGAGATACTGCAATTAAATGCAAGATAGAGTAGGGAAAGAAAATAAGGCTCTAGTAGAAAAGCTATAAAATTTTTGTGAAGACTATAAGGTTAATTTTTTTTTCTTGTGCATTGCACTATAGCAATTAAAGATGTTAACATTGGAGGAAGATAGGTGAAGCCTGTTTGGGAGCCCCCTTACTATTTTTGCGATTTTATTCTTCATACAGTTAGACTGAAGTAATAAGCCTCTGGTAATTTCCAACTAACAAGGCCCCATGTGATCGAAGCCATCTACATGTATGAAATATCTTTCAATAACTCTGACTTTTACACATACTCCAGGTTACGAAATGATTACTGATTAAATCTAATAATTGCAGGCTTGATTCTTGCTGGTCTCATTTCGATAGAAAGTTTTCTAAGACCCAAGATCTCAGCAAGACTGCTGTTAACCTCATCATTTAGGACTCTTCTAAACATCACTTCAGACTGACAATCCTGAGCTCCATGCTAAAAGAGCAATTTCACCGTGACTGTAAGCTGTTTGCTGGGTGTTTCTATTTTTTTTTTTGTCAACACCATTTTCTTACATTATATTATTGTTAGTTTACATGTATCTTTCTGTATAATGTATGCTTCAGAAGAGTAAATTTCATGGGCCGGGGAGATAGCATAATGGTTATGCAAAGAGATTCTCAAGCCTGAGGCTCCTAAGCCCCAGGTTCAATTCCCCACACCACCATAAGCCAGAGCTGAGTAGTACTTTGATTTAAAAAATAAATGAGGGGGTCAGGAGGTAGTTCAGCTGGTTAAGCGCACATGATGCAAAGCGCAAGGACCTGGGTGGTGAGTATCTCGGTTTGAGCCCCTGGCTCCCGTCCTATGGGGCGGGGGGTCACTTCACAGGCGGTGAAGCAGGTGTGCAGGGGTCTGTCTTTCTCTCCTCCTCTCTGTCTCCCCTCCTCTCTCGATTTCTCTCTGTCCTATCCAGCAAAAACAATAGCAATGACAATAATAATAATGACAACAAGGGCAACAAAATGGGAAAAAATGATAAAACAGAAAAGTAAATTTCATGTTTGATTTGTTTAATATATACATGTATATATTCCCCAAAATACTAAACTAAATACTAAACATCTAAACTATTCAGAAATGAAAGAAATTAATAATTCCTTTCCATTCCCATCAGAGTAAGTAACAATTGTTTGATGTATATTGAGGCATTGATATTTTAATTAGAAAATGTTAATATAAACTTTCTTTTTGGGGAAGCGAATTGAATATGTAACACAGGAAAAACATAGTTGTCAACTACAGGACAAATAACCAGTTCTGATTACTTTTTGTTGCTGTGACTTCACTGCTGTGGATGACTTTTTATATTAACAGAGAATGACAGGAAGAGAGGGAGAGAGTGAAATACATCATCACACCAAAGCTTCCCCCAGTGTGATGACGGAGGGACTCAAACTTGGGTCACACATATGACAAAATTGGAGTACTATCCAGATAAACTATCTTGCTGGATCACAGAGTCCTGATTTTTTTAAATTCTGGCATAAAAAATATGATTACTGAAAAGCATATCAAAGCAGTATATCCAGAAATTAATAAAAGATTTGGCATTTATCATGGATTGAATCCTATTTTGTAAATTTTTACTTAAAATGATTTTGGGAAATTATTGTTTTTATGAACTACTATACTTCAGTTCCTCAAGTATAATTTAGTAAACACATCAATATGAATATACTAATTATATGTTTTATGACAAATAATAAATTATTTGGGGCTGGGTGATGATGCACCTGGTCAGCTGCATATGTTACAATCAGCAGGAACCCAGGTTCAAGCCCCCAGTGCCCACCTGCAGGGGGAAAGCTTTGCAAGTGGTGAAGCAGTATTGAAGGTGTCTCTCTGTCTCTCTCCCTCTCTATCACCCCCTTCCCTCTTGATTTCTGGCTGTCTCTGTTCAATTAATAAAGATAATAAAAATTAAAATAATAATAAATTATGTAATATAGTAGAGTATTGATTTCAAATATTATTTCTATTTACCATTTATTCCTTACCTTATTTTCACGCTCTAGAATCGATAAATTCTAAAACGCAGTTAGTTGCATAGTTATCTTAATAATTAAGAGTAGAGTGACAACAGATACCTGGGTAATAATATCATTTTTTCTTTTTGCCACCATGGTTATCATTAGGGCTTGATACCACCACTAAAGATTTACTTCTCCTGGCAGAATTTTTTTTCTTTTTTCTTTTTCTTTTACTGGATAAGACAGAGATACATAGAGAGAAGAGGGGGTAATAGGGAGAGAGAAAGAGACTCAACTGCAGCACTGTTCCATCACTCCTGAAGCAACTGTCCTGCAGGTGAGGAACTAGGGCTCAAACCCAGGTCCTTGAGCCCTTAACTGGCAGTGTCATCACACAGCCCATGGATAATAATACTTTCATGTGTTAAATCTTTATGAAAAAAGTTTAGATTACATAATGTCATAATAAAGTACTAGACAATGTATAATAAAATTTAGGCTTTGTGGCCAGCCAGTGGAGCACATGGTTAAGCACACACATTATACTTCGCCAGGACCCAGGTACAAGCTCCTGGTCCCCACCTGCAGGGAGGAAACTTCACATGTGGTGAAGCAGGGGTGTAGGTGTCTCTCTGTCTTTCCTACCTCCTCCTCTCCCCTCAATCTGTTCCTATCCAATAATAATAAATACAAGTATTTTAAAAAATAAAATAAAACCTAGCCTTTTATCATTGAGGGTTGAAATGAATTTAGGGGTCAAGGATTATTTCCTTCTGTGTTGCAAAGTTTTTCTAGTTTACATTGCTATATCATATCCCAGCACTTGTTAGCTGATTCCTAGTTATTTCACTCACATATAAACACTGTCTTTTTCTTAAATGTTGATAGTGTCTGATGTTATTATTTTGTTTCCCGTAAGTTCTTTGACAATTAGAGAGCAGAAACCCTTGACAGATGATCTGAAGTAGTAGATTAGGAAAGGATTAGCTCTGCTGGATAACAGTAACATCCTTCCCCATAGCAATGACCTTCCTTTTCTTCACTGGATGTTTTGTGAAATATTAAATAATTGGATTGCAGGGACAACTGTAGAGAGCGTTGTCATCAGTCTGAGCTATCATTATTGAAACAGCTTCTAACTACCAACATCTTTGAGGTGAGACGTGTGAGGAACAGTGAACCAGATTTTCCTTTTTTCCTGCTGGTATTTGTTTTTGCCTCTGACGGTATTCCCTACTCAGTAATATATGCTTTGACTTTGTGACCTGTCTTCCTGCAATAATTCTTTGGTGGAAAAATCCATTAGTGCAGCCAACAGTTAATTCTTCCTCTGACCTCACGTGCCTGGTCCCAGAGATCACAGCTTATCAGGTTAGCAGACATTGCTGGCTGTGCTCCTATGTTAACCACTCAAGACTCATTCCACACTGCTGAGCCAACAGGGCATCATTCATGTTTCTAACTTCCAGATTTCAGTTATTTAATAGATGAGGGTGATGAAGATTGTCTCATGTCACAATAATCAATGAATTGGTATGCCAGTCTTCCATGTTTTAGGAATATAATTCAGAGTGATGATGTCTGCAGAAGAAATAAGAAATGAGAAGATTTAGTTTCCCAAGCAGTAAAGAAATATAGTGGTTAAAAATAATCATAGAAACTCTAACACAGATAATCTAATTTTGTGATGACAGAAAATAACACGTTGTGGGGTCTCCGGGCCCCTGGCACACCACAACGAGTGCACACATTACCGTGCAAAAGGGCCAAAGTTTGAGCCTCCAACTTTATGAATGATGGAGAAGTGCTGCAGGAGTCTTTCTTTCTCCTTTAAGAAACATTTATTTATGTAATGAAATAGAGGTATAGAGAGACAGATATAAATAGATGGCAGATATATGACAGATGATGGATAGATAGATTGATTGATAGATGATAGAGATACTGGACCACTGTTCAGCTCTGGCATACGGTGGTGCTAGGGTTTGAATCAAGGACCTCAGAGCCTCAGGAAAAAAGATTCCTTTGCATAACCATCATGCTATCTCCCCAGACTTTTCTACCTTTCTTTCTCTTGTTTTTTCCTTCTCATTTCTCTGTGCCTTTATAAGAAAAAAAAAATGCCACCAGAAAGTGATAAATTTGGTGGCAAAAAATTTCATTATTTGATTCACATGGAAATTTAATGGAGTAAGCAAAAGAATATTAGTTACAAAACTATGTCAGGAAGACCTACAACACATTGGAATTTAATTTTGTGTCAAATTGTGAGACTACAGTTTACCTTTCTAAAAAAAAAAAAAATTGGGTGGTGGTGATTTATAGTGTAGGCACATAGGCATATCCTCTCATCTCCTCTTGACTGATGTCTAGAAAACACAACAAAAACCCAGTGTCTCTATCCTGTCCCATTCCCTCTTTTCCCAGAGGAACAGCTTATGTTTTTCCTCACTGTTGTTTATTCTTAAGTTCCACCTATAATTGAGATTATTCTTCTTTGTCTTTTTCTTTCTGGTTTGCCCCATCCAACACAATGCCCTTAAATTCTGGCCACAATATTGTAAAAAAAAAAAAAAAAAAAAAAAAGATAACTTCATCAGTTTAGTAGCTGCATAGTACTCCATTGTGCATATGTACCACAACTCCCTTAGTCATTCTTCTGTTTGTTGATGGGCATATGGGTTGTTTCTAAGTTTGGTCTGTTATAAACCGCACTGTTATGAGCGTTGGTATGCATATTTTTGTTTTCCCTGAGTAATCCCTAGGAGAGGGATTGTAGCATATAACTTAATCTTGCATTTATAATAACATCAGATTAGAATATTTAACAATCATTTGATCACTGTACTCCACTAGAAAAATAGTAAGTGATAAAAACCACTGTGGAAAGCAGTATGATGGTTCTTAAAAAAATAAAAATTAACTATCATTCCATGTCAACTGAAATCCAGCAGCACCATCTCTGTGTAGATAATAAATACTGGAAGGAAAAGTATTGAAGAGATATTCACAGATACATATTCATGGTAGTATTATTTGCAATAATAGAGAACAAACTCATCTATCCAACTATCTACAGATGATTGTATAAAGAAAATGTAGGGAATCTGACGGTAGCGTAGCGAATTAAGCGCACATGGCGTGAAGAGCAAAGACTGGCATAAGGCCCCCGGTTTGAGCCCCCAGCTCCCCATCTGCAGGGGCGTTGCTTCACAGGCAGTGAAGCAGGTCTTCAGGTGTCTGTCTTTCTCTCCCCCTCTCTGTCTTCCCCTCCTCTCTCCATTTCTCTCTTTCCTATCCAACAAGAATAATAACTACAACAATAAAACAACAAGGGCAACAAAAGGGAATAAGTAAATAAATAAATATAAAAAATAAAATGTAACATATAAATCAAATGAATAGTATGATAAATGAGATATTTTGTATTCTTAAAAATGTTGCCTGTAATAAGGTAGTTCCATTTCTAGAGTTCTGATGAATCTCCAGATCATTTTCCATAATTGTTAGATCAATTTACCTTCCCACCACCAATGTAGGAGAGTCCATTTCCCCCACAGCATCTCCAACCATTGGTGTTTCTGCCTTTTAAAATGCACAACATTCTCACAGATGTATTTCATTGTTATTTTATTTTTTTGCATTTCCCTGATCATCAGTGAATTTGAATATTTTTTCATATATTTGTTGGCCTTTTAGACCTCTTCTTTAGATAAGATTATGCCCATATCTTGCCCTTTTTCAATGGGGTTGTTTGCCATTTTATTGTTGAGTTTGGTGAGTTGTTTGTGTAGATCCAGAAATCCCCTTCCTAGGGATGTATCCAAAATAAACAAAAACACCTCTCCAAAAAGACCTATCTATACCAATGTTCATAGCAGAACAGTTTGTAATAGACCAAACTTGGAAGCAACCCAGATGACAAACCACACATGAATAGCTGAGTAAGTTCTGGTACATATCCACAATGGAGTACTACGCAGCTGTTAAATGATGATGTAATCTTGTTTGCAATATCATGGTTAGAGCTTGAAGGCATTTTGTTGAGGTTGACACTGCAGAAAGTAAAAGAAAAAAACAGCATGGGGGGCTGGGCAGTGGCACATCTAGTTAAGCACACATATTACTAAGCACAAGGATTCAGGTTTGAGCTCCCACCCCCACCTGCATGAAGTTTGCTTCATGAGCTATGAAGCAGATATGCAGGTGTCTATCTTTCTCTCCTACTTCCCTGTCCTTTGTTAGTTTATCTCTGCCCTACCTAACAAGAAGAAGGAGGGGAAAAAAAGGGGGAAAAATGACCACTGGAAGTCCAATGGTGGATTTATAGTGCTGGCACTGAGCTCCAGCAATAACCCAGGGCAGTCTGAATAAGTCCATATATAGGTGAAAGTTAAGATTAAATAATAAGGGTTAAGTGCACATGGTGGTAAAAAGTACAAGGACCGGCATAAGGATCCCGGTTAGAGCCCCCAGCTCCCCACCTGCAGGGGAGTTGCTTCACAGGCAGTGAAGCAGGTCTTCAGGTGTCTGTCTTTCTCTCCCCCTCTCTGTCTTCCCCTCTTCTCTCCATTTCTCTTTGTCCTATCCAACAACGATGACGACATTAATAACAACAACAATAATAACTACAACAATAAAACAAGGGCAACAAAAGGGAATGAATAAATAAATATTTAAAAATTATAATTGTCAGGAAATTGTGAGGATGTGGTTGAGCTTGGCAGTCTCTCTCTCTCTACTGAGAGGTTGAACAAGGAGGGACAGGACTCCCCAAGATTTTCCCTGTCTTATCAGACTCCCTGCCTCACAAAGCACCCTGCATTTTTCTGCCTCCAGGAGCCTGGCATTCCTTAAACCATTAAGCCATCTCCCCCTGCTCCACGCTGCATTCCTGTTACTATGGCCTATCTACATAATCATTGTTTTGCCTGGAAGGTCTCCACCCATTCCATTCCTTTGATCTATCTTCTTTCTACCCTCAAGACCCTCCCTGCCTACAGGGTATTATTATTTATCCTACTAGTTAAAACTCTCGCAACAGTTGCTAAGGAAGTTACCTTTCCCAGCTCCCTTTTACCTTTCTCCATCCCTTTCCAGACCACGTTAAGCCATTTCCGTTTCCAACTTGCCACTTCTGGGTCCAACCTTTAAAAGCCTCGGCTCCCAGATCAATGAAGAGTCGAATTGCCTCGCCACCAGGAGCTCTGTTCATGAGTCATCCCTTGAGTCTCTGAATGAACAGCAGCCCAGGCTGGCTCCAGTCGTGCTGTCTCCAACCCAGTGAGTACACACCCAGGAAGAGGCACCCCCACGCTAGTCCAGCAAATAATAAAAATAGAAGTCATAATGCCAAATTTCGACAGGTGTAGTATATTACATCAAAGCAAAGAGAAGCAGGGAGAGGGACAGGATGAAGAGTCATTGGGTTTTTTTGTGTGTCTTCTTGACACCAATTAAGGGGAGATGAGATGTTGTTACTATACTGTAAACCATTACCTCCCAATACAATTAAAAGGGAAAAAAAAATCCAAAATAACCAAATAAATAAAAATGATGTCAATCTTGTCTCATGTTATGTCAATGATACCTGAGGGCATTATGCTAGTTATAGTAAACCAATCTCAGAATGAAAAATCCCTCTTACAAGAAATATCAAGAGTAGATCAGTTCTGGGCCTGCAAGATCCTCATCTGAATAATGTGCTTTCTTTGTCATACTCACAACATGGTTTTAATCAAAGCCCCTACAGCACTGGGTATATTTCCTTCTCTCCCTCTGTGCTTCTATCTAGACAAAAAGGTAAACTATGAGTAGTGAAATCCCAGTAATGACAAAAAACAAACAAAAAATTAAAAGAGTTAAACTCATAATTATTAAAAAGAATAGTAAAAAACGTAAAAAACAATAAAAATGGAATTTAATTGTCATGTACCAGTGGTAGGGGCAAGAAATGGAAATTTGTTGGAGGCCTGGTGTAGTACACCACTTTGAAAGCACATCTGACAATGTGGTTTGCAAGTGGTAAAGCAGGGCTGCAGATGTCTTTCTTTCTCTCTCCTTATCTCCCCCTACCTTCTCAATTTCTGGTTGTCTCTACCCAATAAATAAAATAATGATAAAAATAAATAAATTTTTAAAGATGTTGCAAAAATATTTAAAAAAGAGAAATGAAAACTTGTTGAATGAGTGTAGCGTTTCCACTGTGTGGGGTGCAAATGTTCTGGAGGTCTGTTTCACAATGTTAATATAGTTGGTATTGTCCAATAATATGCTTATGAGATAGTCAATGTTTTGTTTTTTTATCACACAGAGTATTTTTTAAAAACTTCGGACATGGAGAAAACATCCCTTCCTAGCCTATTTCTTAGTAATAATGTGAGGATCAGACAGAGGGAGTGGTGTACATATTAAATGATGAAGCATATTTAAATCTAATTATCTCAGTATTGTATGCAAGTGCAAATGATTGCAAATGATCCAAGGGTTCATCAGCAACAGACTACTTAACAAACTGGTGGCATTCTCAAAAGACAATGTGGTTACAAAAACAAATGATGAGACAATACTCTGCATGGAATAACTCCAAGAATTTATATGACAAAAAAAAAATAAATAAACTGAAGAAAACTTTTTAAATAAGTTATGGTAAAATCTGAAAACATGTTGTTATATATATTTTTTTCATAAAGATACAATATTATCTGTGTAAGGAGAAAATAGAACAGAGCCAAGCTCTTCTTCATCTTTACATCCAGGAAACCAAAGATTTTCCCAGGGATTACAGGTGAAAATACATAAAATGTGAAAGAAAATGTATATTCTTCCAATCTGAAAGTCCATGCTAAATAGCTAGACAAAATGGAAATGTCAGTGTGACTGGGAGATAGTTAATCCAAACAAGTTTTGCTTCTGGGACTTACCTGAGTGGGTGGGGACCACAGGGATGATCAAAGACAATGAAGAGCATGCTAGCTTCTGACCAAATGCAGATCCAATCTGAAGTTTCAGTGAGTGGTCTGTTTCTCTGGCTTTTCATTAAATCAAAAATGGAGCTGGGGCCTAGCCTATGTGCAATTTCCTGCTCCCAAAACAATTTATATTCTCCATCCTTTCTCTCATATATATATATATATATATATATATATATATATATATATATATATATGAGAGAGAATATATATACATGTATATATATATATACATATACATATATATATATATATGTCTTTAAAATAAAAACTTACCACATCCTTAATTTACCTAGTAATAATGCTTTTTCAGAGAGAGAGAGTGAGATTGAGAGAGAGAGAGAGAAAGAGAGAGAGAGATTACTGAGGCTTCTTCCATTACACCTCCCATCCTCCCATGTGGTGTTGGGGCGCTGACCATAGGGTGTGCAGATTGAAAGGCACATGCCCTACCCAGTGAGCTATATCTCAAGGCCCACAACGACATCGTTTAGTTCATATTGGTATTTGAAAATTTGCATTACAATTTAAAATGGTGACACTCATTTTTTCTTATAACTCTGATCGGTCTTGCTGCCTAGATTAAAACTGGGGTTACATAATGTGATATAAATATAATATTGCACCTTAAATGCACCAATCACAGACAAAGAAGTTGAAACTGTTATTAAGAATCTCCCCAACAACAAAAGTCCTGGACCAGATGGCTTCACAAATGAATTCTACAACACTATCAGGAAACAGTTAGTATCTATACTTCTAAAGCTCTTCCACAAGATCAAAGAAACAGGAATTCTCACTTTCACCTTTTATGAAGCCAACATCACCCTGATACCAAAAGCAAATAGGGACATAACAAAAAAGGAAAACTATATCTCTGATGAACATAGATGTCAAAACATTAAACAAGACCCTAGCCAACCGGATACAGCAGTATATCAAAAAGATTGTTCATCACTACCAAGTGGGATTTACCCAGGAATGCAAGGCTGGTTCAATCAGTGTTATTCACCACATCAATAAAAGCAAAACCAAACACCACATGATCATCTCAATCAATGCAGAGAAAGACTTTGACAAAATCCAACACCCATTAATACTCAGAACACTACAAAAAATTGGAATAGATGAGAAATTTCTCAAGATAGTGGAGTCCATATATAGCACCTACAGCCAACATCATACTCAATGGACAGAAGGTGAAAGCATTCCCCATCAGATTGGGGACTAGACAGGCCTGTCCACTATCACCATTACTCTTCAGCATAGTATTGGAAGTTCTTGCCATAGCAATCAGGCAAGAGAAAGAAATCAGAGGAATACAGATTGGAAGGGAAGAAGTCAAGCTCTCACTATTTGCAGATGATATGATAGTATACATAGAAAAACCTAAAGAATCCAGCAGAAAAATACTGGAAGTTAATAGGCAATATAGCAAAGTATCAGGCTACAAAATCAATGTACAAAAATCAGTGGCATTTCTTTATGCAAACACTAAAGCTGAAGAAGAAGACATCTAGAAATCACTCCCATTTACTGTTTCAGCAAAATCAATCAAATACCTAGGAATAAAGCTGACCAAAGAAGTGAAAGACTTGTATACTGAAAATTATGAGTCGCTACTCAAGGAAATATAAACTGATACCAAGAAATGGAAAGATATCCCATGCTCATGGATTGGAAGAATAAATATCATTAAAATGAACATTCTCCCCAGAGCTATATACAAATTTAATGTAATACCCATCAAAGTGCCACCAAGCTTCTTTAAGAGAATAGAACAAACACTACAATCATTTATCTGGAACCTGAAAACACCAGGAACAGCCAAAACCATCCTGAGGAAAAGAAACAGAAATGGAGGCATCACACTCCCAGACATTAAAATATATTATAAAGCCATCATCATCAAAACAGCATGTTATTGGTACAAAAATAGGCACGCAGACCAGTGGAACAGAATTGAAAGCCCAGAAATAAATCCCCACACCTATGGACATCTAATCTTTGATAAGGGGGCCCAAAGGATTAAATGGAAAAAGGAGGCTCTCTTCAATAAATGGTGCTGGGAAAAATGGGTTGTAACATGCAGAATAATGAAATTGAACCACTTTATCTCACCAGAAACAAAAATCAACTCCAAATGGATCAAAGACCTAGATGTCAGACCAGAAACAATCAAATACTTAGAGGAAAACATTGGTAAAACAGTTTCCCACCTACACCTCAAGGACATCTTTGATGAATCAACCCAATTGCAAGGAAGACTAAATCAGAGACAAACCAATGGGACTACATCAAATTGAAAGCTTCTGCACATCCAAAGAAACTATTAAACAAACAAAGAGACACCTCACAGAATGGGAGAAGATCTTCACATGCCATATATCAGACAAGAAACTAATCACCAAAATATATAAAGAGCTCAGCAAACTTAGCACCAAAAAAGGAAATGACCCCATCCAAAAATGGGCAGAGGATATGAACAAAACATTCACTCCAGAGGAGATCCAAAAGGCTAACAAACATATGAAAAACTGCTCTAGGTCACTGATTGTCAGAGAAATGCAAATTAAGACAACATTAAGATACCACCTCACTCCTGTAAGAATGGCATACATCAAAAAGGACAGCAGCAACAAATGCTGGAGAGGTTGTGGGGACAGAGGAACCCTTTTGCATTGTTGGTGGAAATGTAAATTGGTCCAGCCTCTGTGGAGAGCAGTCTGGAAAACTCTCAGAAGGCTAGACATGGACCTTCCATATGACCCAGTAATTCCTCTCCTGGGCTTATACACCAAGGACTCCATAACACCCAACCAAAAAGAGGTGTGTACTCCTATGTTCATAGTAGCATAATTCATAATACCTAAAACCTGGAAGCAACCCAGGTGCCCAACAACAGATGAGTGGCTGAGAAAGCTGTGGTATATATACACAGTGGAATACTATGCAGCTACCAAGAACAATGAACCCACCTTCTCTGACCCATCTTGGACAATGCTAGAAGGAATTATGTTAAGTGAGCTAAGTCAGAAAGATAAAGATGAGTATGGGATGATCCCACTCATCAACAGAAGTTGACTAAGAAGATCTGAAAGGGAAACTAAAAGCAGGACCTGACCAAATTGTAAGTAGGGCATTAAAGTAAAAACCCTGTGGTGAGGGGTAGACCTGCAGCTTCCTCGGCAAGTGGGGGGTGGGATTGGGTGGGAGAGATGGGTCACAGTCTTTTGGTGGTGGGAATGGTGTTTATGTACACTCCTAGTAAAATGTAGTCATATAAATCAGTAGTTAATTAATATGAGAGGGGGAAAATTAATTGTATGTCTCAAAGTTTTTTAAAAACACAAACTGAATCTTTTTAATATATAGGCTGTGTAATTGATATGCAGACTCTCTCAAAAGCCTAGACCAAGTAGATCAGAAGCAACAAATAGCACAGCTATGTATAAGATACTGGGTACTATACAGCAAACCCTACAAAAGGACTTTTCAAAGTTAACCCAATTACCAAATTATGTGATGATAACATTAACTATTGATTGTCTTTTTGAACCCTAAGATAGCAGGAACCTCACATCTCCACTATAGAGCCTCTACTTCCCCCAGTCCTGGAACCCTTGTATAGGGCCCACTTTCCTGTATGCATCTCCAAATCCATATCAAATAATATTGCATCTGCCGATCGCAACCTCACCAACACAACAATTGCCACCGCAACATGCTTCACTTCAGATTGTGTCCAGAGACTTCACGTGTAGAATGACAACCCTTCTGCTACATTACTCAGGTGAGACCTTTCCTTTCATAGTATACTCTAATTCCATCCCAGGTTGTTCACTTTCTAACAAAGTCCCAAAACCTAGATATACACCAGTTTCTGTGAGAGAGAGCATATGTTCACACGTATCCATAAACTACAGCAAAATATATACCTGAAAGCAGAAGTACACTAGAGTTTGCAGTGAGTGTCCCCCTAACATTTCCTCTCCACTATTCCAAGCTTTGGGTCCATGATTGCTCAACAATTTGTTTGCCTTCGTATGTTAACTCTCTTTTCTGCCACCAGGTTCCAGATGTCATCAGGATGCCAGCCAGGCTTCCCTGGACTGAAGACCCCACCAATGTGTCCTGGAGCTCTGCTTCCCCAGAGACCCACCATACTAGGGAAAGAGAGAGGCAGACTGGGAGTATGGACGACCAGTCAATGCCCATGTTCAGCGGGGAAGCAATTACAGAAGCCAGACCTTCCACCTTCTACAACCCACAATGACGCTGGGTCCATGCTCCCAGAGGGATAGAGAGTGGGAAAGCTATCAGGGGATGGGGTGGGATATGGAGATTGGGCGGTGGGAATTGTGTGGAGTTGTAGCCCTCCTGCCCTATGGTTTTGTTAATTAATCCTTTCTTAAATAAAAAAGAAAAAGAAAAAAGAATGCAGCAAAAAACTCCTGTAAGTTATTAGGCACTTTAGCAAGGTGTCAGGCTTCAAAATCAATGACATTTCTTTATGCAAACACTAAATCTGAAGAAGAAGATGTTCAGAAATCACTCCCATTCACTATTGCAGCAAAATCAACAAAATACATAGGAATTAAGCTGGCCAAAGAAGTGAAAGACCTGTATACTAAAAACTATGAGCCACTATTCAAGGAAATAGAAAAATGACACCAAGAAATGGAAAGACATCCCATGCTCATGGATTGGAATAATAAACAACATCAAAATGAATATTCTCCCCAGAGCCATATACAAATTTAATGCTATACCCATCAAAGATCCACCAAGCTTCTTTAAGAGAATAGAAAATAACTACAATCATTTATCTGGAACCTGAAAACACATAGAATTGCCAAAACAATCTTCAGAAAAAGAAACAGAAATGGAAGCATCACACTTTCAGATCTTAAACTATATCATA
The DNA here is from genome assembly GCF_950295315.1 of Erinaceus europaeus. NCBI lineage: Eukaryota > Metazoa > Chordata > Mammalia > Eulipotyphla > Erinaceidae > Erinaceus > Erinaceus europaeus. The sequence continues at coordinate 50,985,615 of NC_080165.1, forward strand.
AGGCCATCATCATCAAAACAGCCTGGTACTGGAACAAAAATTGGCACGGAACAGAACTGAAAGCCCAGAACTGAACTCCCACACCTATGGACATATAATCTTTGATAAGGGGGCCCAAAGTATTAAATGGAGGAAGGAGGCTCTCTTCAATAAATGGTGCTGGGAAAACTGAGTTGAAACATGCAGAAGAATGAAACTGAGCCACCTTATCTCACCAGAATCAAAAATTAACTCCAAATGGATCAAGGACCTGGATGTTAGACCAGAATATCAAATACTTAGAGAAAAACATTGGTGGAACACTTTCCCACCTAAACCTGAAGGACATCTTGATGAAACAAACCCAACTGCAAGGAAGACTAAAGCAGAAACAAACTGGTGGGACTACATTAAATTTAAAAGCTTCTGCATAGCCAAAGAACTATCACACAAACAAAGAAACCCCTCACAGAATGGGAGAAGATCTTCACATGTCATACATCAGACAAGAGACTAATCACCAAAATATACAAAGAGCTCAGCAAACTTAGCACCAAAAAAGCAAATGACCCCATCCAAAAATGGGCAGAGATATGAAAAAAAACATTCACCACAGAGGAGATCCAAAAGGCTAACAAACACATGAAGAATTGCCACAGGTCGCTGATGGTCAGAGAAATGCAAATTAAGACAACATTGAGATACCACCTCACTCCTGTGAGAATGGCATCCATCAAAAAGGACAACAGCAACAAATGCTGGAGAGGCTGTGGGGACAGAGCAACCAACCCTTCTGCACTGCTGGTGGGAATGTAAATTGGTCCAGCCTCCATGGAGAGCAGTCTGGAGAATTTTCACAAGGCTAGACATGGACCTTCCATATGACCCAATAATTCCTCTCCTGGAGATATACCCCAAGGACTCCCTAACACCCACCAAAAAGATATGTGTACACCTATGTTCATAGCAGCACAATTCATAATAACTAAAACCTGGAAGCAACCCAGGTGCCCAACAACAGATGAGTGGCTGAGAAAGCTGTGGTATATATGCACAATGGAATACTATGCAGCTATTAAGAACAATGAACCCACTTTCTCTGACCCATCTTGGATGGAGCTAGAAGAAATTACGTTAAATTAGCTCTAACTCAGAAAGATAAAGATGAGTATAGGATGATACCGCTCATAAACAGATGTAGAGAAAGAAGTACAGAAAGGGAAATTCAAAGCAGGAGTTGACTGAATTTGGAGTAGGGCACCAAATAAAAAACCCTGGGTGGAATGTGAGGGTGAATGTTCAGCTTCATGGGGCAGGGGAGGGATGGGTGGGATGGGTCAAGTCTTTTGGTGGTGGGAATGATGTTTATGTACACTCCTATCAATTTGTAGTCATATATTAAAATAAGAAATAATATATATATATATAATATTGCAACTTAAATATGTCGCAGGCTGAAACTACTTTTGATTTTTTATGTGCTTGTAATTATGGAATTTATATACTTGTATAAAATATTGAAGCATTAGCACTATAAAATATTAAAATTTTAATTTGTATGCAGCCAAGGACTTCTTGGTTCACTTATAGGATACAAGACTGGCATTCTATGAAGTCTGCTCTCCACCCCCAGTACTACATCTTCTCCTTTCTCTCTCTCTCTTGTGTGTGTGTGTTTGTGTCCACATGTGTGTGCATATATATATATGTATGTATGTATGTATATATATGACTTTAAAATAAAAACTTATCAAATTCTTAATTTTCTGTATAATATAGTCAGAGATTATTCAATTCAGGTACTCTACCAAAAACCATTTTAAATTAGGTGATATTCTCTGAGTTATCTCTTTCCTCTCTCCCAGGAACTATCCTATACTGAAATACCTGACACTTAAATAATTGACACCAAGTCACTGGCTCTTAAATGGTCCCAACTCACTCATAAAATATTCCCCTTCTGACTCCTTTGCCTACCCTGTAGTTGTTTCAGAAACATTAACACTCGCATAATAGAGTATTTCTGAAAAATTTCATTTAACCTAAACCACATTTATACTACAGACCAATATTTAAAGAAATCATATGATTAGTATTTCTCTACTATGATGAATTTACTTCTCATGCAATTTTAAATAAAAATTTTATTTATTCATTTGATTATTTATTTATTTATTGCCTCCAGGGCTATTGCTGGAGCTTGGTGCCTGCACTATGAATCTACTGGTCCTCAAGGCTATTTTTTCACATTAGTTGCCTTTGTTGTTAATTGTTGTTGTTATTATTATTGCTGTCATTGCTGTCGTTGTTGTATAGGATAGGGAGAAATGGAGAGAGGAAGGGAAGACAGAGAGGGGAGAGAAAAACAGACACCTGCAGACCTGCTTCACCACTTGCACACCTGCAGGTGGGGAGCCGGGGACTAGAACCAGGATTCGCGCTTATCCTTGCGCTTTGGGCCATGTGCATTAACCTGCAGCACTACCACCTGACCCCCCTTATTTATTTATTTTTTCCATCCAGGCCAGGTATATTTTCCAGGTGTAGTATAAAGGATTTATTTACTTACTTACTTACTTACTTATTTATTTGTTTCAGAGCTTTACTCATCTCTGGCTTACGGTGATTCTGGGGATTGAATTTGGGACCTCTGAGTCTTAAGCATGAAAGTCTTCATAATCATTATGCTGTCTCCCCTGCTCTACAGTTTTTCCTTTATTTTTTTATTTGTGACTTAATAACTGCTTACGAGATTATATGATTACAGGGTTATAGTTCCACACTGCACTCATCACCAAATAATGTAACTCTTCAATTCAATATCATAGTTATCACAAAGTCTAGAGATAGTTTATCTACATTTTTTTTACAAATTCATTCTCTAGATTCCTCTTATGACTGAGACTATTTTGTAGTTGTCTTTCACCTATTTGCCTATTTTTGTAAGCATAATCAATTCCAGCTCCATCTATTTCATCCTGAAGGACACAATGTTATCTTTTGTAATTACAGAGTACCATTCCATTGCATCCATGTCCCATTATTTCTTTACCTAGTCATCTGTTGATGGGCATTTAGGCTGATTCCACTCCTTGACCATTATGAATTATGCAGTTGTGAATACAGGAGTGTTTATGTGCCTTTGGACTAGTGTTTTCATGTCTTTTGGACGTATGCCTATGAGTGGTATTGCTGGCTCATAAGGTATTTTCACCTTCATTTGTTTAAGGATGCTCCATATTGCTTTCCATAATAACTGTACCTCTTTCTTGCAACATAGCTTTTGAAGTTGATTTTTTAATATTAGAATTTATACCTGCATATGCCTTATAGTTTTCTAAATATATGTTAGCCTTAGGTTAAAGTAAAATAGTTACATGAAATTTGTAAATATAAGATTTTATAAGGAATAGGGGAAATCTAAAAATCAAAACACCCTAAATTTAGTAAAGTGATGCTTTTATTTGACTGGTGAAAGGTTGTGTTAGGTGATAACAATGGGGTTTTTATAATGGACTCATTTAACCAATTTTCTTTTTTTAGTGTGTGAAAACAGAATTAAAGCAAACCACACCACTGCATACTAGGGATTTTTGGAATCATAGTGGAACATTCCAAGATAAAATATTAGGTCATTTTGGGACATTGAGGTGGGGTGAAGTACACTAAATAGTTCCACAAAGAATTTAAATGTGTGCTTGAATAGGAAAAGTGTGAGGAGGTGCATAAGGATCCAAGCATAATTTAATCATTCATTAATAAAATGTGTATTTCTATACCAGCCTTTAGGTTCATGATTAGTAAACAGTTTCTTTGGTTTTATATGTTAACTCTTTTTTTTCAGCCACTAGGTTCCAGTTGCTAGCATAATGCCAATCAGCCTTCCCTGGGCAGTTGACCCCACCAATGTGTCCTGGAGTCCTGCTTCCCCAGAGCCCCGCCCAACTAAGGAAAGAGAGACAGACTGGGAGTATGGGTCAACCTGCCAATGCCCATGTTCAGTAGGAAAGCAATTATAGAAGCCAGACCTTCCGGGAGTCAGGCGGTAGCACAGCTAGTTAAGTGCTGGTGACACAAAGTGTCACCTGCGTAAGGATCTAGGTTGTAGCCCCCGGCTCCCCACCTGCAGGGGTGTCACTTCACAAGAGGTGAAGCAGGTCTTCAGGTGTCTATCTCTCTCTCTCCCCTCTCTGTCTTCCCCTCCTCTCTCCATTTCTTTCTGTCCTATCCAGCAATGACGACATCAATAACAACTGTAATAACTATAACAATAAAACAACAAGAGCAACAAAAGGGAATAAATATTTTTAAAAAATTATTAAAAAGCCAGACTTTCCACTTTCTGCACCCCATAATGACCCTTGGTCCATGCTCCCAGAGGGATAAAGAATAGGAAAGTTATCAGGGAAGGGGGTGGGAAACAGAGTTCTGGTGGTAGGAATTGTGTGGAGTTGTACCCCCCTTATCCTATGGTTCTTGTCAGTGTTTCCCTTTTATAAATAATAATTATTAAAAAATATGTACTGCATATCTGGCTTTGTGCTAAATGCTGAGGATATGACAGAAAATAAGAACAAATTGGGAAGTGACTATGTAGTACAGAGTAAGGCCTACAATTATGAGGCCCAGAATTTAACCCCTAGCACCACAAATGCCAGTACTCTGGTTCTCTCTATCTCTCCCACTTGTTAAATAAATGAAGATAAAAAAGAAAAGGAAAAAAAAGTCGTACCTATATGGTATCCACAATGTGGATTATACATTTTATCCAGATATACTAGGAAAACATGGTTTCAGTCTCAGTCTAGATCTTATATGGCTCTTACTTTGTTCATCTGTAAATAAATAAATAAATAAATAAATAAATAAATAAAGTTATTGGACTTGATGATCTTAAAGTCTATAATAACTCGATACCTTTAAGTTTCCAACCAAGACTACTATGATAATGTAAAAGTAATGGAATGTACAGAATTACAAATTTTGGGGTAGCAAATTGATTTAGAAGGAAGAAAGCAAGAGAAGTGTGTAGAAAGAACATTTCTACAACCAAGATAGAGCTTAAACCAGGCAGAGTGTCATTGCAGATGATGCAAATAATAAAGCAAGATCCATGTTCTCAGTCATCCCCTTGACATTATCTCTGTGTCTGTTCTTTCTATCCCTGTCCTTTCTTTTGATACATTTCAGTCTGGTAGTGAGTCAACTAAATTAAAGAAGACAGACTAGTCGAGTAAGAGCTAGTACAGAACAGAAGAAAATTAATCCATGCAATTTCATTTTCAAGAATAGAGTAGGTATAATTAGAAGGAGTGTGCTCCAATTTCAGGGTAACATGGAAAGATGAAAAGCCAATACAGTCTAAGTTTTTGCTTCCTGATATCTGTCTTGAACAGGCAATGATCAAATACAACTTGCACTTTTTCTCTCTTAATGTCTGTGAAACATCATTTTAAGGGGATCTTAAGGAATTGTCTTAACTTAGATGTCATTTGTATTAGAAGTCATAATGTTATGCAGGTTTTTCTAGTTGAACATAAACTTCCTTATTTTTAATGATCTTGGGAAATAGATTAATAAATAAAATAATTATATTTTATACCACATGTTGTTACTTAATTTTTTCTTTTTAAAAAATCTTTTTTCTTTATTTTATTTAATGAATTTATTTATTGGCTAAAGATGGAGAGAAGTTGAGAGGGAAGGAGAAGATAGAAAGAAAGAGACACACCTGCAGCACTGCTTCACCTCTTGTGAAAATTTCCCCCTGCTGGTGGGGAATGGGGGGCTTGAACCTGAGTTCTTGAACATTCTAACATGTGCCACCACCTAGCCCCCTAAACAATTTTCATAACTATGAAGTTCATTCTCTTGGTTGATCTGTGTTTCTCATTCTATAATTCCCTCCTAATTTCTTTAAAATTTGTCTTAGTGTCTAAAGATAAGGAATCCCACCATATGCTTCCTTTCCAATTGCATATTATACTACTCACATTCTCTTTGGAAGTGGTATCACAACTGCATGTTGATAACCTGGAAGGAGCATGAGTTCATCATAAACCCCAAGTGACATTTCTCTTTCATATCATTTTCAACATGTATGCATTGCTTGGAACATTCTTAAGATCTTCAGTAAACCCTTCCCCCCATTTTAAATAAAGTTATTCTGAATTTTCATTTTCTGTCGGTCAATTTGAGGTCACCTATTAATATAATAAGCACAAATATGTTCTTGGTGCCATTACTGAGTCATTGCTTAAAATATGAAACCCCTACAGACCTAGAACGTTCTCAATAGATATCACTCCCTCATGCTATCGTATTTCTTTCCTGAATTCATTTACACTTCATGGCTTTCTTGCTCAGCACTACACTGCCTGTCCCTAAGGCTCTTGACATCTGTTTTCTTAACATTAAGTTCATGTTGTTTTTCATATCCCCAAGCTCCTTATTGCTAAGGCTACGCCTTGACTCTAGGGAGCATAGACCTTTGAATGCAAATGACTCTTGAGATGCTTATTTTTTAATTCTTTGAAAGCTTTTGCAAACCTCTTTAAATTTGCACAAATACCACTGACTTAGAGAGATCTACTCAGAATTTATTGCATGTCAAACAGCTTCTGCATAGGAAAAGCACATTGTGTTATGTTTGTGTCTTTCACAATCCAAGTGGATGAATCAGCTCAATATAATATTTCATAAAAACAGCAACTCATTAGAAGACAGTTTCTTTTAGGCAGGAGTCTCTAGATCACTTTGCTCCTTGAATTTTGGAATAAAATGCATTGTTTCAACTAGTGGTTCCATTCTTTCCCTTTTGCCAGAGTTCATTAAATTGCAAATTATGAGGTAGGAAAAAAGACAATAGTTACTTATCGAATGGTGCCCATTTGCACAGGTGTTTCTTTGGAATGCTTTCATAGACTACCTAACCTGTGAATGATTGCCGACATGTTATCATCTGAAAGATTTTCCCACTTAGCACCAGATTTATAACCTGAAAGAGGTTTTATATTCACTCCAGCTGCTGCTATGTTGGCTGCTGTTCAAAACTACTTAGCAGGCCTGTAGACTAAAAGATATGGAAATCTAGCCATGCGGGAAGTTAACATTGATCTATGTATGCACAATGTGTCTCCTGGCTAACTAGGTCTATATATAGCAGCTATATCCTTGGTCTATATCAGCTTCTTTTATTTTTATATTTTATTTAACTGAAGAAATGTTGGCAGACAAGATTGTAGCTGTGATAGGGATATAGGTCGGTATCTCCTCCAAATATGTGTCAGTATACTTCAGCATCTCCTTCTACTGTAGAGTACTGGTCCCAAACTCCTTTTCACCTTCTTCTTACCTTCCCATTTAATCTCCTTAAACTACTGATATATACCAAAGATTTATTATTATTATTATTATTTTATGTTTGTTTATTTTCCCTTTTGTTGCCCTTGTTGCTTTTTATTGTTGTTTTATTGATGTTGTCGTTGTTAGGACAGAGAGAAATGAAGAGAGGAAGAGAAGACAGGGGCAGGGAGGGAAAGATAGACAACTGCAGACCTGCTTCATCGCCTGTGAAGTGATTCCCGTACAGGTGGGGATGGGGCGGGGGTGGCTCCAACCAGGATCCTTACACCTGTCCTTGTGATTTGCGCCACGTGCGCTTAGCCCTCTGGGCTACTGCCGGATTTATTAATTATGAGGTTTCACTGTTTCATTTGCTGTGCTGGGTTCCTTACATAGCACACATAAGTGAGTGAGATCATATTTACCTGCCATCTGATTTATTTCACTTTGTGTGACCCCGCTTCAGATAAATTCTTGTTGAAGCAAAAGACAAGACTTCATATTTTCTTACAGCTGGGTGATATTTCATTGTGCATATAAACCACATCTTATCCATTCCTTTGTTGTTGGGCACTAGGCTAATTTTCACATCTTAACTGTTGTATACAACACTGATATTAGCACGAACACAGATGTGCATATAACTCATGGGATAAGGGATCATTTTTATAATTCTTAGGATATCTCAGTGAGGAATTGATGGCTCATATAGTAGGCTTATTTCTATTATTTTCAGGTATCTACATACTGTTTTTCATAGAGATTGAACTAATTCATATTCTCATCAACCATGTAAAAAGATTCCTTTTTCTCTTTTTAATTTTTATTTATAAAATGGAAACAACTGACAAGTCTATAGGATAAGAGGAGAGAGGGGTACAATTCCACCACCAGAACTCTGTATACCATCCCCTCCCTTAATAGCTTTACTATTCTTTTAAAAAAAAATTTTATTATCTTTATTGGATAGAGACAGCCAGAAATCAAAAGGGAAGGGGGCGATAGAGAGGGAGAAACACAGAGAGACACCTGCAGCCCTGCTTCACCATTTGTGAAGCTTTCCCCCTGCAGGTGGGGACAGGGGCCTTGAACCCGGGTCCTTGCGCATTGTAGTATGTGCGCTTAACCAGGTGTGCCACCACCAGGCCCAGCTTTCCTGTTCTTTAACCCACTGGAAGCATGGTCCCAGGATCATTATGGGGCATAGAAAGTGGAAGGTCTGGCTTCTGTAATTGCTTTACTGCTGAACATGGGCATTGACAGGTGGATCCAGGGCTGTTCTGGTAAAAAATAAATAAATAAATAAATAAATAAATATAAATTAAAAAAATAAAAGATTCTAACCATATTCTTTTTTAAAAATTCTCTTTTTTTTCTCTTTTGATCCTCTTGTCTCCTTTGTGATAATTTAACTATTCATATGTTTGAAGTTTTTTCCAGGGGTCTCTATTTGATCCCATTTACCTGCATGTCTGTCTTCATTCCCCTACCACAAATTTTTAATACTGCAGTTCTCCAATAGTTTGGAGTATGGTAATGTTATGCCCATTCTTACTCTTTATCTCAGAATGGCTTTTTGTGATTCTAGGTCCCTTGTGATTCCAAACAAATTTCCATAGAATTCATTCTATTTTTCTAAAAGAAACATTTTGTCATTGTGATGAGAATTACATAAAATCCTTCTATATATTGCTTTGGGTATTATCGTCATTTTAATTATGCTAATTTTTCCAATCCAGACTGCATCAGCTGAATGATGAACTTTTATAAATTTAGCCTTCTTAAATTAAGACACCTGCTAGCTGGCATTGTTGATGGATAACTAAGAAGTCCACTGTAAATTGATAAGGATCAGTGCAGAGTAGTAACAACATGTGGAAGTAAGCTGGTCTGTTTAGTTCACATGAACTATGCTAACCAGATCATGTTCTGCTAGAAAATCAGGAACAATGAAGAATTTACCTTGTGGGACAGACCACACACATCTGATGCCATACGTGTACAGCTCAAGAAGATTATATATATGTATATATATATATATATGTATATATATATATATATATATATATATATATATATATATCATAAAGAAGAACACTTTAGTTTCTGAGCACATATAGAGCTCATGTTATGCCAGTCAGTCATACTGGATATATTAAACAGTTTTATCCAGTCTCAACAGTACCTTATTGTTTCAGCATAAGAGCATTTGTTTAAAAAGTAAACAGTGAAATCTCGCCTAGTCACTAAAACCAATAGTAAACAGCAGAACGGAAATTGGTTTATAATCTTAGACATTGGTCATATGAGTAGCTGGAATGTCATTTGTCTTGGTGGCATGTTACCCAGCCAGAGGAAGCCCTGTGTATCACAATCCCAGCTTCAGTCTTACACAGTGTTTACAGCATTAATATAATACGTGCTTTGCTTCTCATAAGACGTGCAATGCTAAGCATGATCATTTCCAGTTTTCTAAAAGTTTAAATTACTGTAGGAATCAGAATTCTTAATTACTATTTAGTATATATAATATTTTGCATAAGAATGTACTGAAATTTTAAAAACACTTGTACTGGATTCAAGAGATAGCTCAGTCTGTTAGAGTATCAGTTTACATGCCTGAGGCCCCAATGGGTAAGATAATGCCAATATTTGTTATATTATACCAGACCTTAGCAGTGGTCTGGTTCTCTTTATCTCTTCTTTTCTCTTCTCTTCTCTTCTCTTCTCTTCTCTTCTCTTCTCTTCTCTTCTCTTCTCTTCTCTCCTCTCCTCTCCTCTTCTCTTCTCTTTTCTCTTGTCTTCTCTTCTCTCTCTCTATCTCTCTCTCTACCTCTCTCAATGCCTTCATCTCATATTAAATAAATAAATTCATTTTGAAAAGAACAAAGTACAGAGATTTAAAAAATTTTATTGAAGTAACATTGATTTTTGACATTATATATATATCATTAAAAATCAACATATGTATATATTACACTAAGAATACAAGTTAATTTCTGCTTCAGTGCAGATGAATCCTATAACTTGATTTGCTCACCCTTCCCTCTTCCTTTCCAATATGTACTTAATTTTGCCTTTATAGTCTTCAATTTTTTATTTAGTTATGCATTTGTTTTTTCATATGCTGCACATGAGTGAAATCATATAGTTTGTCTTTTTCCATTTGACTTCTTTCACAAAATATACCTACTATGCCAATCTGTGCTGCTACAAATAGCAGGGCTTACTATTATAGTTAAGACATACAAACATATATCTACATATAATCTATATCTATATCTAGCTATATTATCTGCTTAGTAGTGGTTCCATGAACTTTTTATTACTGCCAGGATGAATCCATTGCTCCCGAAGGCAAAATATTTATCTTTAACTTTATTCAAAAATAAATCTAAATTGAAGAGTAGGAGAGAGAAAGAGAGACGTCTGCAGCACTGCTTCACCGCTTCATGTGGCTTGCCTTCTGTAGCTGGGGACCAGGAGCTTGAATCAAGACCACTGTACATAGTAATGTATACACTATATGGGGTTCACCAACACCTGAATCCTAGTTCCATAAACCTTGATAAATATATGTACAAATAAATAACACCTGTGATAGTAATAAAAAGTACTGATGGGGACCAGGCAGTGGCACACCAGGTTAAGTGCACACATTACAATGTGCAAGGACCAGGGTTCAAGACCTTGGTCCCCACCTGCAGGGGTAAAGCTTCATGAGTGGCGAATTAGGGATGCAGGTGTTTCTCTCTTTATCTCCCCTCCTTTCTCAATTTCTCTCTGTCTCTATCCAGTACTAGGTAAATAAAAATATTTAATAAAAAAGGCAAAAGTACTCATATAGGAAAATACTAGGAAAGCAAGAAAGGGAGTACTTGTGTCAAGCTTACCAAGGTGTACAGAATAAATCTGCACAGACACTTTGTGTCTCAATCATATCTCAAAGAGCATATGTACAATAAAATTTTTGTTAGTAGACATATTGGTAAATATTGAAGTTTACAATTTTACTTCAGTTGTATTAATCAGTCTCCAGTCCCATCCATAACATAATTCCATTACAAAAATAAATTCAGCAAGATAGGGACTAGTAGGAACAGAGAGAAGAAATCACCCTGGCCCTTTCTAATTGTGCATTCTTAATTATTTCCACTCCTTTCCCTAACCCACTTCCTCTTCTAAGGAATCAACAGAGAGGTTCACTTCATTTCCAGTCTGTCATGTCTTACCAAGGTAGGTTATAAATCAGTTGAGCAGAGGTCATGTCTACAGTCTGCAAAGTTTTCCCAAATATTTACATTTTAGGTAGAGAACAAAAAAATCTAATCTACCAAAGGAAAGAATCTGTAGGAGCTGGTCAGTCTCCACTTGTGCTCGGGTTTAATGTTCCACCCCACTCAGAATTGCAGAAAAACAAAATGGAGCATCCCAGAAGCTTCCTATAAATTGGGCAGCACTGAAATGATCTTAAGTCAGTGTTGTCTTGGAAACTGTTGTAATATGTTGGAATTAGTATGGTGTTTTGCGTTAGCTGCTATTGACCTGGCAAAGAGAAGGGCAAGGTCAGGAAGTCTTAGAAGAACCTTTTTTTTTTTAACGTATACATTTGGGCAAATATGTTTGCACATTACATGTTTTTATTTGGTGTTTCCTTTTTCCAATTAAAAGATGTTCCCCCAACACTTCATCTGCACTATGCCAGTCTTTAGGTTGTTCAACAGTTTGTTGGCTTTGTATGTTAACTCTCTTTTCAGCCACCAGGTTCCGGATGTCAGCACGATGCCGACCAGACTTCCCTGGACAGATGACCCCACCAGTGTGTCCTGGAGCTCTGCTTCCCCAGAGCCCCACCCTACTAGGGAAAGAGAGAGGCAGACTGGGAGTTTGGATCGACCAGTCAACGCCCATGTTCAGCAGGGAAGCAATTATAGAAGCCAGACCTTCCACCTTCTGCAACCCAGAATGACGCTGGGTCCATGCTCCCAGAGGGATAGAGAATGAAAAAGCTATCAGGGGAGGGGATGAGATATGGAGATCGGGTGGTAGGAATTGTGTGGAACTGAACCACTCTTATCCTATGGTTTTGTTAATGTCTCCTTTCTTAAATAATAATAATAAAAAGATGTCCTCATTTAAATTACAGTAATCACTTCTATTCTCCGACAAACTATGTCTTATGCCACATGGGAAGGGCTAAAGAACTTAAAACCCAGATGAGACAGATCTCAATTTCCACATCTACAAGTTATTCATCAGAGAGATGATCAAATGCTGCAAGAAAACTGATGCTGGTCTTTGACACAACCTCAAACCTCCTGTTCTCCATCTCTCCCTTTCTATACAACTAAGACCGAATCCCAGCATAAATAAATAGCTTGTTGATATAATATTCTATCTCCATTACCCCTCCTTAAATTAAACTTAGTATGTTTTAGCCCAGCTGTTTGAAACATGGTCTTCAGATCTTTGCTACTTTATTAAGAAACAAAGAACATGCTCTTTACCAAGGACACCTAAACTTCTTTAAACACCACTTTTACTATAAGGCATGCACTTGTCATTTCAGATATGACATCCCTGTCATTTCAGATATGATTCCTGAAAGGGACATTCCTTCATTCCTCTCTCCCTACAGGCGTAAACACTGTGCATTTTAAACTTGAAACATACAATGTTATCTACTTCTGGTGTCTTATGTAACTTTTCAGGAATGTTGTAAGACTTTCCGGACTTCGTGAGGATAGGAATGGGGAAAGCAATGAAGGGGGCTGGAGATGTGGCAAGGGAGCTGAAAGGAGAAAAAAAAGTCAAGTGTTTCCATACATCACAGTGTTAGCTCTTTGTGACAAGAAGCTATTGCAATTAAGATATAAGCCGGATGTGTGGGATAAACAATCTCAGCTGATATCACAGGCATTTTTGATAGTGCAAACTTGGAGGAAGGGAATTAGAAAGTTGTTGTCTTTAGTGGTTTTCTCAACAAGAAGGCAAACCATATGGATTAATCAAAAAATTACCCCTACCTTATCTAGGAGAGAGAAAACTGTTTATTTTACTAGAAAAGGAATGTTTCTGTCACGCTTTAAGTGTTAATCTTCTAGGTCAGGGGTTTACATTGCACACTCCACATATAAGCGCATTGTCTTTAAACAATCATTCTGGAGTTGCTAAATGATTTGGCAAAAAGCTTCAGTTATCAGAGTAAGAAATAAACATGCAGAGGAAATTGTATCCAGAAATCCATGGGTATGTGGGACTGAATTTCCCTATTAGAAGAATAGGAAAGTTGATGGCTAATGTACCGAAAATGGATTTTCCCTGAAAACATGCTAGTTTCAAGTAAAACATTATCAGGGGAAAGCTGTGATATCCTTTGAAAGTGCTGTGGTAAATTAGTGGGAATAAATAGTGAAAATCAGACTACTTAGGAAAATAGTAAATTAGACTAATAAAGTACCTTAGATGAATAATAAATTGAGAGTAAAATATAGAAATATTAATAACATGCACAGGGAAACAAAATGACAGACAAGGAAAAGGGGTTGAAAGTTTCAAGAGAATTAAACCTCAAGATATTTTCTGGAAATTTAAATGGAACATATGAAATGAGCCTTCATCAGACATTCACCACTCCTTTAATTTCTTAGACAAGGTACTTTCAAAACTATCACTTTTCAGTTTTTCCCTTGGATAAACACATCAGTATGTTCACGATATCATCACCAATATCATATATAAGAAATACAATTTATACCAGTTCACATAATATAAAGAAATAACTCAAGTGACTTTCTTTTTTAGATTGCAATAAATCTGAAATTACAGAAAAAATTTAAGTTGTTTTTGGAAGAGCTTCCAGTAATAGACCAGAAAATTAAAATGAATTAAGTAAACAGAATATTATATTACTAAGACTCTGTCTTCATTGAAAGAGGTGATTATTTTGTGAAAATATTGGAAAGTAAGTGACTCTCACACATAGACAAATATGGACATTAAAGGTGTAAGATTTCTTGTAGCGAAGTTTGCTGAGCTCTTTGTATATTTTGGTTATTAGACTCTTGTCTGATGTATGACATGTGAAGATCTGCTCCCATTCTGTGAGGGGTCTCTTTGTTTGTGTGATGGTTTCTTTGGCTGTGCAGAAGCTTTTCAATTTGATGTAGTCCCATTGATTTGTTTTTGTCTTAGTCTTCCTTGCAGTTGGGTTTTAATCATCAAAGACATCCTTGAGGTTTAGGTGGGAAAGTGTTCCACCAATATTTTCCTCTAAGTATTTGATAGTTTCTGATCTAACATCCAGTTCCTTGATTCATTTTGAGTTAACTTTTGTTTCTGGTGAGATAAAGTGGTTCAGTTTCATTACTTTGCATTTTTCAATCCACTTTCTACACCCCATAATGACCCTGGGTCCATACTCCTATGGGATTAAAGAATAGGAAAGCTATCAGGGGAGGGGATGGGATACGGAGTTCTGGTAGTGGGAATTGTGTGTAGGTGTACCCCTCTTATCCTATGGTTTTTGTCAGTGTTTCCTTTTTATAAGTATTTTTTTTTAAAAAAAGGGATCTTGAAGGCATATACATTGGAAAGGAAGAAATAAAGCAATCACTATTTGCTGATGACATGATAATAAAGTAGAAGGAAAAAATAAGGTGTGAGATTTCTACTGAGGAAATGGTCTCAGTGGTTTCTGTCTGCATGGGGTCTATCCAGCTTTGGCAATAACTCATGAACATGCTGTGATGCAACTTTAGCTTCTTCTAAACCACCTCTTTCTAAACAGGTAGTTTTTAGAACTTCAACCGCCAGCATGTAATAGTCAGGACACTACATTCATTACTCTAATTTACCTTCCACATACCAAAATATTTAAAACTGACTCCTGCCAATGCTTCAGAGTTCAACTCACTCAAGCATTGTACCCTTTCTATAATGAAAGATCATTTTGATCACATATTTTACATAGCATGGTCTGGCACATTTTGCTTATGACTTTGGTCCTCTCTATAAATCTCAGCTTCTTCTAGTCAAAATAAGTTTTTTATTTGTGTTTTTCACTCTGCAAAGTCATACCCAGTAATTTACGGAAAGATGGAGAAATGTGCAAGACAACAATGACATACCACTGTTGTTGCAAGGGCTAATTTTTTTTCAGTTGGTAGTGGGCCTCATCTCCATTTTCTCTCACGACCTCATTACTATGATATCTTTCTTCATGAAAAATATATACTCGTGTCTCTAGAGAGCAAAAATTCCTCTGTTCTTCTCTATATTTCCCATCTTCTTTCTTTCTTTGTGCAATAACAGTGAAATAAGGCACATGAATTAATTTACAGTAGCATTATAGTAGAATAGCCTTAAGAAGGCTCTATAAATTCTCTAATCATATCTTTATTACTTAGGCCTAGACACTCTTCTTTTCTACCCCTTACTTCATTTCCCTTAATCACTCTGTCTACTCAATTTACTATACAAAAGGAAGCAAGTAAGATATTTTCTTCCATCTTTTTTAATCTCTTCTGACACAGCATTAGTATTAATGTTATCCCTTGATAAGCTTTAGAAGCAGCATTGCATAACTGGCCAAGGGTTACACTGGCAAAAATCATATATATATATATATGTGTGTGTGTGTGTGTGTGTGTGTGTACAGTACAATTATTGTCCCTATGACAATCTTTATTTCAAACAAGTAAATGCACAAAAACCTGAGGCTAAGAACCCACTAAAATCATAGATCAATTTCCTTCCTAACTTGTGGCCAGACCTTAAAACTTAAAATTAATGCATCCTCGGGAGTCGGGCTGTAGCGCAGCGGGTTAAGCACAGGTGGCGCAAAGCACAAGGACTGGCATAAGGATCCCGGTTCGAGCCCTGACTCCCCACCTGCAGGGGAGTCGCTTCACAAGCGGTGAAGCAGATCTGCAGGTGTCTATCTTTCTCTCCCCCTCTCTGTCTTCCCCTTCTCTCTCCATTTCTCTCTGTCCTATCCAACAACGACAACAACAATAATAACTACAACAATAAAACAACAAGGGCAACAAAAGGGAATAAATAAATAAATAAAATAAATGTTTATTAAATATAAATAAATATAAATAAATAAATAAAATTAATGCATCCTCTATCCAATGCATTAATGCTCTAAATGCTCTAATGCATCCCTCTATCTACAATCACTGGTCATATATATTGGGAACATCATCATAAGCCCTTTTGTATGCTTCTTCAGGACTTTACCTTCACTATAAACTAGCAGTGGTAGGGACTGTCCCACTCTCTGAAGAGAGGCTGGGTCATCCTCTTCTGCCATTTGAAGAAGGCTGGCTCTGAAGTGAATGCAGCCTAGAATGTTCTCAGCTTGACCATGGACTTTGAGCTCAGCCTGACAGAAACTTAGAGGCTATACAGTCTCCAGTGCTAAATATGAATAGACACAGGATCCAGGTTTTACCATTGTGGTAAACAGTTAATTACATTTATATATATATATATATATATATATATATATATATATATATATATATAGTCAGTTTATGAGAACTCTTTGCCCTAATCCTGCTCCCTAGTTCTACTCTCAACTTTGACATTACCCTCTCAGACGATATTTTCAGTCCACCACCATGATAGTTTTCAAGCTCAAGCAAAGATTACTAAGGCACAGGCTCCTAGAAACATTCCTAAAACAGAGTTCTTAGCTTCCTTCTGCCCTAAAGTCCCTACTTTTAACCACTCTACTCCTACTTTGTGGCTTCTGTTTATTAAATATTTTGTCCTGCCTTTTAGCCACTAAGTTGCAGATGCTACTGTGATTCCATCTTGACTTCCCTGGATGGAGGACCTCATCAGTGCTTTCTGGAACCTCACCTCTCCAGAACCCTACCCCTACCCCAGTAAGGAAAGATAGAAATGAGCTGGAGGAATGGATAAGCCTGCCAGTGCCCATGGCTAGTAGAGAACAATTACATAAGCCCAGCTTTCTATATTGTGCACCCATAAAATTTTTTAGTCCAGGGGGTTGGGCGGTAGTTCAGTGGGTTAAGGGCACATGGTGCGAAGTGCAAGGACCAGCATAAGGATCCCCGCCCTCTACCTGCAGGGAGTTGCTTCACAGGCAGTGAAGCAGGTCTGCAGGTGCCTTCTTTCTCTACCCCCTCTGTCTTCCCCTCTTCTCTCCATTTCTCTCTGTCCTATCCAACAATGACGAGTTCAACAACAACAATAATAACTACAACAACAATAAAACAACAAGGACAACAAAAGGGAAAATAAATAATAGTAATAATAAATTTTAGTCCATACCCGCAGAGGGGTAAAAAAAATAGGGCAGTTTCCAATGAGGGAGACAGAACACAGAACTCTATAATAATGGTGGGAACTACATGGAATTATACCCTTATTATCTCTTCCAATCTTATAAATCAGTATTAAACCACTAATAAATTTTTTAAAGTTATTTACAACAGGCCAGGAGAATGTAATCCCACCCTACATAAATGGAATTAGGTGTTTTATCTGCAGAGCTGACATTGAGAGGGATTTAATGGTTCTTGCAGAACTTGGTTACAATAAGTATCAGTGGTTGATCTATAATACACATAAAACTCTTACTTTTTAAAAGTTGTCTCATATTTTATGTTGTTATTAGTGATTTAAGATTATTTTGGGGAGTCGGGCGGTAGCACAGCGGGTTAAGTGCACGTGGTGCGAAGCTCAAGGACCAGCGTAAGGATTCGGGTTCAAGCCCCTGGCTCCCCACCTGCAGAGGAGTCCTTCACAGGCTGTGAAGCAGGTCTGCAGGTGTCTATCTTTCTCTCCCCATCTCAGTCTTCCCCTCCTCTCTCCATTTCTCTCTGTTCTTTTTTTTTTTTTTTTTCTCCTCCAGGGTTATTGCTGGGCTCGGTGCCTGCACCATGAATCCACCGCTCCTGGAGGCCATTTTTTTCCCCTTTTTGTTGCCCTAGTTGTTGCAGCCTCGTTGCGGTTATTATTGCCATTGTTGACGTTGCTTTGCTGTTGGATAGAACAGAGAGAAATGGAGAGAGGAGGGGAAGACAGAGAGAGGGGGAGAGAAAGATAGACACCTGCAGACCTGCTTCACCGCCTGTGAAGCGACTCCCCTGCAGGTGGGGAGCCGGGGGCTCGAACCGGGATCCTTACGCTGGTCCCTGCGCTTTGCACTACGTGCGCTTAACCCACTGCGCCACCGCCCGACCCCCCCCATTTCTCTCTGTTCTATCCAACAAGGAGGACATCAAAGCAACAACAATGATAACTACAACAAGGGAAACAAAAGGGAAAATTAATAAATAAAATTTTTAAAAGATTATTGTTTTAAATTGTAAGATTATAGAGGTATTTTCAGGAGTGGGACGGTAGCGCAATGGATTAATCGCATGTGGTGCCAAGCACAGGGAGCAGTGTAAGAATCCCTGTTCCAGCCCCAGGCTCCCCACCTGCTGGGGAGTCGCTTCACAAATGGTGAAGAAGGTCTGCAGGTGTCTACCTTTCTCTTCCCCTCTGTCTTCCCCTCCTCTCTCCATTTCTCTCTGTCCTATCCAACAATGACGACAACAAGAATAACTATAATAAAACAACAAGGGCAACAAAAGGGAGTAAATAAATATTAAAAAAAGATTATAGAGGTAGTTTCATACCCACATTTGGTGCATGCAAATCATCATACCTCCCCCCACCAAAGTTCTGCCCCCTACAACCATCATATTTCTCACAGTGTGCAAGAGACAGTCTGGTTATACTTTGTTGTAAGTTCATTTACTTAGCAACCTATATGAATGAAACCTTCAAAAAATTTTATCAGTGACTTAATAATGGTTTATAAAATTAAAGAGACATAGTTCCATACTATTCTCATCACTAAAATCTTGTAACTTCCCCCGATGACAACCATAGTTCTCACAAAGTCTTAGAGAAAGTTGGATACATAAATATCTTTATAGCTAAGAACTGATTTTCTTGATATGAAACTATTGCACATATATTTCATCCTCTGGGTCTTGGCAGAATAGCCTATCTAGTTCCGTGATTTGAATTTGGTGCTGAAAAGAGGGAAATCGTCCTTCACAAAGAGCAGATGATATTCACAGCCCTTCTCTACTTAGTAGCTTACTAAAATATAGTTTTCCCTAGATAAAGTGATTTTAAGGGGCCAGGCAGTGGCATAGCAGGTTGAGAGCACAAGTTACCATATGCACTGGCTAGGGCTGGAGCCCCTGTGCCCCACATACAGGGAGGACACTTCATTAATAAGATTTCAGATGCCTGCTAAAAGTTTTCAGCTTCTGCCTTTGACAACTGTAGTTGTCAGTGAGAGGAAGACTAAAACTCTAATGAAGCCTTTGTTTCTGCCACTAACATTCTAAATTCTAGCTAATGAAAAAAAAAATGTAGCAATGAAATAATTTCAGGATTTTAGCATAACTGGTACTGAGTAACATAATTAAACTAATCTAATCTATTGTTTGACTTCCTTGAGATAAAACAATCTTTTAGACTTATGTAAGAGCATAAATAGGGTAGTAAAGATTACTGAACTGTAAAAATTTACAGTGCTTTGTTTATCCATGTTGACAGTTCAGTTGTAAATGTTTATAGCACTTCATAGACCACATAAGAAAACACATTGACCCATGTGAAAGACATAACAGTACTCAAGGCTTGAGAAATGTTGGCAGGACTGGGAGCTCACCACAACAAAGTCAGAGAAAGGGGGCTGAAGGCCAAACTGTATCAATAAATATTTACAAGCAAATCATTGAAGAACTAGAGGGCTTCTATTATAGTTGAAAGGCAGCAGGTCATTTTTAAATAGTGGCATCTGAAACTGGAAACAAAATTGTTGCTGAAATACAAATTGGAGGAAATTGCTTTTGTGGGAAAACATTTCCTCTCCTCAGTGGGTTTCTCTTTTGTGTTCTGCCTGTTCTGATCGTGGAATTTCAGAGGCAACTGGAATCTCCTGATATGGGCCTGGCTTCTGTTCCAAGTCTCCACAGTGGCCTTAGGCAAGGTAACTTCTCCTGTGTCTGCTATTATTATTACTTTTTTTTTTTTTACCTTCCTCCTGCTTTGTCAAATTCTTTAAGATCTTCAGGTGATTGCTTCTAAATACACAATATAAAAATAAAACCTAGCACAAAGTGAAATTTAAACTGGGTTTTGTATATTACACCAAAGCAAAGGACTCTGGGGAAGGAGAAAAAGGAGGGTTCTGGTATGAGGGGCTGGCAAGGGACCTAAGTGGAAATAGACCTAAGTAGGTGATGAGAGTGTTTTTCAGACGCTTGCCACAAGGAGATGAGATATTACACCCATGTGTCAACAACTGTCCTGCAAAGAATTAGCCTTCTAATAAATAAATGGTGAAAAAGAGCCTACAGATCTCATTACAGTCATCTTGGTCTTCCTCTTCTCCCTTCACCATGGGTTCATAACTGTGACGATATTTTTATTTCATTTACTTTGGGTTTTTTTATTTTACTTTTTTTATTTTTTTGCCTCCAGAGTAATTGCCGGGGCTTGGTGCCTGCACCATGAATCCACTGCTCCTGTAAACCATTTTTTCCTTTTTTGTTGCCCTTGTTGTTCCATCATTGTTGCAGTTATTATCATTATTGTTGTTGTTGCTGTCGTCGGATAGGACAGAGAGAAATTGAGAGAGGAAGGGAAGACAGAAAGGGGGAGAGAAAGATAGACACCTGCAGACCTGCTTCACCTTCTGTGAAGTGACTCCCCTGCAGGTGGGGAGCCAGAGGCTTTTTTAAAAAATATATTTTATTTACTTATTTTGGATAGAGACAGAGAGAAATTGAGAGGGAATGGGGATAAAGACATCTGCAGGACTGCTTCACCTCTTGTGAAGACTGCCCCCTGTAGACAGAGACCAGGTGCTTGAACCCACCTGAAATGATAAATGAAGCAAACAAGTAGAAACACCTAAAAAGATACCTTAAAGTACCTAATGAAACAGTTTCTACTTAGACCTAGATTCCCTCCTCACCTACTGACCTATTACATGTATCTCCCTCAATCTCAATCACTCTAAAGCTAACCTTGTTAGAATTACAAAAGCTGAATAAGGGCAAGAGATTAGCATACTTTAATGATGACTCTTTAGTCACTATCAGGCCACCCCATCAGCTGAAGCCCTAGTCAGGGAGTCCTGGGAATCCTACACAGATACGATGGGCTTAGACCTCTAACAGATCCCTCTCTCCACTGTCACTTGACATCTCCATCAGGAACAACAGAATGGACCCCTCTGTGGGCCCTTGTAGGACCTTGCCCCCAATGTGGATCAACAAGGGTAGGGAATGTTCCATTTTCCAAAGGGAGTTTGGACAACATATTCTCTCTACTATCCAAGGAAGATGGGTCCTGAAATTAGTGCAGCCTGAATGTTTCTAACTGTGACTATACAATGTGAGCTGAAACCTACAAGGAGGCAGAGGTTAAATAGGCTTCTGTGATGAATATGGGCCCCAGATTAAATCGATGGAGTTTACAGTTTACAATCTTTATATACTTTCCCCATATTTGGGAGCTACTCTCTTTCCTGATGCAGTTTTCTAGTCTTTTTTCCAGCTATGAGACCATCTCCCCAGACAATAACCAGGTTCTACCTGCATATTAGATGTCAGGATCAGGCAAAAAATAGTAAAGTTATGGACCCCCTGGAATATACCTAAAATAGCTCCACTAGTTATTTCCAAAGCAGGGACCCCAAATCTTCATCTGCAATGTTCTTGCCTTTAGGCTCATGATTAGTCAGCAGTTTGCTCTGCTTTATATATTAGCTCTTTTTCAGCCACCAGGTTCCAGATGGTACCATAAAGCCAACCTGACTTCCATGGGCAGATGATCCCATATGTGTCCTAGAGCCCTCCTCCCTAGATCCCTGCCCCACTAGGGAAAGAGAGAGACAGGCTGGGAGTATGGATCAAACTGCCAATCCCATGTTCAGAGGAGAAATAATTACAGAAGCCAGACCTTCCACCTTCTGCAACCCATAGTGATCCTGTGTCCATACTCCCAGAGGGATAAAAAATAGGGAGGCTATCAGGGCAGTGGATTGGATATAGAGCTCTAGGGGTGGGCATTGTGTGGAAATGAACCCCTCTTATCCTATAACCTTGTCAGTATTCACATTTTATAAGTAAAAAGAAAAAAAACTAATAAAAGTAATTGTACTGGCCATTTGCACAATAGGAATTCACAAAACAGAATGTTAGCCACCTTTCCTTTAATTTAATTTATTATTAAAATAAAAAATAGAAAATATTGACAAAACCATATGATAAGAGGAATAAAATTCCACACATTTCCCACCACCAGAGTTCCATATCCCATCCCCTCCACTGGAAGCTTTCCTATTCTTTATTTCTCTGGGAGTGTGAACCCAGGATCATTATGGGACGAAGAAGGTGGGACATCTGGCTTCTTTAATTGCTTCTCCAATGAACATGGGTGTTGTCAGGTCGATCCATACTTTCAGACTGTTTCTATCTTTCCCTAGTTGGGCAGGGCTTGGAAAGATGGGGTTCCAGGGTACATTGATGAGGTCATCTGCCCAAAGAAATCAGGCTGGCTTCATGGTAGCACCTGCAACTTCATGTCTGAAAAAGCATTAAGATATAAAGAAGAACAAAATGTTTAATAATCTAGAACCTAAAGGCAAGAATATAGCAGACAAGATTTGAAGTTTTCATTTTGGAAAAAGTTAGTAGATCTACTTTAGGTATATTCCAGTGGGCTCATGACTTTACAAATGTTTGCCTGAGCCTGACAGCTAACATGCAGGTGGACCAAAGGGAGATAGTGTCAGTGTTGGAAATAGGACTAGAAAACTGGATCAGGGAAGAGAGCAGCTCCCAAGTCTGGGAAAAGTATACAAATACTATTAATTGTAATCCCCCTTATATGATCTGGGACCTATATCCACAGCAGGTGCCTATGTAACTTCTGCATCTCTGTAGTTCTGAGTTCGAATTCATTGTTCATAGCTAGGAATGTTCTGTTGCACCTATTGCCAGACCCATCTCCCTTGAGTGGTAGAGGATTTTGGTCCGACCTCCCTTCTGAGAATGGGGTAGTCCCTACCATTGTTATTTCACATTGTGGGCAAGGTTCTATGAGGGCCCACGTAGGGGTCCATTATGTTGTTCCTCATGGAGATGACCAGTGACAGTGGAGAGAGAGATCTATTTAGAAGTCTAGGTTACTAACCTTTTTAATTGTAAGACTGAAAAAATCCCAACGTAGTTGCCACCTCCAATGTAGCCTTCCTCTGTGCATTGTACAAAGATTTGTCCCTATAAATTTGTTTCTGCTTCTTTTCTCCCATTCTTTAAAAATTTTCATTGACTCTCCATTCCCTTGAAGATAATTTTCAACCTGTGTAGAATGATTTGACATCTCTTACCTTTCCCAAATTACCACTAGCCTCACTCCTTTGTTAGTCACACCCATAATTCTATAGCTCTTAGAAAATCAGGATGTTGCAGATAGTGCACTTTTACACACAAAGCCCCTTTCTAAGAGTTAACACTGCCCACTATCATGTACATCCATCTTACTGAGTGAACATGTGCTTATATATACAAGATAAACATATATAAAGGGCCCAGTTCATAGTCCTATTTCCATTAAGTATTTTCTAGATTACATCATCTAGACCAAGTTCAATTACCACTGGGATTCCTTTTATAGATTTCAAATTCACTGCTTTATTTTCTATGGTATTTTGTTTTTAATACTTCATGTTAGGCTATAAGCTTGTCTTCTTTGTTTCCATGTCATGGTGTTCCACAACTAGAAATTTCTTGGGGTTAGGTGGTAGCACACCTGGTTGAGCACACAAGTTGCAATGCACAAGGACCTGGCTTCAAGCCCCTGGGTCCTTGGGGAATGCAAGCATGGATAATGCTTTTTTTTTCTAGTGATGAAGCCGTGTTGCAGGTGTCTCTCTGTCTCCTTTTCTTTTTGTATCATTTTATTTATAAAAAGGAAACATTGACAAGAGCCTTAGGATAAGAGGGGTACAACTCCACACAATTCCCACCACCAGATCGCCATCTCCTATCCCCTCCCTTGATAGCTTTACTATTCTTTAACCCTCTGGGAGCATTGGCCCAAGGTCATTGTGGGATGCAGGTGGAGGGTCTGGCTTCTGCAACTGCTTCCCCACTGAACATGGGCATTGACTGGTCGGTCCATACTCCCATCCTGCCTCTCTCTTTCCCTAGTGGGGTGGGGCTCTGGGGAAGCAGAGCTCAAAGACACATTGGTGGTGTTGTCAATCCAGGGAAATCTGGCTGGCATCATGCTAGCATCTGGAACCTGGTGGCTAAAAATGGAGTTAACATATAAAGCCAAAGAAATAGTTGACTACTCTCTCCCTTTTGATCACTTCCTTCTCTTTCAATTTCTGACTATCTTTGTCCATTAAATAAATAAAGATAATAAAAAACAAAGAAATATCCTAGTCTTTAGAATAACAGTCAAATAATTGTTGAAGAAGACAACATTTGAATTGCTTTTTAAGTCATTGATAACATTTTGGAAGATTCTGGACTGAACAAAGATAAAGACTGAGTTGCTAATGGTAGACAGGTAGGGTTACATAGATACACAGATACATACACAGATACAGGTATAAAGAGTTTGTATAAAAGAATGTTGCAGAGAGTAAACTTATCAATAAACAACACCAGACATATTGGGGCAGGGATAATTTTCATAGTAGTTGTGGAGAAAAAAACTTCTATGAGAGAAGCAGGAAAATAATTAAGTGGTCAAAATACTCTTACAAAAAGATGAAGATGGGGGGGATGCTGGGTGGTGGCCGGTTAAGCACACATGGCCTGAAGTGCAAGGATCGGCATTAAGGATACCTGTTTGAACCCCCACTACCCACCTGTAGGGGGGTCGCTTTACATGCAGTGAAGCAGTTCTGCAGGTGTTTATCTTTCTCTCCTCCTTTTTGTCTCCCCCCTCCTCTCTAGATTTCTCTCTGTCCTATTCAACAACAACACCGACAAACAACAAGGAAAAAATAGCCTCCAGGAGGGAGGGATGACATTTCAGTAACATGAGACCACATTCTGAAAACTTGAGTAGATACTATGTGAAATACCGTGTACTAGAAAGGTTGGTAAAAGGAATCTATACATTTTGCAAACTCTGGAAAGGAAAATTAAGTTGATTGAAGAATACATATGATAATTTCTCTTTTTGTCATATTCTTTTTTTATTAGTGATTTAATAATAGATAAACAAGATAATAAGATTGTGGGATAAGAGGGGTTCAATTGCATACAATTCTGGCAGCCAGAGTTCTGTAACCCACCCCTCCATTATAAGCTTCTCTTTTCTCTATCCCTCTGGATGTATGAACCAATGACCTTCATGGGTTACAGGAGGTGGGAGGTCTGGCTTCTATAATTGTTTCTCCGTTGGTCATGGGCATTGACAGGTCGATCCATATCCCCAGCCTGTTTCTATCTTTCCCTAGTGGGATAGGGCTCTGGTGTGGTGGGGTTCCAGGACACATTGGTGAGGTCGTCTGCCTAGGGAATTTAGATAAAGTAAGGACTCCAAAAGCTGGATAAGGGCAAGAGACAGACACACTTTAATTATGGCCCTTTTGGCCACCCCATCATCCAGGGCGCTACTCATTGAATCCTGGGTTTCCCATATAGATATGATGGGCCTAGACCTCTAACAATCACTTTATCCACTATCACTGGTCATCTTCATCAGGAACAACATTATAAGCCCTCTTGTGGGCTTCTACATGACCTTGCTCTCAGTGTAGCACAACAGTAGTAGAAACTGCCCCACTCTCTGAAGGGAGGCTGGGTCAACATATTCTGCTACTCAATGTTGTCTGGTCCTGAAATGAGTGCAGCCTAGAATGTTCTAGAATGTAGCTGTAACCATGGAATGTAAGCTCAGACTGACAGGGATGCAGAGGTTACACAGGCTTCTGTACTAAATATGAATAGACATGGGCCCTAGGTCAGATTGATGAGGTTTACAGTTAACAATCTTTATATGCTTTAGGAACTACTCTCTGCCCTTATCCAGCTTTATAGTCCTATCCTCAACTCTGACACCATTTTCCCAGCTAATACTTGTATATTAGCTATTGGAATTGGGCAAAAATTACTAAAGTGATGGTCCCTTGGAATATACCTAAAATAGATTTCGTAGCTTCTTCCAACATGAAGACCCCAAATCTCATCTTCTATATTCTTACCTTTAGGTTCCTGATTATTAAGCAGTTTGTTCTGCTTTATATCTTAATGCTTTCCAGCCACCAAGTTGCACTATTGGGGAGGGAATGGGAAATGGAGATCCGGTGGTGAGAATTGTGTGGAATTTTACCCTATTACCCTATGGTCTTATCAGTGTTTCCATTTTATAAATAAAAACTTTAAAAAAATTTCTTGCTGAAGCCAAGGAAATAATGCACCATAATTATATACAAGGATCCCAGTTTCAATTCCTAGCACCAACAGTAGCCAGAGGTGACCAGTATGCTGGTCAAAAACAGGCAATAAATATATTAATCCTACCATTGTAATTAATATGCATGCCTTCATTTGACAGCATTAGTTAAATTTTACATAATTTGAGCATAATTCTGATAAAAGCATTTAATGTAATCTCTTTACATTATAATATAGCTACATTTCATCATGAATAATCCCTGTGTCATTCTTTGATAACTTCAATTCATAATAATGGATAAGTTACTATAGTGTCCAAACAGGCTAAAATCTAGTTGAGGTTAAATGGATTACTGGAGAAACTGATGATGAGCACTCATTAAACTAGGTGCCAAGATATTTGTGTGGTTTATCTAATTTAATCCTAGTATAAATAATTAACCTCATCTGTGTATGTGAGAAAACTAGAGCTTGGATAGTTGAAATAGCATTCTCCATATAACCTAATGATAAGTGGAGAAGCTTTTACTTATGTGTAGGCTCATAGCCTTTGAAAAAGAGAAACAGAAATCATACATTTTCACATCCTAGAAAAATTGTTTAGGTACCTGATTATTAAGCAGTTTGTTCTGCTTTATATCTTGATGTGCTTTATATTTTAATATGTTAGATAATGAGAAAAATATTTATTGAAATATTTTTACAATTTGAATCATTTAACTCAGAAAATATATTTTTGTATATAATGTGGAAATAATGGTGTGTGTAGACATTCATCTATCTAGAAATTATATTTGACATTATGAAGCCCTTAACATTTTAACATGTGTGCTCAACCAGGTGTGTCACCACCTCGCCCCTAACATTGTAAAATTTAGCTACTTAAGTTAATTTAGTTGGTTCACATCACATAATCTACTCAGAAAATCTTACACTAGAACATTTAAGAAACACAGTCTGAAAATACAGTGAATTTTCCATTGTTGTTATCTCCGGGGTTTCACCTTTACAAACTGACATTTTTAGACAGAAAGACAATAGTAGAGACACACAGGAAAAGACACCACAGCGTCATTTTTTTTTTTTCAGTATGAAGGACATTGAACCTGGTGTGTGCATATGGCAAACTAAGTACCCTATCCAAGAGAACAATCTTGCTGGCCCACATAGTGATTTCAACATTAAAATACAGATTTATATAAGCTTTAAAGAAAGTCATAGGTGTGTGATATTCTTTAGTGAGACATTCTTCTTCTTTTGCCTAATCCTTTTTACCCCATCCTTTCAACATATATGATGACTAAAACAGTCAAGACTTTCATTATCAGGAATCTTAAAAGCATGGAGCTTAGCAGGTTTCTTGGTTATTCCTTTAGTAATGCTACTAACTCAAGAGTATTCAATCTTCTTGCTCAAAGACAAGTCAGTTAAAATACAGGCTACTCTAGGAAACTTGTTGACGTATCTTTAACTACAGAAGAGTTGGATTGATGACCAGTTTTCTGTGTCATAACAGGCTCAAAGTTCATACTACTTTGCAAATCAGCACAGGTTTTTCTGATGTGACCTAGTTATTTGGGTATAGAAATCAAGGACTCTTTAGTAATAATTATATACTATTAATACACTTGAATGTAAATATCATGAGTAAGTAGATTATCAGCCACAAATATATTTACTTCCAGAAGTTAATCCTTTACTACGCTTCCAATAAAATATCATGATATTTTAACATTATTATTATTTTTTAAATATCTATTTGTTTATTTCTATTGCCAGCAAGGTTATTGCCACAGCTCGGTGACAGCACTCTGAATCCTCTGATCTTAGTGGTCATTTTTCTCCTTTTTAAAAAATTCCAATTTTTTGATAGAACAGAAGGAAATTGAGAGGAGTGGAAGAAAGAGAAATATTGACACTTCCAGACTTGCTTTACTACTGGTGAAGCATCCCCCCTGCAGATAGGCTTGAACCCAGGTCCTTGAGCTTGGTAAACTGTGTACTCAACCTGGTACACCAGCATCTGGCCCCTTATAATGTTATTTCACAAAAGTATGGGTGCTTGAAAAAGGACAACCTCTGTTTCAAAAATTGTGTCACACATAATTTGAGATTAAAATATAATTCTGATCCATAAATGTTTATAAATTTGTATTATTATAAATTTGTATGTAAATTTTAAAAAGAAATTATGACATAATGGACGAAATGGGTTACATTAAAAGTAGTTTTCTTTTTTTTTAAATGTGTGAATATTTCATCATGGCTACATAGAGTTTATACCATTCATGGTAACCTTCAGTGAACTCATTTAACACAGATAAATTCCACAAGTAGCTAGGAAGTAGCAGTCTGATTTATAAGCTTCCCTTGTTCACAAATAATTGGGCCATAACATTCCCATTAACTTTGTTTGGAGCAGTGATTAATGATAAAAGCTAGAGACAAATCCAAGTTAATATAGATAGGGAACTGTTATTTTCCTCATCCTCCAAAATTTGGCTATCATTGGATAAACATTCCCCTCCATGAAAGCCTTTCTTCTTCCCTCACGTTGGTATGTCAGCAATGTTGTGGATACTTCATCGAAGAATATAGAATGTATCTGTATACTAAATTTAACTAGTGCTCCCAACTTTCAAAACAAGTATTCTTCTACATTCTTACCAACTTTCTCTCTCCAATATCCAATTTTAATTCCAAAATACTTTTGCTTGAACAGTTTATTAGCTTCCCTAGAACAAAAATCTAAAGAGGTTTGGACTGTAGAAATTTAGAACTTTGTTAAATGCATATGTCTGAACATTGCCTTCAGGGAGCCGACCTGCATTCTAAAGTGTACCTTTGGGGAAACTATCTGCTACACACTCGAGTCTGATTTTCAGCTTGAAACCAGATTGTGTTAATATAATGAGAGTAAGGAGACTCAGATTAAGCCATGTAGAATATTGTTTATATTATCCACTGTGTAAATTTTCAATAAGAAACAACTTATTTCTCTCTGTATTCTGAGGTACATGATGAGATAAGTACAATCAGAATTTCCTTACTCTTCAGAACATGAGTAGCTACATGAATTGAGTACTAAAATGTACCAAATGTTCAGTAGAGAGAGTCTGAGCTTAGCAAGGATTTTAGCATTAAATTGTGAAAATATTTACAAGACTCCTTAGGTATTTTACTGAGGCATAAAACTTGAATTGACTTTATCTTAGCAATATTTTGGTTGGTACATGTAGAATATTGCCAAGATACAATTTTAACTGAAGGATAATCTCTGTGAAAATGAACAATTTCAAAATCTCCATGGTCATATAAGAAAAAAAAAAATCTGTGAGATACTGACAAACAAGAATTTAACTCTCAAAGTTGGATCTCCTGCCAGCTGGTTGAGAGTTGTCCTAACAACAACAGAATATCAAAATTAATCTCATAATTCCTAGTCTAATGACTCCATCAAATTTCATCATCCAATTTCCTTCATTGGCTTGTCAAACAGAAAGATAAAGTTCTAAAAATGGCCACTTGCCAGTGCCAAGTAAACATACTAATAAATAATATTTAAGATTTCCATGTTCTATGATTTATCTACTCAACTATCCATACCGTTTTAGCTTTTAATAGATACTCTCCAGTAGACATTCTAATTTGCGCAAACCAGATAGTAAAAAAGCAAAAAATATCTACTTAGCCTAAAGGTGTCTTTCCCCTAGAAGGTTAATGACCTGAAAATATAGATTGAGAACTATGCCATCATGAGATAAATATTTAGCTTTGCTCTTTCATTTTACATCATGTGTAATTACTTTACATGTCAAAAAGAAACTTGGATTTCTGAAGATTCTGTGCAGGACAAGCCACTGCATGCAGTTCATTCACTGTTGCTTCTTTCAAGGTAAAATCAGCACAAGAATTGACAGAAGTTGGAAATGGGTTTTTATGCACATTATTGCCACATGCTTATTCAAACGTATGGAAAGTTCTCATTAGCCATTGCCAAAATACTTTGCTGAAATGTTTTGTAATGCATGGTTGCTTAGAAACCTTTTAATTTCAAAGTAAATAGTTCTGCTTGTCTAAAATGTAGACAAATTGCACTAAACATAGATACTTGGCATCTCACAAACCTTTAAGGTTTACATTCAATTGCAAGGCCTGCTTCAAATTAATTGTTGGCAAAATCAAAATCCTTAATTATTTTTGAAAGAGTGGCATGTTAGAAATGTTCATTGTCCCTTAAAGTCATAAGATTATAGGGCTGGGGACATAGATAGCTAAACATAATTAATGAACTTGCATGCTTGAAATCCCATGGGCCCCAGGTTCAATCTCTGGCACTTCTTTCTGTCAGAGCTGAATGGTGCTTCTGGCTTACCATTCTGTCTCATTCACTCTTTCTTATTAAAGTAAATAAATGATTTTTAAAAAGCATTTCAAAATGTAAGAAGTCCTTCATCTTGACAATATTCTAGAACTTAAATGTGGGTGTAACTCTATCATAGGTACTGTAAATGGTAATCATGAGGAAAATTTTTCATGTTCTTTCTATTAAGTATTTACACTGATAATAACATGGAATTATTTTGACATTGCAAAGAAGCTGGACTTGGATCTAACATGTCAGATGATACCTCTGTCTTAACAACCAGAAACAAATTATAAAGTAAACATGGTCTATCTCCAGAGAAGTTCACATAGGTCAGTCAGGGGCTGAGATAGGTATCTGCATAGATTTGTCATGGTTTGGACTAAAGAAAAAGACAATTTGAGTATTTCTTCTCAATGTAATTTTCCCTTCTTTATTGGGGAGATTAATGGTTTACAGTTGACAATAAAATACAATAATTGATTATGCATGTACAAACTATTGTATTTACTGGTGACTGTAAAACATTAATCCCCCAATAAAGGAAAATATATACAATAGTTGATATATGTGTAACATTTCTCAGTTTTCCACATAATACTCTAACCCCACCCACCTAGGTCCTCTTCTACCATCATGTTCCAGGTCCTGAACACTCTCTCCCACCCCAGAGTCCTTTACTTTGGTGCAATACACCAAATCCAGTCCAATTTCTACTTTGCCTTTTCCTTTCTGTTCTTACTTTTCAATTTCTGTCTATGAGTGGGATCATCTCATTTTCATCCTTCTCTTTCTGGCTTATCTCACGTAACATGATTCCTTCAAGCTCCAATCAAGATAAGGTGAAGAAGTTGAATTCACCATTTCTAATATCTGATATATAATAAGCTGTATAGTTGGGCTCTTGTCTATGAAAGGCTAACTAAAATGAAGACCTACTATTTCTTTTGCTCATTTGTTGAGGATCAGTTTTCTATTATCATTCAGTATTCTGAAATATTACAAAAAGAACATTTTTATCATAAAATATTTTCAGATTTCATGTTCTTATGAATACATTCCTAATAATCAGTCTTCAATTTAACCTCTTTTCTTTTTCTTATTATTTCTAAATTTATTTATTTATTTTTTTATTGCCACCAGGGTTATCCCTGGGGCTCTTGCTAGAATTAGGAATCCACTGTTCCCAATGGCTATTTTCTATTTAATTTTTTTCTATTTTACTTGACAGGAGAGAGAGAGAAATTGAGTTGGGAGGGAGATAAAGAGGGAGAAACAGTGATAAACACCTGCGGGTAGCAAGTGTGGTCTTAAACCCAGGTCTTTAACTATGGTGATATGTACACTTAACTGGGTGTACCACAGCACATTCATAAGTACATACAATTTAAAGCTAATGGGGAAACACATTTAAATTACAAGATGGAGAAGGATGACAGAGGACCTAGTGGGGGTTGTATTGTTACATGGGAAACTGGGGAATGTTATGCATGTACAAACTATTGTATTTACTGTTGAATGTAAAACATTAATTCCCCAATAAAGAAATAAAAAAAGAAAGAAAGAAAGAAAGAGAGAAAGAAAGAGAGAGAGAGAGAGAGAGAGAAAGAAAGAAAGAAAGAAAGAAAGAAAGAAAGAAAGAAAGAAAGAAAGAAAGAAAGAAAGAGAGGGAAAGAAAACAAGATGGGAGCCCGGCAACAGTGCACCTGGTTGAGCCCACACATTATCGTGCATGAAAACCTGGCTTCTAGTCCCTGCTTCCTAATCGGCATGAGGAAAGCTGTGAAGCAGGTCTGTGGGTGTCTCTTTCTCTCTCCCACTTAGCCCCCCTCCTCAATTTGATCTTCCCTATCAAATTAAAAAGTAAATTGTGGGAGGTGCAGATCCCCCAACCTGGGTAGAGGCCTGCCTGTCACTTCTACATTGAGTCTTGAGGAGGTAGCCCCCAAGGCCGACCTGGCCTAAAGATGTGTCCCTCTTTGACTCTGTAGCCTGAGATGGCACCGAGCTCAGGGGCAAGGAAGCTGAATCCTTACACAATACACCCTAAAGGTTCCCGTTTCTCGTGCATGATGGATACACGACCTCCCTTTATAAGGCCATAACTTGGGTTCTATAGGCTGGTAACTAGCCTATGAGCCCCAGCTGAATATGAGAAGCAGATATAACCTAAGAGCATGAATAAGGTGCACCTGGGGGTAGTTAACATGGTGTGTCACACTCTTTCCTCATTGGGTCCTACATCCTTCCCCTATGTTCCTATTGGATGGAGATCAGCATATCTAACCCTGTGTAAGAACAATAAACAAAGTTGGCTCTCTGAAGCACTCCCAGAGGTTAGTCGCTGCCTCACCCTCATCGCTGGTTCCCAGTTCCCCATGTTACTGCCTTTTCTCTGCTAGCTTTTTCCCACTTGCTGGAGGACACCCAGCAACAATAAATTAGAAAAGTGACAGGTGCCTAGCCTTGGTGGCAACTCTAGTAGCCACTAAAAAGAGGAAAAAAGTAAGTTTCTATTATTTTTAAATGTCCATTTGAGAGTTTCTGGTGAATCCTAATTAATTTCAGAATTAACTGAAGTTAATGATGATTAAGATCATATTTATGAAAATATTTACAATCTATTAAGCAAGTGGGTTATTTTTGTTCTTAATAAAAATGGTTGTGAGACCCAATGGAAAGGAACTAGAGATGCTAGAACCAATTCTCTATGAATTAATGACAAGATTATTATAAAAACTTAATAAAACATCTGAACTACAAAAAAAAAATCTAGCAAGATTTTTAAGTGGCCTAGGAGGTTAAATAAATGGATAATGGATTAGATTCTCAAGTATGAGGTACCAAGTTAATCCCTGGCATCACATATGCCATAGTGATGGTACAGTCCTGTCTCCCATTAACAAATAGATTGACTACAAAATTGCCTGCATGTTTTTCTTTAGATATAATTTTTGATATATTTATAAATTCCTAATATTTTTCTAGAAAATAAAGATTTCTTTCTCCATCTATTTAATTTTATTTGGCTTAAACAAAAATGTTTCAATAAGTTGTCTTTAAAAATACTCTTTTGGGGCCGGGTGGTGGTTCATCTGGTTGAGCGCACATGTCACAATGTGCAGGGACCCAGTTTCAAGCCCCTGGTCCCCACCAGCAGGGGGAAAGCTTCATAAGTGGTGGATCAGGGCTGCTGGTGTCTCTCTATCTCTCTCCCTCGCTATTCCCCCCTTCCTTCTCAATTTCTTGCTGTTTCTATCAAAAAAATAAAGATAATAAATTTATTAAAAATAATAATTAATAAATAATACTCTTTTTACAAGGAGTCAGGCGGCAGCGCAGCGGGTTAAGTACAGTTGGCGCAAAGCACAAGGACTGGCGTATGGATCCCGGTTCAAGCCCCCTGCCCCTCCACCTGCAGGGGAATCGCTTTATAAGTGGTGAAGCAGGTCTTCAGGTGTCTTTAACTCCCAATCTCTGTCTCCCCCTCCTCTCTCGATTTCTTTCTGTCCTATCCAACAACAAGGACATCAATAATAACTACAACAATAAAAAACAACAAGGGCAACAAAGGAAATAAATAAATATAAAAAAGAGAAAAAAACATTTAAAAATACTCTTTTTACATAATGTAAATTTTCACAGTACCATAACCAAATTAAGGAAAGCTAAATGCTCTCTTTTGTACAACCTCTTCTACTAAATATAAAGGGAAAATATATCTCCATAACTATGGACATCTAATTTTCAATAAGGGGACACAAACTCTGAAATGGAGAAAGGAGGGTCTCTTCAATAAACGATACTGAGAAAATTAGGTTGAAACATGCAAAAGAATGAACCTAAACCACTTTATCTCACCTGAAATAAAAGTCAACTCCAACTGGATCAAGGACCTGGATGTTAGAGTACAAACTATCAAATACTTATAGGAAAGTATTGGTGAACCACTTCCCCTCCTAACTCTCAAGGGCATCTTCAATAATAAAATGCAAGGAAGACTAAAATAAAAATAAAACAATGGCACTACATCAAATTAAAAAGGTTCTGCACAGCAAAATAAACCATCACCCAAACAAACTCCTCATAGAATGGGAGATCTTTATAAGCCATACATCAGAGACGAGGCTAATAGCCAATTTATATAAATAGCTCATCAATCTTAGCAACAAAATAGCAAATTTCCCGATCCAAAAATGGGGAGAGGATATGAAGAGAATATTCACTAGAGAAGAGATAGAAAAGGCTAACAAACATATGAGAAATTGCTCTGGGGAGGGGGCAGTCAAGTCAGTGGTGCACCTAGTTAAGTGCTCACATTACAGTGTGCAACAAACTAGCTTCAAGATCCTGGTCCCCACCTGTAGGGGAAAAGCTTCACAAGTGGTGAAGCAGGGCTTCAGGTGTTTCTGGGTCTCTCTCCTTCTCTATCTCTCTCAATTTCTCTCTGTCTCTATCCAATAGTAAATAAATAAAATTTTTTAAAAGTCTAAAATAAAGGGGGTCGGGTAGTAGCTCAGCAGGTTAAGTGCATGTGGCCTGTAGCGCAAGGACCAGGTAAGGATCCCAGTTCAAGCTCTGGGCTCCCCGTCACTTCACAGGCAGAGAAGCAGGTCTGCAGGTGTCTCTCTTTCTCTCCCCCCCTCTGTCTTCCCCTCCTCTCTCCATTTCTCTCTGTCCTATCCAACAATGATGACATCATAAACAACAACAATAACTACAACAACAATAAAAAACAAAACAAGGGCAACAAAAAGGGAAAACAACTAATAATAATAATAAAAGTCTAAAAAAAATGCTCCAGGTCACTGATTGCCAGAGAAAAGAAAATAAAGACAACAAATGAGATATCATCTTACCCCTGTAAGAATGTCATACATCAGAAAGAGAAGCAACAACAAATACTGGAGAGGTTCTGGGGACAAAAAAAAAAAATCCTTCTGCACTGCTGGTGGCAATATAAATTGGTCCAATCCCTGTAGAGAACAGTTTGGAGAACTCTCAGATGGCTAGAAATGAATGTTCCTTATGACCCAGGAATTCTTCTCCTAGGGATATATCCTGAGGACTCCATCACGCCCACGCAAAAAGATATATGTACACATATGTTCATAACAGCACAATTTGTTTTGTTTTTGGACATGTGTTCACTGGTCTTTTACTTAACAGTGCAACTTTAAGAAACAACTATTTAAAAAAAAAAAACCTCTTTAATTGTAACTGAAAATCTCAAGAGAGATTTCAGGCAGCATAGATGTCATTATCTCCATTTTTTTAATATTAAATTTTTTATTGGGGGATTAATGTTTTACACTAGAAAATAAATACAATAGTTTGTATATGCATAACATTTTCCAGTTTTCCACATAATAATACAACTCCCACTGGGTCCTCTGCCATCACATTTTAGGAACTGAATCCACTTCCCCTCCCACCCCAGTCTTTTACTTTTGTGCAATACACCAATTCTGTTCCAGGTTCTGCTTAATGTTTTCTTTTCTGATCTTGTTTTTCTGCCTGTGAGTTAGATCATCATATTCATCCATCTGTTTCTGAATTACTTTACTTAATATGATTTCTTCAAGCTCCATCCAAGATGAGCTGAAAATGGTGAAATTACCATTGTTAATAGCTGAGTACTAGTCCATTGTGTATATATACCACAACTTACTCAGCCACTCATCTGTTGTTGGACACCTGGGTTGCTTACAGATTTTGGCAATTGCAAATTGAGCAGCACAATTTGTAATAGCTAAAACCTGGAAACAACCTAAGTGTCTAACATCAGTGGAGTGGTTGTGAAAGTTGTAATATATATATATATATATATATATATATATATATATATATATATATATATATATATATATAATGCAATACTACCAACTATTAATAATAATGAGCCCACCTTCTCTAACCCACCTTGAATGGAGCTAGAAGGAATGATGTTTAGTGAGATAAATCAGAAATAAAAATGTGAGTAAGGGATGATCCCACTCATAAACAGAAGTTGAGAAAGAAGAAAAGAAAGGGAAACACAAAGCAGAATTTGACTGAGTTTAAAGTAATGCACGAAAGTTAAAAACTCTAGAGGTTCAGGGAAAGGTAGATAGATTTTCAGCTCCACTGTTGGGGGCTGGAGATAAGGACACAAACCTTTGGTGGTGGGAGTGGTGTTAATATGTACTTTTATTAATGTATAGTCTTATAAGTCACTGTTAAATCAGTATGAGAGGGGAAAATTAGATTGAATGTTTTAAGCTTTTCAATGCATAAACTTCAGTTCTGAGTATATAGTCCTTCAATCCAAGCACTTAAAGTTTCAAATTAGTAAACTGATTGAATTTTAGCCCTGTGCTTAAATTGTTAATACATTTCTAATAATGACTCTTTTTTATGAAATATTAAATCATCTTTAACCTTAGACCAGGGAGACCAGAAGCAACTAGTCTTGTCAGTATATTAAATAGAGTTATTAATTATCCATTGCCGTCTTAAACTAAGACAGCAAGAAACCTTCTTCATTTTCTATAAAACCCGTATTTCTCCCAATCCCAGAACCTCTGGGGTTTACTCATTTTCCTTCATGCTTGATCTATACCATTTGATACCGCATCTGCTGATCTCAACCAAATCAAGGCAACCAGTGCCACCTCAACTTATTTCACTTCAGACAATATCCAGAGACACCAGGCCTAGGACATCAATATTCCAGCTCCTATACTTGGGTGAGGCCTTCCTAGCTCAGAGGACTCCTTAATTCCATTCTGGGTAGTGCATTTCCTAACAAAATTATCAAACCTAGATATAGACCAGGGCCCAAGAGATAGGACACATGTGCACATGTATTCATAAGTTAGTGGAAAATATATAGCTTAAAGTGAAGGTGTGAATGGTCTAATGACTCAAAAAAGTGCAGCAAGCAAACAGAAAGACCTAAAAAAGACACCACAAAGTACTTAATCAGATATTTTAAAATTAGATGTAGATACCCTCCTCACCTACTTCCTATTTCTCTTCCCTCAATCACTCAAACTCTAAGCCTGTCAGATAAAGTAAGGAATACAAAAGCTAGATAAGGGCAAGAAATAGGCACACTCTAATGATGGCCTTTTGTTGTTTTCGACGGGTTAGGTTGTTTTCTCCGGCCTGGCTTCACGGGCGGGTAACAGACGACCAGGGACTCATGGCTGGGTTGTACGCAGTATCTCTTTATTCATGCAGGACACAGCACAATCTAAGACGAGCTAAGCTGAACTCAAGGTAAAGTACTCTAAAACTCACAATGCTGTCTTTATATATACTTCCCAAGTAGGGTGGAAACAGGATGTGACATAGAGAGGGTGGAGAGAAAAGTGACTGGTGAAAATCAGAGTGTGACAAAGAGGGGGCAGATTAGGTGAGAATCCTATCACTGAACCACAAATGCCCTGGAGGGAGGGTGGAACTTGTTAACAGTGGTTATGTAAATAAAATAGTGTTAAGCAGGGGGGATTTAAACCAAATGAAACAGAAGGGGTCTCATGCATACCAACAATTCCCCCTTTCTTTTTAACTAATGGCCATTGCGGGGTGAACAGAAACGTATATCGTACAGGCGTTTTCAAAAGAACTGGCATAAGACATGGAAAACAAAATATGCGAGCAGCAATAACCAATGTGATGTCAAGGGGAACGTTTCTTGCCTCAAAGGGCAAGGCCTAGCAGGCGAAATGGCATTTCTTGCCTCTGGGAATGCTTCATGCCTCTGGGGGCGTCTCTTGCCTCAAAGGGCATTTCCTGCCTTTGTGGGCATCTCTTGCCTCTTGGGGGGCTTCATGGCTCTGTGGGCATAACCTAATAAGGAGGGGAAGTTTTCTGCCTCTGGAACAGAGCCTGCAGGCGAGGGGACATGGTCTATAAAGTCTCAAGGCAATTGGCTGAAGTTAGTCTTTGAGAAACACAGCAGCATGTACCAGTAAGTCCGATGGAGGTGTCAGTCCAAAGTAGCTGACCACAGAAGAAAATGCTGGAGGATGAAACGTTGCACGTCTGTCTCGATGGGGAATGTTGGCCACCAGAATTCTGCTTTTCTGTAGAGAGTGATCTTTGGAGTATGTGAATCTGTTTCTTCAGGTCGTGCCAGGTCACCTCATTGGTTTCCAGGGGCGATGTCAGAGAACAGGATCCAAATGGATTTCCAGGAATTCCATTTGAGTAGATTCTTTTTCATGTGAAGACTTGACAGCTGAAATTCACTTACTTGTCAAACAAAACTTGTAGCAGATTAGAAGTTTACTATCATTGATAACTGCATTATAATTGGAAGTCCTTTCTAGTATCATTTCAAGGTTGTTAAAACACTTTAAACTCAATAAAATGTGGAAAGGTAAACAGAAGAACCACGGTTAAAAGCCTTAGGCATGAGAATAATTAACATAATCATTGCACTATCTGCCCCACCCATAACTCATACAGTTTTCAGGATTAAACGTTTCAGATTCATGTCAAGACGTAAAAGAGAAATCATAGGAGGGAAAAAACAATTTTTGAATTGTTTCTGGATGTCTCTAGAAATCATGGCTGCGTCCAGCATTTTTTTTAAGTCAATGTCAAACAAAAATTCAGTCATTCAAATCATTCTCTTATGAAACGCAACTTGAACCAGATTATCAAGATCTCACCATGTAGGATTAAGAATCCCCGGAGGGCGACCTAGTCCAAAAAGCTCCTCGAAATTCCATTTAGGGTGTTTCTGACTGTTCCTGCTGGATTGCTTCAGGCACCCATTTTTAAAAGCATCTTCCCATCGAAGAAAGAATCCAATCAGGAGAGTAGAACTAACCACGTGTCTCCATACTTGGGAACTGCCAGGGTACTCGAGAATGCTCCTCAAACTAGAGTAGTCCTTCTCCATGGGAAACATTCGAGAAGAAGTCCAGAAAGTCCCAGGGGAAATCCCCATGCATGTCCCAAGGTCTACGATCACGGTCATAAAGAACGAAATTATGGCCTGGAGCGAAATGTAATCCTTTTCCTCGGGAAACATGAGAGAGGGAATCCAGAAAGTCCAAGGAGAAATCTCCGTGCATCTCCCAAGCTCTATGATCCTGGTCATAAGAAACCAAAGTTCCCGGTGAGGGAACCGAAATGTGGCCCAGAGTAAAATGTTCCAGGGACAGACTAACTGTCTCATGATGAAACAGTAGAGGCTTTGGCAAACCTCTTCATAAGTAGAAAGGCAACCCATGGTGGATGGGTAGCCAAGTTTACTTATCTGGACGATGGGTGGGTAGGGTCCCACGTTGATGCCGGTCCATGTTTCAGGGCTTATTTCAGTCCCTCTTCAGGCGCCATATGTTGTTTTCGACGGGTTAGGTTGTTTTCTCTGGCCTGGCTTCACG
Source organism: Erinaceus europaeus (assembly GCF_950295315.1). Lineage (NCBI taxonomy): Eukaryota > Metazoa > Chordata > Mammalia > Eulipotyphla > Erinaceidae > Erinaceus > Erinaceus europaeus. The sequence goes on from NC_080165.1 coordinate 51,026,165, forward strand.
GGCGGGTAACAGACGACCAGGGACTCATGGCTGGGCTGTACGCAGTATCTCTTTATTCATGCAGGACACAGCACAATCTAAGACGAGCTAAGCTGAACTCAAGGTAAAGTACTCTAAAACTCACAATGCTGTCTTTATATATACTTCCCAAGTAGGGTGGAAACAGGATGTGACATAGAGAGGGTGGAGAGAAAAGTGACTGGTGAAAATCAGAGTGTGACAAAGAGGGGGCAGATTAGGTGAGAATCCTATCACTGAACCACAAATGCCCTGGAGGGAGGGTGGAACTTGTTAACAGTGGTTATGTAAATAAAATAGTGTTAAGCAGGGGGGATTTAAACCAAATGAAACAGAAGGGGTCTCATGCATACCAACAGCCTTTCTGTTCACTCCATTATCCAGGGCTCTAGTCAGGGAATCTTGAGATTCCCATATAAATACGATGGGCATAGCCCTCTACTGAATCCCTCTCTCCTCCATTACTGGTCATCTCCATTAGGAACAACATCATAAGCCCATTTCTGGGCTTTGACAGGCCCTTGCCCTCCAACAATGGTGGAAATTGCCCCACTCTCTGAAGGGAAGCTGGGTCAACATATCCTGCCACTCAGGAAAGACTGATCCTGAAATGAGTGCATCCTACTATGTTCCTAGCTATGACCATGGAGGGCAACCTCAGGGATGCAGAGGTTACACAGGCTCCTGTGCTAAGTATGAATAGACATGGACTCTGGGTCAAATTCATGGGGGCTTACAGTTAACAGTAATTATATACTTTTCCCATATTTGGGAGCTACTCTCTGCTCTGATCCAGCTCTCTAATCCTATTCCCAACACTGACACTATCTTTCCAGACAATACTTTGAGCCTACTTGCATGTTATCTGTGGAGCTCAGGCAAAAATTAGTAGTCACGGGCTCCTTAGAATATACCTAAAATAGACTACTTAGCTTCTTCTAATATGAAGACCCCAAATCTCATCTGCTATATTCTTACGTTTAGGTTCCTGATTACTAAAAAAAAAAAATTGTTCTGCTTTATATTTTAATGCTTTTCAGCCAACAAGTAGCCAACCTGACTTCCCTGAGCAGAGGACCTCACAAATATGTTCTGGAACACCACCTCCCCAGAGACCTACCTGAGTTGGGAAACATGGAAATCGGCTGGGGGTATGGATCGATTTGTCAAAGCCGATGTACAGTGGAGAAGCAATTACAGAAGCCAGATCTCCCACCTTCTGCATCCCATAAAAATTTTTGATCCATACTCCCAGAAAGATAAATATAGGGAAGCTTCCAATGTAAGGGATGGGATGTGTAACTCTAGTGCTTGGAATTGTATGGAATTGTACCCCTTTTATCCCACAATTTTATCAATCATTAAATCACTAATATAATTAAAACTAATAAAGAATAATATTGCATCCGCCGATCGCAACCTAATCGTCGCAACGAGTGCCACCCCAGCATGCTTCACTTCAGACTGTGTCCAGAGACTTCAGGTGTATAATGACAACCCTTCAGCTTCATCACTCGGATGAGACCTTTCCTTTCATAGTATTCTCTAGTTCCATTCCAGGTGTTCCACTCCCCAATAAAGTCCCCAAACCTAGATATAGAACAGGTCCCCTGAGACAGAGCATATGTTCACACGTGTCCATAAACCAGGGAAAAATATATACCTGAAAGCAGAAGTACACAAAAGTCTGCAGAGAGTACCCCCCCAACACTTCATCTGCACTATTCCAGCCTTTAGGTCCATGATTGTTCAACAATTTGTTTGGTTTTGTATGTTAACTCTCTTTTCAGCCACCAGGTTCCAGATGCCAGCATGATGCCAACCAGACTTCCCTGGACTGACGACCCCACCAATGTGTCCTGGAGCTCCACTTCCCCAGAATCCCACCCTACTAGGAAAAGAGAGAGGCAGACTGGGAGTATGGATTGACCAGTCAACGCCCATGTTCAGCGGGGAAGCAATTATAGAAGCCAGACCTTCCACCTTCTGCAATCCACAATACCTTGGGTCCAATCAGGGGAGGGGGTGGGATATGGAGACTGGGTGGTGGCAACTGTGTGGAGTTGTACCCCTCCTATCCTATGGTTTTGTTAATGTCTCCTTTCTTAAATAAAAAAGTAAATATATATATATATATATGTATATATAACGTATCTTTATTCTTGTAACTTTACATGTTCTTAACCTTGTAGTTTCACTCATAAGTATATTGAGATCATAAATATAAAAGAAAGAACATATCTTCGAGAATGTTTTACACACAGACTTACTATAAGAAACACTGTAAACAATTTGAACCACTATGATATATCCATACAAAATGAACCTATATACAAAAATAGCCTTTGCATAAAATTTTAACAGCATAGAAACTTGTTTAGAAAATAAAGCTAAGGAGAATAAAAGCAAGGTTCAAAGTTGTGGATACATGTGCTTATGGGTCGGTTAAAAGTAAAATGCTTGCAAAATATTAGTAGTTATGAATTTAGGTTCAAGGATTTATCTATGATGCATTATTTTACAGTGCTGTAATGACTGTACCAACAATACTTTCAACAAACTACTTTGTTACTTGATGTCAGTAGCATTTCACTATTGTTGACATAATCAAATATTAAAAAATTCTCTCCATACTTTGTCGACAATAGATGACATCAGTAATACCTTCACCAACAAGGAAACTAATAACCAGCTGGCATGAATAAAAAACTGAAAGCTATGACCAGAAAATAATCTTTACATTATGACTTTGCTTTGGATATCATATATTTTTAGAAAACATTTTGAGAAAATTGTGTGTTAAACAATCCACTGGCAATTTCACCTTTGCTTACTGCCCTTTTCCAAACTACTAAAAAGGATGGATTTTTAAATGGAATACATATATTTCCCTAATTATGTTTGCTGTCACAATATGACTTGAGGAAGTATATTGTACTTCAGTTTTAAAATATGTATTAAACAAATATACTCTAGTCCAAAATGAGTAAGGCATTTGCTTGCATATTCAGAGGAAAAATATCACTTACAGCCACTAGGTGCTATTACCTCTAGTGTTAGCACCTGAACTACAGCATCATAAGTCTATTGGAAATTCTTTCCAGTAAACTGGCCCTTACTTTGCTTCAGACTCATTGTTTGTAATATTTGTGGGGCACAAGTGGCCCCATTGAGTGACTAGAGTTGAAATAGCTACACTCTTAGAAACAATTTATCTTCTGCCAACTTGTCATTTTTTTTACCATTTTCTGGAGTAATGACAAATGTATGTGTGTCTAGCCATCCAGAAATAGAAGTTACAATGTAAGTCACCCAGCCAAGACCAGCCAATAGACAGTAATTTATATGACTTTAACAGTATTTACCACATGCCTTTAAAAAAAAAAAATCTACCATTCAGTTCTTATCTGGCAAACTTAAGAAATAGGAGTTTTGTTTCCTGTTATTGCAGTACTAGTAGAGTTGGAGAAATGCTCTTGATTTCCTTTCATAAAGTTTTCTTTCTGAAACAATCAGAACTGTAGTAAACACTGACCCCAAAAGAGGGTTCATTTCATGAATTTCCAGTAATGCATGTGGTCAGAGTATTGTGGTGGTTTTTTTTGTTGTTGTTGTTGTAAAAATTTGAAAGTTTAATTATTACTGTCACAAGACTATTTCATTTTTTTCTATTGATAATATTTTCACCTGAGATTTCTCATAAACCAAAGGACTGTTGTGGTCTGAGAAACAGATGGGTAATGCCTACCTATTGAAACTAATCAGTTTGGAAATGAGGTGACTAAATTATATTATAATGTGAAATATTCCTGAAGAGCAACTTTATATAATCCTAAAACTTGAAATAATTCCCACCTTCCCAACAGTGTTTATTATTGTTGGGAATTTGCCCCCTATAGGTACTGTGTATGTGTATTCCTTAGGAATCAGCATTTGTGTATTCTTTTAGTGCCTTAAATATTCCAGAAACAGTATTATTTCCTATTCTGAGACTCAAGCAACTTGTTTAAGTTTTTCAACTTAAGTCTGTTTTTGGTATCTCTAAGACATGGCAAAATTGTATAGTTTTTCAAATCTCAAGTCTATTAACGGGGGTGGGTGGTGGTGCACCTGGTTAAGTGCACATGTTACAAATTTCAAGTCTCTTAACTAACAGAAACAATTAGAATTCAAATCAAGCTATCTGGATCAAGCTATCTGGTTTGATGTTTCACTAGGACCAACTGCCTTTTTCACTCTTTTTAGTGCTGAGATTCAGTTAGTCAGTAAACCAGTCAGTCAGTCAGTCAAACATTTTTGTGTAACAGAACTTTACACATATGTAATTTCACTACTCGTGACTTCTTTATTCTTTACTTATTTCAGGAGAGAGATAAATGTTGAATGTTTAGACACTTTGAATTACCAGTACTAAATTCTAACCTCCATTTTGCCCTATCCTATGAAAATGAATAATTCCTCTACCTATGACGACTAGGTCTAAACATTTAATTCTTTGAGGATAGTACTGAACTTCCCAACTACTACTCTTTAACATGAACTGTGTTTGAATAAAATGGTAATTAATCTCTGGATAATTCAGAACATTTCAGTGAGCCATCCAATAAAGCTGTAAATTTTTTAATTTAAGAAATTTTCTTTGAATATGAAACTGCCCATTACAAATTTCTTAGTATGAAAATATCCCTTTCAAAACAAAATTATGCTAATGTTAACTAATAGTTTTGTTGTGGCAATCTTTGAGGTTCTAAGCTTACCAAAATAATGTTTTAAAAATTTTAACCGAGTGTTTAATTATTCTCTTTCTCCTCCTTCCCTCCTTAGCCATGTTATGCTTTCTCTTGTTTTACCAAGGCTGTGATAATTTCAAAGTCTGGAAATCACAAAGTTAAGGACAGTTGATCTTGATACATCCATAGCATTTTCTCTGGTAACAAATAATACTCATTTTAGTCTTTCTTTTCTTTAAAGGTCTTTAAAACTTAAATGTAATGCAAGTAGTTTTAGAAAGGAATGATAGAATGTTTATATCAGTAATCAAAGAGGGGAGCCTACGGGGTCAAATGGCTTTGGAAGTTTAAGTGCATTGGTAGACAATAAATAGAAAGAAAAAAGGACTTTGAAATAAAAGACAAACTGTAGACCTAAATTATTATTGAGTTCACAATCTTATTCGAGAGTAAACAATCAATGAAAAACATTGAAGTTGCTGTGCTCAAAATTCAATCCACAGCTCCACTACCCAGTTAGTTATCATTTATGGAAACTTCATTCATGGTCATCTACTTCTCCAACTACTAAGAATTTTATGGTCTCATTCAATGAATGACTCATAAATGCCACCCCATATGCACAGTGGAAACATACTGGTATGTGTTCCGACTATTATCTTCAAGAACCAACATACCTTCAATCTTGAATAATATTTTTAATTGAAAGTTATTTAGATAATATCTAAACCCTTAATTTTCCCAACTCTCACTACCACTAGAAATAGGCACTAGATGTAGTCTCGATCTCTCACTTTGCTGAACAAACTGTTGATTTAGGAATAGGCATGTGATCTAACCCAGGGTAATCATAGTAACTTCTTGGCATTTGCCAGAACTATTGCAAGAGACAGTATCTCTTCTTATGATATCTCAAATTCAAAAGTGTATGTTGGCTAGTGTGACTGGGACCTTTTAAAAGAGCAGAAAGGGTCCAATCCATTGCTGAGAATAGCCTTAATATCCAAGATCCAATCATATTTGTCATTCTTAAGCTTAGTAACATATTTTGTCATATATTGTGACAAAAAAATCTCAGATGATCTGTATTTTGAATATGTCTTCTGAGTGCTTTTTATCTTAGTAAATGTCACCTAATAATTTCATTAGGACCTCTTGAAATATTGTCCTCTTGGAGTTTCTTCAGGGAAGAGTTTAGTTTAAAAAGTTCAAAGAATTGAGATCTCTGGAGATTTTTCTCATCTCCACTTGTGTCTGGTCTAGCCATAAAGAAAAGGCTTTCTACGTCTCGGAAGACCTGCTGGTTGATCACATATAAAACTCATAACAAAGACCACAGTTAATTTTTTCTTTTATCCTGCCTGGAATTATTTAGATTTCGCTGAAAAATGAGAATAGATCTATTCTCTTCTCACTAAGTGCCACATCTTTCACTGAATATGTCAAGTCAACTGAATGGATATGCCCCCCTCCCCCCCCCCCCAGAAGACTAAGAAGTCAGAAAAGACCCTATGCTAATATAATTCAAAGTTGGCTTAGTCATTTTCCTAGTGACAGTTGTCTCTCAGTAAACAGGGAGGACAGCTCCAGGATGCAGATGATTGGTTGCTTAAGAGTTGGCAAACAAATTGCTAGTGCTTTACTGGAACATTCTGGTGAATCTTTATAGACTGCTTCATCCCAGAAAGAATAAGTCTTAACCACAATGACATTTATTCCCACATCAAGAATTTCTCAAAGGCTTTATCCCAGATCTAAAATGAAAACAGAAAAAAGTTTAAAACCCTGAGGAAAAGGTTCACCATATGGCCTAACATTAGGATGTTTTGCCTTATTGTCAACCTCTAACATATGGTAATTTTCAGTGACTGACAGATGAAATGACTAAGTTAAGGAAAGTTGTTTATTCCTTGTAGCAATGGAAAGAAATGTGTTTACTGAAATTTCAAAGTTTTTGAAAAGGATATCAAACTGTTTTAGCAACAAGGAGAACTTCACATGGAAAGGAATGCAACTGGAATCCTGAAATTTAGGCACAAAAACAAATGCACACTCAGAAAGTAAACTTTATAATAAAATGTTTGAATATTGCCATAAAGAAAACCTAGTACTCTGTTCTATCAGACAAGATGTACTTTCCTTGTGTCTGAAATTACTTAAGAACTTGTGTTAAGAGGAGGAAGATAAAATACAAAACAAAAAAAAAAAAACTGTAGGTCTTAAAATAGCATTGTCAAGAATAAAAGTTTCTCAGTGACACAAGAAAACGTATTATCTAGAGAGGGAAAGCATAAAAATATAATCTTCAAAGTATCATTTTGATACAAAGTTACTAATAATACCAAGTTTCAAGATCTGATATGTTGGGAGTAATAATAATAGATCTCAAGTGGTCTGGAAGCAAGTTGTGTTTTCAAGGCTGCTTTTAACTTTAATTAAATAGGACTAAGTTTAACTTTAATATCTAGTTCTAACATATAAACATTCACATTGAAAGTCTAACTTCAGTTTATACATATCTGTTTCACATCACAGTCTACAATTTTTTGCATTATGGATAATATATTCCACTTAACTACCCTACCAGTATTTTTTATTTTAAACAATTTTTCCCAAAGCTTGAACATAATGAATAGACTGCATTGTTTGTTTTTCTTTTTTCTTTTTTTTTTTAAATGTTTATTTTCCGTTTTGTTGCCCTGGATGTTTTTTATTGTTGTAGTTATTATTGTTGATGTTGTTGTTGTTGGATAGGACAGAGAGAAATGGAGAGAGGAGGGGAAGTCAGAGGGGGGGGATAGAAAGACAGACACCTGCAGACCTGCTTCACTGCTTCACTGCTTGTGAAGTGACTCCCCTGCAGGTGGGGAGCCGGGGGCTCAAACCGGGATCCTTACTCTGGTCCTTGGGCTTTGCACTACGTGTGCTTAACCCGCTGTGCTACTGCCCGACTCCCTATTTTTTCTTAAAAAGAGAGTAATGATGATAGGGTTTTATCTTTTGGCTACCAATAAACAACCTAGATAAGGGAAAATAGTGAATTATATCATTGTACTTTTCTTTTTGTTAGAATTCTCTCTGCATTGCATTATTTAAAAAAATCTAGGAATCAGTAATCATTGCACTCTCCAGCATTAATTTCCTTTAAGATAAAATAAAGCAAAGGTCTTTTCTATGCTGAGACAGCTGTAGAGATCAAATTTGAAAGGGGCAGGGCGGTGGCACATAGAACTAAGCACAAGAACCTGCTCAAGGATCCCAGTTCAAGTGCCTAGCTTCCCACTTGCAGGGGGTCACTTCACAAGTGGTGAAGCAAATCTGCAGGTGTCTATCCTTCCCTCTTTTTTTCTCCCCCACCGCTCTCAATTACTCTTTCCTATCCAATAAAGAAAAACAAAAATAATGAAAAAAAAATGGCCACCAAGACAAGTGGATTCATAGTGCTGGCAGCAAACTCCAGTGATAAGCCTGGAGGCAAAAAAAAAAAAAAAATCAAATCAAAATTGAAGAGTATTATTAAAGAATGGTATGAGGAAGTATCTCTGTGTATGAAAGCTCCCAAAAGAAATCTGGATGAATGCATTTTCCTTAGTGTTGCATCATTTTCTTCATATGCCACAGGATTTACATTGTCAGTGATAGTTCTAGAAAGATTTTTCTTGAACTATAAATAACATACTTATTGTTGTGACACAGAATGTGTGTCCATAATAGGATTTTGGATGTTTAGCATATGGCTGATAAATGTAGTTAGCATATGGTTGACGTCAGCCTATGAGCATAATGCAACTCACACAAACTAAGGAAGTATTGTGGGTGCATCCCAACTTATTTAAACATCGGCATTTCTCTTTTCGTATTCTCTCTGTGTCTGATCTGCTCTCCAAGGACTGCCATGACTGTTTCTCCCAGGATCTGTACACTTGGAATTCAGCACTGATAAAACTAGCTTAAAAGACTTATGCCTCTTTGGCCAAAATGAATAGCCAGCATTTGCCACTTTGCCTATCTTACCATAGCTAAATAATACCATTTCCTATTGCTGTACCACAGTGTAATAAACCTACAATTTGTCATAAAGCTGCACCAAGTCACACATGAAGTCTTTTTATTTTTTAATTACTATACTTATGCATCTTCCAACTGTCGCTGGCCCAACTTCCCAGAACACATTAGTATTATATGTCCAACTATGTGAGCACATTCACTTAAGGAAATTCAAAATCTTAACCAGAACATATCTGTGTTACCTTGCCTGTATGAGAAATGGAAATATAGGAATAGAATAATTTGTCTCAGTTTTACAAGATCATTTCACCATGGAATGTCTTTCAGTTTTACCCATTTTCAGAATTTCCATTCTCTTTCTATCTGCATCAAGATAACCTTGTGTTCCTTTAGGCCTAGGAAAGGTAGTGGGGTTTGACAAGGAAGAAAGTTCATATAACACTGCACAGTTTTCAAACTTGACATGGTAAGTGGAATCTGAAAACAAATGGAAAATTAATTCAGAACTAACTTAAAAATATCTGGGTTTTATGATTTCACTGGCCAATCTGACAGTTACCTAAGAAAGTGGCTTTCTTTATGGGATAATATTGTAATATTGCCAGATCTAATTTTACTTTCCTCTACTAGATGGGAAGATCTTATCCTTCTTATTAAATTTGAAAAGTAAATAGCCATAGCAATATATCAGGAAACTTTGACTCTCTCTCATAAAAGTCAATGTCGACAGATATATATTATTTTCATGAACATGGATATAAAACATTATCAAGAAGAAATAAAAATACTCAAGTGTATAGTTTAGAGAAATGTTATCTTATCAGTTTAGGGTAATTGCTTCAAAGAAAAATTAGAGATATTGAACTTCACTTCCACTTGTTACTGGACAGAGGAAAAAGGAAATATCTCACAGATAAGCTGCTCTGCTGAATACTGAAGGAAGTTAAAAGCAAAAACTGTCTGTATTGATGGAATAACCAATGCATGACTTCGATTACTTCATAAAAAACCTCTTTTTTTCTTTGTAATTCAAGGAAAAATCACCACCAAATATATTAATATGAAATAAATAAGTCCCTGCATTCTTCAAAACCTACAGATATTTGTAAAGTCATATAAAATAGTGATTGCTAGAAATTGGGGAAGGTGAGAAAGAGAGTAATGGATATTGATCATACGGTACTTCAGATGTACTTAGTTCTGGAGACATAATGTTTAATGTGTTAACTATGGTTAATAACAGTATACTGTAAACTTAAAATTTCCTAGAATAGTAGGTTGCTTAAAATATTTATTTTATTTTTAATGAATGAAATTTTCAGAGAGAGAGACTAGAACTGGGGGGTCTGGTTAAGCCTGCACACTCAATGTGCAAGGACCCAGGTTCAAGGCCTTGGTCCACACCTGTAAGGGGAAAGCTTCACAAGTGGTGAAGCAGGGCTGTGGGTATTTCTCTGTCTCTCTCTTTCCTTCTTCCCTCTCAATTTGTCTCTGTCACTCTCCAATAATAAATAAATAAAATTTATTAAAAAGAGAGAGAAATGAGAACACTACTAGACACTGGCATATAGTGGTACCGAGGATTGAAACTTGGATCTCAGAACCTCAGGCATGAATGTCTTTTACATAACTGTTATACTGTCTTTCCAAGTTAAAAGAGTATATTTTAAATGTGTTCACCATGCATACAAAAAAAATAGTAAGTGGGATGTGATTGTGATCATTTCACAATATAAATATCCTGTTGCACATCTTAAATGTGTCTTTTTTTGAGTTATACCCCAATAAAGCTTAAAACAAACTTTAAAAAGAATAAAAATGGGAGTCAGGCAGTAGTGCAGCAGGTTAAGTGCAGGTGGCGCGAAGCACAAGGACCAGCCTAAGGATCCCGGTTCGGGCCCCTGCCTCCCCACCTGCAGGGGAGTCACCTCACAGGCAGTGAAGCAGGTCTGCAGGTGTCTTTCTCTCCCCCTCTCTGTCTTCCCCTTCTCCATTTCTCTCTGTCCTATCCAAACACAATGACATCAACAACTACAACAATAAAACAATAAGGGCAACAAAAGGGAAAAATAAATAAAATTTAAAAAAATAAAAAAATAATTTGTGCCATAGCTCTTATGTTGTGACTGAATAAGTAAGATTTTGTAATGGGTGTAAATGGAAAAAATAATCTGATGTATGAGTAAATTACTTATATTGAAAGTGAATTGCTAGCATTAATTATAACCATTAAGCTTACATTTGAAAATCTCTTAGAGCATTCAAATTCTAAAAGCACCTGAAAGCGGGAAGTAATGGGGAGTAACTTGTCTCCAAGGCACAAAGTGTTTCTGTGACTTGTCAAAGGTCACGAAGTCCCTGAGGGAACAGGAAATATGCCCACATATTGTCTCTAAAAACCATACACTTCAGATTAAATGTAGATTAGTCACAGAAGAGAGGTGAGGTCAGCAATGCAAAGCAGAGATAGTATTCCTACAGATACCGGATTTCTTAGCTCAATGTGGTTTTGTCCCAAAATATCAGCTTATAGACTGCTTATCCGAAAGGAGAGTTGCTATCTCTGGGGGACATATGACTTAGTGACCAAACTAGGAAATTAAGCCACTGCTTGAAGTAAAGAACCCAGGGGCTGGGCAGTGGCACATACAGTTAAGTGCATGCAATACTAAGCACAAGGACCTGAGCAAGGACCTGGGTTTTAGCCACTGCTACCCACCTGCAGCAAGGACACTTCACAAGAGGTGAAATAGGTCTGCAGGCATCTGTATTTCTCTCTACTTTTCTGTTTCCCTTTCCCCTCTTAATTTCTGTCTGTCCTGTCAAATAAAAATAAAATAGGGCTATACTAGTTTTTTTTTTTTTTCCTGAGACTGACCTCTGATAGGTAGCTGGGCACAAGTTATTGTCTGGGGAGATGATGTCATGGCTTGAAAAAGGGCTAGAAAGCTGGATCAGGGAAGAGAGTAGACCCCATCGATTTGATCTGCGGCCCATTATTAAGCTTGGGAACCTACGTAAAAACTAGTATAGTCATGGGCCCTTTGGAATATAACTAAAATAGGCTTACTAGCTATCTTCAAAATAGAGACCCCAAATCTTCATCTGCAATATTCCAGCCTTTAGGTTCATGATTAGTCAAATATATTAACTCTTTTTTCAACCACCAGTTTCCATATGCTAACTTGATGCCAACTGGACATCCCCGGCAGATAACTTCACCAATGTGTCCTAGTACCCTGCTTCCTCAGAGCCCTGCCCCACTTGCCAATGCGCATATTCAGTGGGGAAGCAATTACAGAAGCCAGACCTTTCTTTTACCTTCTGAACCCCATAATGACCCTGGGTCCATACTCCCACAAGGTTAAAGAATAGGAAAGCTATCAGGGGAGGGGATGGGATACAGAGTTCCGGTGTTGGGAATTGTCGGAGTTGTACCCCTGCACTCCTTTATCCTATGGTTTTTGTCAGTGTTTCCTTTTTATAAATAAAAATTAAAAAATAAAATAAAATAAAATAGGGGGAAAGGGAGGAAAGAAAGAAAAAAGAAAGAAAGAAGAGGCGGCCTGGAGTGGTGGATTCATAGTGCAGGCACCAAGAGAGAGAAAAAAAATATATATAGAAAAGAAAAAGAATTCAAAACATACAATTTCCTAATCTTAGGAAGAAACTAATTTTAGTATAAATTCATAAAGTACATGGGAAGCCTGAATATATATTTATCCTGCTCTCTTACTACTGGTCATTATGAAGTTCTTTGAATTGAATGATCAACAGTAAGTCCTAGCTGTTATCCTCTCTTTCAACCATCCATTGTTTTTGTTTTGAAATTCTCACATTCCCAAGACATGTTCCTGTTCAAAATACTTATCCAGAAGACAGTTCCAGATGGTGGTGTAAGAAGACTGTGCTCTGAGGAGTCGGGTGGTAGTGCAGCAAGTTAAGTGCAGGCGGCACAAAGCACAAGGACCAGCTTAAGGAGCCCGGTTCGAGCCCCAGGCTGGCTCCCCACCTGCAGGGGAGTAGCTTCACAGGCGGTGAAGCTGGTCTATAGGTGTCTGTCTTTCTCTCCCCCTCTGTCTTCCCCTCCTCTTTCCATTTCTCTCTGTTCTATCCAATAACAACGACATCAATAATTACTACAACAATAAAACAACAAGGGCAACAAAAGAGAATAAATAAATAAATTTTTTTTTAAAAAAAAAGAAGACTGTGCTTTACCTCTTCCCAGGGACACATCTAATATATGCATATATTTTTTTTCAAAAGGATCTGAGAACAAGTTGTATATTAACTTTACAACATGAGATGGAATTATTGCACCAAAAGGGTAAAAACAGGCAGATATTTGGTCTTACCTTGAAACATTCCCCCAATCCCTTACAAGGCAATTCACAACTAGGAGGAATTTAAAAAATTCGTAAGAATCTCCAAAGAGTGAGGAACTTATGCCCCAAATTGAGCATCCCAACTCTAGGAACCTAAATAAAATTCTGTATGTAACAAAATACTAAAATAAAATAAAATCTAGCTTTGGAACACAAGAGTGCTTATGACCAAGAGACTTAACAGGTAGTGTGGGAGAGTCTGGCGGTAGTGCAGTGGGTTAAGAGCACGTGGTGCAAAGCGCAAGGACCAGCATAAGGGTCCTGGTTCAAGCCTCTGTCTCCCCATCCACAGGGGAATTGCTTCACAGGTGGTGAAGCAGGTCTGCAGGTGTCTTTCTCTCACCCCCTCTGTCTTCCCTCCTCTCTCCATTTCTCTCTGTCCTAACAATGACAACATCAATAACAACAACAATAATAACTACAAAAACAGCTAAAAAATAACAAGGGCAACAAAATGGAAAATAAATAAATATTTTGAAATTTTTTTTTTAAAGGTAGTGAGGAAGACCAGTGTCTAATCTAAATGGCAGTCATACATACAAAATCATTCCAAAACAAACACACAAAAAAGCAACTTGAAAGGCACCTCAGTCATACTGAAGGAATCTCATTAGCTAATCTTAAAGTGTCTGGACAAGGGACAAGGATCAGCTGGAAAGTTCTCTGGGAAAGTAGGACTAGTAGGTGGATCTTTACACCTTCATCTTAACTTAGATACAGAAGTGGTGGGCACAATTTTGGTACACTTCATCTAGTTAGAGGTGATTGACTCATTATGACTCAGTGCACTGACATGATTCCAGTAAGGCTAAATATACCCTTCCTCTCCCTTCCCTCCCCAACTCACTCTACTCCGGACTATACCTCTCAATGCAATCAGGCTTGACCAATCCCCCAGTGATGTTGGAATGTATACTGGGGAACTCTATCTTTATGCCACAGCTTGCCATTATCTCCCAGAAAAGAGATTATATACTAGTTTAGTTTCCTGATTCTTAGAGTATCTATCTTCAAGAGAATGCCTCTATATCTCTTAGTCTTGAAATCAGCAAGGCTTACAACTGAAATCCCATCCAAGTTCTTACATATTGGCATATCTTTAAAGTCTCTTCTAAGCAGTCTGAAACTAGGCGCTAAAAGTAATCTTGCTACTTGAAACACTGACAGACTTAGAACAACCTCAATAATAAGGACATGTTATGAATAAACCAAGATTCCTACAAACCACAAATAATTGAAAGGCTACCAAAAAGTATGGCAAAGTTGAATTATAAGGTTCAATATCTTCACAGAGTCACTCTCTTAACACTGGGTGAAGCAACTATTTCACCTTATCCATGTGCTCATAAAGAAATTCAAGGGAAATGAAGAGAACTGTCAATTAAAATATGAAGAAGAACAAGATAAAAACTTGGTAAAATGTTTTATCAACCTACCAAGATAATAATTAAAAAATATGGTTGGCCCCTTCCTTTCACCTTGTTGCTCTCCTCAAAGCAAGATGGGTCATCAGCAGCTCTACTGGAGCCCCCAGAGAAAATTTGGCCAGGATTCTTTCTCTTGCAGCGTCTGCTCAAACTGGCATGGTCTGATCCGGAAATAGGGCCTCAACATGTGCTGTTAGTGTTTCCGTCAGTACGCAAAGGACATTAAATCCATTATGTGTACTTCCCAGAATTGGGCATTCAAGACATATACAGTAGAAATGACATCTCTGTACATAGAATAAAAAGAACTTCAGTTATAAAAAAAAATAATAATAAAAAAATAAAAATTATGGTTGTGGGTGGTAGTGCACTTAGTTGAATGTACATCCTACCATGTACAAGGATGTGGATTTAAAATCCAGGCCCTCATCTACTAGAGGAAACTTCACAAGTAGTAGAACAGTGCTATAGGCATTTCTTCTTTTTCTCTCTCCTCAGATTCTATTTCTCTCTGCCCTGCCCTTCCTCTATCAAAATAACAAAAAAATAAGTAACCATAAATACCAAGAGTGGTGTCATCATCATGCAGTCACCAAGTCCCAGCAATGACCTCTGTGACCTGAGTTCAAGTTCCAGATCCTCACCTGCAAGAGAGAAGCTTCATGATGCAGGTGTCTTTCAGTTTCTCTCTCTCTCTCTCAGCCCCTTCCTCTCAATTTCTGGCTATCTCTAGCCAATAAATAAATAAAAATATAACTTAAAAAATTTTAAAGTGTTAAAAGTAAAGACAATGATTCCTAAAAGAAGTAAGAGAAAAGCAGCATCTTACCTACAAAAAAAAAAAAAAAGTCTTAGGGTATTTTAAGATATACCTTAGCTCTTCAAATTGTTGCACATCACTTCCACCAAAGCACTGACATATCGACCCCAAAGTTCAATGCACCCCACCCATACAACTCATTTTCCCTAAACACAACATGAAAACTTCATTTCTGCATTCCAAGACTAAATACTTGCCTTCATTGGACTTTGCTTGTCCCTTGCTTTGTGTCTTATTACCTACAAAAGAAAGTATCCAATATTTTTGTCTCATATACTTCAATTTTAGTATTTCTTTTTTTTTAATATTTATTTTATTTATTTATTCCCTTTTGTTGCCCTTGTTGTTTTATTGTTGTAGTTATTATTGTTGTTGTCGTTGTTGGATAGGACAGAGAGAAATGGAGAGAGGAGGGGAAGACAGAGAGGAGGAGAGAAAGATAGACACCTGCAGACCTGCTTCACCGCCTGTGAAGCGACTCCCCTGCAGGTGGGGAGCCGGTGTTGGAACCGGGATCCTTATTCCCGTCCGTGTGCTTTGCGCCACCTGTGCTTAACCCACTGCGCTACAGCCCGACTCCCAATTTTAGTATTTCTTGTAAGACTGATTTAGTAATTTGCTTTAACTGTTATTTTAGATGTTCTCCATTATAGAAATCTACACTTCAAGTAGAAAATATTCACTTTAAACAGAATAGTCATTTACTTTAGGGTTACTTATTCTCTACAATAGTTCTGTACAATAGCTGTACGATACTTAATTTTTTCTACACCAGTAACAATGTCTCCTGCCTCTAAAAATTCTCCGCCACCTGCCCTGAGTATATGACAGAAAAAAAAATTGTCTATGGTACTAAGATCTGAAGGTACCCTGTCCTATGTGCAAAGGTTTCCACATATACAAGTTGCTCCTCTTATTGTCCCTAAAAATCTACTTTGTATTTTTGTCTATACTTTGCTTCTAACTATGAAACAGATTTTTTTTTCATACCCAGAATCTATTCAACTTTCAGAGAGAAAATTTAATTTACTTCCTACTTGAAGCCTGCCTTGCAGTGTCAAGGTGCTCTACTCAGAGTTTAAAGTCTTCATTACTTTGATCACTCAGCACTTATTTGGATGCATTTCCTCTTGTGTATAAGATATTTCCCTTCAAATAGATTTAAGCTCCTTGAGAAAAAGGAACTTCTTTGATTTCTCTTTCTAAAATTGGTTTCATTCTTTCAAATGCTTTCATTTCCTACCCCAGGTAGGCGAGATTCCTTTTTTTTTTTTAAAGATAGAAGCCTGGAAGTCCTGCTAAGTGCACGTGGCACAAAGCGCAAAAACCGGTGTGAGGATCCCAGATCAAGCCCCTGGCTCCCCACCTGCAGGGGAGTCGCTTCACAAGCAGTGAAGCAGGTCTGCAGGTATCTATCTTTCTCTCCCCCCTCTGTCTTCCCCTCCTCTCTCCATTTCTCTCTGTCCTATCCAACAACTACAACAATAAGAATAACTACAACAATAAAACCACAAGGGCAACAAAAGGGAATAAATAAATAAATATTTTTTAAAAATTTTTAAAAAGAAGTCTCTGTGAGTACCTTCAGACAGTGCATTCCATTTTAGAGATGCATAAAGTAAGGTTCATAAAGTTAAGTTGACTATGTGCAAAATTAAACAGCGAGGGCTTCAGTGTAAAACTGTAAACAGTATTTACCTTAGTCAAAACTTCGCAACCTTCTCATAACATTTACGACAATTTGGACAATAAAAATACTGATTTTCTCCCTTAAATCAAGTCCTTTCACTCTGTATTACTTTGCTAATACTTTCATAACTAGTAACCACAAGTTATGTGGCTTAGACAGAAATTTGTTTTTTCACAGTTCTGGAGGCTGGAAGTCTGCTTTCAAGGAGTTGGCAGACTGACTTTTCTGAGGCTTCTTTCTTTGGTTTAAAAATGACTTCTTTTATTCAGTGTTTCTCCATCCCTTCTTTAAGAGTTTCTGACTGAACATCATTATTATATGGGCACCTGCCACAGTGAATTATAACTCACTACAATGACCTCACTTTGCTTTAATTACTTCTGTAAAGACTCTATATCCAAGTGCCTTCACATCATGATGTACTGGAAAGTACCATTTCATCATATAAATTTGAGTGTAGGACAAGAACATTGATTCAATCTGTAATAGTCTCCTTATATCTCCATCCATAATATTTTATGATGTAGACTATTTGAAATTTTTAGAGTAAATCTAAACAATACATATAGTCTGTCCATCCAAATTAGTTTACTATCAAGAGATAACTTTTCTCAAGTTAAATTTTCTTAGAAGAAAATGAGGCCAGGGATACTGGAAGCTGGTATAGTGATTTGAGTTTTGGACTTAAAAGCATGAGGCCCTGAGCTCAGTCCCTAACATTGCATGTTCTAGAGTGATGCTTTGGGTCTCTCTCTCTCTCTCTCTCTGTCTCTATATTTGTTTCTGTCTGTCTCTGTCTCTTATTATTATAAACAAATATTTTAAAAGAAAAAAATGGAGTCATAGAGGATATAATTCAGTGTGTTAATGAAAGGAGCCTGCATATTTGAGTGTCTAGATAGCATTCTCAGCATCACCATTTGCCAGAATTGAACTAATTTGGTCTCTTTTACTCTCACACACTTGTAAAAACAAGTAAGTTAAACAGGACTCAGTGTCTTATGTTGATGAAAGTTGAAAACCTGGTTGAGGGTGTAGTGTGATAACTAACAAATGGAAAAGAGAATATGTTCAATTTTATTTCCACAAACTAATAAGTAAAGTTATATACTAAGATCTGTATAAAAGAAGCATAGCCCATGAAGCATTCACTATATGAATATATCTTGTATTCAGGTCTATAGGACTATAATATTTACAAGTTTTTTAATCATTTTATTGGAGGCTTAATGATTTATACTACTGTTGTTGACACATGGGTACAACTTTTGCTCTCCCCATGATAAGTGTCTTCAAAGCACTTGCACCCCCAAATTGGGACCCTAGTCACCTCCACCCTTTCCCTTCTTTCCTACAGTTCTTTGCTTGGGTACAATACACAACACTTAGTCTTAGATTCACTATGTATTTTCTCTTACTTTTTTTTATTTCTTTATAGATATTTCATATTTTTAGTGCCTCTTTGACCCAGCAGTTATTATGCAGCATGTTGTTGAGTTTCCAAATTCTGTGACTTTTAGTAATTTTCTGTTTGTTGCTGGATGTTAGCTTTACTCCACTGTGGTCTGAGAAGATACTTGGGATGATTTAAATGCTCTTGAATTGGTTGATACTGTCTTTGTGGCCTAATATGTGGTCTATCATTGAGGATGTGCTGTGTCAATTTGAAAAGAATATATATTCCAGTTTTGGGGGTAGCGAACTCTGAAAATGACCTGGAGGTCTAGTCTGTCCATCTCTTCATTTAATTCTCTTGTTTCTTTGTTGATTCTCTGTTTCACTGATTTGTCTAAGTGTGAGAGTGGGGTGTTGAAGTCTCCCACTATTACTGTATTACTATTGGTGTATTTTTGTAGTTCTTTCAGTAGCTGTTTGATGTATTTAGATGGGACCTCACTGGGTGCACAGATGTTAATAATTGTCAAATCTTCTTGGTTTATTGATTATCTGACCACTATGAAATGCCTAACCTTTTGCTACTTTATTTGATTTAATGTCTATGGTGTAAGCAATGAGAATGGCTGTTCCTGCCTTTTTTTTGTGGTTCATTAGCCTGTATGATAGTTTTCCATCCTTTCACTTTGAGTCTGTGTTTGTCTTGCTGGGTCAGGTGTGGTTCTTGCAAGCAGCATATGATGGTTGGGTTGTGTTTTCTGATCCATCCTCCCACTCTGTGCCTTTTAGTGGGTGAGTTTAAGCTATTGACATTTATTGATATTATATATTTAAGGTATTGTAGTGCCATTATTCAATAATTTTTCTTTGCTCTGATATATGGCAAGTATTATGGTAGTATCCTTGTTTATAAGAGGTCTTTTAGAAACTCTTTCAGGGCAGGCTTAGTGATGGTTGCCTCTTTAACTGTTGCCTGTCTGCAAAGGTTTTGATCCGTCCATCTCAGATGAATGAAAGTCTCTCAGTATATATAATCCTTGATTGAAACCTTTTTTCTTTTTTTTTTCTTTTTTTTAATATTTTATTTTATTTATTTATTCCCTTTTGTTGCCCTTGTTGTTTTATTGTTGTAGTTATTATTGTTGTTGTCGTCGTTGTTGGATAGGACAGAGAGAAACGGAGAGAGGAGGGGAAGACAGAGAGGGGGAGAGAAATATAGACACCTGCAGACCTGCTTCACCGCCTGTGAAGCGACTCCCCTGCAGGTGGGGAGCCAGGGTTCGAACCAGGATCCTTATGCTGGTCCTTGTGCTTTGCGCCACCTGCGCTTAACCCGCTGCGCTACAGCCCAACTCCCTGAAACCTTTTTTCATTCAGGGTTCAATAGATATCTTTCCATTCTCTTCTGCCTTTTAGAGTTTGAGTGGAGAAGTCTGCTGATAGTCTGATGGGTTTTCCCCTGTATGTGACTTTTTGTTTTTCTCTTGCAGCCTTTAGAATTCTTTTCATTGAAACAATGATGTTTTTGGTGTCTTCAGGTCTGGGTTGATTCTGTTTGGGACTCTGAGCCTCTTAAGTCTTGATGCCCTTCTGTTGTTTAAGTCTGGGAAGTTTTCTTCTATTATTTTCTCTAGGATGTTTACTTTCCCTTCCTCTCTTTCTTCCTCTGGTAGGTCCATTATACGAATGTTACTTCTTTTGAGATCATCCCATGTTGCTTGCAGTGGTGGCAGGATGCATAAAAAGGAGGTTTGGAGCAGAAAAGGAACACAATCCTTTATTTGCGCAGGCACCTCAGAGTTGGGTGAGAGAGCAGCAGTTTGGGCCATGTGGAGGTAGCAAAAATGGCCACCTTGCACAGGAACCTTCCCTGTGTCTAATCACCTAAGTGAAAGGCAGGCAAGGGAGTGAGGGGCAGAAGAAGGAGGGCTTTTATGGGAATAGCTCTCGTGAAAATAGGAAGGGGGAGGAGTAACCAAAGCACTCCAGGGTAGGATACTAACTCTCGTGAGAATGAGAAAGGAGAGGAGTAACCATAGCACTCCAGGGTAGGATAATAACTCTCACAAGAATGGGAAGGGGGAGGAGTAACGATAACACTCCAGGGAAGGATAATAACTCTTGTGAGAATGGGAAGGGGGAGGAGTAAACATAGCACTCCAACTATCAGGGAATTGACAATGCCCTGAGGGCACAACATGGCGGAACAGTCACTCCAAGAATGTCCCAACTCTGGCGGGAACTAGCAATACCCTGAGGGGACAACATGGCAGATGTGAGTGCATCTGCACTGTTTCCCAGCAATCCCATATGTCTCTTTTGTTGTTTTCAGTATCTCTCAATCTCTTTTTGAGCTTTTTTTACCTCCTTCTTATTTTTCTCTAACTCATCCTCTGTATGGATAATCCTGTTTTCTGCTTCTGTTAATCTGTTTTCCCTTCCCTCAGCTTCATTCTTCAGTTCAGTTACAGTAATAGCTTGTTCTGCTAGTTAGCCTTTTAGCCAACTAGACAATTATGCAAATCTACTGCCCACTATAAATTTTAGAGATAGCAAAAGGATAAAGGTAAGTAAAAAAGAGAGACACACACAGAGAGAAAGAGAGAGTCCACTCCACGTTAGATTTCTTCCACAAAATAATTCACAAATGAGTGTTAGTGGATTCAGAAAGTTAAAGAAGGAAGAAAAAAAGACAAAGAGCAGTGAAAGGAAAGAGATTTTTCTTTTTTTTTCTTTTCTTTTTTTTGTTATTTTTTAAAATTTTTTATTTATAAAAAGGAAACATTGACAAAACTATAGGATAAGAGGGTTACAGCTTAGCACAATTCCCACCACCAGACCTCCATATACCATCCCCTCCACTGATAGCTTTCTTATTCTGTAACACTCTGGGAGTATGGACCCAAGATCCTTGAGGGATGCAGAAGGTTGAAGGTCTGGCTTCTGTAATTGCTTCCCCACTGAACATTGACAAATTGATTCATACTCCCAGCCTGTCTCTCTCTTTCCCTAGTGGGGAAGGGGTCTGGGGAAGCAGAGCTCCAAGGCACATTGCTGGCTTTGTCTATCCAGGGAAGTCTGGTTGCATCTTGTACAGCTATATACAAGACACTGGGTACTATACAGCAAACCCTAAGAAAAGAACTTTTCAAAGTTGATAACAATAACTATCCATTGTCTTCTTGAACCCTAATACAGAAGCAACTTCACATTTCCACTATAGAGCCTATATTTCCCTCAGTCCTGAAACCTTAGGGTAGGGCCCACTTTCCTGCATGTTTCTCTCAATTCATATCAAATAATATTTCATCCGCCGATTGCAACCTAATCAACACAACGAGTGCCACCTCAGCTCAGACTGTGTCCAGAGACTTCAGGTGTGAAATGACAACCTTTCAGCTTCATCACTCGGGTGAGACCTTTCCTTTCATAGTATTCTCTAATTCCATTCCAGGTGGTTCACTTCCTAACAAAGTCCCAAAACGTAGATATAGACCAGTTCCCCTGAGATAGAGCATATGTTCACATATATCCATAGACTAGGGCAAAATATATACCTGAAAGCAGAAGTACACTAGAGTTTGCAGTGAGTGCCCCCCCAACACTTCATCTCAACTATTCCAACCTTTGGGTCCATGATTGCTGAACAATTTGTTTGGCTTTGTATGTTAACTCTCTTTTCAGCCACCAGGTTCCAGATGCCAGCATGATGCCAGTCAGGCTTCCCTGAACTGAAGACCCCACCAATGTGTCCCGGAGCTCTGCTTCCCCAGAGACACACCCTATTAGGGAAAGAGAGAGGCAGACTGGGAGTATGGACTGACCAGTCAATGACCATGTTCAGCGGGGAAGCAATTACAGAAGCTAAACCTTCCACCTTCTGCAACCCACAATGACCCAAGCATCCAGAGGGATAGAGAATGGGAAAGCTATTGGGGAGGGGATGGGACATGGAGATTGCGTGGTGGGAATTGTGTGGAACTGAACCCCTCCTATCCTATGGTTTTGTTAATGTCTCCTTTCTTAAATAAATTTTAAAAAGTGTCCTATAAAGTAGCACGGCAGAATGCTGTAACACATACACTAGGGAGATTATTGGGACAAAGTACTGTCCCAGTTTCTTTAAATTGTAAAGCCATAGCCCCAAAAGGATAGGGCTATCTGAAATGGTCCTGAAGACATAAGGTGGCCTGATATCAGTCAACTTAGATAAGAAAGAGATCATAACTCTTGGGAGTCTGGCGGCAGCGCAGCGGGTTAAGCACCGTTGGTACAAAGTGCATGGACCAGCATAAGGATCCTGGTTTGAGCCTCCAGCTCCCCACCTCCAGGGGAGTGCTTCACAAATGGTGAAGCAGTTCTGCAGGTGTCTTTCTCACCCCTTCTCTGTCTTCCCCTCATCTCTCTATTTCTCTCTGTCATATCTAACAACAATGACAGAAATAACAATAAGAATAACTACAACAATAAAACAAGGGTAACAAAAATGAAATAAATAAATATAAAAAAAGAAAAAGATAGTAACTCTTAACACTCTGTTTATAGGAACTGTTTTGCAAGAAAAAAATTTAATATGTTAAAATTGAATTTGCAAAAAAAATTTAAAAAGCAGAAGCTCATGCCCTTGCTTCTGGTTCCTACCTACCTTTGCCTTCAAGGCAAACAGTAAACTTTAAGACCTCTTGTATGAAACAAATGTACAGAATAAATTATTCTGGACGACAGGTAACCTGATGTCCTCAGGGTCATAGCCTACTTATCGAGGCCTCAGCCATTAGCTTTTCAAGAAACAGACAATATAGAAGTTTGGAGGGGGGATTCATGATGATTATGCTAAAGTATTTCATGCATGAGGCTCTCACAGCCCAGGGCCAGTCCTCAGTGGGCACTACCATAAGACAGAACTGAGCTATGCTGTTTAAATTTAAAATAATAAGAAGAAGTGGGGGCAGTAGCACAGCGGTTTAAGCACACATAGTGCAAAGCACAAAGGTCTGGGGTAAGAATTCCGGTTCAAACCCCTGGTTCCCCATCTGCATGGGGGTCGCTTCAAAAGTTCTTCTTCTTCTTCTAGCGTTTGCCCTTCTTCCGTAGCCAGTCAACAGCGTCAGGTTGAGCCTGATGTAAAGTTTCGATACCTCCTTTGAATCTGGAGAGGTGGCAGTCGTTGACTATGTGGGTCATAGTCTGTCTGTAGCCGCAGGGGCAGTTCGGGTCGTCTCTGGCTCCCCAGAGATGGAACATAGCGGCGCACAGGCCATGGCCTGTTCAATAGCGATTGAGGAGGGCCCAATCATAACGTGCTAGGTCAAAGCAAGGTTGACGCTTGCAGGGGTCTGTGATGAGGTGTTTGTTCTTTACCTCAGCTGACTGCCAACTCTGTTTCCAAGAGACTGGAACAGAGAAGTTCAGTGATGAAGCATGTCTACAGGTGTCCATGTTGCTCTCTCCTTCTCTTTCTCCCCCTCCTCTCTCAATTTCTGTCCTATCCAATGGAAGAAAGAAAAAAAAAGGCCTCCAGCAGCAGTGGA
The DNA here is from genome assembly GCF_950295315.1 of Erinaceus europaeus. Lineage (NCBI taxonomy): Eukaryota > Metazoa > Chordata > Mammalia > Eulipotyphla > Erinaceidae > Erinaceus > Erinaceus europaeus. Next base: position 51,050,172 of record NC_080165.1, read on the forward strand.
TTCATAGTGCTGTCACTAAGCCCCAGCAACAACCCTGAAGACAAATAAATAAATAAAAAATATATTTTTTAAAAAAAGAAAAAATGAAGTCAACAGTCTCTACTCAAAGAAAGACTTTTTTTTTCTTTTTATGACAGTATATAGAACTTCTTAGATAAAGAGTGTATTATGTATATTTCAAATTCAGATACTTCCACTGCTTTAGTTCTATGGCAATACACTAACATTTTGAAGCATTTATGGTACATAAGAAAGTTGACATTCTCTTACCTTTTTTAAAATAAGGATTTAGCTACTAGTAAGAAAGAAAGCTGGAACATCACTCTGGAACATGTTATGCTGGACATAAGATGTAGGTCCTCGTGCTTCTAAATTCAATGCCCTAACCAGTGCTCCACCACATAAGTCACTTCTGCTATTTTTGAACATCCACAATAAACACGAGGTATGCATTAACTTCACAAACTTCTACTGCCAAAATTAAATATCAGGTTATAATATCAACTTTAATTTTTTTAAGTGGTAGTTTCTGTATTTATAGAGCTCAGCTAGTATAGGTGATATAAAAAGCAAAACGGCACCTTTACCACTAAGTTTCATTGTGCATTTCATATCATCTTTATTTCACTGTAACTTGAGATTTGTGGCCACTTTAGATTAAATTGCTAACAGAAAAGTCCTCTTTAAAAAAAATCCCTGCCTTTTTAAAATTTTAATTGAAATGAGAGGGTGTAGAGAGCTAGAGATAGAGATGGAAGCACGGCTCAGTTCTGGATTATATTTGCATGGAATTAAATTTAGGATTTCGGAGCCTCAGATGTGATTTTTTTTTAATAACCATTATGCTATCTCCCCAGCTGAACATAATGTTTCTTTTTTAAAAAAAGATTTTTATTTATTTATTCATGAGAAATGGTAGGAGAGAGAAGAAGCCAGACATCTCTCTGGTACATGTGCTGCTAGGGATTGAACTCAGGACCGCATGCTTGAAAGTCAAGTCCCTTAGCCACTGCACCACCTCCTGGACCACCAACATAATGTTTCTAATAGAAGTTTTGTTCTTGACTAAAGAAACTCGTACCAGGTTGCCAGGCTAGCTTCACGGGTGGGAGAAAGATGACCAGAGACTCATGGCTGAGCTGGGAAGCAGTATCTCTTTATTCATGTGGAATGCAGCACAATCTAAGCTATTCCTAATCACAATCCTGTCCTTATGTATATACTCGCCAAGTAGGGTGGAAACAGGATGTGATGTAGATGGGGTGGAGTGAAAAAAGACTGGTGGAAATCAGGGTGTAGGAGAGGGGGCAGAGCAAAAAGCCATCGTGAACCAGTGGGGATTAAACCAATGCCCTGGAGGCAGGGTGGTGCTTAGTTAACAGTGGTTATGTAAATAGAATATAGTGTTAAGCAAGGGGGATTAAACCAATGAAACAGAAGGGGTTTTAGAAGCAGAATTAGAAGCATACCAACACCAGGTTAGAAAGACTTATTTTCTTTTAAACAATAACTTTGTCTTTAACCTCTCTTTTAACTTGATTCTATATTTCTTTAAACTATAAGAAAATTTATATTGATAGTGTGCAGAGTTGTTAAATTATATCTGCTTAGAATTTTCATAATTTCCAATAGATGCAGTCCAAACACAAACTCACATGAAACATATTACTCAAGAAAATGTACATGTAGTACAATGTTCTAGAAGTGACAACTTGATTTACAGAATTGTGGTATATATCAAAGTAGAATTAATACCAGAACAAACAAGAAGACTTTTTCTCTTTTTTCAGTGTGAGCAACATTTGGCTTCAAGCTAGTGGCAGAAAAAATATGCATGCTAAGAGTGATTATCTATAATTTATTAAGAAGACTAAGCTGTTTTCACTAAATTCTACAATAAAAGGACAAAGGAGAACATAGTTTATGTACAAATCACTAAATGTCCTTAATCCTTGCTTTGGAAAACAGTCACCTCACCATAACTTCCACGATGACAGACAAGAGCTTTAGATTTCCTTATTGAGAGAAAAAAATTACCTAAACAGCTGCAGAGGGAAAGGAACTGTACATTCACTAAATACTCACAAATATATATCTGTATATATTTAAGTGTATAATTTTATACATATATATGTATATATATGATTACCAAGATCATGATAATAACTATACTCACATTATTCTTTTGTGTGTGTGTATGGAGAAAAATGCTTGCTATCATATCTACTCTGTTACTTTCAGTTACTTAACACCACAGCAGTAACTATAATCCCCTTGTTATTAGGTCCTCATAAGCTAATATTTTTATAACTAAATATGTATACCATTTGACCTATACTGTTCCACTTTCCCTCTTTCTCCAACTTCTAGAAAACACCATTGTATTTTGTTTCCATGAAACTGTGGCTTTAAAAGAACTTAGATTCCTCATAGAAGTGATAGCACATAATCATTTGTATTTCTTTGTCTGGTTATTTCACTTAGAATGATGCCTTTCAAATTCTACCATTTGGCAAAATTTCCTGTATTTTTATGATTAAAGGATATTCTATCATGTTTGCCACTGCATATGTTCATGAGAACAATTTTGTCAAGAAAGGATCACATCTTTAATCCCTACTAAATAGAACACTGCTTTACCCTATATGAGAATGTTATTAGGTCCCATAATAAAGATTACAGATTGGAAACTGTAAAAAGCTTTTTAAATTAAAGTTCTATGCATGGGTGCAAGTCATATAGCAAACAAGTAAAGTGAATGCTTTCTACTCCAGATCTATCTCCAACCAGGTTCCATGGAAGAAACTGTGTCTATTATTGAAGGAGCATTGAAGGAGCAGGAAAAGGCTATTGAGTGAGACTGTGCTTCACTGTGCCGCTTGACCTCTAAAACACCATTTCTTTCTGCTAAAATCTACAGGACAAGATAAATAGCCCTTTTATCCTGCTGGGAGCAGTCTATGGAGCCACAAAAAGACCACAGAGATCTGAGAACCAGTATGTGGCCTCCAAGGTCTTGAAACCAAGCTGCTCAGTGTAGACTCTCACAGGCAGGCTGCATCACCAGGCTTTGCTCAGTGGGATTGGGGGCCAGGGGAGAAAAGGCTAAAAGCAATCAAAATGAACCCAGAGAGAATTAGGAATGTGATGAGTGAAGTCATAGTGGGGCCCAGGATGAAGTCCCTCAGAGGCTATAAGATTAGGGACCTCCCTTACAGTGCCACAAAGAAATTTTTTCTCAGTGACAAGAGGATTCTATGCAATTACGAATCAGAAAAGACACAAAAACACAGAGCTCACAACACAACACTCAGTCTAGATAACAGTATGGTACTTTTCATGAGGAGAACTCATGATTATTATAAAAAGTCAGATTTGGGGAAAAATCAAACTCCAAAGGCACTGAAATCCCAGATGTCAAAAACTAAATATAAGCAAAATACTCAAGAGATGACAAGTTAAAATCAAAGTGATAGCATCAAAGAAGCAGTTTGAGAGACTCAGTATCTCAATAGAATCACTGTCTTAGGAGAGATGGGTTAGGAGGAGGAAACAAGGGGAGGGAAAGCCAAGAACAAAAGTCGCAAGTAATTGGTTAGCATTGTATATAAAAATAAATGAATTGGGGGTGGGGGTAGGTAGCAAAATGGTTATGCAAACAGACTCTCATGCATGAGGCTCTGTCAAGTCCCAGATTCAATTCCCCACATCACCATAAGCCAGAGATGAGCAGTGCTCTGGTAAATATATATTAAATGAGTTGGGAGAATATCAGATTTAAGGATCTGATGCATGATTAACTTCAAGGCATTGATGCCTACTGGAAGATGGTCATGGAATGGTACCATGCTAGAATGCTGAGAGAAATGGAGAAAGAGCTTATGTGGAGGCTGGGCGATGGCATATCCGGTTAAGCACACACAATACTAAGCGTAAGGGCAAGGACCTGGATTGGAGTCCCTGGTTCTCCACCAGCTGGGGGGATGCTTCACAAGTTGTGAAGCAGATCTGCAAGTGTGTATCTTTCTCTCTTCCTCTATATATTCCTCCTCTTCTCTCAATTCCTCTGTCCTATCCAATAAATTTGAAAAAATGGCCACCAGGAGCAGTGGATTCATAGTGCCAGCATTAAGTCCCAGCAATAACCCTGAAGGCAAAGGAAAGAAGAGAAAAGGAAAGAAAAGAAAAGGAAAGAAGAAAAGAAAAAAGAAAAGGAAAGCGAAAGATCTTATGTTGTTTGTGTTCTGACATTTCTCAGTTCTATAGATTAGAGCTGTCAAATCTGATGCTACATTTCACTATATCTTAAAATTACACTAAACATTCAGCTTTTCAATTTCTTCTTTTTGAAAAGGGTAAGCCCACAGACATAAGAAGTCTCACAAAAGCAATAGGGTTTAATTAAGGGAAAAGTTAAAATGCATGACATTCACAACCAGGTTAATTTTAACTATTGATAGGCCTGCTTAATGATATACAAATAGGTTTATTTCATAATCTTCAAAATCATTTTATTTCCTACAACTCTTGTGGATTTTTATTTTTTTCAATATTTTATGGATGTAGATTCTTAATTTAGCAATCTTACTTTCAACTAATTTACTAAGAAGACATAGTACTAATGTTTTTCATTTAAATATATAATTAAGTAATATTCCTCATTACATCTATGCAAACAACAAAATTAAATAAAGAAAAGACTCTTCAAGCTTGAACAACAACTGATGGGAGGAATAATAGATTTAGAGACCAGTAAAACGGCTTTGATTAGGGTAGGAGTTCTAGTATTTTCCAAATCTGTCAGTCTCACAATGTGGTGTTTCAGTGAGAGTTGAGTCATGACTCCATTTCAATTACTCCACAAAGAAAAGAAAGTTGTACGTGACATGAGGCCATGAACACACTACAACCACTAAATCACAGAAGAAAGGATGGGAATTGTATACTAGATCTGTATGTGGTAAATAGCACCCTTATATTTAAAAGTCATGTGTGAAGTGTATATTGTGGACATTTTGTCTGTCTGATAGAGGAATAAGAATAAAGAATAAGTGAAAAAAAAGAGAAGAGAGGAATAAGAGCTATAGGAATGGACAGAAAAAAAGGAGATATAGAAGTACAGAGAGAGATGGTAGAACAGGAGAGTAATATAGATGTAAAACTAATTCTGGTGCTATCAAAGAAGGCACATTGTTATTGTTCCTGTCATCCTGCTAATTCAAGAAAGAAATAATAGTAATGATGATAATAGTTATTTTAACAATATGTATATGAACAGAAACAGATGTAAATAAGCATACATATTTGGAATAAAGTGCTGAAGAAACTTGGGGGTCCATGATGTGCAAAATACAGAACATTTAGTTTTTCCCCTAAAAGATTGACTGTCTAATTTTTTTTAATGTTCCCTTTTGTTGCCATTGTTGTTTGTCATCATTGTTGCAGTTATTGATGCCATTGTTGTTGGATAGGACAGAGAGAAATGGAGAGAGGTGGGGAAGACAGAGAGGGTAGAGAAAGATAGACACCTGCAGACCTTCTTCACAGCCTGTGAAGCGACCTCTCCTGCAGGTGGGGAGCCAGGGGCTGGAACCAGAATCCTTACATGGGTCCTTGCACTTCTCTCCATGTGCACTTAACCCATTGTGCCACCGCCTGGCTCCCAGCTGTCTAATTCTATTTCAGGCAGTTTTCATTATACAAGCAGTAGTTTCCATCTCTGTGGTGATGCCTGAGACAAATTATATGCTAAAAAAAAAAAAAAAAAAAAAAAAAGCTAGTTGTTTTTTTAATTCCTAAACCTGAGAGTCTTATTCTCCTTAACTTGGTAGAGAAATTCATTTCCTGGTAATAGGCTTTAAACTGACTTTCTCCACATGTTTTCTTTAGTTTCAAACTGAAATTCACCCAACTGAAATTTCAAACTGAAATTCACCTTTCTCTTTTTAACCCTGAAGTGACAGAATTTGTTGGTGAAATGTGACCAAAGGGACTTCAGATCCTTATCCAGCCCCAACTAAAATCTCTAAACAGCATCTCAAATCCTATAGGAAGGCCCAGGACCTGGATTTTATTGGAAAAAGGAGTGATACTTCTCTTCACCTCAACTTTTTTTCAGGTGAATTTTTCTCCCTGTTTTCTGAGCATAGGACAGCTGGCTTACAAGTGAAAACGGATGAGTTTTTACCTATTCACCACATGTAATTCTTTCTACATTGGGTTTTACTTTTTCTCTTTCTTTATTTACTTCTTTTCTTCTTTTTTGATCAATTCCTAATTTAATTGACCTGTAGATGTAAATTTCAGAAATTCATATGAGAAAAATGAATAATTACAAAAAAGCATGATAATTATTATTCTTAGACCTCGAATTCTTTTTTTTTTCACACTTAAAGTATACAACTCATTGACATGCATATATTAGTTGCTTAGCACTTGGCAGTAGATGTAGAGGAGTCATAGAAACATGATGAGAATGACAAAAGTTTCATAAGCATGAAAAATATTAGAAATAGTGGCAAGTCACAAAGACAGCTATAATGTGCTTCAAAAGAAAGGACTTTTGTACATATAAATAATGGGAATGAGGGCAGGGTGTTTTCATACTTGATCGGACATACACACTACAGTGCTTAAGAATCTTTTGAGCCCCTATCTCCACCCCTTCCCATGCTGTGGGGCATGGGAAGAGAGCTTCATGACAGTGGAACAGTCCTGCAAGTCACTCTTTATCACTATCACTGTCTCTCGTGCCCCAATTTTTCCTAATAGCTAAAAAAGAAAAAAAGGAAGGAAGGAAGGAAGGAAATGAAGAAGGAAGGAAAAAGAAAAGAAAAGAAATTTAAAAAATGGGAAAGTAACAACAAAGTGTGACACTGGACAATGTGAAACAATTTTTTAAAAGTATTATCAACATCAATAAACAAGCAATAGGTTATAAAAATGTAATAACATATAACCAATTTTAAATTATCAATATTTAATAAATAATGTTTATAAGTTAATTTCAAAATGTAACTCTGAGAGACGGAAATCATACAAGATTATCTATATGAGCTCAAAACAAATTACAACCTTATGAGAAGGAGGTGGAGGAAGACTGGAGTTGAAAACTGAGGTGGTGGTGTGACCATTAAGGGAGAGATTGGAGCCATGCAACTCCAGCCAAAGAAAGCTGGAGTCTCCAGTTGGAAAAGCATATGAAAACTTTTCTTTCTTGAAAACTCCAAACTTTTGCAGGAGTTGCCATCCTACTAACTCATTTCTCGCCAGTAAAGTTGATTGTTTGCTTCAGGTGTCCGGGAGAATAAGCTAGAACAAAAATTAAGAGACAAACAAAACAGATCACTTGAATAGTGTGTGCTCAAAGTTGAGTTCAGCTCCCACTGCACTAGAGGAAGCTTCAGTGCTGTGCTGCCTTTTCCTATTTAGCCCTGCTTCAGTCCCCATCAGGAAAAAAAAAAAAAGTAGCCTCAAATGGTGAAGCTCCCCCTATCTAAAAAATTATTATTGTTGTATTTGGTCACCAAGTTTAGCATTATTTGTCATAGCAATCTGTGGAAACACACAATTCTCATGACAATAGTGAATTCGAAGAACAGACAATGTGGCTGTTACATTATAAATTCTAGGTTTTTACTTGTTGATAATTATAATTAAAATCACCCAAGTTAGTGGAAGTCTTTCTGCCTCTACTTGTCTTTCCACAAAGAAGAGGATCCTTATCAGAGAAAAGGGGAGTCTGAAAAAAACCTTCACTTATGAACCCTAGGTCATTTAGAATTTGTCGTGTATAAATTCATATCAGTGAGTTTTGTTAGTTGGGTTGTTATAAGAAGTGCATGTTTGGGAGTTGGGCGGTAGCACAGCGGGTAAAGCGCAGGTGGCACCAAACACAAGGACCTGCAAAAGGATCCCGGTTTGAGCCCCTGGCTCCGCATCTGCAGGGGAGTCGCTTCACAGGCAGTGAAGCAGGTCTGCAGGTGTCTATCTTTCTCTCCTTTTCTCTGTCTTCCCCTCCTCTCTCCATTTCTCTCTGTCCTATCCAACAACAATGACATCGATAATAACTACAACAATAAAATAACAAGGGCAACAAAAGGGACTAAATAAATATAAAAAAAAAATTTTAAAGTGCATGTTCCTATATCACATTCTTTTTGCTTTCAATACTTCATACTGAAATGCTTCCAGTATTTTATGCTAGCCTTTGCTACATTACACTTTTTTATATTGCCATTTATTTAAGTTCATATATTTGAACTCCAAAAGGCCTGAAAACATTTCATTTTGGTTCTCAGCACACTGAAGAGTGTCTATTATGCAGTAGGCATTTTGCTATGAATGTCTTAATGGTGGACTGGCTGAAGGAGCACATTCCAATTTTCCAGCTCACCTCATTCAAATGGGGACCCATGGTGAAAGATGAGGACTACAGCATGTATCATATTATAAGGAACAGTGAATTGTGAGGAGGAAGATTATCAAAAATACTTCATTGCCTGAGGAAGGCACTGAACTCTTTATTTCTAATTTCTCCTCTGCAAAATAAAGGGATTTGATGGGTTAGACTATTCACACAAATTCTACACATGAAATACTCTAGGTCAGATGCTATCCTAAAATATGGAATTATAATGAATGAGACTTTAAACCCATGAAATTAAATATTTCAGGGGAAGATAGGAGATAGGCAAATAAAATAATGTAAAATAGTTTCAGTAATAAACAGTGATTCCACAGTGTGATAAAGGTGTTTTATTATTATTATTATTTCTTTGTTTACTAAAACCTGAGCAGCAAACTTGAATGGTGTGAGGAAAATTTTTCCGGGCAGAGGGAGAGCTAAGTCTATCAGCTATAAGATAATAAAAAAATTATGTTTTCATGGAGAAAAGACAAGTGAGACCAGAGATAGCAAAGCAAAGACAAGCATGGAACAAGATGGCAACAAAGAGGTTAATAGGAGTCAACATGTATGGCCTCAAATTGCAGCATAGAAATCTTGTACAATTTTTATTTTTCCAAACATTAAAGTAATTAAGCATGTGGCCAACTTCATATTTTTCAAGATCACTTAATGTAAGGGCAGATCGCTCTGAAATCAGGAAAACCAGATGATTAGTTGTTGCAGAAATCCAGAGGGTGTTCATGGTTCTCTTTAGAGTGGAAGCAGTCAGGACAGAAAGAAGTGGACAGACCTGAAATTAAGGCAAGACGACTTATTTGCTTATCTAACTTTTAAAAAATATTTATTTACTTATTCCCTTTTGTTGCCCTTGTTATTTTTTTGTTGTAGTTATTGTTGTCATAGTTGTTGGATAGGACAGAGAGAAATGGAGAGAGGAGGGTAGGACAGAGAGAAGGAGAGAAATATAGACACCTGCAGACCTGATTCACTGCCTGTGAAGCGACTCCCCTGCAGGTGGGGAGCCCAGGGCTCAAACTGGGATTCTTCTGCTGGTCCTTGGCTTTGCGCCACCTGCACTTAACCTGTTGCGCTACCTCCCAACTCCCTGCTTATCAAATTTAAAGAAATGAAAAATGACTTCTGAGCTTTTACCTTTAAAAACTAGGTGCTTTATGGGATATTTACAAGTAGTAGTGAAAATGGAAGAGAACTCAGGATACAGGTTAGAAACTCCTCAGCACTGAAAAAAACTATGATGCTGTGGTCTTTCTCTATCTATCTCTACCTTACCTCATAAAAATTAATTAATAAAAAAAATTAGGATGGGGTGAATAGCATAATGGTTATGCAAAGAGATGCTAATGCCCGAGGTTTCAAAAATTAAAATACATTATCTATCCCACTAATTTTGAAATAGATTTCACAATGTATATTTACAAATGATCAAATTAAAATAGGGAATTCTGTAGTAGTTATAATTGTGACAATAAAATTCTGCCATGTTTTATGTACAATTTGAGAGACATAACTCTTAATAATCTTTAGTAATATACTTAGATGCCAGTATCAAAATTCAACCCACAAAACCCAGCATAGAAAGTTGTCCCCCAGAGACATCTTTGTGCTTAGACTGGGATACACAATGCGATTTGAAATATATAGGAAGATTGCAAAGTGTAAATGACTATTCCCTCAAAAAATAAAAAAAAGAATTAAAACAATCTAAGAATTAGATACCATGTAACCAGTCATGTACAAGTATCCCTCCTAGAGGTAACGTGCCTTTTGTCAGAGCATCTACCCAGAAAACATTGTCTGAAGTCTCAATCTGGTTGTACTGTTCTGCAGGAACAGGAAACTCTTCATCAGTGTGCCTTATAGAATGCCTTGATAACATCAGCCAACAGTGAACTGAGAACACGCCTTCTGGTCACATACACATCATAGATGAAAAGGTAATAAAGGCAGGAATTCTGTGCTCTCATTAACAACAACAGAAAAGAAAGGCATGCAGAATAATAATAAAAGTCATCTTCTTGGATTAAATATATTCATAAGAGGGATGTGAAAATGGGATAACTTACCATCACAAGTGTATGTTAGGAGAAATCAATTCTCATTCTGAAGAGATGCTCCTAAGAATGATCTCCCTGAGCTGTAAGCAATATATCAGTATTTCAGTCCTAAGCACTGTTATTCTTTAAACATAACGAATGTATCAGAACCCAGAACTTAAAGAAAGATGATTAGCAAAGATTTCAGGATATAAAATAACAACAAAATAAAAACTTAGCATACATTTTTAAGTTTACCATATATTCTGTTTGTATTCATTTCCTAGGACTGCTGTAATAGGTTACCACAGACTGAATGGTTAAAAACACCAGAAATATATAGTTCTAAAGATTTGAAGTCTTAAAAGTTGTTAGAATACTGCTTTCTCTGCAAGCTTTAAAGGGAGAAATCTTTGCTTGTCTCCTCTAGTTCTTGGTGTTGTCTGGAAATACTTGCTGTTCCTAAATTTGCAGATGCCATTGCTTCAACATGTACTTTTGCTATCACATGGATGTCCTCATTACTTATATATAAACATTTCCCTCCTATTGTACTGATAACAGTTAATTCATTATGACGTAATCTGAACTTGGTCATATCCACATTTATCTAAATAAGGATACATTCACAGATTCTGAAGGTTAGGGTTTCAACATACATTTTGTGAGATGACACAATTCAACCTACTGCATTATTAATTTAAAATACTCATTCACTTAAAAATATATATTGAGCATGGTCCGGGAAGTGGTGCAGTGGTAAAGCTTTGGACTCTCAAACATGAGGTCCCGAGTTTGATTCCTGGCAGTACATGTGCCAGCTGGTTCTTCCTCTCTCCTCCTATCTTTCTCATAAATAAATAAAATCCTTAAATATATATATATTTAGGAAGGACTTCTGGGAGGCATGGCCATGGAGTAACAGGAATTGAATTGGTTCTCCCACCAAAACAGTAAACAAACAAATAAAATAAGAGACCCAAATAGAATTCATCAAGCACAGATGAAACACCTGCAGCCTCAGGCAGGTGCTCATACATGGTGGGACAAGAAGAGGTGGGGGTTGAAAGTTCAAAGTGGTCAAATCAGAGCTCTGGACAGCACAGCATGGGGCCACAGCATTTTGCATTTATGTGTAGCAAGCAGTGAGGGTAGCTTCTGGTGCTGGAGGAAAAGAGAGGGGAATTTTAAAACAATTTTTGACTTTGGGTTTCTAGCCTTCTGAATTTAAGGCAAGGACACAACAAAAACACAGAGTATTTGCTAAGATCAGACAACCCAACCCATCCCCCACCTCACCCAGTGGGAAACATAAAGGAGAGAAGCCTAGAGGTTGAAACAATATCACCACCTGCTGGCCAGCACAGTAAATGTGTAAGCAGAGAAATAGGAACAAACTACTAAGCATGCTACTTCAGACAGATATACACAAAGCAGAAATCCAAGTAATTACAGATATAGAGAGACTATCAAAGACAAGCTACAGAAAGCTCATTATGAAGACTCTCCAAGAATCTAAGCATGGTATGGAGAAACATACTAAAAGCTTGAAAGAGCATTTTACTATAGAAGTAAGACACACAAAAGAGGAACTCAGAATAGAGTTCACTAAGAAACTACAAAGCTTGAAAGAAGAAATTCATTCAAAATTCATTAAACAGGCAGAATGAAAGGAAACCTTAAAATAGAACTGCAGGGAGTGAAAGACACTCTAGGAGCACTTCAAGCTTAGGTAGAAGGCTTAGGAAGTAGACTCATACATGCAGAGGAAAGAATTTCCAATATAGAAGATACAATTAGTGTACTATTTCAATTTAAAGATAAGGGAGAAGAAAGGATTAAAAAGAATGAAGCAACTCTCTAAGAAATTACAGACTCCATCAAAAAGTTGAATATCAGAATGATAGGAATACCTGAGGATAAGAACAGTGCCAGTAGTCCAGAGTCAATTTTCAAAGTAATTTTAGCTGAGAGTTTACCTCCTTTAGGCAATCCTCAGAATATACTTATTCAAGAGGCAGATCATTCATCCAGGTACATAAATACAAAATGGCTAACACCAAGGCACATTATTGTAAGACTATCCAAACTCAATGACAAAGGAAAAAAAAACTGTAGGTTGCTAGGAAATGGAAAGAAGTTACATACAAAGGCAGAACAGGGATGGGTGGTGGTGTGCCTAGTTGAGCACACATATTACAATATACAAGGACCTGGGTTTGAGTCCCTGGTCCCCACTTGCAAGGGAAAATTTTGTGAATGGTGAAGCAGTGTTGCAGGTGTCTCTCTACCTTCTGTATCTCCCCCTCCCCTATTGATTTCTGGCTATCCTTATCAGATAAATAAATAAATATAATAAAAACTAAATTAAAAACAAAAGCAGATTTCTCTTCACAAACCTCAGAGGCAAGGAGGGAATTATATGGCATAGTCAGAGTACTAAAGGAGAGGGAATTCCAGCCAAGAATGTTGTATCCTGCAAAGCTACCCTTCAAATATAAAAAGAAATATCCAAAAACTAAAGGAATTTGACACAATTAACCTGCCTTACAAGAATTATTCAACAAAGTCCAACAAGAAAGAAGGGAGCAAAGGAATTTACATTCTAAGCAAGATGAGCAGCAATAGATTAGAACTAAGAATACAATAAAAACAGGGGAAAATAAAGCAAATAGGGAAGGGAATTAAAGGACAAAGCAGTTCTATTAAATGTTTGTTAATAAAGATCACATTAAAAAATAATTTTAAGATACACAATACTAGTTGTTACATTTAGAGTAACCACAAAACAAAACAGGGAACAGAGATTTATTGAAAATACAGGAAAAATTACTGAGCAATTACCACAGAAACTCATCCACACAAAAAGACAGAGTCAACAATTTAACAAAAACTCAAAACAAAAAATAGAATGGATGCAAGTAAACCAAAAATATCAATAAGCACCATAAATATGAATTGCCTAAATTCATCTGTCAAAAGATTCTGAGCAACAAAATGGATTAAAGAACAGGTTATACTAGTAATTACTTATACTATTTGAAACTCTTTATAAGACTATAAGAAACGCCTTGCATTCTCTTTAAGATTCTCATTTCTACTAGTCCCGGACCTCTAGGACTATGCCCATACTTCTTAATATTTCTTCTCTCTGATTACTTACCGCCATTCCACCTCTGTTGATCACAACCAAATGGCTACTTGTGATGCCATCCCACATTATGCCACTACTGAATTCTTTTTTATTTTATTTCTTTATTGGGGGATTAATGGTTTACATTCAAAAGTAAATACAATAGACTGTACATGAATAACATTTCTAAGTTTTCCATATAACAATACAACCCCCACTAGGTCCCCTGTCATATTTAATGAACCCATATTCTCCCCCCCCCCCAGAATCTTTTAATTTGGAGTAATACACCAACTCCAGTTCAGGTTCTACTTGTGTTTTCTCTTCTGATATATATTTTTTCAACTTCTGTCTGAGATGAGATCATCCCATCTTCATCCTTCTGTTTCTGACTTATTTCACTTAACGTGATTTTTCAACCTTCATCCAAGATGAGATAAAAATGATGAAGTCACAGATTTTAATAGTTGCGTAGTATTCCACTGTGTATGTATACCACAACTTACTCACCAACTCATCTGTTCTTGGACACCTGGGTTGCTTCCAGGTTTGGGCTATTACAAATTGTGCTGCTAAGCAAGGACTGCAAAAGCTGAATAAGGGCAAGAGACTGGCATACTTTAATGATGACTCTAGTCACTATCAGGCCATTCCATCATCTGGGGCCCTAATTGGGGAGTCCTGAGACTCCCAAACAGACTTGATGGGCCTAGACCTTGAATAAATCCCTCTCTCCATTGTCACCAGTCACCTCTATCAGGAACAAAATAGGCCCCTTTGTGGGTCCCCAAAGGACCTTGCCCTCACCATGGATCAACAATGGTAGAGAATGTTCCATCCTCTGAGGGAGGATGGACAACATAGTCTATGCTACATCTGAGGAAGATGGGTCGAAACTGGGGCAGCATGGAATGTTCCTACTCATGACCACAGAATGTGAGCTCAGATATAGAGGGATGTAGAGGTCACACAGGCTCCTAAGCTAATTATGGGCCCCAGGTCACATCAAATCAATGGGTTTACAGTCAACAATATTTATACCCCTTTCCCATATTAGGGAGCAACTCTCTTCCCCGAGCCAGCTTTCTGTTTCTTTTCCCAGCAATGATATCATCTCCCCAGACAATAATTAGGATTCACCTGCATATCAGATTTCAGGCTCAGGAAAAAAACAAACAAACAAACAAAACACTAGTATAGCTACAGGCCCTTTAAAATATAACTAAAATATGCTTACTAGATATCTACAAAATGGAGGACACCCCAACACTTCATCTACACTATCCCAGCCTTTAGGTCCATGATTGATCAACAATTTGTTTGGCTTTGTATATTAACTCTCTTTTCAGCCACCAGGTTCCAGATGCTAGCAGGATGTGACCAGACATTTCTGGACAGACAACCCCACGAGTGTGCCTTGGAGCTCTGCTTCCCCAGAGCCCTTCCTCACTAGGGAAAGCAAGAGACAGTCTGGGAGTATGGATTAACCTGTCAACGCCCATGTTTAGCGGGGAAGCAATTACAGAAGCCAGACCTTCCACCTTCTGCATCCCACAATGATCTTGGGTCCATATTCCCAGAGGGTTAAAAAGTAGGGAAGCTATCAGTGGAGGGGATGGTATACGGAGGTCTGGTTGTGGGAACAGTATGAAGCTGTACCCCTCTTATCCGGTGGTTTTGTCAATGTTTCCTTTTTATAAAAATTTTTTTTTAATTTGCTGCTAAGAACATATGTGTACACAGATATTTTTGGATGGGTGTATTCAGTTCCTTTGGATATATTCCCAGGAGAGGAATTTCAGGATCATGGGGTAGGTCCATTTCAAGCTCTCTGAGAGTTCTCCAGATTGCTCTCCACAGGGTTTGGATCAATTTACATTTCCACCAGCGGTGAAGTAGGGTTCCTTTGACCCCACAATCTCTTCAGCAATTGTTGCTCCTACCTTTTCTGATGTAGGACATTCTCACAGGAGTGAAGTGGCATCTCATTGTTGTCTTTATTTGCATTTCTCTAACAATCAGATACTTGGAGTATTTTTTCATGTGTTTCTTGGCCTTTTGCATCTCTTCTGTGGTGAACATTCTGTTCATGTCCTCTCTCCATTTTTGGATGCGGTCATTTGTATTCTTGTTGTTGAGTTTGGCAAGCTCTTTATATATTCTGGTTATTAGCCTCCTGTCTGATGTATGGCATATAAAGATCTTCTCCCATTCTGTGAGGGGTTCCTTGGTTTGTGTAGTGGTTTCTTTTGCTGTGGAGAAGCTTTTTAATTTGATGTAATCCCACAGGTTTAAACTTGCCTTAGTCTTCTTTGTAATTGGGTTCATTTCATTGAATATGTATTTTAAATTTATGCAGAAAAAAGTTCTGCCAATATTTTCCTTTAAGTATCTGATAATTTCTGGTCTAACATCCAAGTCCTTGATCCACTTTGAATTTACTTTTGTATTTGGTGAAATAGAGTGGTTCAGTTTCATTCTTCTGTAAGTTTCAACCCATTTTTTCCTACACCATTTGTTGAAGAGACTTTGCTTTCCCCATTTAATATTCTGAGTGCCTTTGTCAAAGATTAGATGTCCATAGGTGTAGGGATTTATTTCTGGGCTCTCAATTCTATTCCACTGGTCAGTGTGTCTAGTCATGTGCCAGTACCAAGGAGTTTTTATTATATTGGCCCTATAACACAATTTGAGATCTGGGCATGTGATGTCTCCAGTTCTGTTCTTTCTTCTCAAGATGGTTTTGGCAATTTGAGGTCTTTTCTGGTTCCAGATAAACATTTGTAGTATTTGATCTATTCTCCTAAAAAATTTGGTTGTGATCTTGATGGGGATAGCATTAAATTTGTATATGGCTCTGGGCAGTATATTCATTTTGATGATGTTAATTCTTCCAACCCATGAACATGAAATATCTTTCCACTTCTTAGTGTGTTTTTCAATTTCCTTGAGTAGTGACTCATAATTTTCAGTATACAAGTCTTTCACTTCTTTGGTTAGGTTTATTCCTAGATATTTTATTGTTTTTGTTGCAATAGTAAAAGGAATTGATTTCTGGATTTCATCTTCTTGTAACTTAGTCATTGCATAGATGAATACCACTGATTTGAATGTTAATTTTGTAGCCTTACTGCATTGCCTGATGATTTTCAAAAGCTTCTTGCTGAATTTCTTAGGTTTTTCTATGTATACTATCATGTCATCTGCAAATAGGGAGAGTTTGAATTCTCCTCTTCCAATCTGTATGCCTTTAATTTCTTGCTCCTGTGTGATTGCAAAGGCAAGTACTTCCAACACTATGTTGAATAGCAATAGTGATAGTGGGCATCCCTGTCTAGTACCTGATCTGAGGGAGAATGCTTTTCACCATTGAGTATGATGTTGGCTGTAGGTTTGCTACATAGAGACTCCACGATCTTCAGGAATTTTCCATCTATTCCCATTTTTGTAGTGTTTTGATCATAAAGAGATGTTGTATTTTGTCAAAGGCTTTCTCTGCATCTATTGAGATGACCATGTATTTTGGTCTTGCTTTTATTGATTTTGTGGATCATGTTGATTAATTTATGTATATTAAACCAACCTTACATGCCTGGATAAACCCCACTTGGTCATTATGAACAATCATTTTAATATACTGCTGTATCCGGTTGGTAGAATTTTGTTCAATATTTTAGCATCTATGTTCATCAGAGATATTGGTCTGTAGTTTTCTTTTTTGGTTGTGTCCCTGTCTGCTTTTGGTATCAAAGTGATGTTGGCTTCATAGAAGCTTTAAGGGAGAATTCCAGTGTCTTCAATCTTTTGGAATACTTTTAAAAGTAGAGGTATTAATTCTTCCTTGAAGGTTTCATAGAATTCATTTGTAAAACCATCTGGTCTAGGACTTTTATTCTTGGGAAGGTTTTTGATAACTGTTTCAATTTTGTTGGCTCTGATGGGCCTGTTCATATTATTTAGTTCCTCTTTACTTAATTTTAGAAGTTTGTAGGTATCTAGGAACTCTCCATTTTTTCCAGGTTCTTTAGCTTGATGGCATATAGTTGTTCAACAAAGCTTCTCCGGGTATATTGAATTTCTGTGGTGTTTGTCATGATATCTCCTTTTTCATTTACAATCTGATTTATTTGTGTCATCTCCCTTTTTTGTTTTGTGAGTATGGCTAAAGATTTATTGATTTTGTTCACTCTTTTGAAGAACCTACATTTATTTTTATTGATATTTTGTATGGTTTTCTTATTTTCAATTTTATTTATTTCTGCCCTAACTTTAGTTAATTCTGTCCTTCTGATTGCTTTAGGGTTTCTTTGTTCATCTTCTTCTTGGTCTTTAAGGTGTGCAGTCAGGTTGTTTATTTGTACTTTTTCTTGTTTCCTAATGTGTGCTTGTATGAACTTCCCTCTCAGTATTGCCTTAGCTGTGTCCCAAATATTTTGATAGCTTGTGTCTTCATTTTCATTGAACTCTAGAAAAATTTTGATTTCTTCCTTGATTTCCTCTTTGACCCACTAGTTGTTAAGTCCCACATTTTGGGACTATTACTAAACTTTTGTTGATTGTTAAGTGTTAATTTAATTCCACTGTGGTCTGAGAAGATGCTTGGAATGATTTCAATGCTCTTGAATTTGCTGTTGCTGTCTTTGTGGCCTAACATATGGTCTATTTTTGAGAATTACCCATGTGGACTTTAGTATAATGTGTATTCTAGTTTCATGGGACGCTTGACTCTGAAAATGTCCAATAGTTCTAGTTTATCTATCTCCTCATTTAACTTCTCTTATTTCTTTATTGATTTTCTGCCTAGATGATCTGTCAAGCTGAGATAGTGGGGTGTTGAAGTCCCCTACTATGACAGTGTTGCTGTTAATATATTACTGTAGCTCTTACAATAGATGTTTGATGTATTTAAATGGCTTCTCATCGGGTGCATAGATGTTAATAATTGTTAAGTCCTCTTGGTTGACTGATCCTCTGAGCATTAAGTAATGTCCATTTTTTATTTTAAAGTCTATTGTGTCAGATATGAGAATAGCTGTTCCTGCCCTTTTGTGTGGGCCATTGGCTTTTATGATAGTTTTACATCCTTTCACTTTGAGTCTTTGTTTGTCTTGTTGAGTTTGATGGGTTTTCTGTAGACAGCATATTGTTGGATTGTATTTTCTGATCCATCTTCCTACTCTGTGTCTTTTAATAGGTGAATTCAGGCCATTTACATTTCTTGATATCAAAGATTGAAGATATTTTAATGTCATCCTTATAGATTTTTAGACTGTTCTTATATATGTCATATTTATGGTATTTTGACTGTTTAAAGGAGACCTTTCAGAACTTCTTTCAGGGAAGGCTTGGTTATAGTTGATTCTTCCAACTGTTGCTTATCTGAGAATGTTTTTATGCCTACATCTAGTCTGAATGACAGTTTATCAGGATACAGTAGTCTTGGTTGAAAGTCTTTCTCATTGAGCACTTGATAAATATCTTGCCTTTCTCTTCTGGCCTATAGTGTTTGTGAGGAGAAGTCTGCTACTAATCTTACCAGTTTTCCTCTGTAGGTGTTTCTTCTCTTGCAGCCTTCAGGATCCTTTCTTTATCCTTATTCTTTTCCATTTTAAATATGATGTGTCTTGGTGTCTTTAAGTCTGGGTTAATTCTGTTAGGCACCCTCTGGACTTCTTGAACCTTTGTGTCTTTAATTTTGTCTAGACTAGAGAAATTCTCAGCTATTATGTCCTGAAGAATGCTTTCTTCCCCTCCCTCCCTTTCTTCCTCTGGTAAGCCAATAATGTGTTTATTATTTCTTTTAAAGTCATACCATATGTCTCTGTTGTTGTTTTCAGTATATCTTAATCTGTTTTTGATATTTTACTTCTTTTTTTAGTTTTCTCTAGTTCGTCCTTGATCATGCTAATTCTGTCTTCAGCTTCATTGATTCTATTCTCTCTCCCCTCTACTCTTTTCTGGAGTTCATATATTTGGTTACTCTGTTCTGATACTGTTTTAGCTTGTTCAGCTACTTGTGTTCTTAACTCAGCTATTTCAGCTCTCAACTCTCTAGTAACTAGAGATTAGTGTTTTCTTCCAGAGTCTCTTTTGTTGTTTCTGCATTTATGATGGTATTTTGTTCAAACTCTTTATTTACTTCTGTGACTATTTCCTTAACAAGCTTTTGGAGGTTGACCTCACTATTTTGTAGTTCTATCTTTGGAGGGCTTTCGGCTGGATTCTTGTCCTGGTTCATTTCTCCAGTATTTCTTCTTTTTGGTTTCACCATTCTATATAGTATGTTATGAGTTTCCTCTCTCAATAATTTTCAAATTATTAATCACCCTTGCATGGATTGACTTGTGTCTAAGTAAGGTACTTAAATAGTTCACAGTTGTGGAAATAAACAGTTGTTTCAATATTATTTCAATGTCCATGAGCCACATGTGTTTGCACTCACTGGTGGTCTGGTTGATTCCTGAAGTTGTTCTAGTCCTGCTTTGTTGTGGTCCCAGGTGGTCTTCTTTGATATTTCTGGTTGGCCCTGCTGCTACTGAATTCTTAACTGTGTACTGTAGCTAGAGATACTGAGCCTAAAATGTAAACCTTAAAACTCTTCAATATGGGAGTCAGGCAGTAGTGCAGTAGGTTAAGTGCAAGTGGCATGAAGCACAAGGATCCCAGCGTGAGGATTCCAGTTCGAGCCCCCAGCTCCCCACCTGTAGGGGAGTAGTTTCACAAGCAGTGAAGCAGGTCTGCAGGTGCCTTTTTCCCCTGCTTTGTCTTCCCCCCTCTCTGTTTCTCTCTGTCCTATCTCACAATGACAATATCAGTAATAACAATAAAAAGACAAGGGCAACAAAAGGGAAAATAAGTAGATTAATTAATTAAAAAGTCATAAAAAAAAACCTCTTAAATATTGGTGAGATCCTCCCTATCACATGGGACAACCTACATCCATGTTAGATGGCACATTATTTAACAAAGTTACAGATACTAGATATAGTCCATGGTTTAGTGTACTGGGTACAGGTGAACATGAATCCATAAACAAGGGATAACTATATAATTCAAAGTAATATATCTTAATAGTCTTTGGTAATTAGTCTTAGAGCAAACAAACCTGAAATCCTAGTTGAAGTGCCTAAAGAAGGCATCATAAATTCTCTAATTGATTATACTTAGACTTAGACCAAATTAGCTTGGCAATCTAGCAGAAAGGCTCAATGAATACAGATCCAAGAGAAAAAAATTCTGATTAGGTACAACAAATGACACTCAATGCTCAAACAACTTGGAAAATGTCTAAGGTCATCAGATAGAGGTCTACATAAGTTAGATAAGAGCAAGAAACTAGCTCACTTAATAATGGTCCCTTTTGGTCAATATACCATTTTATCATCTGGGCCCTAGTCATGGAGTCCTTAGGTTGCCACACAAATGTAATGGGCCTAGAACTCTAAAACTCTAATGTACCCCTCTATGCACCATCACTGGTCACTTCCATCAGGAACATCTTCATAAGCCTTCTTGTGGGCCTTCCCAGGACCTTGCTCTCATCCTAAATCAGCAATAGTAGGGACTTCTCCAATATCTGAAGGGAGACTGGGATATTCTGCCCTGCCACTTGAGGAAGACTAGTCCTGAAATGAGTGCAACCTGCAATGTTCCAGCTGTTACCATGAGCTGCTAGCTCAAACCAATAGGGACTAAGAGGTTACACAGGTTCTGGTGCCAAATAAATATATATATTGGTGGGAAGTGGGAGCTTGAACCCAGGTCCTTGAGCACTGCAACATGTGCACATAACCAGGTGCATGACCACTCGGTCCCTATCCATAGATTTTTTTAATTTTAAGAATGGGAGCTACTCACTGCCATAATCCAACTTTCTATCCCTTTTCACTACTCTAACACCATTTTTCTCAGACAACATTTTTATCCAATTTCACACTGGCTATCAAACATAAGCAAAATTACCATAGTTGAAGGCCTCTAGAAACATGCCTAAAATGGACTTCCCAGCTTTCTTCCATCCTAAGATCCTTAATCTTGTCTTCTCTGTTCTTACTTTTTTTAAAATTTATTTTATTTTATTTATTCCCTTTTGTTGCCCTTGTTGTTTTATTGTTGTAGTTATTATTGTTGTTGTCGTTGTTGGATAGGACAGAGAGAAATAGAGAGAGGAGGGGAAGACAGAGAGGGGGAGAGAAAGACAGACACCTGCAGACCTGTGAAGCGACTCCCCTGCAGGGGGGGAGCTGGGGTTCGAACCGGGATCCTTATGCTGGTCCTTGTGCTTTGCGCCACCTGTGCTTAACCCGCTGCGCTATAGCCCGACTCCCTTGTTCTTACTTTTCAATTCACATGCCTCTTCCACTTACTTCACCCCCTTACAACAATATAAATTATACTGAGCCTATGAAGACATATACCTAGCACTAATCAATGCTTATAAAATAATTTTTATATTGTCACCTTACTATCTAGACATATTTTATCAATACACATATAAATGTTTTATTTTTATTAGTAATTTAATATATGTTTACAAGATTGTAAGAGGTATAATTGTAATAGTGGTGTTATTCCATACAGTTCCCACGACCAGAATTCTGTGTCTTTTCTCCTCCACTAGAAAATTCCCTCTTAGAAGAACTTCAAACAAATATCTATATAAATTAATTAGAAAGCATAAAAGAACTTCAGAGTTCACTAAGCAGTTAGATAACATGAAAATAAAATTTTCAAACAGAATTGTAAGAAGTGAAAGACACTTTGAGTGCAATACAAGCTCAAGTAGAAAGCTTAGGAAATAGACTACCTTATGCAAAATAAAATTGACCTAATCTAGAAGATACAATTAACCCACCCTTCCCACTTTATCTGACCCATCATGGACAGAGCTAGAAGGATTCTGTTAAGTGAACTTAAGTCAGAAAGGTAAAGATGAGTATGGGATGATCACACTCAACAGAAGTTGAGAAAGAAGAACAGAAAGCTAAACTAAAACAGGATCTGATTAAATCGAGGGTAGGACAACAAAGTAAAAACCCTGTGGTGAGGGGAGGGTAGACATGCTGCTTCCTGGGTGAAGGGGGTGTAGGGGGGTGTAATGGGACACAGTCTTGGTGGTGGGAACGGTGTTTATGTACACTCCTATTAAAGTGTAGTTATAGAAACCACTATTCAATATCAGAGGGGAAAAATTGATCATATGTCTAAAACTTTTTAAAACACAGACCGAGTCTTTCTTTTTTCTTGTTACTTTTTTTTCTTTTTTCTTTAAGAAAGGATTAATTAACAAAACCGTAGGGTAGAAGGGGGTACAACTCTACACAATTCCCACCACCCAATCTCCATATCCAACCATGTCCCCTGATAATTTTCCCATTCTCTATCCCTCTGGGAGCATGGACCCAGGGTCATTGTGGGTTGCAGAAGGTAGAAGGTCTGGCTTCTGTAATTGCCTCCCAGCTGAACATGGGCGTTGACTGGTAGGTCCATACTCCCAGTCTGCCTCTCTATTTCCCTAGTAGGGTGGGTCTCTGGGGAAGCAGAACTCCGGGACACATTGGTGGGGTCTTCAATCCAGGGATGCCTGGCCAGCATCCTGATGACATCTGGCACCTGGTGACTGAAAAGAGAGTTAACATACAAAGCCAAAGAAATTGCTGAGCAATCATGGACCCAAAGCTTGGAATAGTGGAGAGGAAGTGTTAGGGGGGTACTCACTGCAAACTCTAGTGTACTTCTGCTTTCAGGTATATATTTTGCAGTAGTTTACAGATACGTGTGAATATATGCTCTCTCTCACAAAAAATGGTGTATATCTAGGTTTGGGGACTTTGTTAGAAAGTGAACAACCTGAGATGGAATTAGAGTATACTATGAAAGGAAAGGTCTCACCCGAGTAATGAAGCTGAAGGGTTGTCATTCCACACGTGAAGTCTCTGGACACAGTCTGAAGTGAAGCATGTTGAGGTGGCAATCATTGCGTTGGTTAGGTTGTGATTGGCAGATGCAATATTATTTTATATGGATTGGGAGAGGCATATAGGAAAGTGGGCCCTATCCAAGGGTTCCGGGACTAGGGGAAGTAGAGGCTCTATAGTGGAGATGTGAGGTTCCTGCTTTCTTAGGGTTCAAAAAGACAATCAATAGTTAATGTTATCATCATATTAATTGGTAATTGGGTTAACTTTGAAAAGTCTTTTGTTAGGGTTTGCTGTACAGTACCCAGTATCTTGTATATAGCTGTGCTATTGGTTACTTCTGATCTACTTGGTCTAGGCTTCTTAGAGAGTCTGCATATCAATTACACAGCCTATATATTTAAAAGATTCAGTTTGTGTTTTGAAAAACTTTGAGACATACAATTAACTTTCCCCCTCATATTAATTAACTAGAGATTTATACGACTACATTTTACTAGGAGTGTACATAAAGACCATTCCCACCACCAAAAGACTGTGACCCATCAATCCCACCCACTCCCACCCCCCACTAGCCCAGGAAGCTGCATGTCTCACCACAGGGTTTTTACTTTGGTGCCCGACTTACAATTTGGTCAGTTCCTGCTTTTAGTTTCTCTTTCAGATATTCTTCCTCAACTTCTGTTGATGAGTGGGATCATCCCATACTCATCTTTATCTTTCTGACTTAGCTCACTTAACATAATTCCTTCTAGCTCTGTCCAAGATGGGTCAGAGAAGGTGGGTTCATTGTTCTTGATAGCTGCATAGTATTCCATTGTGTATATATACCACAGCTTTCTCAGCCATTCATCTGGTGATGGGCACCTGGGTTGCTTCCAGGTTTTAGCTATTATGAATTGTGCTGCTATGAACATAGGAGTACACACCTCTTTTTGGTTGGATGTTATGGAGTCCTTGGGGTATAAGCCCAGGAGAGGAATTACTGGATCATATGGAAGGTCCATGTCTAGCCTTCTCAGAGTTTTCCAGACTGTTCTCCACAGAGGCTGGACCAATATACATTCCCACCAGCAATATAAAAGGGTTCCTCTGTCCCCACATCCTCTCCAGCATTTGTTGCTGCTGTCCTATTTGATGTATGCCATTCAACAGGAGTGAGGTGGTATCTTAGTGTTGTCTTAATTTGCATTTCTCTGACAATCAGTGACCTAGAGCAGTTTTTCATATGTTTGTTAGCCTTTTGGATCTCCTCTGAGGTGAATGTTTTGTTCATATCCTCTGCCCATTTTTGGATGGGGTAATTTGCTTTTTTGGTGCTAAGTTTGCTGAGCTCTTTATATATTTTGGTGATTAGTTTCTTGTCTGATGTATGGCATGTGAAGATCTTCTCCCATTCTATGAGGGGTCTCTTTGTTTGTTTAATAGTTTCTTTGGATGTGCAGAAGCTTTTCAATTTGATGTAGTCCCATTGGTTTGTTTCTGCTTTAGTCTTCCTTGCAATTGTGTTTGATTCATCAAAGATGTCCTTGAGGTGTAGGTGGGAAACTGTTTTACCAATGTTTTCCTCTAAGTATTTGATTGTTTCTGGTCTGACATCTAGGTCTTTGATCCATTTGGAGTTGATTTTTGTTTCTGGTGAGATAAAGTGGTTTAATTTCATTATTCTGCATGTTACAACCCAGTTTTCCCAGCACCATTTATTAAAGAGAGCCTCCTTTTTCCATTTAATACTATGGGCCCCTTATCAAAGATTAGATGTCCATAGGTGTGGGGATTTATTTCTGGGCTTTCAATTCTGTTCCACTGGTCTGTGTGCCTATTGTTGTTCCAGTACCATGTTGTTTTGATGATGATGGCTTTATAATATATTTTAAGGTCTGGGAGTGTGATGCCTCCATTTCTGTTTCTTTTCCTGAAGATTGTCTTGGCAATTCTAGGTGACTTCAGGTGTGGAATGACAACCCTTCAGTTTCATCACTCGGGTGAGACCTTTCCTTTCATAGTATTCTCTAATTCCATTCCAGGTGTTCCATTCCCCAATAAAGTCCCCAAACCTAGATATAAACCAGGTCCCCTGAGATAGAGCATATGTCCATAAACCAGGAAAAAATATATACCTGAAAGCAGAAGTACACAGAATTCTGCAGAATACCCTCCCGATACTTCATCTGCACTATTCCAGCCTTTAGGTCCATGATTGTTCAACAATTTGTTTGGCTTTGTATGTTAACTCTCTTTTCAGCCACCAGGTCCTGGATGCCAGCATGATGCCGACCAGACTTCCCTGGACTGATGACCTCACCAATGTGTCCTTGAGCTCTGCTTCCCCAGAAATGCACCTTACTAAGGAAAGAGAGAGGCAGACTGGGAGTATGGATCAACCAGTCAACAACCATGTTCAGCGGGGAAGCAATTACAGAAGCCAGACCTTCCACCTTCTGCAACCCACAACGACCCTGGGTCCATACTCCCAGAGGGATAGAGAATGGGAAGGCTATCAGGGGAGGGGATGGGATATGGAGACCGGGTGGTGGGAATTGTGTGGAGTTTGTACCCCTCCTATCCTATGGTTTTGTTAATGTCTCCTTTCTTAATAAAAAATAAATAAAATTAAAAAAGAAAGTGAAAGACAACAACAACAAAAACAATTAACCCACTCTTTCAAATTAGAAGTGAGGGAGAGGAAAATTTCCCCCAAAATGAAGACACTTTCTTTGAAATTGCACATTCCATCAAAAGGTTGAGTGTAAGAGTGATAGGAATTCCTGAAGAACAAGAGAGTTTGAAAGGAACAGAAACCATAATTTGAGAAATTATAGTTGAGAATTTTCCTCACAAGAGGCAGAGTGTACACCTAGGTAAAATAATGCAAAGTGACCTACACTAATGAACATCACTATAAAACTATCAAAAATCAATGACTGTTGGTATGCATGAGACCCCTTCTGTTTCATTTGGTTTAAATTCCCCCTGCTTAACACTATTCTATTTACATAACCACTTCATTCTATTTACATAACCATTGTTAACAAGTTCCACCCTCCCTCCAGGGCATTTGTGGTTCAGTGATAGGATTTTCGCTTAATCTGCCCCCTCTTTGTCACACACTCTGATTTTCATCAGTCACTTTTCTCTCCACCCTCTCTATGTCACATCCTGTTTCCACCCTACTTGGGAAGTATATATAAAGACAGCATTGTGAGTTTTACGGTACCTACCTAGAGTTTAGCTTAGCTCAGCTGCATCCTGCATGAATAAAGAGATACTGCCTACAGCTCAACCATGAGTCCCTGGTCGTCTGTTACCCGCCCGTGAAGCCAGCCCGGCGAAAACAACATAACCCGTCGAAAACAACAAATGACAAGAAAATAATTTTGCAAGTTGCCAGAGAAAGGAAAGAAGTTACATACAAAGGTAGAGTTATCACACTTTTGTCAGACTTCTCTTCACAAATTCTAGAGATAAAGAGAGTGTAGAAAGTACTAAAAGGGAGGGAATTCCAGTCATGAATCTTGTATCCTGAAAAACAATCCTTCAAATATGAGGGGGAAATAAATGTCTTCTGAAATATCCAAAAGTTAAAGAAACTTTCCATCATCAACCTGTCTTTATGAAAGTTACTGAAAGAAGTTCCACAAAAAAAAAAAGGAAACAAATAAATACATGTTCTAAGAAAGGTGAACAGCAGTAGACTAGAACTAAGAACATAACTGAAAGAAAAAGGAGGTGCCAGGCCATGGTGCACTTGGTTAAACATTCACATTACAGTGTGCAAGGACTGGGGTTCAAGCTCCTGGTCCCCCACCTGTAGGGGAAAAGCTTCACTAGTGGTTGAGCAGGGCTGCAGGTCTCTCTATCTATCTTCTTCTTCCCTCTCAATTTCTGCCTGTCTCTGTCCAATAATAAATAAATAAAAATATATTTTTAAAAAAGGACAGAACACAAAACATCAAAGGGGAGGGAATTAATGGACAAAGCAGTTCTATGGAATGTTGATTAATCAAGACCAACTTAAAAGAGACTTTTTAGATATAATATGTTATTATACTTATGGTAGACACAGTACAAAAGAAGGGACAGAGGTTTATAGAAAGTAGAAGAGAAATCAGTGAGGAATTCATGACAGAAACTCATCCACACAAAATGGCAGACAGAAATAAATGGACAAAGAATCAGCAATTTAAAACAAACTCAATACAAATCAGAATGGATGTAAGTAAACCACATATAGCAGTAATAATCCTAAATGTGAGTGGCCTATATTCACCTGTCAAAAGACTCAGAGTATCTAAATGGATTAAAGAACAAGATCCATCTATCATATGTCTTTGGGAAACACAAATCTGAAGAAAAGACAAACAGCAGCATAATTCAAAGGTTGAAGCAAAATATTACAAGCTAAAAATTCAGAGAAAAAGGGGGGTAGGAACAGCTAATCTGTTTGAAGATTATTAAAGTATTCAGATCAGTTTGCTGACTTATAAAATTTTGCTGTGGTTTCTAGGACAAAGTTATGTGACCAAGTCATAGAAAGTTGGTTCTCTCCCAGAAAACAAATTTTACAACAAAATAACTCAACAAATTTCATCAGAGAACAACTGGGATTTCTTATGAAGAAGGAACATCACTATCTGAAGGTTGTTGATAGTATAAAGACAGCAGGAGGGGAGAGAGAGAAAAAGGACTCAAGCAGTAGCAAGGGAACACATCGCCGCTGGGTGCCATGTTTATAATCACTTCAAATATATATGGTATATTTAAAGGGACTGTATCACTTAAAATGAGCTATGTAATACTTTTAGAGCTGTAGAAGTCGCAGACTTGAAGCAAAGTCCAGGGAATTGTTCAGAGGAGTCATGGAACAGAATATAGTATCCTTGTGAAATCATGGAAACCTGTTAAACTCTAAGGTGTAGCAGCTGCCATAGAAGACCTGGTGATCAGGATCAGACTGCCCTGCAAGAAAAGTGACTCTGACCTCACGAGAGTTCTTACATTCAGAAAATGTCTGGGCAGAGAAGAAGGTTTGGGATAACTCCCCTTCCCCACCAACTATGCCCCCCCCCCCAAATAATCTAGGTTCTATTTAAGGGACTTCTGACACCACAATACTATTCCACTTCAAATCTTCTACCCTCCTTCCATTATTCACATACAAAGTAAAACCCAGCACTTATGAGAAACAACAGAAACCAAAACAGAGGGATAAAACTATGAAGACACTGGTTCTGCAAAATCTAAAGGAAGCACAAAAAATTAATGATTTAAATCCAAGAGAGATATCAGGAAAAGAGTTTAAGAAATACACTATCAGGAAATTTGAAGAAATATAAAGTCCTCAATTTAATATGGAGAAATGGATTAAGAAGAAATCCATGACATTGTAGACTCCACTGATATGAAAATGGAAAACTTAAAAACTGAATTTTGGTGTATAAAGGACATTTTGAATGAGTAACAGTCTAAAATAGCAAATCAAGGAAGCAGACTTGTCCATGTAGAAGAGAGAATGTCAGAAATAGAAGACAAACCAGCCACAGACTTTGATTTCAAAGTAAAAAGGGGAAAAAAAAAGATTTAGGAAAAATAACAACTCTTTGAGAGACTGAAGATTCCATCAGAAACAAACAATGTATATATCAGAAGTATAAAGAAATAGAAAGAAGAGAACAAAAAAGAAACCATATTCAAAGAAATAAAAGTAGAAAAATTTCCAAATCTGGAATATATTTAGGATTTAGATGTTCAGGAAACAGAAAGGACACCCAAATTTATAAGTCAAAATAGCCCTACACCAAGACAAATCATTGTGAAACTATAAAAAATAAAGGACAAAGAAAAAATTACAAGGTGACAGGGAAAAGAAAAAAGTGACTTATAAAGACAATATAATCAGATTGTATCCGATTTTTCTACAGGAAGCATGGAGGCAAGGAGAAAGTGAAGTGGCATATTCTGGATTTTAAAAGAAAATGTCTGCCATCCACACATAATTAACATATAGCACATTTACACACATATAGTATTTTATGTCTTGTTAACTTATGTAATTTTCTCTCTAGTACTTTTTAATTTTTCTTACAACTTTAAAAAACATTCTTATTATATATCTTGAGGTTCTTTAAGTTGATGTTTATGTTCAAGTACACTTGTTGCTATAGTTTACATATGTTACCAAATGACCTGCATTTTTCCTGAAAAGCAACTACTATATGGTTTCATTCATATATACAACATAAAGAACTGAAACACATAAACACATTTTAAAAAGAATGACAAACTTTAGTTAAGACTTTCTAAAAACTATGGTGGCTATTGTTGGAAGGAAGAGGAGAGATCCTGGGGGAGAGAACACAGAACTGTGCTATGGGTATTTAGCATAGTAAATAAGCTTGAGGCTGAATATAACTTTTATATCTACAGTTTTTCGGGATTTTTTCTAGAAAATTTAATTATTATGTAAATTAACTTCTATTTGTTTATTATAAATTTGTCAAAATCTATATTTTTTCTACAAATAATATGAAGTATATGTTAAAGAAACAAGGAACATTTAACACTCAACAAAGTGATGCACAGTAAAAACAGACTGTAATCTTATGATCTTTCAAACCATTATCAAATCACTAATAAAATAATTTTTAAAAGTTATTATTATTTTTCTTTAATTTATGGTTCTATCTTCATTATGTAGCCCTAAAATACTCAGTATAGTAAATAAGCTTGTAAAGAATATAATTTTTATATCTATAATTTTTTCAGAATTTTCCCAGAAAATTACATTATATAAATTAACTTCTACTATTTATTATAAATTTGTCAAAATTTGTATTTGTATAAATACTTCTTACAGTCACTGCATTTTTGACAGATTTCAAAGGTGCATTTTCTTGACACAATCTATATGCATGCTGTGTCTTGCCAGTTTGTTTGATTTCTTCTGAATGTCAGAGACTAACACACCCTGACATATTAGAGCAGAGCCTGATTCCATGCTGAAGAGGAGTCAGCAACTTAAAATGGCAACCTAACCATTATGAGATTGAGATCTGACAATCACATGCTGTACTGTAAGTTCCTCTATAGGAAGCAGATACTTAAGACTAAGCCCAAGAGTCAAGACTGTCATGACAAGAGAGGTAGTTGTGTAGGTTGAGACCAGGTTGAGTGGTACTTCATATTCTCAAACTTCTCGTCTCTAAAAATTAGTAGGGGGTGGTGGGACTTTAAACATAATATATGAATTCTATTTTTTAGAGCACTCCCAATTCTATGAGGTGAAAGCACAGGAAGTAAACATGGGTTTTTACCATTTTTTACTATGGAACTTTTTGGGTCTAAATTTTTATTTTAAAGGCATAGAAATTAACTCATTGTAAAAAGCGAGGTTCAAGGAAGTCACAAAGTCTAAATCAAAATCGAATCTTTTAACTTACAAATAAAAACTCTAATATAATTATCCTTTGAGCTTTGAGTTCTTGAATTTGTATATAAGACGACATAACTATAAAGGTTTTATCTGTTTTTTTTTTTGACAAGATCATATTATACCTTGAGTAAATGCATTACAATGAATTCTTAGAAAACACCTAGATATCAACTTGTGTCATATTTTTAAAATTTTTCCATATTTTTTGAACTTCCAGACTTCTTTCCATGAGGACTGACAATTCTTCTTTGGGGTTTCTATCTAATGGAAGACAAAAACACTTGTCCAAATGTTCAAATGCACAATCCAAATGTTCATAACAGATAAGTGGATCAGGAGGTTGTGGTATCTATATACAATAAAATAGCACTTAACTCTAAGAAAAAGTGAGGCCTTGTCTTTTGCTCAAACAAGAATGAAATTAGAAGGATGAATGCTAAGAAAAAATAAGTCAGAAGAAGGACGAAGGCCAGATAATCCCACTCATAGGTGGAATCTAAGCATCAATGCCAGGAAAAATATAAAGTGAAACTTAAACAGACTATGATTTATCATAGCAGAGTCATAGAATTATAGAGACTTGGGAGAAGTGGGAGGTTAAGGATCAAGTGCCCAATTCTTCTTCTTCTTCTAGTGTTTGCCCTTCTTCCGTAGCCAGTCAACAGCGTCAGGTTGAGCCTGATGTAAAGTTTCGAGACCTCCTTTGAATCTGGAGAGGTGGCAGTCGTTGACTATGTGGGTCATAGTCTGTCTGTAGCCGCAGGGGCAGTTCGGGTCATCTCTGGCTCCCCAGCAATGGAACATAGCGGCGCACCGGCCATGGCCTGTTCGATAGCGATTGAGGAGGGCCCAATCATAACGTGCTAGGTCAAAGCCGGGTTGACGCTTGCAGGGGTCTGTGATGAGGTGTTTGTTCTTTACCTCAGCTGACTGCCAACTCTGTTTCCAAGAGACTGGAACAGAGAAGTTCAGTGTAGGCATAGGGGACCAGATTGGGTGACGAGACGTCAAGCGTTGGACAGGGTGGGCGAAGATATCTGTGTATATTGGCAGGTTCGGTCTAGCGTAGATGTGGGAAATGAACTTAGATGATGCCACATCCCGACGAATATCTGGCGGGGCAATGTTGCTAAGAACTGGCAGCCATGGAACCGGGGTGGAATGGATGGTTCCAGAAATTATCCTCATGGAGGAATATAATTTGGAATCGACCAAGTGGACATGGGGGCTACGGAACCATACTGGGGCACAGTATTCTGCAGTGGAATAGCATAATGCCAGAGAGGATGATCGTAGTGTGGAAGCACTCGTGCCCCATGAGGAGCTGGCCAGTCTTGCAATGTTGTTATTCCTCGCGCCCACCTTTGCTGCAGTTTTTATGAGATGTTCGTGAAATGACAGAGTGCAATCGAGAGTAACGCCAAGATAGACTGGCTGGGCTTCATGCCGGATTCTCGTATCGCCAAGCTGCACATTAATCTCACTCGAGGCCGAGGCATGGTGTAGATGGAAAACAGATGATACCGTTTTTGCAGTGCTAGGGATTAGTCGCCATTTTTTACAGTAATCAGATATCAGAGACATGTCTTCCGTGAGTGTTTCCTCAAGGATGTCGAACTTGGATGCCTGAGTTGCACAGCAGATGTCATCGGCGTAGATGAACTTCATTGAAGAAGTTTTTGGGAGGTCATTGATGTAAATATTAAATAGTGTAGGAGCCAGAACAGAGCCCTGGGGGAGGCCACTTGAGACAAGTCTCCATCTGCTAGACTTGTCACCCAGATGCACCCGGAATCTTCTGTTTTGGAGAAGAAACGATATAGTGTTGGCCACCCATGGAGGCAGGCATCTTGAGATCTTGACCACGATGCCAGACCATGTCATAGGCTGCTGTGAGATCAACAAAGACAGCACCAATCTTTAAATTCTTCTGGAATCCATTTTCAATGTAAGTTGAGAGGGCCAGGGCTTGTTCGCAGGTAGATCTTCCTGGGTGGAAACCAGCTTGGGCGGGTGATAGGAATTTCTCTGTAAGAGGAGAAATACGTGACAGAAGCAGCCTCTCAAGGAGTTTGTAACACACGGAGAGGAGAGAAATTGGTCTATAGCTGGCGGCCAGTGTTGGGTCTTTCTTTGGTTCCAAAACCGCTATTATCTTCGCAAGACGCCAAACTTTGGGCATAGACTCAGATTCCAAGATGTGGGACAGGAATGAAGCGAGCCACTTCTTTGCCGTGGGACCCAGGTTAAGAATGAGTTCTGGGGTGATGTTATCATAGCCAGCAGCTGTTCCCGGTTTAACCCTCTTCAAAACGTCTTCCAGTTCAGACAGTGTAAAGGGAGAGAGTTTTGGAGATGGACAAGATAACCGGAAGTGGGATGACCACTCATGGAAAATTTCTCTTTTCCAGTCTGGGTCGATCTTAGCACGTCCAACTTGAGTTAGGTGACTGGCCACTGAGTTTGGAGATACGGGAGGATGGGAGACGGGAGGGGGTTGGCTACCGGCACCCAGTCTGTGAAGAAGCTTCCAGGCCTTTCTACTTGAGTGGGTGAAGTTCAGACTTTCTGTGAGTTGTTGCCAGCAGGCTTGGTGTGCTGCATCCAGGGAGGCAATGAGATGGTCAGCCACATCTGGGTCGCCCGACTCAACATACTGCTTTAGTAGTTGCTCACATTCAACATCAAGACAAGGCGTATAGTTAGCACGTCTCCAACGAGGAATGGCTTGGGAAGCTGCTTTGAAGATGGCTTGGCAGAAGCGCCTGTAGGAATCTTCAGAGGGGATAGAGTTAATTGGAATTGCAGGAATAGATTTGTTGGTAAGATCACTGAACAGATGCCAGTTTGCTTTCCAAAAGTTCCATTTTTTCCGAAAGTGCCCAATGATAGATGATGACAGTTTAGTGGAGGGTGAAGTATATTAACATTTATCTTGTTAGATGTGGAACTGTACTCCTGTAACAACAATAATTCTGGTGGAAGTTGATAGCATAATGGTTATGCAAAGAGACTCATGCTTGAGGCTCCAAAGTCCCATACTCAATCCCCAGCACCACCATAAGCCAGATATGAGTAGTGCTCTGGTAAATAAATAACAATAGTAATGATAATAATAATAATTCTGTAAACCAACATCTCCTCAACAAGTAATTTTGAATAAAGGGAAATAAATGTGACACAAAAATAAACTGTCTGACTGGCAAGATCGTGCACTTGGGAAGGTGCTTGCTTTGTCATATGTGCAATCCAGGTTTGAACCTGATGCCGGCAGGGCTCAGTGATAAGGATTTTTTCCCTCTCCTTATATGTTTGACTATCTCTTTCTTTCTATTTAAATATCCCTGGAATGGTGATGCCCAGAGAGTAAAAGACAAAATAGAACTGTGGCCTATGATAAGCAGATCCACTAATTTAAAATGGGGAAACAGGTGGGGAGAGTAGAAGGGTGTTGGAAACCCAGTGGCCTATGGCAGAAGGAGATGACAATTTGGTTGTGGATGAAGTGTGCTTGCACTTGCTTTAGGGAACTATGAGACAGTAGCCCAGTGACAATATTTTTGTAAAACATTTAAAAAAAAAAAACAGAGCCAAAAAGGTTTTCCAAATAACTAAGACATGCCATATTAAATGTTTCATATTTCCCTCCTTCAGTTTCACATGTAAATTTATAATCTATTATTCTCGTGCTCTTAGGTGGATCTAAGACTTTCTTTCTTTTGAATGCTTATCAGTTTATATAGCTCTGACCTATATATAGACATCATATCTCTGGTACTTACACAAATAATTTTATTCTCAAGATACTGAGAAAACTAGGAACCAGGTGGTGGCACACCTGGTTAAGTGCACGTTACAATGCGCCAGGAGCTGGGTTTGAGCCCCTGGTTCCCACCAGCAAGGGGAAAACTTTGCAAGTGATGAAGCAGTGTTGCAGGTATCTTTCTGTCTCTCTCTTGCTTTCTAACACCCCACTCTCTCTCCATTTCTGGCTGTTACTATCCAATAAATAAAAATAATTTTTAAAAAGATACTCTGATAACAAATACTAAAAGAGTTTAAATGACTTGTCCAATTGATAGTGTTAGGACTTAAGTTTTCAGCTGTTCTTGTATGAAAGTTGCTGCTTCTACATGATAAACACATCACTTTTGCTTGGAGTCTCAGTTATAATTGTGCAGTTACATAAAAAAAAGATCCAATACCTGTTGAAAGGTACAAGAATGTTTCATCAAGCTTTTGTGCTGCTATTCATTATACTCATATGAGGAGCTTATCAACAATAAGTTTGTTATCTTCTTTTTTACCTTTGGGTTATTATTAATTCCTATCAGATGTACACTTGTATAAGGCTATGCTTTTGATAGTTGATGTTTCTATGTTTGCTTCAAAACATCCACAAACAATATTATAAGATGAAATATACCTGCCAAAATTCTTCTATTCTGGGTTTT
The DNA here is from genome assembly GCF_950295315.1 of Erinaceus europaeus. NCBI lineage: Eukaryota > Metazoa > Chordata > Mammalia > Eulipotyphla > Erinaceidae > Erinaceus > Erinaceus europaeus. The sequence goes on from NC_080165.1 coordinate 51,085,572, forward strand.
TTAAAAAATTTTTTATTAGAACAAAGAGAAGTTTAGAGAGGAGGAGAAGATAAAGAGGAGTAGAGAAAGATAGACACCTGAAGAACTGCTTCACTTATGAAACATTTATTCTGTAAATGGGGAGTGAGAGCTCGAACTCAAGTCCATGTTCTTGATAATATGCCAGGTGTGCCACCATGGGGCCCTCTGAAAATAGGGTCTTTAAAGGGGTGATTGATTTAACTGAAGTTTTCAGTACTGTCCTTTAAGTGTAGAAGTTACTTTTTCTTTTATTTAATTACAATATTTAAGTGTGCTTTCCTCATGCCTTTAAAATGTCATTTCTAATTCTCTTTCAGGAACATAAATATAATATAATATAAATATAGTAGCATGCATTTATTTCATTTTTAAGTACTTCTCCTAGGCTGTATAGGGAGTTGTACTATATTCTTATTATTATTAATACCTGAAGTTGATGATGAATGATAACACAGTATTAATACTTTGGAAAGATAGACTAAAGATCAATAGATACTTAACTCACTCTCTTTTTACATTGGGGAATAGCTTCAGTGTTTTCACCAGAAGTCAGAATCCTCCACACAGCAAGAGGAGTGTAGAGTCAGTTAGCATATTTCTGGAGTAGTAGTGTAAATCATTAAATAGACTCTACCAGACAGGAAAGCCTATCTAGATTGCAAAAATAGCACCCATCTGTTTTGAGAGCTGCTGAAATTGAATTTTAGACCTTGGAACAAAGCCGTGAAAGAAAAATCTAACTTAGGCTCTGGAGAAGCTATATAGGAGCTCCTCAGAGAATTACAAAAACATGTACCTTTTTCATTCCAAAAATAATAAGCAGGCAAAGAAGGACACTCAGTGCCAAGTTTCAAACTGAAATGAAGCAGCAGACTATGTTGAATACTGAGCTTTGACTCTTAACCTATTTCAGGGCTAATAAGACATGATTCCTAGGTTCAAAGGTTAGTGATTTTAAATGAGTCTTGACAGGACACCCCAGGCACTGAAGCAGATATTCATGACATATACTAAGCATAAATTAATTAGTAACAGTTTAAACATCTGTCTCTACATATCATTATGCAGATATACAGAGATGCACATTTATGAAATTTGAAAAACAAGGCAAAAACTCAATTGAAGTATGTTGACTGGGTTTGACAAAAATCAAAGACATGATTAGGAGGGAAATAGATGTTTTAACAGAAGTTAAACACCATTATATTTCTATTCTTGGTAATTAAATATAAGGATTAAAACTTAAAGATGAAAAAACAAGACAAAAATTACATCTTATGTCTATTGTTTAAAAGGACATGTGGTGAGGTATTTAAGATGAAGTTCCCAATTAATTTGCAAATCCAAAAATCCAGACTTCCTTCAATTTTGTTATTTCTTGCCTTCATATACAGAAATAGGAAATACTATCTTTATTTCATGTAAAATTTGCTGGGGATGAAATATCATTTTTGTATGTCATAATTAGTAATCAAAAGTTTTTGATATGTCAAATATCCAGGTAAAGTTTATTTGGCCATTTTATCATGCTATGGAAAAGACTAATGAATTATATTTATAAATATTAATTTATTATTTTTACTTTTATCCAGAGCACTGTTTAACTCTGGTTTAAGGTAGTGTTGGGGATTGAATCTGAACTTTTCATGCGACGGGCATCAAAGTCTTTTTGCACAATCGTTATGCTATCTTCCCAACCAGAGGATTAACAGATTAATCTGTTCTTCTATAAATTTTTAGATTATATTCACATATTTTTCCAACTTCTTAGGTCAGTTTCTGTAACAGAACAGTAACATTTGGATGAATCCTTTAATCACTTTGGATGATATTTGTTTTGCCTTTGCAATAACTTAACTTAAAAAATATAGGATATCTATACATATATATCATATTAAATATAATTTATTCTGATTACCAGACTAGATAAAAATAATACCATACTATATTCTGTCTATAAGAAACTTACTTTATTCTTTATCAAGTAGATTTTTACTGATTTACTATTAGCTTACAATAAAAAACATAAATTTCAAAAGTACAGCTTCCATCCTTAATACATGTCTCACTACACCCTTCACCAATACTCTAGCTCCACTGCCATTACACATGTGACCCTCTCTGCCCCCACTTTTTTTTCAGGCTCTTTGCCCTCCCTCTCCAATACCTACTATAGTTGTTAGTCTAAGAATTATGTTTGTTATAATTTGTTCATTTGCTTATTTATGCTCTATACACGAAACAGTCTAGCAACTATCTTTTATAACCTGACATCTTTTTAGCATAATCACCTCAGATTGTATCCACGTAATAAAAAGGTAAGATTTCATTATTTTGAAAGCTAAGTAATATTCCATAGAGTATATAGTACATAGTTTCTTTAGCCATGTGCTGGTAGCAATTGGGTGATTGTCATGACCTATTTTGCTATGATAATAGAGGTACATATATCTCTAGAATGAGTGCGCTCATATTCTTCAGGTAAAAGACTAGCAACTGTATTTCCAGTTGACATATTTCCTTTTTATTTTTTTTTAAGAAGATACACAAATCTGCCATCTCACCAATGAAACAAGATAGTTGCATTTTTTTCTGTGATCTTTTCAACACATTTAATCCAGTCCATTTAAAAAATAAATACTAGGGGTGGGGTAGTGCATCTGGTTGAGTACACGTTACAATTCACAAAGTCCCAGGTTCGAGCCTCTGGTCCCCACCTGCAGAAGGGAAAACTTTGTGAGTGGTGAGCAGTGCTGCAGATGTCTCTCAGTTTCTCTTCCCCATCCCTTCAATTTATGACAGTCTCTATCTAATAAATAAATAAAGATAATAAAAAATTTTAAAAATTTAAATGTAGGCTATTCTCATGAGTGTGGAGTTATATCTCATTTTAATTTATGTTTCCTAATAATTAAAGGACACTTTTTAGAAGCCTTTTTTTATCATCTATGTATCTTTTTTATAAAAATCGTTTATTCAAACGTCCCGCCTTTTTAAAATTCAATTTTTGGGGGGTTTGTTGTGCAGCTTTAAGTACTTTTTATATATTTTGGGTGCAACCTACTTATCGGATGTATGATGTGAACATATTGTTAAGTAAGTAATGAGATTTTATTTTCATTCTTCTGAGACATTTGTAGTTTTTAATGGATGTATTTATTTATTTAATTATTTATTTAGTGCTATCAGAACCTTGTGCATGTGTGATGTCAACTTTTTCAAATAGAGAAATAGAAACAGTGAGAGAGATCAAAGCACTGAAGTTTCTCCTTGTGCTGTAAAACCTCTCATGAGTTGTGTTGGGGAGTTTAAATGTGAATACGCCTACAAAAACAATTCTGTGATCAGTATTTCCTCAATAAAGTGATACTGAATTTGGAAATAAATAAATAATTCATAAGGTAATTCTTTAAATTTGAATTAAATGAACAGGGAATGTTTTATCAAAATGTATGAAACAGCTAAATTAATAACTGAAAATATGTAACAAAATTCTCATAATAAAAAATAAAGGCTTCAAATCAGTTACTTAAACTTCCACCAAATAGCAATGAAATCAGATATTTTAAGACATCTGTGAAACCATTTACTGAGATAGAGCTTAAAACTATAGTTTAATTTTTTTTTATTTGTTAATAAAAGATATACAGAGAGGAAGAGAGAGAGACCAGAGCACTGATCAGCTCTGGCTTATGGTGGTGCGGGGAACTGAACATAGGGCCTTAGAGTCTCAGGGATAAAATTCTTTTGCAAAACTATTATGCTGTGTACCCAGCCTACAAATATAATTTATCAATCTTGCATATAAATCTCAATGATTTTATATGAGTAGACACACATGCAAATATTTATTAGATCAAGAGATCAAGCATTTTAAAGCTTTTAAAAATTATATTGTTATTTTAAATAGTTAATCAAATTCTGTTAAAGATTATCAGACAGATTACAGGGCATGATTACTTTTGTGTAAACAACTTCGCTTTCCATGTACAAAGCAGTGTCAATGAAATAAAAAATAAAACTGTACACTAGGCAAAAAAATATATTAATCATTTTCTCAAACTTTATTCCCACGTTTCTTCAGCTTAATTAGCTGCAAAAGAGAGAGAGTGAGAGAAAGAGAGAGAGAGAGTTGTTTATCAGCAAAACTGAAAAGAGCTGCACTGTCAAAGGGATAGAGCTTAAAAATGTGAAGAGTTAAGGGGTCAGGCAGTAGTGCAGCAGGTTAAGAGCACATGACACAAAGCACAAGGACCAGCGTAAGGATCCTGGTTCAAGCATTTTTATTAGTGATTTAAAATATTGCTTTATAAAATTATAAGATAATAAGGGTATAATTCCACCCTGTTCCCACCACCAGAGTTCTGTGTCTCCATTCCCTCCATTGGAAACTGCAGTAGTTCTCCTAAGGTCATAGATACTGGCTGACTTTATAAATATATATTAGAGAGTGGAACAGTTCTTATCTTTGCTATTTGTTGTGAGGATAAGGTCCCTCAAAAAGGCTTATGATATTTCTGATGGAAGTGACCAGTGATGGTAGAGAGAGATCTATTAGAAGTCTAGTCCCATAGTATCTATGGGGAAATCCAAGGATTGCCTTACTAGGACCCCAGGTGACTGGTTGCCCTAGTGGTGACCAAGAAGACCATCATTAAGTGATCTTCTCTTGCCCTATCCAGCTTTTGTAGTCCCTTCTTCATCTGGAGAGCTTAGGCTTTCTCCCAGTTGTGAAAGCACTGAGTACCATTTGTTGTATTCAAACCAGTATTACGTTTAAGGGGTCTGGCCTGAAGTTAGGGATAAAATAGATGTAGAATTTTAGTGAGATATAACATCAAGTTTTTCTGTATTTACTTATTTGATAATTATAATAACAGTTGTCATAGGGACAATAGTTGTCCTTTAGTCAACATATATATAGTATCTCTCTTGGTCAGTTGTATTTGGCCAAGTGTTTCTTCTAAAGATTATCAAGAAGTGACAAATAAGCTGATGTTCTGTCAAAGCAGATTAAAAGATGGAAGAGTATATCTTTCTTTTGTATAGTTAACTGAGTAGAATGATTGAAGGAAGTAAAGTGGGGGATTGGGTAGGAGGATGTCTAGGCCTAAGAAATAAATATTTGATTAGAGAATTGATGGTGCCTTCTTGAGGCTATTCTACTTGACTGTCAATCTTATTAGGACTAAGTCTAATTATAGCAAATGGATAAGCACTTTCACATTGAGGCATATAATTACCCCTAACTTATGGGTACATGTACCCATGTGTCCAGTACCCTAGTCCCTAGCCTATATCTAGGTTCTATAACTTTATTAGAAAATGCACCATCTGAAATGGAGCTTGGTAGTCGCCTGTGTTAGGAAAGGTCTTACCAGATTAAGAGAGTTGGTAGGTTGAATCTCAGGCTTGAAGTCTCTGGAGACAATTCACAGCAAAAAGGGAGTGACTGCATAACATGTCATGGTGGCCCTGCTAGCTTTGATTTAGTTGAAGTCTACAGTCAGTATAACAGGGTAAGGAATCAGGACATGAAACAAGATTAAACATTTACAACTCCCTGTGTTCCTTGCTAGTCAATAATCAATCTTTTTATAGCACATATACAGAAAGATAATTATCACAATGTTAAAATATTTTAAATCAGTTTCAGAGATTTGTATGTACTCCAACCTGTAGCTAAATGTAGCTAAATGTTCTATCATTAAGAATAACTAAAATGTTTTCTTCAAATATTTCTCTTCTTAAAATAAAATAATTTTAATTTATCCTCAATACTCCAAAAACTGTCCTACTGAAATATTTATTATTTAAAGAAATACTTTCATTTAAGTAGTATAAAATTTAACAAAAAGAAACTAGGCAGAACTTGAGTTTCAATAACAGAAAGGGGAAACACAAAGTTGGCTAGAATTGTATTTGGTATATTGCATCAAGGCAAATGACTCTGAGGATTTATGAAGGTGGAAAAAGACCTAGGTTGGGGGATGATGGTGTTCTGAAGACACCTATTATGATGAGATGAGAAACTGTACTCACGTGTCAACAACTGTACTATAAACCATTACCCCCCCCCAACAAAAAAGGAAAGAAAGAAAATGAAAAGAAAACCAGAACTAAGTAGAACTGTGTTTACATAATATTCCCTACATTTGATTACTAGGTCACATACCTGAGCCCCAGCTTCCCACCCACTTTCTATAAAAGTAGAATGAAACAGCATATATAATAGAGTTCTTTATTAATAAAGTTCTTATTAGTATAGTATTCACATTAACTTTATAATAAATATAGTCTGTAGGCAATAAGTCTTTTGACCCACTAGCTCTAGTCTCGTTACTCATCCAAGTAGTAAAGTGCAAAGCTTTCAGATCACTGATCAATGCTTAAGGTTATGCCAAAGTCATGACATCAGTATTAGCAGTCTATTATCTACTCAGGCTGTAGCAAAACCTTGGAAGTTGAAGTTGAATCCTTTCATTTCAACATCCTTAATCTGTGGATGAAAACCCCCTTGCATGGTCCTAGGGTCTTTGAATTGAATGTAGAAGTATAAAGTTATTATGGAATAAATCTACAAAGTATGTCAAGAATGGCCTCTTTTACCTTTATGGTCTACACCAAGATGGTGGTTCAGAACAACATTGGCAGTGTTTAAGCATTTGTAGAGAAAGGAGTTGTTTCTGTAATGCATAATGCATTTGGAGAGAAAATCCAAGTTAACTTGGGCCACCTAAATATTATAATAGGATTACATATGATGCTTCAAGATCTATGTGGTCTACACTTTGAAATAAATAATGAGGCAAGTTAAAGCTCTGTGAATGCATCTCATTTTAAACTAATAAAATTTGTATAAATCCAAATCAAAGTTGCCAGATGAGGAAAGAGAAGGCAGCTTCTAGGGATTGTTTAAAACATGCCTTATGCATTATTCATAGTGAGACTCTTGCTGGATCTTATTTTCTTCTAAGTTTGATCTAAATGCTCCTACTGAAATGAAAGCTATTGCAGTTTGTATACAGAACAACCAGATTCCACACACTGTGCATATATCAGCCCTAGACTTACTCCTAAGTATGTGTTAGTCTCAATAAGCTCACAGGTCTGAGGGTGGGACAACACTTGTATACAGTGGAAGAGAGATGCCCATTAAGTTCATGGTTCTGTATTCATAAAACATGACAAATCAGCATGGTAAAGGTTGCATATTTTCCACAGCACAGTAAATTAAAAACATAAACCTAAGGGATTTCTATTTCTGAGACTCTTTTCTACATGCTGATGGAATATGAAAACATATTTCCTATGCTAACAAAACAAAATCAGTTTATACAAATAGACTATGCGCACTTAAAGATTAGCAGTGCAAAATGATGAATACTGAACTTTATTCTAGCAATACAGACAATATATGTTATAGATGATACAAAAAGAAAAAAAATTGAATTGAAAACAGATATTCCGGTTCCCGGAAGATGGCGGACTGAGAAGCTGCTAGTGGCTTGAGCTCTGACCACATTGACTGGAAACGGAAGGATTTTCTGTCTTTAGTATGCCAGTCAATAAGGGGTCCTAGTGGTGACACCAAGGAGGTGACTATAACTTAATTTGGGTAAAAAATTGAGTAAAAAGAAAGGGAAAAAAATTTTTAATATTATTTCCAAAGCACACCCCCCCCCATAACCAGTCCCTGGGGAACAGTTCTTAGCAGGCTCCTCTGCTGAGCTTCTTTCTTTACCAAGATTCCTGTCCCACCAGGGGTTATCATTCATTCTAAGTCTATTCCCTTCTGAAACCTTTGGCCTTTTTTCTTTGTAAGTAGCCAACCAGCTGCCTCTCTCAGGCAGCTCCCCTCCCTTCCTCCCCCCCCACATAGCTAATTAAATAATAAAAAATAAATTTTAAAAACTCTCCCTCTCCCATGCATAGCTAACTAAATAATAAAAAATAAATAAATAAAATCTCTTTCCTTTCACCGCTCTTTTATTACTGTTCTTTGTCTTATCATTTTCTTTTCTCTCTCTCTCTCTCTCTTTTCTTTTTCTCATTCTTCTCATCCTTTCTTCCTTAATCCTTCAGCTTTCTGAATTCACTGATACACGTTAGGGAATTATTTTGGGGAAGAAATCTGACTCAGAGTGGACTCTCTCTGTATGTATCTCTGCTCAACATCCCTTCCTCCTTTAGCTACAACCTAGAATATATAGTGGATAGTAGATTTGCATAACTGTCTATTCCTGCTATCCTTGTCTAGTCCTGAGGGTTTTTTTTCTTCTTTCTTTCATTCTTAACTATCAGCTGCTTCTGCTCAGGAGGCTTGAGGCAATCTGGCACAGGGATTTTTACCCTACTCTATTTTATTATTAATATTATGTAAAGGCATATATCTCCACCCCACCCCCGTTAGGTTGATCAGAATTAACTCTTAGGGTATCTTTCATTGCTAGGGTAGTAGGCATCTTATCTATTGTGGGAGGAACTTTTCTCGTTACTCCTACCTCCTCTACAGACTCTCCCCTTCTTCCTCCTCCTAGCTAATTAAAATAAATAAAATAAATAAATAATAAAGTAATCAGTTAAAAAAACTTTCCTTTCACTGCTCTTTAATTACAGCTCTTTTTCTTATCTTTTCTCTTTTCTCTCTCTTGTCTCTTTTCTCTTTTTTTTTTAACTTGTCATACACTTCTTCCTTCCTTCTTCTTTGCCTTTCTGAATTTGTGAATTATTTTGGGGAAGAAATCTGACTCAGAATGGACTCTCTATGTGTGTACATCTGATCTACTTCCCTTTCTCCTTCTTGTTACCCCTAGAATATACAGTGGATAGTAGATTTGCATAACTGTCTATTCTTGCTAAGCTTTCTTTTTTTTCTTTTACTTCTTCACTTGGACATGGTTGCTATTTTTTCACGGACTGGAGAAATTGTTTGACTAACTGGTAGTGATTAAACTGCTTCAATACTTGCTTCAGTTGCTATTGTAATTCCTGAGGTTGGTGAGTGCATTTGTCATAAAGGTATTTAGTACAGTGTAGCTTGTACTCAAGACGCAACAACTGAGGAACAACAGAGCATAAAAATAAGAAACACATAAATAAAAAAAATAGGTAGATCAAAAGCAAATAAAACTGCTATTCCAATGAATGAAGACAAGAGCCCAGAAGAAACTACAAATCAGCCAGAAGTAACCATAGATAAGAAAACTATGCAAGCAATAATAAACTTATTAATCACAGAAATGAAAACAACATTGGAGGAAAGGAATGGCAGTATTAGGGAAACAACAGCTGAGACCCCCAAGGAAAATACTGATTATCTTGAGGCAATTAGAGAACTGAAAGCTGAAATAGCTGTAATGAAGAAAGAAGCTGAGGCAAGGGAAAGCAGACTAACAGAAGCAGAAAACAGAATTAATCAGACAGAGGAAGAGTTAGAGAAAACTAAGAAAGAGGTGAAAGAGCTCAAAAAGAGATTGAGAGACACTGAAAACAACAACAGAGACATATGGGATGATCTCAAAAGAAGTAATATTCATATAATTGGCCTGCCAGAGGAAGAAGGAGAGGAAGGGGAAGCAAACATTCTAGAGAAAATAATAGAAGAAAACTTCCTTGACCAAAATAACAGAAAGGACATCAAGATTCAAGAGGCCCAGAGAGTTCCAAACAGAATCAACCCAGACCTGAAAACACCAAGACACATCATAGTCACAATAAGAAGAAGTAAAGATAAAGAAAGGATCCTAAAGGCTGCAAGAGAGAAACAAAAAGTCACATACAGGGAAAAACCCATAAGATTATCTGCAGACTTCTCCACTCAAAAAGCCAGAAGAGAATGGCAAGATATCTATCGAGCCCTGAATGAAAAAGGGATTCAACCAAGGATAATGCATCCTGCTAGACTTTCATTCAAACTAGATGGAGGGATCAAAACCTTATTAGACAAACAACAGTTAAAGGAGGCAACCATCACCAAACTGGCCCTGAAAGAGGTTTTAAAAGACCTCTTATAAACAAGAACATCACTATAATACTTCAAATATATAAGAGCAAACAAATTTTTTTTTTGAACAATGGCACTACAATACATTAAATCCATATTATCAATAAATGTCAGTGGCTTAAACTCACCCATCAAAAGGCACAGGGTGGGGGGATGGATCAGAAAACATAACCCAACCATATGCTGCTTGCAAGAATGCCACCTGTCACAACAAGATAAACACAGACTTAAAGTGAAAGGATGGAAAACTATCGTACAGGCTAACGGACCACAAAAAAGGGCAGGAACAGCCATTCTCATCTCAGACACGATAGATTTTTAATTAAATAAAGTAATAAAAGATAGGCAAGGACATTACATAATGATTAGAGGATCAATCAGCCAAGAAGACTTAACAATTATTAACATCAATGCACCCAATGAGGGACCATCTAAATATGTCAAGCACTTACTGAAAGAATTTCAAAAATACTTCAATAGTAATACAATAATAGTGGGAGATTTCAATACCACACTCTCACACTTAGACAGATCAACAAAGCAGAGAATCAATAAAGATACAAGAGAATTGAATGAAGAGATTGACAGACTAGACCTCTTGGACATTTTCAGAGCCCTTCAACCCAAAAAACTGGAATACACCTTCTTTTCAAATCCACATAACACATACTCAAGGATAGACCACATGTTAGGCCACAAAGACAGCATCACTGAATTCAAGAACATTGAAATCATCCCAAGTATCTTCACAGACCACAGTGGAGTAAAACTAACATTTAACAACAAGCAGAGAATTATTAAAAGTCACAGAATTTGGCAACTAAACAACATACTCCTTAAGAACCACTGGGTCAGAGATTCACTCAAGCAGGAAATTCAAATGTTTCTGGAAACAAATGAAAATGAAGACAAAACCTATCAAAATATTTGGGAGACAGCTAAAGCAGTACTGAGAGGGAAACTTATAGCCATACAATCACATGTTAAACACCAAGAAGAAGCTCAAATGAATGACCTTCCTGCACACCTCAAGGACTTAGAGGAAGAGGAACAAAGTAATCCTAAAGAAACCAGAAGGACAGATATCACTAAAGTTCAAGCAGAAATAAACAACATCGAAAATAAAAGAATCATATAAAAGATCAATGAAGCCAAATGTTGGTTCTTTGAAAGATTAAACAAAATTGACAAACCCCTAGCCAGACTCACCAAACAAAAAAGACAGAAGACTCAAATTAATAGAATTGTAAACGATTGAGGAGATATCACAACTGACACCACAGAAATCGAGAGAATCATGCGAAACTTCTTTTTTTTAATTTTTTTTTATTTTATTATTTTATTTATTTATTCCCTTTTGTTGCCCTTGTTGTTTTTTTATTGTTGCAGTTAATATTGTTGTTGTCGTTGTTGGATAGGACAGAGAGAAATGGAGAGGAGGGGAAGACAGAGAGGAGGAGAGAAAGATAGACACGGGCAGACCTGCTTCACCGCCTGTGAAGCGACTCCCCTGCAGGTGGGGAGCCGAGGTTCGACCGAGGATCCTTATGCCAGTCCTTGTGCTTTGCGCCACCAGCGCTTAACCCGCTGCGCTACAGCCCGACTCCCCATGCGAAACTTCTATGAAGAACTATACGCCACCAAGCTAGAGAATCTGGAAGAAATGGAACAATTCTTAGAAACATATGCCCTTCAAAAACTGAACCAAGAAGAACTACAAAATCTAAATGCACCAATCACAGACAAAGAAATTGAAACCATTAGTAAGAATCTACCCAACAACAAAAGTCCTGGACCAGATGGCTTCACAAACGAATTCTACAAAACTTTCAGGAAACAGTTAGTACCCATACTTCTTAAACTTTTCCATAAGATTGAAGAAACAGGAATACTCCGTTCCAGCTTCTATGAAGCCAGCATTACCCTAATACCAAAAGCTGATAGGGACACAACAAAAAAGGAAAACTACAGACCAATACCTCTGATGAACATAGATGACAAAATATTAAACAAGATCTCAGTAAACCGGATACAACAGCATATCAAAAAGATTGTTCAACACGACCAAGTGGGATTCATCCCAGGAATGCAAGGTTGGTTCAACATCCATAAGTCAATCAATGTCATTCGCCACATCAATAAAAGCAAAGCCAAAAACCACATGATTATCTCAGTGGATGCAGAGAAAGCCCTTGAGAAAATCCAACACCCATTCATGCTCAAAATTCTACAAAATATGGGAAGATGGGAAATTCCTCAAGATAGTGGAGTCTATATATAACAAACCTACAGCTAACATCATACTCAATGGACAGAAGCTGAAAGCATTCCCCATCAGATCAGGGATTAGACAGGGATGTCCACTGTCACCGTTACTCTTCAACATAGTGTTGGAAGTTCTTGCCATGGCAATCAGGCAAGAGAAAGAAATCAAAGGAAAACAGATTGGAAAGGAAGAAGTCAAGCTCTCACTATTTGCAGATGATATGATACTATACATAGAAAAACCTAAAGAATCCAGCAGAAAACTACTGGAAGTTATTAGCAATATAGCAAGGTATCAGGCTACAAAATCAATGTACAAAAATCAGTGGCATTTCTTTATGCAAACACTAAAATTGAAGAAGAAGACATCCAGAAATTACTCCCATTTACTGTTTCAGCAAAATCAATCAAATACCTAGGAATAAAGTTGACCAAAGAAGTGAAAGACTTGTATGCTGAAAACTATGAGTCGCTACTCAAGGAAATAGAAACTGATACCAAGAAATAGAAAGATATCCCATGCTCATGGATTGGAAGAATAAATATCATCAGAATGAATATTCTCCCCAGAGCCATATACAAATTTAATGCAATACCCATCAAAGTTCCACCAAGCTTCTTTAAGAGAATAGAACAAACACTACAATCATTTATCTGGAACCTGAGAACACCTAGAATTGCCAAAACAATCTTCAGGAAAAGAAACAGAAATGGAGGCATCACACTCCCAGACCTTAAAATATATTATAAAGCCATCATCATCAAAACAACATGGTACTGGAACAAAAATAGGCACACAGACCAGTGGAACAGAATTGAAATAAATCCCCACACCTACAGACATCTAATCTTTGATAAGGGGGCCCAAATCATTAAATGGAAGAAGGTGGCTCTCTTTAATACATGGTGCTGGGAAAACTGGGTTGTAACATGCAGAAGAATGAAATTGAACCACTTTATCTCACCAGAAACAAAAATCAACTCCAAATGGATCAAAGACCTGGATGTCAGACCAGAAACAATCAAATACTTAGAGGAAAACATTGGTAAAACAGTTTCCCACCTACACCTCAAGGACATCTTTGATGAATCAAACCCAATTGCAAGGAAGACTAAAGCAGAAACAAACCAATGGGACTACATCAAATTGAAAAGCTTCTTCACATCCAAAGAAAGTATTAAAAAACAAAGAGACCCCTCACAGAATAGGAGAAGATCTTCACAAGCCTTACATCAGACAAGAAACTAATCACCAAAATATATAAAAAACTCAGCAAACTTAGCACCAAAAAAGCAAATGACCCCATCCAAAAATGGGCAGAGGATATGAACAAAACATTCACCTCAGAGGAGATCCAAAAGGCTAACAAACATATGAAAAACTGCTCTAGGTCACTGATTGTCAAGAAAGGCAAATTAAGACAACACTAAGATACCATCTCACTCCTGTAAGAATGTCATACATCAAAAAGGGCATCAGCAACAAATGCTGGAGAGGCTGTGGGGACAGAGGAACCCTTTTGCATTGCTGGTGGGAATGTAAATTGGTACAGCCTCTGTGGAGAGCAGTCTGGAAAACTCTCAGAAGGCTAGACATGGACCTTCCATATGATCCAGTAATTCCTCTCCTGGGCTTATACCCCAAGGACTCCTCCATAACATCCAACCAAAAAGAGGCGTGTACTCCTATATTCATAGCAGCACAATTCATAATAGCTAAAACCTGGAAACAACCCAGGTGCCCAACAACAGATGAGTGGCTGAGAAAGCTGTGGTATATATACACAATGGAATACTATGCAGCTATCAAGAACAATGAACCCACCTTCTCTGACCCATCTTGGACAGAGCTAGAAGGAATTATGTTAAGTGAGCTAAGTCAGAAAGATAAAGATGAGTATGGGATGACCCACTCATCAACAGAAGTTAAGTAAGAAGATCTGAAAGGGAAACTAAAAGCAGTACCTGACCAAATTGTAAGTAGGGCACCAAAGTAAAAACCTTGTGGTGAGGGGTAGACCTGCAGCTTCCTGGGCCAATGCGTATGGGAATGGGTGGGCGGGATGGGTCACAGTCTTTTGGTGGTGGGAATGGTGTTTATGTACACTCCTAATAAAATGTAGTCATATAAATTAGTAGTTAATTAATATGAGAGGGGGAAATTAATTGTAGGTCTCAAAGTTTTTAAAACACAGACTGAGTCTTTTTAATATATAGCTTTGTATTTGATATGCGGACTCTCTCAAAAACCTAGACCAAGTAGATCAGAAGCAACCAATAGCACAGCTATATACAAGATACTGGGTATTGTACAGCAAACCCTAACAAAAGGACTTTTCAAAGTTAACCCAATTACCAAATAATGTGATGATAACATTAACTATCCATTGTCTTTTTGAACCCTAAGACAGCAGGAACCTCACATCCCCACTATAGAGCCTCTATTTCCCCCAGTCCTGGAACCTTTGGATATGGCCCACTTTCCCTCATGCCTCTCTCAGTCCATATCAAATAATATTGCATCTGCCAATCGCAACCTAATCAACACAACGATTGCCTCCTCAACATGCTTCACCTCAGACTGTGTCCAGAGACTTCACTTGTGGAATGACAACCCTTCAGCTTCATTGCTCAGGTGAGACCTTTCCTTTCATAGTATTCTCTAATTCCATCCCAGGTGGTTCACTTTCTAACAAAGTCCCAAAACCTAGGTATACACCAGTTTCTGTGAGAGAGAGCATATGTTCACACGTATCCATAAACTACTGCAAAATATATACCTGAAAGCAGAAGCACACTAGAGTTTGCAGTGAGTATCCCCCTAACACTTCCTCTCCACTATTCCAAGCTTTGGGTCCATGATTGCTCAACAATTTGTTTGGCTTTGTATGTTAACTCTCTTTTCAGTCACCAGGTTCCAGATGCCATCAGGCTGCCAGCCAGGCTTCCCTGGACTGAAGACCCCACCAATGTGTCCTGGAGCTCTGCTTCCCCAGAGACACACCCTATTAGGGAAAGAAAGAGGCAGACTGGGAGTGTGGACCAACCAGTCAACGCCCATGTTCAGCGGGGAAGCAATTACAGAAGCCAGACCTTCCACCTTCTGCAACCCACTATGACCCTGGGTCCATGCTCCCAGAGGGATAGAGAATGGGAAAGCTATCAGGGGAGGGGGCAGAATACGGAGATTGGGTGGTGGAATTGTGTGGAGTTGTACCCCTCCTACCCTATGGTTTTGTTAATTAATCCTTTCTTAAATAAAAAAGAAAAAATAAAATAAAATAAAGAAGACATTCTATCTGTTCATACATGTTTTAAGCTCATTTTATATATTCCACTTATGATACTTCTTTTAATTAGTGTGTTTTAATTATATCTAGACTCTTCCCAAAAAGTACATGAAGTAGTCAATGTGAATAATTTTTATTCCAAAATCAAAATAAAATTATAGGGTTATTACTCTTCCTTTTTTTTCTCCTACAGAGTTATCACTGGGGCTTGGTGCCTGCACTACGAAAGCACTGCTTCTGGTGGCCATTGTTTATATTTTACTGGATAGGACAGAGAGAAATTGAGAGAGGAGAGGGAGATTGAGAAGGAGAGGGGATAGTAGACACCCACAGACATGCTTCACTGCTTGTGAAGTTTCCTCCCTGTAGGTGGGGGTGGTTCAAACTAGGATCCTTGCACCAGTCCTTGCACTTAGCACTATTTGTGCTTAATTTAGTATTAGTGCCACTACACATCCTCTTATTCTTCCAGGTCTATAAAAGAAACCATGGATCATAATGATCAAGTTAACCACTCTACATCAATAAAAATATAATTGAAAATCAGATTAGTAGTTAAATAGTATTTGTGAAAAAAATGAGGAGTGTATTATTATTATTATTATAATTATTATTATTATAACCCCACACCTCTAGCATACTCTCTACCATACCAGGTTTGGGAAAAAGCTAAAATGTAGATATCTGGAAATGGAGAGAAATAAGAGTGACTCCCTAGGATAATACTAAGTTATGAAAGATCTTGATAAGCAAGTCAAAGGAGTTTCTCATAAATAATACAGCCATCATTACAGACTCCACTATTTTAGGAAAAAAGTGGAGATATACTGAAAATATATAAAGATAAATAGCTAAAAGACAAATAGAGCAGTTAGGAATTTATGCACAGACATCTTGATGATGATGGTGACAATATTATCCAGTGCCAATAACAGTGCTTTTCATGCAACAGGACTATTCTAAGTATTCAGTAAAGATCAATGCACCATACAATAAGTCCATGATATGGGTACCATTACTGTCTGTATTTGATAGATATGGAAACCGAGACACTGAAATATTACAAACCTAATGTAGATCTTGGCTTCAGTTCAAACACAGGTAGTCCTGCAGCAGAAATTTCCTATTTAGACTCTTCCGCAAACTGAATAGGCCTGGGCTATTAAGGATCCATAGCAAAGTGATAGAAGCCTAAATTAAAAAGAGATTTATAAGTTATCAAACTGGTTACAAGCCTTGGTTCCATGGAATTTGAGCTGGAAATCCAATGCCACTTGAAAGTGTCATAGTACTGGTAGAAATTCTGGTACTGTCTCTCTATATCTCTCTCTTTTGTGGACAAAAAATGATGACTTTTTCATAATATGTTGAAGTTATGGTGCTTAAATACAATATTCAAATGAAACTACTCTGAAGATTGTTGAAATCCAAATATTATACTCAAAACACAAATGAGAATAGTCAGGGAAGAACCATAAACAAAAAGGCAGCTACAGGTTTTGGAATTGTGAAGCAATTCCAAAAGAATGTTTGACTGAGAACCCTAAAACAGAAAAACATAAAGTCAAATCTGATATTTTTAGATCACATAGAGAAAGACAGGTAAACAAAGGAGTAGAGCAATTGACTGTAATTAACTTCCCATATTTAAGAATGCACTTCATAGTAAGGTGGCAATCAACATTGTCAATATCACAGCTGACAAAAATAGTGATACTCTGACAATGTATTATGTCTATATTACTAAATATCTTAAAAAGAAGTTTTTGTGGAATAGCAGAATCTGAGATCACATTATGGGAATTACCAGAAAGTGAATAAATGGTAATAAAACAAAAGTTCCCACAATGAGTCATTATATTATACAACATATAATGTATACCTGGCCATCATTTTAAGTGGACAAAAGCATAAATGTGGGCATTTTGTGGAGTGTAAGAAAAATATGTGTTAATTCTAAAGATATTATGCCCTATTATCACCATCAACTAATTCAAGACCCAAGCTGACTTCATTTATTTTTAATTATGTTGGCAATGATATTCCTATCACCACTGAGTTCCTACACAAAGCACCAGGCATGGATAACATTTCAGGATTTTGCAGTAATGGATGGTAACTTTTTCCCCTTCTCTCTTGGCCAGCCTACTTACTATACAGCGTGCTTTCACATACTAGAGTCAACTTCAGGTTGGAGTGGCATTAAAGTGAGGGTAGAGAACATCTAGCCCACAGGTCTGGCCTGGCCCCACCAAGGAAATGGGAACATTTTTTTATAACATTGAGTGCTAATTTTTAAGCTGATAATTTTGCATGACCCACAAATAAATATATAAAGATCCAAATGACCTTTGTCAGATAAAAAGCTTCCCATCCCTGTACAACAGAGTTGGTAATATCACAGAAATTAAGTAATAGAGTTGAATCCAATACTAACAAGTATAGACAAGTCACATAGATAAACACATACCTATATTCTAAGTGGAAAAAACCAACATATTTTTATTGGTATTATTATTTGCCATACTGCTAAGCTCTGCCTTATTGTGGTACCAGGGGTTGAATCTGGAACCTCAGAGCCTCAGGCAGGAAAGTCATTTGCATAGCCACTGTGCTATCTCTCCAGCCTGCCAACATATTCTCTACAAAGCAACTATTAGTAAACCAGCTTATGTTTCTATAAAAAATGGAGTGACAAGAACACACTTTTGGCCTTTGAAATTCCTAAGGTACCACTGGCAAGGTGTAAAAAAGATGGCAAGGAGGTACACACTTAACAAAGACTGGTTTATGGGCAGCCATAACAAATTTAACTATGCTATGTCTTTTTCTGATGTCCTACATTTCAACAAACTCTGAACTCTGAATAAATGCTTGTCCAGAGAAAACACCTTGAAGAGCAAGACATGAAGAGATTCTAAGTTACTATTTTTTTCTTGTTATTATTATTAATTTAATAATGATTGATAAGATTGTGGGATAGGAGGGTTACAATTCCCACCAACAGAGTTTCACATCCCATATCCTCCATAAGAAGCTTTTATTTATTTTTTTTTGCCTCGGGGGGTTATTGCTAGGCCTCGATGCTATTGCTATTGTTGAACAGGACAGAGAGAATAGAGAGAGGAGGGGAAGACAGAGAGGGGGAGAGAAAGACAGACATCTGCAAACCTGCTTCACCGCTTGTGAAGTGACTCCCGTGAAGGTGGGGAGCCGGGATTCAAACCAGGATCCATAGGCAGGTCCTTGTGCTTTGTGCCATGTGCGCTTAACCCTCTGGGAGTATGAACCAATGTGTCCGGGAACCCCACCTCCCCAGAACCCTACTCCACTAGGGAAAGATTGGGACAGGCTGGGGGTATGGATCTACCTGTCAACACACTTTAGATATCATACTTATATTTCAGGGAAAAGCAGAAAAAAATGGAAACAATAAATGGTACCTGCCATTTGATCAGAAAAATAAATAAGTTTCAGCATATTTCACTCTACCACACAGATAATCTATTTATATCTTGTTGGGTATTTAAATGTCTGTTTACATCTACTTTCTAGATTGTAAACATATTTCAAGGCACAAGACTTTGGAAAATTAATATTCAGCATTTAAAGATTCTGTAAACTTGAAGAGAACTTCTAGGGAAAAATACAAGAATAATGATCCTTTATTAATTTTATTTTGTCATATTAAGTTAAACAACACAAATTTTAGCATCTTAACCACTTTTAAGTGTTTAGTTCTGTGCAGTAAAAGCATTCATTGTGTGGACTATTATCTCCATCATTCATCATTATAATAAATTTTCATTTTATAAAACAGATACTCAGTACCCATCAAACAAATCTCTGATCTCCAACCTGTGGTGACCACTGTTTTGTTCTCTGGCTCTTTGATTATTACTACTTTAGGTTATCAACAATATTATTAAATTTTGTCCTCAACAGCAATTTTCAATTTGTTTTTCTGTTTACATGTCAAGTTGGACTACTTGTATAAAGAAAAAATATTTCTGCTCAACAAATTGTTTGGCTTCATATGTTAACTCTCTTTTCAATCACCAGGATCCAGATGCCACCAGGATGCTGGCTAGGCTTCCCTGGATTGAAGACCCCACCAATGTGTCCTGGAGCTCAGCTTCCCCAGAGTCACACCCTACTAGGGAAAGAGAGAGGCAGACTGGGGGTATGGACCGACCAGTCAACGCCCATGTTCAGCGGGGAAGCAATTACAGAAGCCAGACCTTCTACCTTCTGCAACCCTCAACGACCCTGGGTCCATGCTCCCAGAGGGATAGAGAATGGGAAAGCTACCATGGGAGGGGGTGGGTTATGGGGATTGGGTGGTGGGAATTGTGTGGAGTTGTACCCCTCCTACCTTATGCTTTTGTTCACTAATCCTTTCTTAAATAAAAAATTTAGAAAAAAAAAAAAGAAAAAATATTTCCTCTGATTATTCCTTTTTTTCTAAATGAATCTCAGTTATGTAAAAAAACATACCTACTATTTACTGTGGTATTCCAATTGTCAGAGCTCTATAACTCACCTAAATTTGAACATTCAACCTCTTTACTGATGGTCTGTCAGTTTCCCAGACATCTGCCATTGTTATAGAGTAAGTTCTTGCTTTGTAGTTTATATTTGGTAGTGAAATTTCGTTAGCTGTCTTCCTTGTAATGTCTTCATGAACAAGAACTCTGACTTCTATTTCCCATATGATTGTCCCCTACTTTATCAAATGACAATTAACATGAAAGATGGAGTGGACCAATTTAGTCATTTGAGGATGAGACTAGACACCATTGTGTTATGTCTATAAAAATAATATTTTGTGGAGGGGATAGTAATTTATAACAAATTCTTTAAGCTTTCTTTTATTTCTTTTCTTTTTATTATTAAACTGTATTGGGACCTAAAATGTCCATTCCACTTACTTTCTGTCTAAACACTACTTTCATATTCTTATTTTTATTTTCTTTTATCTTTGATTGAAGTTGTACATATTAAGGAGTATATGGAAACTAATGTTGTCATAGCTCTCTGCCTATGTTTGCATATGAGCTTGGAGATCCTTGATAAAAGGTGCTATTACAAGCACAAAATATTTTTCTTTTATTACTAGGCAACACAAATAAAATTTGCTCAAAGAATTAGAAAGATTGTAATTATAATGCATTAAGCTCCACAATAGGGAAAAAATGAGCCTATGGATGACTAAATCTACTGCATTCAGGGTTCACTGAAAGTCTTAAATTCATTTTTTAGAAAGGACCTTAGTATTTGAAAACAAACAGGAAGTCACATTTCAGCTAATGTGAAAAAAATTCAAATACCAAATAGTGGTCAAAACTCTGTATTCACAAAAGTTATGTGGACTCTAATTTTGGCAAACTTGCTATTTATGCCCACTTTTAAAGATGAAAAACTTCTTTAAAAAGCTAAAGAGCTAAGGCATTTGGACATTCAGAAGATTTTTATTTTTCCAAAATAAATGAGCTTTGTGTAAAGGAATCAGCAACACATGGATTAAGTTTTACTTTAAACATAGATTTAAATGTGGAGAGAAAGCTATGCACAAAGTCTATTAAGCGCTTCTCTAAATCCCAAATATTTGCAAAGAAAAAGTATTTTTTAAGCATACTATGTTTTCTATGTCTAGTCTGAAGGTATAATTCACTAGAAATTCCTACTGACCTACCATTTCTCTGAAACTATAGCTGCCATTAACTCTCTTGATTGTTTTCACAAAACTGCAGTTGTAATTAATTGTGTTTTATTGTTCATTATACTAGGCTAGTGCTCATTTACAAAAATATACTCATGAAGCAGTAGATAGTTCAATGGTCTCAAATTTGAGGCAGGTTCTCTGGTTAAATAGCACCCACATATGTCCCCAGGTTAATCTTTTAGGCATTGTTTCCAGAATGACCATCTCACAATGCTTCTGATGCCTCTCCAACCACTTCAGTTAATCAATTAAATTGGTTTCATGTGTCACTCACTCTAGTTTGGAAGGCTGGCTTTTCTCTAGCAATGGGTGACATTTTCCTGGCCCGACAATTACATGTCTAAAAGGTTTCTACTCTTGCATGAAGGCAGATTCTGGCCAAAGGAGCCTGGCTGACATACTGGAGGCTCAAATCCCCCAGACATGCAGAGTATAGTCAGAGAGACACTGGCGCCATGCTGCACATTCCCACCCATCTGCAGCATTCTCAGCACATTAGGCGGAGTCAAAGGTCTTCCCTTTGTTTTCAACAAGTGAAATTAAGCTTTAGTGATATAAATGCTGACTTAGAGTTTAAGTTGTGGAAGAAATGGGTTTACTGGAATATAATCATTTAGGATTTTAAAAAATGGAGAAGTCAAACTTACTTGCGACATAAAGAACATTAAAATGTGTGTGTGTGTGTCTGTGTGTGTGTGTGTCTGTGTGTGTGTTTTCCATGCCCCATGGAATGTTCCAATATCATAGGCCAAGTATTTAGATAATTAAAATATCTCCAGATGATTCTACTAGGTTGTCAAGACTGAGAAACTATCAACTAGGGTATCAGATTTAACTATCATAATGAAGCTAAGCACTGAGGTAGAATGGTAATCAACCCTGGCTGGATGTTAGAATCACCTTAACTTATTCATATTGTACTAGTACTAAAAATGCACAGACCCCAACCCACCCTGAACTTCTGATTTAGTTATATATTTACTATTGTAAAAGCTATGTCATAAATATGGAATTTCATGTGTAATGTAACATGACTTTGCAGCAAGTCTTAAACTAGGTGTTATTGGTAATTATTTACACTTAGTCAATATATACCCTAGTCAATGCAAACAGACAAGAAAAAGGAATAAAATGAATCCGGATTATAAAAGAAAATAATAAAACCATCACTATTGTATATGACATGATAACACAGATAAGAAACCTAAAAAAAAACTAATACAAATCTCTTAGAAATGAGTATTCATATATTAAAGTGGCTGTTTACAAAGTTAATAAAATTGTCTGTATCCCTGTATGCATTCAATACACTAAAAGAAGAAATCATAAAGGAATTCATAATCATGATAGCATATAGAAGTATTCCATGTCTAAGATAAATTTAAAAATGAATCAAAATAGTTGTACCTTAAAAAATATTATGTATTGGAACCAGGGAATACCAAAAACAGTAGAGTGAACACTTTACTATGTGGAAGGACCCAGGGGCAAACAAACTTCTATCACATGGAAGGATCATACAAAGGGGAAGCTTCATGGTCAGTTGACTCCTACTATGGTGTCTCTTTTCTATGTCTTTCTCTCCTTCTCTATTATCCATCATCTGAGGGGGAAAAATGGTTGCCAAGAGTTGTAGAATAGCATAAGTATGAAATCCCACTGAAACCTTGACAGCACAAGATGTTAGAGAAAATTAAAAAAAAACTTAGAAAATGGAAAGATATTCTGTGTTCATGGACTAGAAAAATTAACCATAGTAAAATAATCATCTCATTCATATAATGTGACTTGAACAGATTATGTAATTTAAATAACTACATACAAAATAGAAGGATGAGTACCAGATAACTTCACTTATCAGTGGAACTTAAAAAGCAAGGAGGAGCCATGCCCCAGCAGGGAAAGATAGAAACATGCTGGAGCTGTGTATTGACCTGTCAATGCCCATGTCCAGCAGAAAAGCAATTATAGAAGCTAGAACTTCCAACTGCTGCATCCCAAAAAAGAATTTTGGTCTATACTCCCAGAGGGAAAGAGATGTTAGGGGATTATGACTAGAGGATTCTGAAACCCAAAACCATCGGGACCTATAGAAAAGAGGAAAAAAGAAAGGACATTCAGAAGTAGTAATAGGTATAGGTGTAACATAGAAAGAAAGAAAAGCAAGGACCATAGGAAAAAAATGTGTAAAAATTAGATAGATGATAGATATCATACAGCCTAATAGACCACAATAAAAGGCAAGAACAGCCAGTCTCATCTCTGACACAATAGACTTTAAATTAAATAAACTAATAAAAGATAGACACAGCCATTACATAATGATTAGAAGATCAACCAATCAAGAAGATCTAACAATTATTAATATCTATGCACCCAATGAGGGCCCATCTATATACATCAAACACCTTCTGAAAGAATTACAAAAATACATCAATAGTAATACAGTAATAGTGGGAGGCTTCAACACCCCACTCTCACACTTAGATCAGTGAAGCAGAGAATCAACAAAAAAACCAAGAGAATTAAATGAAGAGATGGACAGACTAGACCTCCTGGACATTTTCATAGTTCTTGATCCCCCCAAACAGGAATACACATTCTTTTCAAATCCACACAGCACATTCTCAAGGATAGACCACATGTTAGGCCACACAGACAGTATCAACAAACTCAAGAGCATTAAAATCATCCCAAGTATCTTCTCAGACCACAGTGGAATAAAGCTAACAAACAGAAAATTACTAAAAGTCACAAAATTTGGAACTCAACAACATGCTGCTTAAGAACCACTGGGTCAGAGCGGCACTCAAACAAGACATTCAAATGCTCGTGAAAACAAATGAAAATGAAGACACAACCTATGAAAATATTTGGGACACAGCTAAAGCATTACTGAGAGGGAAACTCATAGTCATACTAGAGAACAAGAAAAAGCTCAAATAAATGACCTTACTGCATGCCTTAAGGACATAAAGGAATAGAAGAAAAGGAACCCTATAGCAACCAGAAGAATGGAAATCACTAAAATTAGAGCAGAAATAAACAACATCGAAAATAAGAGAACCATACAAAAGGTCAATGAAGCCAAATGTTGGTTATTTGAAAAATTAAACAAGATTGACAAACCCCTAACCAGACTCACTAAAAAAAAGGGGGAGAAGACTCAAATTAATAGAATTGTAAACTATAGAGGAGATATCATAACTGACACCACAGAAATCCAGAAAATCATGTGACACTTCTACGAAGAACTTACTATATGCCACCAAGCTGGAGAGTCTGGAAGAAATGGATGAATTCCTAGAAGCATATACCTTTCCAAAACTGAACCAGGAAGAACGACAGAACCTAAATGCACCAATCACAGACAAAGAAATTGAAACAGTTATAAAGAATCTTCCCAACAACAAAAGTCCTGGACCAGATGGCTTTACAAATGCTACAAAATTTTCAGGAAACTGTTAATACCTATACTGCTAAAGCTCTTCCAAAAAATCAAAGAAACAGGAACACTTCCTTCCAACTTCTATGAAGCCAACATCACCCTGATACAGAGCTCAGATCTATAGGGATGCAGAGGTCACATAGGTTCTTAAGCTGAATATGGGCCCCAGATCAGATCAAATCGATGGGTTTACAGTCAATAATATTTATACAACTTACCCATATTTGGGAGCTACTCTCTTCCCTGATACAGATTTCTAGCCCTTTTTCCAGCCATGACACTATCTCCCCAGACAATAACGTGGATCCACCTACATATCAGATGTCAGGCTCAGGGGCAAAAAAAAAAAAAAAAAAAACTACTATAGTCATGGGATCTTTGAAATATAACTAAAATATGCCTACTAACTATCTACAAAATGGAGACCCCCAACTCTTCATCTGCACTATTCCAGACTTTAGGTTCATGATTAGTCAACAATTTGTTTGGCTCTATATGTTAACACTTTTTTCAGCCACCAGATTCCGGATGCTAGCATGATGCCAACTGGACCTCCCTAGGCAGACAACCCCACCAGTATGTCCTGGAGCCTCTCTTCCCCAGAACCTTGTCCCATTATGGAAAGAGAGAGAGAGAGAGAGGGAGGCTAGGAGTATGGATCGACCTGTCATCATACATGTTCAGTGGGGAAGCAATTCCAGAAGCCAAACCTTCTACCTTCTACACCTCATAATGACCCTGGGCCCATAATCCCAGAGGGATAAAGAATAGGAAAGCTATCAGGGGAGGGTGTTGGATAGTATGCCAGCTCCCCCTGGCTTCTGCTTAACCATATGCCTATATAGGGATAGATTTAATTCCATTCAAAGCTTTGGTCTATTTACATAAATCACTTTTACATTTACATAAAGCACTCCAGGGCATTGGTGGTTCAGTGATAGGATTTTCGCCTGCTCTACCCCCTCCTTGTCACACTCTGATTTTCACCAGTCACTTTTCTCTCCACCCTCTCTATGTCACATCCTGTTTCCACCCTACTTGGCAAGTATATATAAAGACAGCATTGTGAGTTTTAGGGTAACTTTAGTTTAGCTCAGCTCGGCTTAGATTGCGCTGCGTCCTGCATGAATAAAGAGATACTGCCTACAGCTCAACCATGAGTCCCTGGTGGTCTGTTACCCACCCGTGAAGCCAGCCCTGCGAAAACAGCATAACCCGTCAAAAACAACAGGAGGGGATGGGATACAGAGATCTGGTGTTGGGAATTGTATGAAGTTGTACCCCTCTTATCAAATGGTTTTTATCAATATTTCCTTTTTTAAGTAAAAATTTTAATAAATTTATAAAAATATGACAAAAAACCCCAACAAGTTATTGTAAAAAGGAAGTGACATCTAATGTATGATACTCTGAGGAATTTTGGCAATGCAAAAAACTCCCAGTTTTTTTTAAATTTTTTGTTATCTTTATTTATTGTATAGAGACAGAAAGAAATTGAAAGGAAATGGGAGATAGAGAGGAAGAGAGACACCTACAGCTCTGCTTCACCACTCGCAAAATTTCCCCCTGCAGGTGGGGAGCAGGGGCTTGAACATGTGTCCCTGAGCATGGTAACATGTGCACTTAACCAGGTGTGCCACCACCTGGCCCCCCAAACTCCCAGTTTTTTATGACATAATTATTTAATCTGAATCAGTTTTATAGGGATATTAAGCATCTCTCTTATGATATTTGATCTATATAATGCCAACTGGACAGTGTGTTTGATTTCGTAATGAAGTGTGTAAAAACTGAGAAAAAAACTATTATAGATATATGTCTCTATTTCAAGGTCAATTATATAAAACTACATAATCAAAATAAATAAATAAATAAAGCAAACAATTTTTACACAAAAGGCAAAACATTGTTTTAAGTTTGGACTAGCTGAAGTCTCTTGCAGAAAGGCCAAAAACATGGGATAGATAGAGGAAGCTAAATGGATGTTGGGCACCCTATGCCCAATGTTGGAAAAGAAACTAAGTAGGTGGTAGAAGTTGTATATAAACACCTATTGTTGAAGGATGAGAAATTTTCCTCACAAGACAATCACAGCTGGTAAGTCATTATTCCATAATTAAAAAAATAATGATCATCCTATCTAAATTGTTATACAAATTCAATGTGAAAAGTATCAAAATTCCAAGAACATTCTTTAAGGCAAAAGAGCAATGATAATGAAATATTGGAACCACAAAGGATCCAAAATTACCAAAGTAATCCAAAGAACAGAAGTGATGATGTCATGCTTTCTAAAGCAAAATTATATTATAAAACTATTCTAATTAGATGAACTGATATTTCTGTTCAACTTTTGACTTCATGTTAAATTGTACACTATGTGATTATATCTAGTAGTTTCTTTGTACCTGAATGATTTTTCATCTTTTTTCAATTTCACATTCTTTTTCTTGTAGCTTTCTTTTGCTTTGCTAATTTAGTCTCATAAAAAATTTTTAAAACAATGTTGCGTAGGAGATAAATTTTCCACATCTTACCATTTATGAAATTGAAGAATTAAAATTTAAAGGCTCATGTTATTTAAATTATACAATCTTTTCAAAAATTATAATATAGGGGGTTGGACAGTAGTGCGGTGGGTCAAGTGCACATGGCATGAAGTGCAAGGACCTTTTTAAGGAGCCTGGTTTGAACCCCCAACTCCCCACCTGAAGTGAACTCCCCACAAGCAGTGAAGCAAGTCTGTATGTATCTGTCTTTCTCTCCCCATCTCTGTCTTCCCTTCCTCTATTTCTCTCTGTCATATCCAACAACAACAACAACAACAGCAATAACAATTATAATAACCACAACAATGATAAACAACAAGGACAACAAAAGGAGTAGTGGATTCATAGTGCAGGCACTGTGCCCCAGTAATAACTCTGAAGTAAATAAAATAAAATAAAATATAGTTTGTATTTTTGTTTTTGAAATATTATCTAACATAACACACAATGTGAAGATTAATAATTTAACAAGATTTTTCTTAAGTGATTTATCCACCACCACCATCCCCTTTTTCCCTTTATTTCTGGAAGTTTTATTAACAGATGCTGGCCCTATCAAACTGATCTTTCATATAGTATCCTTAAAATGTTTTATCCCAAGGACAGAAAGGGAAAATACAAAGTGGAACTTGGTGTGGTGTCTTGCATCAAAATAATGGACTCTGGGGAAGAAGAGGAGGGAGGGGCTGAAGAGGTTGTAGGAGTTCTGATCTGTAATAGTGGAAAAGGACCTAGCTGGGAGATGAGAATGTTCTGTAGACACCTATCACAGGGAGATGAGAAACTGTACCCATGTGTCAACAATAGTATTGAAATCATTAATACACTAATAAAAATTATTTTGAAAAAAAGAAATTTGGACCAAATTTAGTTCTCATCCTTTTCTACCACAATTTCATCTTTCACAGATCACTAAAACAAGAAATATTTTTCCCATCTGTCCATCTTCCTATTCCATTCCTTCTCTTGATTTTTGGTTTTCTTTAGTAGTCATATCTTGTTTGCTTTTTTTAAATTTTATTGTTTTCTCCTTTTCAAATTCTCTTTTGGACAGGATGCTTTATTTTATTTTTAAAAACAAAGTTAAAAGAACCTGGGAAATAGCATAATGATTGTGCAAAACCTTTCAAGCCTGAGGTTCTGATGTCTTAGGTTCAGCCCCTGCACCACCATAAGGTGGTATGCTACAACAAAGAAATTGAGACTAAGAGTCAAATTGATAGTGATATACAGAAAAAAAAATTCTTTTCTGTTATCCTTTTTTCTAGTACTTGTATTATTATTTGTGCCATTTACTCTATTCATACTTATCTTTCTGTTGTAGGCATTATGAAATGCTTGCTATGCTACAATCACTTGATATTTTTTAAATGTTCTGCCATTTACATTAAGAAGAATAAACACTGTCATAGTTTAGCACTGTCATCTTCATTATTTTTCTACATCCATCATTATTTTTAAAAATATTTACACATGATGGTATTAAAAATCACCACCAAATTTTTATATTCTGAACCAGAAAGAAAAAAAAAAATAGCTTGAGCTGGTCAAGCACAAGTACAGAAATCAAGTCAGTACTAAAAATCTCCCTATGAAAAGTCCAGGACCATTATTTAATTTGTTAGTAGTTCTATGAAATTTTCAGAGAACCAGCATATAACCTACTTAAACACTTCCAAAAAAAATGAAAGAGATATATAACACTCCAATACACATTCTAAAAATTTGATGTTACACTGATTCCTGTGGCAGAAAAGACAGTACAAAAAAAAAAAGGAAAAGAAAAAAAGAGACAGAATGGAAGATGGCAAGGAAGGGAGGGAGGGAAAAAAGAAGAAAGGAAGGAAGGAAAGAAGGAAAAAAGCCAGGTTAATAAACCTGAACACTTAACATAAAAATCCTCAACAAAATCCTAACACATCAACCTATCAGAAAAATCAACAAAATAGTCATGACCAGCTGGAATTTATTCCAGATGTATAGTTGCAGTTCATACAAATCTACTAAAGTAACATACAGTTAAAAAGAGAAAGATAAAAATCTCATGATCATTTAATTACAGAAAATGATTTTGACAAGAATCAAGACACATTTGTGACAAATACCACTAATAAATTAAGAGAAGGAACCTCAACATTTTAAAGGCTGTATATGTCAAAGCCACCATTAGCACCACAGTCAATCATAAAAAACTGAAAGATTTTGGTCTTAAGATCTGAAATAAGGCATTAATTCCACTCTCCCTATTACTGTTCATTGAAGTATTGAAGTGTCAGAGCATATGGCAAAAATTACATATAAAAGGATATAAATTCGCTAATTCTGTTTTCTGCCTTCATTGCTCTGTATTCACTTCCCTCAGTTCCATCCTTTAGTTCAGCTATTTTGTTATCATGCTCAGTTATAGTATTAACTGTTTAGCTAGCTGGGCTCTTAACTCAGCTATTTTAGCTTTTAGATTTCTATGGCCTCAAAATAGTTTGTGCTTTCTTTTGGAGTCTCATTTTTTTGTATCTCCATTTCTGATAATATTTCCCTCAAAAGCTTGCCTCACTCCTCTGATTATCACATCAATTAATGTTTGCTTATATTCCTTTCTCTTATTTGCTTCTGGCTTATTGGAATTTTTCTCTGGGATACTCTTCTGTTACATTGCTGCAGTGGTTTTGTTTATTTGTTTGTTTTTTGTTTTTTTGTTTTTTGGTTTGACCATAATATTTGGTGTCCTTTGAAATTTGTTTCCTGGGTGTTGCTATTCATGTATGTGATCTGATCTGTTGATTCCCAGACCCCTTAAACCTCTCATATTGTGGTTTGTCTCAGGATTGGGGAGAACTGTTGTTCATAGTGTCTCTTGTGTTCAAATTGAAGACAGAAATAGACATCTAGAATCACTACCAAAAAAAAGCAGCAAAAAAAAAAACCACTAAAAAATAAAAACAAATAAATAAACACCTCCCCCCCAAAAGCAAAAACAAATTTCAAAAAAAAAGAAAACAAAAAAAAGAAAAAGTGACCAGCCACTAAAAGCAGAAGAAGTATACGGAAAGAGCTACAGAAGGAAATAACAAACCAGCAGAATATGTGTGTACTCACAGTTGAGGAGAATATTGGTCTGATGAGATATCCCAGAGTCCCCAAAGTACATATTTTTGAAGTTTTCTGTTGCAGTGGTAAATGACAGGTTGAATTGAGGGACTGGGTGGCTGGTTGTTTCAGTGAGAAGACTGGTCAGCCTAATAGGTTGCTCAGAGAAATCTGCAGTTCAATTGAAGTCAAGCAATGTCACAGGCATACTCAATGTGTCCTGACAAAAGATGCACTCTCTTGGAAGTTCAGTCTTATAATCTGCCCAGGCAAGTTTTTTTTTTCCTCCATAGGGGGGGTCTATCTCACTGGCTGCTCCTGCTTCCCAGATAAGCCATCTATCTCAGTGCTAGGGAATGAAGTTGGGGGTGCATTAGAAGACTCACTACTTGGATTGACGTTGTCCTTTCCAGAACCCTTTTGCCTGGTTCCAGCCTCTAGCTACCCACCTACAGGGGAGTCGCTTTACAGTTGGTGAAGTGGATCTGCAGGCCTCTATCATTCTCTCCCCCTCTCTATCTTCCCCGCCTCTCTCCATTTCTCTCTGTCCTATCCAACACTGATGACACCAACAACAATAATAACTACAACAATAAAGCAATAAGGGCAACAAAAGGGAATAAATAAATATTTTAAAATAATAATAATAATTGTCAACCCATATCTGCAACCTTGGGAGAACTATTCAAGCTTCCAATGGAGAAAATAGGGACACAGAACTCTGGTGATGGGAACAGTGCTGAATAATACCCCTGTTATCTTATTATTTTATAAATCAACATTGAGTTATTAATAAAATTTTAAAAAATATTCCTTTATAGCCATGTTTCACACTTATGTGTTTTTTATCCTATGAGTATTACTCAAGTTAGAATTTATTGGTTCATTAGGTCACTTTCTGGGTTTTCTTTCCCCAAAAAGATAAGAAAATCCTCGAGGGTTTGAACCATGTCTTATCTCTTTATATTCAACATTTATCTACAAATAATTGTGAATTATTATTTTCCCCAAGTAGATGAAGTTGGATGCTTACTATTCATTGATTTTACTTCTTTCTGGCTCATTCACTATAGTGCATAAAAGTTGAATTTCTTGAAGATTAAAATAACTAAGTGGAAAATATTTTTAAACATTTTTATTATCTTTACTTACTGGAGAGGGAAGGGAGTGATGGAGAGGAAGAGAGACAGAGTGATACCTACAACACTACTTCACTATTTGTGAAGCTTTCCTCTTGCATGTGGAGACTGGGGACGCGAGCCTGGGTTCTTGTGCATTGTAACATGTATGCTTAACCAGGTGTGCCACCACCTGGCTTTGAAACTATTTTTTGATTCTAAAAAAAAATGTTTAAAATAAG
This sequence comes from Erinaceus europaeus, assembly GCF_950295315.1. Lineage (NCBI taxonomy): Eukaryota > Metazoa > Chordata > Mammalia > Eulipotyphla > Erinaceidae > Erinaceus > Erinaceus europaeus. The sequence continues at coordinate 51,117,323 of NC_080165.1, forward strand.
AGGTCAGGCAAAAATTATTACTCTATCACAAAAGCAATTTATATCAAATATTTTATTCTATACTATTCTGCAACTTAAAAAGATGAAATTATATCCTTCAGGACAAGATGCATGAAACTGGAGGTAATTTTTTTATTGGGGGATTAATGGTTTATAGTCAACAGTGAAATACAATAGTTTGGACATGCATAACATTTCCCTATAACAATACAACCCCCACTAGGTCCTCCTCTGCTATCATGTTCCAGGTCATGAAACCTCTTCCCCACCACAGAGTCCTTTACTTTGGTGCAATACACCAATTCTAGTCCAAGTTCTGATTTTTCTTCCCTTTGATCTTGTTTTTCAACTTCTGTCTATGAATGAGATCATCCCATATTCATCCTTTTGCTTCTAACTTATCTCATTTAACATGGTTTTCAAGCTCCATCCAGTATGAGGTACCAAAGATGAATTCACCATTTTTAATACTTGAGTAGTATTCCATTGTGTATAAATACCACAATTTACTCAGCCACTCATCTGTTGGACACCTGGGTTGCTTTCAGGTTTTGGCTATTATAAATTGTGCTGCTATGAACATAGATATAGACAAATCTTTTTGGATGGGTATGTTTGGTTCCTTAGAATTTATCCCCAGAAGATGAATTGCAGGATCATAGGGCAGGTTCCAATAATTTTGTTTGATGAAATATGTGGAAAGGTAAAAGTCAACTACTGGGTGATTTTACCCATATGTGTAATATAAATAATCATAAAATACAAGCTTTCAAGCAACAAAAACTCAAGTGAAATGTCTCTCAAACTTTGCAAGAAATATGGTATGGGTGGGGAGTAAGTATCACAAACCTTTGACAGTGTGGGTATGGTCTGAAACTATAGTCTTGAAATATTATAATTGTTTTTAAATTGTCACCAGTTTATTGCTGTGACTCAGTACCTGCACAATGAATTCACTGCTTCTAGTATTCTCTCTCTCCTTTCATTAAAAAGAAATTGATGGGAGGGGGAGATGGAGTGGGAAAGAGACAGACACTTGCAGTACTTGCTTCACTGCTCCCGGAGCTTCCTCCCAGCAGATAGGGAGCAGAGGCTCAAACTCAGGTCCTTGTGCATGGTAATGTGTGCCTTACATGTGCCTTCACACACACACCCTCAGTAATGTTCTGATATTATAAACCAGTATCAAATCACTAATAAAAACAAATAAATTGTTTTATTCTGAACATTACTTACATTATTAAAATAGATTCAAGGAAAAATGTTTCTGCTAAAAATGTACATGTCTCAAAGTAAAATAATCCCCCAAGAAGACTAAACAGAACCTTTTTTCATATATTTCCTTTCAACAAAATCTTAGTTACATTACATCTCTGAATCTGGATTATTTAAGAGTCACACTAAATTTTATGCTAATAGAAATATGGCACATATGGTAAACAGAAAATCAAGGAACTTTGTGTTTACCAACTGTTTCAAAATGCAGAAATACAGTTCAGTCCTTGAAACTCTTCCTTACTATTTACAATGGTTTAGAAGGAACAACACTAGCTATGTAACCACTTCAAAATTTTTCAATCATCAGTCCTTTGATGATACAACCCTAGAGTTTCTGAAACATTAATGTCCTCTCATATGTTTCATCTTAGTTTGATGACTATTATGCTGAAAAAATGTGCAAGCAAAACTGAATGAATGAGACCAAACTGCTAAGTCATTACTGAGACCCTTAAAGATATGGGTTGTCAATGAACAATTTTGTCTTTCTTCTACTTTATCTATTAGCTTCCAACTTTGGCAATAACTTTATTGAAGGCATGTTAATTTACAGGAATGTTGTTGTCATGAGGGTATATTTCCATGGTTGCCCAAAATAAGTGTCTACACATTTCACTCTCCACCAAACCAACATCCCATTACAGTACAGAAACTTTGATTCCCAACCTCTCATTATGTTCTTTTTTTCCCTAATTCTAGAAGTCCTACAAATCTATGTTTCTGCCTTCTTTTTTTTATTTTATTTATAAAAAGGAAACACTGACAAAAACAGAGGATAAGAGGGGTACAACTCTGTAAAATTCTCACCACCAGAACTCCATATTACACCCCCTCCCTTGATAGCTTTCCTATTCTTTAACCCTCTGGGAGTATGGACCCAAGGTCATTGTGGGATGCAGAAGGTGGAAGGTCTGGTATCTATAATTGTTTCCCTGCTGAACATGGATGTTGATACATACTCACAGCCTGCCTCTTTCTTTCCCTAGTGAGGAAGGGCTCTGGGGAACTGGAGCTCAAGGATGCACTGGTGGGGTTGACTGTCAAGGGAAATCATGTTGGCATCATGCTAGCATCTGGAACCTGGTGGCTAAAAAGAGAATTAACATATAAAGCCAAACAAATTATTGACTAATCATGAACCTATAGGCTGGAATATTGCAGATGAAGAGTTAGGGGGTCCTCCATTTTGTAGATAGCTAGTAGGCATATTTTAGTTATATTCCAAAGGGTCTGTGGCAATACTAGTTTTTTTTTTCTTTCTTTCTTTCTTTCTTTCTTTCTTTCTTTCTTTCTTTCTTTCTTTCTTTCTTCTTTCTTTCTTTCTTCTTTCTTTCTTTCTTTTCCCCCTGAGCCTGAAATCCGTTATGCAGGTAGATCCAAATTATTGTTTGGGGAGATGATGTCATGGCCTAGTTGGGGAGTCCTGAGATTCCCAAACAGACATGATGGGCTTAAACTTCTAATAAATCCCTCTCTTCATTGTTACTGGTCATCTCTATCAGGAACAACAAAAAAGACCCCATTCCCATTGTGGGCCCCCCATAGGACTTTTCCTTCAACTTGAATCAACAATGATAAAGAATGTTCCAACCTCCGAAGGGAGTATGAACAACATACTCTATGCTACATCCGAGGAAGATGAGTCCTGATATTGGGGCAGCTTGGAATTTTCCTACTCATGACCACATAATGTGAGCTCAGATCTACAGGGATGCAGAGGTCACATGGGCTCCTAAGTGAATATGGGCTCCAGATCAGATCAAATAGATGGGATTTACAGTCAACAATATTCATACACCTTTCCCATATTTGGGAGCTACTCTCTTCCCTGATCTAGCTTTCTCATCCTTTTTCCAACCATGACATCATCTCCTTAGACAATAACTGGGATCCACCTGCATATCAGATTTCAGGCTCAGGGAAAAAAAAACTAGTATAGTCATGGGCCCTTTGGAATATAACTAAAATATACCTACTAGCTATCTACAAAATGGAGATGCCTCAAGTCTTCATCTGCACTATTCCAGCCTTTAGGTTCATCATTAGTCAATAATTTGTTGGCTTTATATGTTAACTCTCTTTTCAGCCACCAGGTTCCAGATGCTAGCATGATGCTAATCAGACTTCCCTGGACAGACAACCCCATCAATGTGTCCTGGAGCTCTGATTCACCGTAACCCTGCCCCACCAGGGAAAGAGAGGGGCAGGCTGGGAGTATGTATCAACCTGTCAACATCCATGTTCAGCAGGCAAACAATTATAGAAGCCAGACCTCCCACCTTCTGTATCCCACAGTGACCTTGGGTCCATACTCCCAGATGGTTAAAGAATAGGAAAGCTATCAAGGGAGGGGAGGGGTTATGGAGTTCTGGTGGTAGGAATTGTGTGGAGTTGTATTTCTCTTATCCTATGGCTTTGTTAGTGTTTTCTTTTTATAAATAAATTTACAAGAAAAGAGTCTCCAGTGTAAGAGAAATAGCTATAGAATGAGAGTCTGAAAAATGTTTGCCTGTATGTGTGTGAATATTCTAGAAAACAAAACATAATCTTCTCCTTCTCTCTTTTTTTTTAAATTATTTATTTCCTTTTGTTGCCCTTGTTGTTTTTTATTGTTGTTGGATAGGACAGGGAGAAATGGAGAGAGGAGGGGAAGACAGAGAGGGAGAGAGAAAGATAGACACCTGCAGACCTGCTTCACCGCCTGTGAAGTGACTCCCCTGCAGGTGGGGAGCCAGGGCTGGAACCCAGATCCTTATGCCGGTCCTTGTAGCTTTGCGCCACGTGCGCTTAACCTGCTGCGCCACCGCCCAACTCCCTTTCTCTCTTTACTTCATTTTTACTTGTAAAAAGAATCCAGATTTCTCACATATCCTTTATTGCGCAAAGGCCATATTGCTCCTGCTTACATGCTTTTCAACTAAATATGCTCTCCTCAAACATTAAGACTGTTAAAATCTCTTTTGAACAATCAGAGATTTATAGTTGCCAGTTAATGTGAGGATTAGTCATCTCCACAGCAGTATTTTCCACAATGCGATAAGTGAATGTGGGCTCTAGAAGTAAAGGAACAATATCTTCTATTGGCAAGGAGTCTGGGCTAGCTCCATGGAACCACAGGTAGAATGCAAATTTGGAAAATTGTGTCGCCAATATGCTTCTGCTGGAGAAAAATCTATCGTAAGATGCTTATCAGACATCCTTTTATTGTCTCCATACAATGGAAAGTACTTTCATGAGCAGTCGTTTCGCAAGCCATTCTGAACACAACAGTAGCTGCCAAATAATAATACAGAATGAACAATGAGAGGGTACACAGTAGGGAGATGAGGCAGAGGTGTCAGACTCAAAATGAAGAAGTGTAGGCAGTGGTCAAAGTATTTTCCAGTTTGTATCCATTTTCCTCTCCCTGTTTATTTATAAAAAAGTTAAGTCGGAAGCAGAAGGATGAATATAGGATGATCTCACTCTCAGGCAGAAGTTGAAAAACAAGATGAGAAGATAAAACACAAGTTGAACCTGGACTGGAGTTGGTATATTGCACCAAAGTAAAAGACTCTGGGATGGGTGGGGGGGAGAGTACAGGTCCTAGAAAAGAATGACAGAGAACTTAGTGGGGGTTGTATTGCTATGTGGAAAACTGAGAAATGTTATCATGTACAAACTATCTTATTTACTTTCTAATATAAAACATTAATCCCCTATTAAAAAAATTTTTAAAGTAAGCTAGGGTTTATTTGAAATGTGTTGTATTAAATTTAATCAATTATATACATACTTTTTCATTGTTGTGAGTTTTATTTACTGCTATCTTGGCTAATAGTTTGCATATAGGAATCTTAACTATTTTAATAGAATTTAGCAAGAAAGTTTATTGAATAAAAATGGAACCCAGTAAGGGAGAAAAATTGTCAAACTAGGTTAAATTTTGTTTTTGAGATCTGTGTGGTGCTAAAGTATCAATGTCCCCTTATCCCAGGTTTTGCTGGTGTTCCTAAGAATCGAGTCACCACATACATTGTTTGTCTGATTGTTGATTCTTAAATATTCTTTTATATAAGAGTATCGCAACTGCTAGATTCCATGTTGCTGGTGGTTTCATTATCTTTCCCTTTTAACTTTAGATAAAGACAAAGTAAGAAAGAAACAGAAAGGGAGAGAGAGGCAGAGAGAATGAGAGTTGCCACAGCTTCCACTGATCCCATGAGGAACTGGGACTCAAAAATGATCCCTAATACATGGCAAAGTGCATGTTCTACCTCATGTCCTCCACAGGTCACTATTACAATGATCACAGTGTATGTAGGGTTGCTTTCTGGGTGGGGGGGTCTTAATTTTGTTTTAGTTCATATAATACTAAAGCCTGCTTTAAACTTCATTCTAGACTGAAGGAAATATATGAAGTCACAATAATAATGTACCATACTTCACTGCCATCTAAGTACTGTATGGACTTCAATCTTTCTGCTCTACATTGTCATTTACTCTCAGAGATTACAGGAATAGAAAGAGAAAGTAACAAATGGCAACCAATTTAAGGATTTCAAACTAATAAGGCAAATAGCAAAATTATTTATTTTTACTATGTTTTATCAGAAAAAAAAGTTTAGTTCTTTAAAAATATATTTTTATCATAGTAGGGACAGTGCCCTGAAGTATAAAGGTGGACACACTGACCTTATGCCAGAGTGGACTTATGGTTTCATGAGAAGAGCCAACTTCATTATAGTATGGCAAGTATTGAAGTGATGGTTTTCCTCTGAGAGTTGAAACAAAATATTTAGGCAGATGTAAAAAGAAAGAGTTGCATTTAGAGATGACTTGCTATGCAAACAACCCATCTTTCTGCATCCCTGAAGAGACAAGGTGAAAAACAAAGAGGAAAGAAACTGTCATAGGAAACATAGCAAGTTTGATATTTAATAAAACAAATTTTCAGCACTTAGTTCTCACATTTAGGCCAACTGCTCTCCATCCTTCCCTTGTAATTTTTCTCTTTTCTCTTGAATCACTTGCTTTGTGAATTATCTGTTTCTTTATTTTCTCCCCATTTTGTAGAGTAGATGTCACTCTGGACAAAATATTGTCAAAATAAAATAGAACAACAAAAATATGGCATCTCAGCTAAGTTACTTAAAGCAGTTCTGATTTGGGCCTAGATGATTTCTTTCCCTTTAGGTGTTCATTTCTGACTTAATATTTTTTACTAGTAATAATGTGCAGTTGCTTAGAGATTGGTTGGAGATAAAAGAAATAACTGAAGCTACAAATAAAGAAGGATAGAATCAAATAGTTGGAAATATTGATTTAGAAATACAACTTTTCATGTTTTTGGCAGTCTGACACAAGGGTAAGAATAAAAGCTAGCTTCCATCAGACTGCAACTCATGCTGTTTGCTCTAATAACACCAGCACATAAAAAAGGCCCTTTTGATATTTGGGAGCTACTCTCTGCCCTAATTCAGTTTTCTAGTTTGATTATCAACTCTGACACCATTTTCCCAGACAATGCCTTTAGCCCGATACCTGAATGTTAGGTATCGGGCTCAGGCAAAAATTACTAAAGTCATGGGCCACATGAAATATACCTAAAATAAACTTCTTAGCTTCTTTTCACACAAAAGCTTTTTTTTCTAGATCCCTAGATTCTTTTGCTCTATTCCTATCTTTGGGCTCCCATTTATTGAACAATTTGCTTTATATGTTATTGTCTTTCAGCCACCAATTTGCAGACACTACTGTGATGCCATCCTGACCTCCCTGGCCCAAAACCTCACCAATATGTCTTAGAACCTCATGTCTCCAGAGCCCTACCCCACTAGGGGAAGATAGAAACAGGCTGGGGTTATGGATTGAACTGCCAACATCCATGTCTAGTGGAGAAGCAATTACAGAAACCAGAGCTTCCACCATCTGCACCCCATAAAGATCCTTAGTTCATATTCCCAGAGAGGGGTAAAGGAAGGGGAGCTTCCAATGGAGTGGATGGGACAGGGAACTCAGGTAGTGGGAACTGTGTGGAATAGTACCTCTGTTATCTTATAATCTTGTTCATCATTGTTAAATCACAAATAAGCATTTTAAAAGAAGAAAAAGAAGCAGAAGAAGAAGGAAAGGCCCTTTTTGGTGCCCCATTAGGAAGTGATGTTTTTGACCTACTTTGTTTCCCATTAGATACAAGATAACTAACTGAAACAATGCTACGGCTTGATCCATGAGACAGATTTGTCAGTCACCCTAAACCCCCCCAAAAAAACTCATTTTAAGTCCCATCTTGTCTGTAGAAGCAGTAGTGGGTATAAAAATGTGTTGGTGGTTTAGAAATCTATATTTCAAAGAGACACTGCAATAGACTATCTCCCACTCAAATTAATTTGTTGAAAGCCTAGACCTAATGGTATAATATTTCAAGTTACAATATTTGGGAGGCTCTCATGAATGAGATTAGTATCTTTGTGAGAAGAGGTTAGAGAGCTAACTAACTGTCTTTCCACCATGTGAGGATACAAACAGATGGTGGTCTGCAACCCAGAAGTGATTCCCTACCAAACATAGGATCTGCCAACACCTCAGTCTTGGACTTCCTAGGCTCCAGAATTGTGAGAAATAAACTCTATTGTTTATAAGCCACCCAGTCAGTGGTATTTTTTTAAATAACATCTTGAGCTGACTAAGACAAAGGTAAACAGAAATGTTTCATCAATGACAGACATCTGAGCACAGATCCATACAATCCACATGGTCATGGGTTCCAGAAAACATTTACATACCTAGTCTCCCCCCACCTCTCCTTCCCTTGCTTCCTTCCTCCCTGCTTCTCCCTCTCCCTCTCTTCGTCTCCCTCTCACTTTGTCTCTCTCCTTCCTTCTATTGGATTTTTGGATGCTTGTTTCTCTTATTGATACATATAACCCTAGGATACTCTTATCTCAGCTATCCCTGGCTATTTCCAGGAACCAAAGTTTAAATAAGTAGTGGGGTAAGAGAGTAGCTTATCCTATGCTAGATTTAAGAATGAACAGTAAACACTAGAAACTTCAAAGATTTCAGTCTAAAAGGATAGATAATTATATATACCAATAATTGCAACATTAATTTATGGTATGTATAAGAATACCCACTAGGCAAAGTGTGTGTGACTAAACATTATGCTGGCTTATAAGAACTTTGTGGATTGAGTTTATTAAAAATAATTAACTGAATCATCAAACTTCTTTCTACTTTTTGCTTTTAATTACTGCATGCTGAGAAAGAATTTGCTGCTTAATTTGTCATGGTAACTGACATAGGAAAGGTATCAGAATTAATAGAAGTAAGGCTGAGAGACAGAAATGCAGTGGTGTGCACACAAACTTTATTGCACTATCAATAGAAGAAACACTTCAAGGCTGAAGAAGTGGATTCCTGGAGATAAACAGTGTGAAACCTAAAGTACTTATAGTGAAAAGGATTTCCTGCTACTTTATATTTAATCTTTTAACTTAGAAACTAACAACAACAACAGAGAAAAATAATCTTCGGATAGGAAATATGTCAATGTTAGAACCCAATTTTTTACTCTACAACTCTCAGATACGAGTCCTCACTAGTGACTCAGCAGTGATTTCAACATGTCAAGCACTCTACCACAGGCCTTTTTATATATATTGTTACATTTAGCATTCAAAACTTAGTAGTTTTCATTATGCCCGTTTTATAGATGATAAAAATAAATGAGGTGCCACTCATTTAGACCATTTTCTGTGTTGAAATTATTTTTTACTTTCTGGGGGAAAAAGAAACCAGAATTACGTGTTGGATGTCTTTCAACAAGATTACAGTTGTTGAAGGCAATTGATGATGACTTCTGTCTTGAATTGACACATTTTGACTACTCCTCCATAGAAAACCTTATCTGAGGAAGAAACTATCTTTCTGTCATTTTAGGAAAGTAGGTATTCCTATGGTCCCCAGAACATGACTACAGCTCTTCCAGGGGACAATAATTTATTTTCACCGTGTTTGAGGCAAGCATGAGCTTGATAATTCCATCCAGAATACTGCCATCAAACTAAGTTTACGCTCAAATGTCAGGGGAAGACTATCCCCTTTTCTGAGAGCTAGTGTAGGTTGAGAAAATCAACAGACCTTGAGAAGCTCAGAGATCAGACAAAGTACAAAATAAAGCAGGACGGCAGTGGGGAGAGGGTCAGAAGACAAGCCTCAAAGATGTCCAGGAATGCCAAAACCTGACTTATTCTGACCAGACAGCCTCAATATTCAAGGGGTGCCCACAGAGAGCAGGAGGGACTCTGGGCGTCCTCAAGTCTGGTAGCCCTAATTAGCTTCAGAGCCTGGCCAAGCAACACACAGCTGGTGCCTCAGCTCCTTGTCATCTCTGTATCCATAAGATTCTGCAGCCTCCAGACCAATGCTACTGTAGCCATAGCCCTTGGTCCCTGGAGGGAGAAGTCATTATCAGGGCCAGATGACATCTGACATGTCAGACCATTTTTAAAGGGAGAAGTTTATGTTAAATCCTTTCAGAGGTTGAAATTAATATTCTCCACCCATTACATAAATCACAGAAAATTCATAAGCATCCCAAAGGCTCAGACATCACAATGCTATTCTAGAGGCTAGGATTTTAGGGGGGTGATTTTTTTTTCTTGAGTCTGTTTAAAGGTTTTCTTATAAGCACTAATTTCCTGAAGATGGAGATTATTAGTGAGACTCCAACATTGCTTTGTTTTTTAAAATTCTAAAGCTCCCCCTTTATTCCTGTGGAATGTGACTAAAATGGAAAGTTGTTTCTCAGAGATGAAAGATGGCTTTGTATTCATAAACCAAGAATAGTCTTGTAGTAGATTTTACTAAAAATACAAATCTCATATATTTCATGACAATACTGCTCAGTTCCTACATCATTGGTGTGATGCTGATAGTTGAATTCCTCAATATTTTAGAAAGTGACCTTCAAATCACTGTTTGATTGTTTTTGTTTTGACTGTATGTCGTTTTTAATTAAGGTCATTTTCCCTTTTCAATCATAAATTAGTCTTCATCCAGTTTTACTATTATCAATTCAGTTTGATGCAGTTTATTTGATTGACCCTTCGTTGCATTTTTTGCATCAAGTTTTTTTTGTCCTATGATTTCCAAATTACTAAACAGAGATAAATGCATCTTATGATTTGCATGGGGTTCTCTTAACGATAATATAAACCCCAAAGTATAATTGAGCAACCAAGAAGATTGCTCAGTGGGTAAAGTGTAGGACTTGTGTTTGTGAGTACTGAATTTGGTCCCTGACATTACACCCATTACACATGCTAAGAATGGAGTCTCTCTCTCTCTCTCTCTCTCCTCTCTCTCTCTCCCTCCCCTTCCCCCCTCCCCCTTTCCTTCTCCCCTTCTTTTCCCCCTCCCTTTCCCCCTCCCCCATGTGGTGTGTGTGTGTGTGTGTGTGTGTGTGTGTGTGTGATAACTCACCTGGGAAGATGTTTGCTCTACCATGAACACAACCCAGATTTGATCCCCAGCCCCCAAAACATTGGGGGAAGCTTCAGTGAAGTGGTCTATCTCTACTTCTCTCTGTCTTTCCCTATATGAAAAAAAGTCAGAACTCTGAGATCTCAGCAAGAAGAAAAACATGTACTCAAAGAGTAACATTTTCAGTTGGTGTGTGCTATCTACTCATTTATTCTACGTAAGTAGTTTGCAATTTAAAAGCAAAATAAGTGCAATAACACAATGGGTTAACTTTAGTTTTATAGAACATCACTTTGTACTTTGAAGTCATGTACAAGCACAAGTATTTGTCACACACGGTGATTTTTGTATATTGTAAACAGGAAGTTCACTATATAACCTATTTATGTTTTCTCTTGCCAATTTTATATCATTAACTGAGAGTATAAATAAAGTGGAGATCATGATGTTTTGTGTTTTTGTTTTTTTTTTGCCTTGCCTAAATACCTTTTGATCTGAAAACATTAAACCTATCCCCCTCTACACTTTATTGGGAGCTTAAAGATTTATAATGCAGTTGTTGAAATATAGGCACATATTGTCTCATGAACTCTATTTTCTTAAGGTAGTCTAAAAGAAAAAAATATATTGTGTCCAATGAGATTTATAATAAACCCCAGAGGACAGGAAGTATTATAGCGTGGATTCTCCCTTGTTCTCATCACTGCACCTGAACTAGAAGTCTGAAGTGCTACTTATATTCACAGCTTGCTAGTACAGCTCCAGAAGCTACCAAAGGAAGAAGTCAAATTTCAACTATATATAACATTTCATCTAATCACAAAATAATGTACATCCATGTTCAAATTTTCAGAAAATTTTAGCAAACTTCAAATAACCTAGCCATTCTACCACCTTTCCCCCAGCCCCCTTTTCTCTTTTTACTGCTCAGCTCTGGCTTATGGTGGTGTTGGAGACTGAATTTGGAAACTTGGAGCCTTAGGCATGTAAGTTATTTGCATAACTATTGTGATTATCTCCCCAGCCTCCCTACCAGCTTTTAGCAAATTGCAATAGCTGGTCTGTACCCCTGTTTTAAACAAATGTGGATGCAAATACAGATTTTTGTTTAAAAATTAGGATCACTCTGTACATGCTGTTTTTATATATCTCAGGGATATTGGATATTATTTTTAAAACATAATTTTGTAGCTGAAATATAAGCAATGATAGAGAAATATGCAGCCATATATTAAAATAGCTATTAAAATATATTAAAATAGGCCCAAGACTTTGTTATAAAAACAAGGCTGCTCCATATTTGTAGCTAAATCTTTGTTCTCATCAAATTCTTCAATTAATATTTAGGACTGGGACCATTGAGTTAAAGGTCATGAATATTCACCAGGGTTGGAAACACATAGTCAAATGCCCTTCAGAAAGGGAATCAGTTCTTTTTGTAATTTAGAGAGAAATATGGGATGTTGGGTGGCAGAAAGCCCAGTTTCCTGCCTCTCCTGGAAATTCTGTCCTATGGCCAGGCTGAATGAGAATTGGCTGGCAGGCTTTGTAAAGGCAACTCTAAACAGTCCTGCCATGACCTTGAACTATAAGTACTGCATTTTCTTCAAACGCATTGTTGAGAATCTAAAATGCAGTATGAAGGGTACTGGACTTGGAGACAGGATGTCTGAGTTCAAGACCTAAATTACACATTAAATTTGTGACAAAATTGAGCAAAGACTCTAATACCTCTGGACTTTGTCTCCTTGCCTATAAAATAAAGAATTTGTCCTATATGACTATAATACCTTACAACCCAAAGTTATATAATTCTATCTTGATTTTTTTTTTTTTTAGATAAACCATTGTCCTATCTACCAGCATAGATAACTTTGTGAGCCATAACCTCCATCTCTGGAAGATTTCAGCTTTAAATTTCCTGAGAGTTCTTAAGTTAACAGAGAACAGAAGATGACCTTCAAAAGAGAGAGAAATCTGACATTAATGAATGTTGTAAGAATTTTTTCACCTTTAACTGGTGATATTCTGAAAACAACAAGATGTAGGTTAATCAGTTAAAAGCCAATGGCAGAACCTATCTGTAACCGTTCTGTCATAGATACTTTAAAAGGTAGTGCATATAAACATGACATTTTATATTATTCTGCAGGATTATGACCTGGAGCAGTTGTGAAAAGAAGGATGTTATTTGTGGTAGTGAAAAGTCCCAAGTCACTTGCTAACTTATGCACCTTGAATTGGGCCATGTTCCCTAGATCTTAACATGAAAATAGCCCAGAAATGATACAACTTCTTAATTAGACTAGAGTGATATAACTTCAACTTAAAGAAAAAGAGTAGTCATTGAATTTAGCTTTTATTCTTTTCTATCTATGCTAATCTATTATTCTTACCAAACACATAGGTTCCCATGGATGCTAAGAAAAGATACAACCTGCTCAGGGGAAGATGTCCAGTTGGTTTATCAGCTGTCACACAGCTTATTCTGTAGTTTTCCAAGTTAAGAAGTGAAAAAGTGTTTAATTCTCTGATTATCATGAGGACTTCCATTCATCAAATATTCATGGTGTACTAAGAAATTGGCTAAACTCTTTGCATACATTAACTGATACACTTAAAACAATTCTGTTTGTAAAGGTAATTATCCTAATTATAAAGTAGTTCATCAGAAAAAGACTAACTGATTTCCCCAAAGTCATACATCCAGGGAATGGTTGAATTAAGATCTGATGACTTCAAAAACAATAAAGACTTTTTTAAAGCATTTACAAAAGAAGTGCTACAAATCTCCAAGTCAAAAGATATATGTTGGCAGATGAGAAAGAATATACTCTACTTTTTCTTATTATTAGGTCTGTAATACTTTTACTCTGACAGACACATCTTAAGCTATAATGTATTTGTTATTGTTATTATATTTATTTATTTATTCATTGGATATAAAGAGTCAGAAATTGAGAGGATAGGATAGATAGAGAGGGAAAGAGACAGAGAGACACCTTTAACACTGCCTCTCCACTAGCAACGCTTTCTGCCTTCAGATGGGGACCAACGGCTTGATCCTGGGTCCATGTGCATTGTAACGTGCACTCAACCGGGCATGACACTGTACCTGCCCCTTAAGCTATCATTTCTATATTTGTTTATAAATATTTAATTGTTAGCCTGAAACTAACATTTGATCCTCTAGACAATGTTTTTCAAACTATCATCACTTTTTTTTTTTTTTTACCAGAGTACTTTTCAGCTCCGGTTTATGGTGGTACAGGAGATTGAACCTGGGACATTGGAGCCTCAGGCATGAGTCTCTTTTTGATAGCACTAAAATTCTCTCTCCAGTGTGGTAAGTGTTGGGTTAGAATCTAGGTCCTGTGCATTGCAAGGCAGGCACACTATCCAAGTGAACTATCTTCATGGCCTTTAAACAGTATTTCTTCTAACTATAGGGAATACACCCTCTTTCCTATTTTATTCCATTTTATTTATTCATTTCCTTTATGATGCCATAAGATGAATCATGAACTATGAGTGGGACAAGTACATAATAAATACCATCAAAAATTAAGAATTTGATCAATAATGATCATTTACTTCAGAGCTATTGGTCAATTCCTTCACTATTTTGACTGATTCCTTGTCCGATTCTTACCCACTGAGAGAAAAAACCAAGGTTCCATGTCAAACGTTTTAATTTCCTGTAACTCTGCTTTTCTTCCTACGCCAAGGGAAGTCTGCCCTCTAATGATGCAAAAGAGCCATGGATTTCGAAGACTCATCTTCAGACAATCAAACAAAAGAGGAAACTCTAAATGCAGGAGATTTGAAAAGAACTTTAGAGCTCATCACTGTAATTTTCCCATTTAGAGAAAGGGGAAACTGAAAGCTACAAAGGCCTCTTCCTCTCCAGCCCCATTTTTGTATGAAATGTCTACAGTCCACACACATTTGCACTACCCATGTGTCTACAACTGTACTATATGTCAGTAACTCCCCAATAACAACAGAATTAAAAATGGTTATAGGTTGAAAGGAACAATATTTACTTTCAAATGTAGATCAGCAAAATGTTTCTGAGACACTGAGAAATGTCTTTAAACAAGTAGCAAGAAGCAAGTAGTGAGAGTAGGTCTGTACTTAAAAGTAGAAAGCAAAATCAAATCCATGATTTTAAAAAGATTCACTATTTTAATTTAAGAAAAATTTGGCTTAGATTCTGAATAATTGAACCAAAGTCTGAGAATCTTCCTAAGGAACACCAGAATTAGACTGATATATTAGAGTGGAAACAACAACAAAGGAGTTCTTCCTCTACCTTTCAGAGGGCTGGTAGGGGGGTGGAGCAAAGTGGAACTAAGAATCTAGATTTTCTTGTCCTTCTACCAGGTGCTGCTAAAATATCATGTCTCTTTTCATAGTCCTTTTCAGTTTTCATAAGATTGTACTGTAACTGTTTCTTCTTTTACCTGTCTGTATGTAATAACTACAAAATCTTATGTGATAATGACAACTAAGTTCATGTTGATTACCAGTATATCCTTAGTACTTACATAGGACTGATTCTTGGGACTGAACGAATTTTTAAGCATGCCTATACAATATTTGGTGTATATGAGGAAATAAAAAAAAGAAGGGAGGAAGAGGAGAAGAAGGAAGAAAGAGGAAGAGAAATACATTACCTGCTTATTTCTATCTATATTTCAAGATTCAGCTTATATGGCATCCTTTGTTTAAGTAATTGTCCAGAAGTATTCAGAAATTATTTTGTCAGATTCTCTTTATATTTTGCATGTGCCCTGCTTAGAGTCTTTAGATTATTCAAAACTTTTTTTTTACTTTTTATGTTCTGTTTAACACAATAAAGAATAAATGACAAATCTAACAGTGCCAAGTTTAGATACAAAAGTAGATGCTACAATATAACTTAAGTAGACTCCAACCCCAGTCTCTAATTTATTTACCCAGGTTTCCTTTGGGTTACTGAGTTGATAGACATCTGTGGATGACTATAGGTAAAACGTGTGTGTGTGTGTGTGTGTGTGTGTGTGTGTGTGTGTAAAATTAGGACAGCACTTCAACAGTTCCCACAAAAGTTTAAAAAATTATTTTAAAAATTCATGAGATCTATTCTATTCAGCTGTTATTATTTGTGATTAAAACAATGAATATCCTTAAAACAGATTTTATCCATTGCCACTCTCATTGCAAGTATAAGGACATGAAGGCATGCCTTAATTATTTGAGGGGAAGGGGCACTGATCAGAACAATCCCTGCAAATCTGATTAAATTAATACTCCATTGTGCAGCATCTACAGTAAGTCTTAGTTCCCTCAGCCTTTGCATGGTAAAAACTTATCTGTCCCCCTTCTCTGACAGAGGCTGAGAAAGGAGAACGGAATTCAGTATTATCAATGTGCTGGTTTATCAGATATGAATTCATTTGTTTTTCTCAAAATGACTTATCAGCATGAACAGAACTGGCTGGCCCAAGTGTAAATTGTGCTCCAAACACCCTTTCTGAGTTCCTGGAGCTCAAGAATGTTTTATCTCCCAGTTTGTTTCCCCTGTTTGTTTATGTTTTTTTAACTTCTTACCTATTGAGGTACATTTCTGGGTCAGGATTCCTGTAAAGATACTAGGAATCCGTGTACTGAAGGAAATTCCTGGCTCAGGCTATGTGATTGCCAGTTTTGTAAGATAGAATTTCAACTTTGATGGTGAAAAAAAAAATGGACAGTTTGAAGTGAGACAAATTGTCTGGAGATGGCTCCTGGGCTGAGCATCTGGGGTCCTCCTTCAAGCAGCTATTGTTTCCTTTCTCTATCTGTGGACAATAGCAAATGTCCTGTGTGAAAGGCAGAACCCAGGCCCAGCAGCTCTGCATGATAAATCAACAAACCAGAAGGAAGAGAAGCGCTTTGTTCAGTCCAATCCCATTACCTGCCTCACCTCACTTCTGAGGGCTTCTTCTACACATCTATTAGTAGGAATGATATTGGGCATCCTCACCAGGGCTTGGTCCCTCCCGGATTCATTCATGTCTAACATTGCTTCAGTTTGTTCTGTGTTTTCAAGACACGCTTTCATCTTATTATCTTTCTGGACCACAGAGCTAATCTATATATGACTTCACAAATCAGTCATTTACATAGATAAATGTGGAAAGACTTAGCTCAGTAAGGCTTGGCTTTGCTAATCCCTTGAACAAGAAAGTAAATTACAATGATTTAAATAAAATTGTATTCCGAAGTTTCTCTGAAGATAAAATCAATGATAAGAAGTATCAATTTGGATTTCTTACTAGAAATACTTCACAACTAAGGGGAAGACAAAAGTCACATTTGTATGACTCCTGCTTTGGTTTATAATATGATAATCCTATTTTTTTTGTTTGTTTCTTAAGACATATTCACACGTAGAGGCACATTCTATGTGAGGAAAATCTGAAGCTAAGCCAGAGATGTGTCTATCAGAAAGTTTTTTGTATCCCTCAGATAATATTTCTTCCTAGCATTGCACTGTGTGGTTTGAAGCAATAATGATGGTAAGAATCATGGAATTATAAAGATGTCTCTGTGTCCGAGGCTAGACTCATATCCAAAGCAAGTTTATTCAGCCCTTCTTATGAAAACTTCCTAGGGAAGTGACTCCATAAACCTTCTTAATGAGATATTTCAGAATGTGGTATTTGATAATGACAGTTTAGCAAGGAAATCAAATCCAGGGTACATATTAGCAAAACTGACCAAAGTATGGGGTATACTACTGATTTAATGTAAGTATGAATCAATTGCCAACTAGTCAAGGTGGAAGAATCAAAGTTCTGGCATGTGCAGCATCAGAGATCAGAGAAAGGAAGAATGACATGGATGCAAAGTAATCAAAGTTTATTTGAAAGACAGGTATCTGTGTTTTCCAATGGTAGTGCTAAGAAACTAAGAAAAATTTCAGATAAAAACAAACTGTATATGGGAAATGTAGATGTAAAATTTAGACAATACCAATCACAAAAAGAAGTTTCTTATATCATTCTTCATGTGAGCTTTGGAAAGAAGAGGTATTTCAGGTTGGGCAATCTGAATCACCAGAAGCAAGGCAATGACCCTAGCTTGAAACATTTACCAAGCCCAATGCTGACTGGAAATACAAAAGCTGCCTTACCATCTTTAGCCTCATGTAAGGAAATGCTCCTAGTTTTCCTTTCTCTAAACTACTAAAGTCATTAACACCAAGTCCTATCTTGCTTAGACTTTTCTAGAATGACTGCTACCCAAGTCCATTACAGGGCTTTATTTCCACTAAACTATGATACCAAAGAATTTATTAGGGAAAGATGTTAAGTTCCCTTAGCAAAAGCAAAATTCCTCACACCCACATTAGAATTTTGAATAGATACATTTTACTGAGGTTCATTTTTAAAGAAAGTTAAATTTCTAGTGAGAAACAAAATCTGCTCTCTGTCAATCCAGTGAAATCTAGTATCTTCTTTCTTGAAAGTTGAAATATTATGGCTAAAATGAATATGTGTCTTCAGAATCTACATTTAAATAATTGCCAAAATTTAAATTGGTTACTTATTGACACTAGTTACTTCCAAAAAGAAGGAGGAGGAGGAGGAGGAGGAGGAGGAGGAGGAGGAGGAGGAGGAGGAGGAGGAGGAGAAGGAGAAGGAGAAGAAGAAGAAGAAGAAGAAGAAGAAGAAGAAGAAGAAGAAGAAGAAGAAGAAACAAATTCAGCAGGAGATCTTATATTTTAGTTTTAATATCACTTGGTTTCTATTTATCGTCTGTTTTTACTGAGGAAAGAAAATGTTAGTGTTTTGTATGTTAAGTGTGAAAGAAAGGATGTGTCCTTATGAACTTTAAAGATCTTGAAGAATAAGTAAGAACTTTTCTAAATGACTAATACTAGACTTAGAACTTTTGGAAAACATTTATAGTATTTCTGAAGGCTATCTAGTGGTCAGCTTGTCTGATAGGACTTTAGCTCTCATAGGAAAACATAAGATGATATAAATAAAATGAATTTTTCCAGAGACGGCCCCTGTACTGAGCATATGGATTCCATATTCAACCAGTCACTATTTTACTTATTTGGACACTACAGAAAATTTTCATTCTACAACTAGTACCATCCTATAACTAGTGACTTTACCTGAAAAAAATTAGAAGCAACAAAAATTAACATCAATTACTTAGCACCCCATTGATAACTTCATTTTTCTTTCTTTTTAAAAATTTTTTTTTATTTAAGAAAGGATTAATTAACAAAACCATAGGGTAGGAGGGGTACAACTCCACACAATTCCCACCACCCAATCTCCATTTCCCACCCCCTCCCCCGATAGCTTTCCCATTCTCTATCCCTCTGGGAGAATGGACCCAGGGTCATTGTGGGTTGCAGAAGGTGGAAGGTCTGACTTCTGTAATTGCTTCCCCGCTGAACATGGGCATTGACTGGTCGGTCCATACTCCCAGTCTGCCTCTCTCTTTCCCTAGTAGGGTGTGTCTCTGGGGAAGCTGAGCACCAGGACACATTGGTGGGGTCTTCAATCCAGAGAAGCCTGGCTAGCATCCTGATGGTATCTGGAACGTGGTGATTGAAAAGAGAGTTAACATACAAAGCCAGACAAATTGCTGAGCAATCATGGACCCAAAGCTTGGGATAGTGGAGAGGAAATGTTAGGGAGGTACTCACTGCAAACTTTAGTGTACTTCTGCTTTCAGGTATATATTTTGCAGTAGTTTATGGATACGTGTGAACAAAAGCTCTCTCTCACAGAAACTGGTGTATATAGGCTTTGGGACTTCATTAGAAAGTGAACCACCTGAGATGAACTAGAGTGTACTATAAAAGGTAAGGTCTCACCCGAGTAATGAAGCTGAAGGGTTGTCATTCCACACGTGAAGTCTCTGGACACAGTCTGAGGTGAAGCATATTGAGGTGGCAATCGTTGCGTTGGTTAGGTTGTGGTCGGCAGATGCAATATTATTTGATATGGATTGGGAGAGGCATACAGGAAAGTGGGCCCTATCCAAGGGTTCCAGGACTGGGGGAAGTAAGGCTCTATAGTGGAGATGTGAGGTTCCTGCTGTCTTAGGGTTCAAAAAGACAATTGATAGTTAATGTTATCATCACATTATTTGGTAATTGGGTTAAATTTGAAAAGTCCTTTTGTTAGGGTTTGCTGTACAGTACCCAGTATCTTGTATATAGCTGTGGATTGGATGCTTCTAATCTACTTGGTCTAGGCTTTTGAGAGAGTCCGCATATCAAATACACAACCTATATATTAAAAAGATTCAGTTTGTGTTTTGAAAAACTTTGAGACATACAATTGATTCCCCCCCCTCATATTAATTAACTAGTGATTTATATGACTACATTTTGCTAGGAGTGTACATAAACACAATTTCCACCACCAAAAGACTGTGACCCATCCCACCCACCCACTCCCACCCCCACTGACCCAGGAAGCTGCAGGTCTATCCCTCACCCAGGGCTTTTACTTTGGTGCCCTACTTACAATTTGGTCAGGTCCTGCTTTTAGTTTCCTTTTAAGATCTTCTTACTCAACTTCTGTTCATGACTGGGATCATCCCATACTCATCTTTATCTTTCTGACTTAGCTCACTTAACATAATTCCTTCTAGCTCTGTCCAAGATGGGTCAGAGAAGGTGGGTACATTGTTCTTGATAGCTGCATAGTATTCCATTGTGTATATATACCACAGCTTTCTCAGACACTCATCTGTTGTTGGGCACCTGGGTTGCTTCCAGGTTTTAGCTATTATGAATTGTGCTGCTATGAACATAGGAGTACACACCTCTTTTTGGTTGGGTGTTATGGAGTCCTTGGGGTATAACCCCAGGAGAGGAATTACTGGATCATATGGAAGGTCCATATCTAGCCTTCTGAGAGTTTTCCAGACTGCTCTCCACAGAAGCTGGACCAATTTACATTCCCACCAGCAATGTAAAAGGGTTCCTCTGTCCCCACATCCTCTCCAGCATTTGTTGCTGCTGTCCTTTTTGATGTATGCCATTCTTACTGGAGTGAGGTGGTATCTTAGTGTTGTCTTAATTTGCATTTCTCTAACAATCAGTCACCTAGAGCAGTTTTTCATATGATTGTTAACCCTTTGGATCTCCTCTGTGGTGAATGTTTTGTTCATATCCTGTGCCCATTTTTGGATGGGGTCATTTGCTTTTTTGGTGCTAAGTTTGCTGAGCTTTTTATATATTTTGGTGATTAGTTTCTTGTCTGATGTATGGCATATGAAGATCTTCCCCCATTTTGTGAGGGGTTTCTCTGCTTATTTAATAGTTTCTTTGGAAGCTTTTCAATTTGATGTAGTCCCATTGGTTTGTTTCTGCTCTAGTCTTCCTTGCAATTGTGTTTGATTCATCAAAGATGTCCTTGAGGTGTAGGTGGGAAACTGTTTTACCAATGTTTTCCTCTAAGTATTTGATTGTTTCTGGTCTAACATCTAGGTCTTTGATCCATTTGGAGTTGATTTTTGTTTCTGGTGAGATAAAGTGGTTCAATTTCATTCTTCTGCATGTTACAACCCAGTTTTCCCAGCACCATTTATTGAAGAGAGCCTCCTTTTTCCATTTAATACTATGGGCCCCCTTATCAAAGATTAGATGTCCATAGGTGTGGGGATTTATTTCTGGACTTTCAATTCTGTTCCACTGTTCCATGTGTCTATTTTTGTTCAAGTACCATGCTGTTTTAATGATGATGGCTTTATAATATATTTTAAGGTCTGGGAGTGTGATGCCTCCATTTCTGTTTCTTTTCCTTAAGATGGCTTTGGCAATTCTAGGCGTTTTCAGGTTCCAGATAAATGATTAGTGTTTGTTCTATTCTCTTAAAGAAGCTTGGTGGAACTTTGATGGATATTGCATTAAATTTGTATATGGCTCTGGGGAGAATATTCATTTTGATATTTATCCTTTCAATCAATGAGCATGGGATATCTTTCAATTTCTTGGTGTCAGTTTCTATTTCCTTAAGTACTGACTCATAGTTTTCAGCATACAAGTCTTTCACTTCTTTGGACAACTTTATTCCTAGGTATTTGATTGATTTTGCTGAAACAGTAAATAGGAGTGATTTCTGGATGTCTTCTTCTTCAGATTTAGTGTTTGCATAAAGAAATGCCACTGATTTTTGTACATTGATTTTGTAGCCTGATACCTTGCTATATTGCCTAATAACTTCCAGTAATTTTCTGCTGGATTCTTTAGGGCTTTCTATGTATACTTATCATATCATCTGCAAATAGTGAGAGCTTGACTTCTTCCCTTCCAATCTGTATTCTTTTGATTTCTTTCTCTTGCCTGATTGCTATGGCAAGAACTTCCAATAATATGTTGAAGAGTAACGGTGACAGTGGACAGCCCTGTCTAGTCCCCGATCTGAGGGGGAATGCTTACAGCTTCTGTCCATTGAGTATGATGTTGGCTGTAGGTTTGCTATATTTAGACTCCACTATCTTGAGGAATTTCCCATCTATTCCCATTTTTTGTAGAGTTTTGAGCATGAATGGGTGTTGGATTTTGTCAAAGTATTTCTCTGCATCTATTGAGATAATCATGTGGTTTTTGCTTTGTTTTTATTGATGTGGTGAATGACATTGATTGACTTATGGATGTTGAACCAACCTTGCATTCCTGGGATGAATCCCACTTGGTCATGATGAACAATCTTTTTGATATGTTGCTGTATCCAGTTGGCCAAGATCTTGTTTAATATTTTGGCATCTGTGTTCATCAGAGATATTGGTCTGTAGTTTTCCTTTTTTGTTGTGTCCCTATCAGCTTTTGGTATCAGGGTGATGTTGGCTTCATAGAAGGTGGAAGGGAGTATTCCTGTTTCTTCAATCTTATGGAAAAGCTTAAGAAGTATGGGTACTAACTGTTTCCTGAAAGTTTTGTAGAATTCGTTTGTGAAGCCATCTGGTCCAGGACTTTTGTTGTTGGGGAGATTCTTAATAACAGTTTCAATTTCTTTGTCTGTAATTGGTGCATTTAGATTTTGTAGTTCTTCTTGGTTCAGTTTTGGAAGGGCATATGCTTCTAGGAATTGTTCCATTTCTTCCAGATTCTCTAGCTTGGTGGCGTATAGTTCTTCATAGAAGTTTCGCAGGATTCTATGGATTTCTGTGGTGTCAGTTGTGATATCTCCTCCATAGTTTACAATTCTATTAATTTGAGTCTTCTCTGTTTTTTGTTTGGTGAGTCTGGCTAGGAGTTTGTCAATTTTGTTTAATCTTTCAAAGAACCAACATTTGGCTTCATTGATCTTTTGTATGGTTCTTTTATTTTTGATGTTGTTTATTTCTGCTCTAACTTTAGTGATTTCCGGCCTTCTGGATGCTTTAGGGTTCCTTTGTTCCTCTTCCTTTAAGTCCTTGAGGTGTACAGTAAGGTCGTTCATTTGAGCTTCTTCTTGGTGTTTAATATGTGATTGTATGGCTATAAGTTTCCCTCTCAGTACTGCTTTAGCTGTGTCCCAAATATTTTGATAGGTTGTGTCTTTATTTTCATTTGTTTCCAGGACCATTTGAATTTCCTGCTTAAGAGAATCTCTGACCCAGTGGTTCTTAAGGAGTATGTTGTTTAGTTTTCAAATTCTGTGATTTTTAATAATTTTCTGTTTGTTGTTAAATGTTAGTTTTACTCCACTGTGGTCTGAGAAAATACTTGGGATGATTTCAATGCTCTTGAATTTATTGATGCTGTCTTTGTGGCCTAACATGTGGTCTATCCTTGAGTATGTGTTATGTGGATTTGAAAAGAAGGTGTATTCCAGTTTTTTGGGGTGAAGGACTCTGAAAACGTCCAAGAGGTCTAGTCTGTCAATCTCTTCATTCAAATCTCTTGTATCTTTGTTGGTTCTCTGCTTTGTTGATCTGTCTGAGTGTGAGAGTGGGGTATTGAAGTCTCCCACTATTATTGTATTACTATTGATGTATTTTTGAAATTCTTTCAGTAGGTGCTTGATGTATTTAGATGGTCCCTCATTGGGTGCATAGATGTTAATAATTGTTAAGTCTTCTTGGCTGATTGATCCTCTAATCATTATGTAATGTCCTTGCCTATCTTTTATTATTTTATTTAATTTAAAATCTATCATGTCTGAGATGAGAATGGCTGTTCCTGCCCTTTTTTGTGGTCCGTTAGCCTGTACGATAGTTTTCCATCCTTTCACTTTAAGTCTGTGTTTATCTTGTTGTGACAGATGGGATTCTTGCAAGCAGCATATGGTTGGGTTATGTTTTCTGATCCATCCCCCCACCCTGTGCCTTTTGATGGGTGAGTTTAAACCATCGATGTTTATTGATATTATGGATTTAATGTATTGTAGTGCCATTGTTCAAAAAAAATTTTTGTTTGCTCTGATATATTTCAAGTATTATAGTGATGTTCTTGTTTATAAGAGGTCTTTTATAACCTCTTTCAGGGCCGATTTGGTGATGGTTGCCTCCTTTAACTGTTGTTTAGGTTTTGATCCATCCATCTAGCTTGAATTAAAGTCTAGCAGGATATATTATCCTTGGTTGAAACCCTTTTTCCTTTCAGGGCTCGATAGATATCTTGCCATTCTTTTCTAGCTTTTAGAGTTTGAGTGGAGAAATCTGCAGATAATCTTATGGGTTTTCCCTTGTATTTGACTTTTTTTCTTCTCTCTTGCAGCCTTTAGGATCCTTTCTTTATCCTTACTACTTCTCATTGTGACTATGATGTGTCTTGGTGTCTTCAGGTCTGGGTTGATTCTGTTTGGTATTCTCTGGGCCTCTTGAATCTTGATGTCCTTACTGTTATTCAGGTCTGAGAAGTTTTCTTCTATTATTTCCTCTAGAATGTTTGCTTCCCCTTCCTCTCTTTCTTCCTCTGACAGGCCAATTATACAAATGTTACTTCTTCTGAGATCATCCCATATGTTTCTGTTGTTGTTTTCAGTGTCTCTCAATCTCTTTTTGAGCTCTTTCACCTCTTTCTTAGTTTTCTCTAACTCATCGTCTGTCTAATTCTTTTTTCTGCTTCTGTTAGTCTGCTTTCCCTTGCCTCAGCTTCTTTCTTCATTACAGCTATTTCAGCTTTCAGTTCTCTAATTGCCTCAAGATAATCAGTACTTTCCTTGGGGGTCTCAGCTGTTGTTTCCCTAATACTGCCATTCCTTTCCTCCAATGTTGTTTTCATTTCTGTGATTAATAAGTTTATTATTGCTTGCATAGTTTTCTTATCTATGGTTACTTCTGGCTGATTTGTAGTTTCTTCTGGGCTCCTGTCTTCATTCATTGGAGTAGCAGTTTTATTTGGTTTTGATCTACCCATTTTTTTTATTTGTGTGTTTCTTTTTTTTTATGCTCTGTTGTTCCTCAGTTGTTGTGTCTTGAGTACAAGTAACACTGTACTAAATAACTTTATGACAATTGCACTCACCAACCTCAGGAATTACAGTAGCAACTGAAGCAAGTAGTGAAGCAGTTTAATTGTTACCAGTTAGCCAAACAATTTCTCCAGTCCGTGAATAAATAGTAACCAAATCCCGGTGAAGAAGAAAGAGAAAAGAAAGAAAGGATAGCAAGAATAGACAGTTATGCAAATCTACTATCCACTGTATATTCTAAGGGTAACAAGAGGGGAATGGGAACTAGAGCAGAGATACACACATAGAGAGTCCACTCTGAGTCAGATTTCTTCCCCAAAATAATTCACAAATTCAGAAAGGCAAAGACGAAGGAAGAAGTGTATGACAAGATAAAAAAAAAGAGAGGCAAGAGAGATAATAGGGAAAAGATAAGAAAAAGAGCTGTAATTAAAGAGCAGTGAAAGGAAATTCCCAAATGTGTATCAGTGAATTCAAAAAAGCACACTGTTTGTTGGTGTGGGGGCTGGGGGTTGTGACTTTGGAAGCTGTAGGATTAAGGAATAAAGGATGACAATAATGAGAAAAAGAAAAAAAAATAAAGAAAGAGAGAGAAAAAAAAGAAAAAGATAAGAAAATTAATAGTCATAAAAGGGCAGTGAAAGGAAAGGGTTTTTTTAATGTATTTATTTTTAATTAATTAGCTATGCGGGGCGAGGTGGGGGGGGTTGGCTACTTAGAAAGAAAAAAGGCCAGAGGTTTCAGAAGGGTATAGACTTAGAATTAATGATACTCCCTGGTGGGACAGGAATTTGGTAAAGTAAAGGAGCTCCTAGCAGGGCATCCTGCTAGGAGCTGGTCCCCAGGGATTGGTTGGGGGGGGGGGGGCGGGGAAGGAGGTATGCTTAGAAATTAAAAGGAAGAAAAAAATTTTTTCCCCTTTTTTCCTACTCTAATTCTTAACCCAAATTAAGTTATAGTCACCTCCTTGGTGTTACCACTAGGACCCCTTATTGGTTGGCCTACTAAAGGCAGAAAATCCTACCATTTCCAGGAGATGTGGTCAGAGCTCAGCCACTAGCAGCTTCTCAGTCCGCCATCTTCCGGTAACCCCGATAACTTCATTTTTCTAAGAGTTTGTGAAGAAAATGCACAACATGGGATTTTATAACAAAAGTATTTTGTTCATTTTTCCAATATCTCAGTTATATTCTACAAATGTTTGATTTCATGAATGTCCAGCAAATATAGGACTTCAGGAGTGAAGATAATTGACTTGTGTCTCTCTACTGAGGCCTTCCTTATTGATATAATGAAAGCAATACAGCAGAGGAAATAACTGAGAGGCATCAACACCCCTTACCAGTCCTTATTCCTCTATTACCTTTAGGACAGAATTAGATTTATTCATAAGAGAAGGTTCATTGATTCTTTTTTATATGAAAATTTTTTGTGCAGGTTGGTAATAACTCATTACATTTCCATAAAGGTTCTTTATTTTCTACATCTTAATCATCCTTTCCTTTCTCTCCCCTTCCAAAATATGAACAAATTATTTTTAAGGAAGAATTTACCCCCAATACTCATTGCTTTCCAATATTACTGCTACTGTAATACTGTTTTTCTTATGTTACTCATAAAATGCTTCTCTTCCCCAATGGATACACTCAGTCATACTGCTCCCTAAATATACTACAGTACCCCTATAAAGTAACTTTTCCAAAGAACTGTATCTTAGTTGTTCATTAATACAGGTTTGTTAATGGCTTTGCATTTGTTAATGGTATCAGCTAGTTGGTTTTGTTTTTAATGTATAAAGAGACAGAGAAACAGAGAGTGAAAAAGACCATAGCACGAATGTTTTCTTTAATTCAGTGAGGGATAGGTTCAAACCTGATTCTTGCACATGACAAAGTGCAAGTGAGCTATTTCACTGCCTTTGTCAGCTAGTTTTTAACTCCTACTGAAGATGACTTGTAATGGTCATCATTATTATTTTCAAGTCATCTTATTATTCCAACCCTAACAGCCAAGACTTTATGGAAGGCATAAGTAGATGAGGGTTGTTTGTTGTCATTTTGTGAAAAGTTAGACATTTTCCAGTTATGTTGACTATTTTGCCTCAATAGCTAGACAGATGAACTTATCTTGGATTAAACAGTAAAAGGAAAATGTAGCATGATTCATATATGTAATTTGGCTGCTGATGTGGACATACCTACATTTCCACATGACAATGTGGAAAGGAAGTGATACAGAGGCTATTAGAGATCTGAATCCCAGAACAATGCAGATATCACCTTCAGAGTATAAAGCAGGCTGGTAAGAATTATGAAGAAAAAAATGCTTTGGTATCCAGGAGGTGGCATAGCTGGTTGAGCACATGTGTTACCATGCAGAAGAACCTGGTTCAAGCCACTAGTCTCCACCAGTAGAGGGTAAGCTTCACAAGTGGTGAAGCAAGGCTGCAGTGTCTTTCTTTTTCTCTCCCTTTCTATCTCCCCTCCCCCCTCTCAATTTCCCTCTCTCTCTCTCTCTTTCTCTCTCTCTTCCTCTCCCTCTCACTCTCTCTCTCTCTATATATATATATATCCAATAAATAAATAAAATATTAAAAATATATTGATTTACTATATTTAAAAGATGTTTCAGTAATGGGAAAATCTCCATGAAGAGAATGAGCTACAGCTACAGCAATGAAAGACTCAGCACTTCTCCAGGAAAAGGTTCTGCGACGTGCCTTGATGGTGAAAGGCTGCAGCGCCAGGGTACATTGGTCCTCCTCCAGCAGCTCTGTGCAAACAGTGGAAACATTCCAGATGTGTGAATGGCTGCTTATGCTTTACACATAGAACACTTTGCATCTTCCTCACTGGAATGAGTACAAACACTCACAAAGACCCCCTCAGAGAAACGGAAGGATTGAATGCTTTAACACTGGATACTCCTATAAGAACACTAAGCTGTCTGAATCCTGCAAGCAATCCAGCCAGCTTCTTTTGACGTCTCTCAGGCACTACAGAAAATTTAAGAGAGATAGAAAATATTCCAGATGTTAGGTCTGAAATGATAAATGTGCAAGAGGAGAATGGAAACCTTGGTGTCAACTCCAGCCAGTTTACAGGATACATTCCTAAATATAGGGGAAGGGTGATTCAAGTAAGAAATTTTTCAAGTAACTTTTCATAGTAGGGGTATGAACCCCTAAAATAGAAAGAAAAATGTTAGTAGCACTGGTCATATCCATTGAAAACATCATTATACACCTTTTTCTAGCTCTCTTCAAGACTGTACTCTATGTAATAACAATGATGGGGGGGATGCCCCACTCTCTGAAGGGAGGCTAGATCCTCCTACTCTGCCATCTGAGGAAAACTGGCTCTGATATTAGTGAAGTTTAGAGTGTTCCCAGCTGTGACTATGGACTGTGAGCTCAATCTGACAAGACCTGGAGGATATACAGGCACCTTTGTTAAACATGAATAGATATGGGCCCCAGAATAAATCATTGTGGTAAACAGTTAATTGCATTTATATATCTTCTTCAAGTTTGTGAACAATTCTCTGTCCTAATCCTCCTTCTTCATTCTACTCTCAACTCTAACACCATCTTCCCAGACAATATTTCTAGTCCACCCCCATGTTAGCTATCAAGCTCAAGCAAAGAAAATTATGGTATAGACTCCAAGGAACATTCCTAAAAGCGACTTCCTAGTTTCCTTCTATTCTAAGGTTTCTACTTTCATCGGCTCTATTCCTACTTTGTGGTTCCTGTTTATTAAACATTTAGTCCTGCTTTCCATTTTATTGCCTCCCAGACACCAAGTTACAGATGCTACTATGATTCAATCCTGACTTCCCTGGGCTGATGATCTCACCAGTGCTTCCTGGAACCTCACCTTTCCAGAACCCTTCCCCACTAGGGAAAGATGGAAACAGACTGGGCCAACCTACCAACACCCATTGTCAGTGGAAAAGCTACTACAGCAGTCAAAACTCCCACCTTCTGCATCCCATAAAGAATTTTGGCCCATATTCCTAGAGGGATTAACAAGAGGGAAGTTTCCAATGCTGTGTTAAATGTTTTCTACCTTTTTTGCAAGTCAGTGATTTTTCCATAATTTTATGAGAAAAAAAAGAAAAAATAGAGTCCTATATCTCTTTTCTGGGCAACAAATCACCTGCATTTTTTTATTGGAATAAGAATGCTTACTTCTTAACAAATAAGTTAAGAAATTAAATAAAATAAGTGAAGTGCACACTACAACACTGTTGAGCAATGGCACAGATTTGTACAGCAGAAATTGAGAACTCAATTATATTATATCATTAAAAAAATCTTACATTTGTGAACAACAGTCATCCTATAGCTCCTTCTCCTAGGCTGTAATGATGACATTCTGTGTTTTATGAATCTTTCTGTTTTGATATTGCATAATAAGTATAATCATACAGTATTTATACTACTTTATTTTACTTAGAATAAAAGCTTCCAGTTTCATTCAATTTGTAGTTTGTGATAGATTTTCTTTCTTTTTCACTTGTTCTCTTTTTCCTTCCTTCCTTTCTTCCTTCCTTCCTTTCTTTCCTTTCTTTCTTCCCTTCCTCTTTTATTATTTTTTCTCTCTGGACACCAGGGTTATTGCTAGGTCTGAGTGTCTGCATAACTCCATTATTGCCAGTGGTCATAATCTTGTATTTCTTAATTTTTTTATAGAAGATGAGAGACAGAGAAAGACAGAAATAAAGAGAGACATCATCTACACTGCTCCGCCGCTATTGAAAATTTCCCCTGAAGTTGGACATTGGGGGCTTGAACCCAGATCTTTGTGCATGCTAATATGTGTGCTCTATTCGATGAGCCACCACCCAGTTTCAAGATTTCTCTTTATAGCCAAATAATATTCTTACACACACACAAATGTGCATGTGTACATATGCATGTCCATGTGCATGTGAATGTGCATGTGTATGTGTATGCAGGCAATATATATCTTCTCTACCCATTCATCCATTGATAAATGTTGGTTGTTACCAAAAGTTGACTACTGTGAATAGCACTGCAATAGATATGGGTGTGCACATAAATATATCTCTTCAAGATACTGATTTCAAGTTATTTAGATACTCATATCTAGACTTGGATCAGATGGTTGCCCTACTTTTGTTTTTTTGAGCAACCACAGTACAGTCTTCCATAATGACTGCATCAATTTTATTGACAGTAATAATGCACAAGCAATCACAAATATTTTAGGGATGATAATTTTTTGTTACAGTAATCATCTTAATATGCATGATGGTTACATGTGCTTTCTCATTTCACACTGAATATTAAAAAAAACAGAAGGATAAAAAAATGTGGATAATGGAGGCTTAAAACTAGAATCACAAAAGGTTTGAGCTCAACCTCTGCTATTAATAATTGTGCAGAATTTAACAAATCACACTCCTATAATGCTTTGTCAGAATGTGTTAGAAAAACTATAAGGGGAAATGTATACAAAATGTCTTTAAAAAGTATGAGAAACTGGGGGTTGGGTGGTAGCGCAGCTGATAAAGTGCATATGATGTGAAGCACAAGGACCAGTGTAAGGATTCCGGTTCAAGCCCCTGGCTCCCTACCTGCATGGGGGTCGTTTATGGGATAGTGAAGCAGGTCTGCAGGTGTCTGTATCTCCCCCTCTCTGCCTCCCCTCCTCTCTTAATTT
The DNA here is from genome assembly GCF_950295315.1 of Erinaceus europaeus. Taxonomy (NCBI): domain Eukaryota; kingdom Metazoa; phylum Chordata; class Mammalia; order Eulipotyphla; family Erinaceidae; genus Erinaceus; species Erinaceus europaeus. The sequence continues at coordinate 51,148,164 of NC_080165.1, forward strand.
CTCTCTGTCCTATCAACAATACAACAACAACAGCAAGGACAAAATTAACAATAACAACAATAAGGGCAACAAAAATGGGAAAAATGATCTCCAGGAGCAGTGGATTCGTAGTGCAGGCATAGAGCCCAGAAATAACCCTGGAGGAACAGAGACCCCAAATCTTTATCTGTAATATTCCAGCCTTTAGGCTCAAGATTAGTCAACAGTTTGTTTGGCTTTATATGTTAACTCTTTTTTCAGCCACCAGGTTCTAGATGCTACCATGATGCCAACTGGACCCCCCTGGGCAGACGACCCTACCAATGTGTCCTGGAGCCCTGCTTCCCCAGAGCCCTACCCCACTAAGGAAAGAAAGAGGCAGGATGGGAGTATGGATAGACCTGCCAACTCCCATGTTCAGCGGGGTAGCAATTACAGAAGCCACACCTTCCACCTTCTGCACCCCACAATGACCCTGGGTCGATACTCCCAGAAGATTAAAGAATAGGAAAGCTATCAAAGGAGGGGATGGGATACGGAGTTCTGGTGGTGGGAATTGTGTGAAGTTGTACCCCTCTTATCCTATGGCTTTTGTTAGTGTTTCCTTTTTATAAATAAAAATTCTTTTTAAAAAGTATAAAAAACTGTTAAGCAGAGAAAAGTATAAATATTACTGGTATGGTAAGGCATACTGTCTTTGACTAAGAGATAAATTCCTTCATTTTTCCCATGTGTGTTTAATTTCTCCAGGTGCTTAAAAGATAACCAGAAATGGGTATAGATATAGTCCTCAGAGAAACCCATCTCAAATTGTAACTGTGCTTGCTGGTAAATAATGATAATAATGTATATCCTACCTTAAACTACTAATTTGAAAGGATACATTCCCGTTACGTTCACAGAAGTATTATTATCAATAGTCAAACTGTGTGATCAAATCTAATTGTTTAAAGCAAAGACAAGATGGTTTTGCTTACATGTGGATTGTGAGTTAATAGAGCAAATGAACTTTCAAAAAACTATTAACTAAACTATCAGAATCTGTGAGAACTATGGAGGTTATCTAAGGGAGGGAAGGCACAGAACTTTGCTTGTAGGTGACATACACATACATATTTGAATGTGCAACTATACCTCCTGGAATATTTTAATTTTATAAAGCACTATTAAATAAGTAATACCTTTTCTAATAAGTTAAAGGATACATACTCAGTGTAATGTTGGTCATCCATTAAAAAAATTACATGTCATATGGGGCAAAATGGGTGGAACTGGAGATGACTGGGGTAAGTGAAAGATTAACTACCAGATGGTTTCACTTACATGTGAAATAGAGATAAAAAAAAATGAACTTACAAAAGAAAAATGATAATAACCAAACTGACTCACAGACTTTGAAAACTATAGAGATTGTCAGAGAAGAAGGAGGTGTGAAGAGTTCAATGACTACATATTAAATTTTTATCTAGGTACAATGAATACAACATTGAACCAGATGTACAAAAAACAAATCCAATATAGTATCACAGGTGTCATTACAAAGAACTATTTGTCTTTTATAACCTGATAGTCTTCATACCATATTTCTAAAGTGAACTTCAGACTTACATAAAGCAATTACATAGTATTCCTGATTGAAACATTTAGCATGCTGCTCAAATTTAATGTCTAAAACTGTTTCTCTACTCAGTTTCACATGATAGGTAATAACAACTCCAACCTCCTAGTATTCAAGTTGGAAACTTGAAATCATTTATAGATAGATAGATAGATAGATAGATAGATAGATAGATGATAGATATAAATATAGATAGATAGATAGACAGATAGATAGATAGGTAGGTAGATAGATAGATAGATGATAGATAGATAGATAGATAGATAGATAGATAGATAGATAGATAGATAGACATTGTAGAATTGAGGAGCCCTTCAATGTGTTATGGGCCCAGCTAGAACCTATGTTATGTACATGGCAAAGCAGCACACTACCCAAGTGAGATATTTTTCCAGCCCTTTATAAATTTATTTTACTGTCTTTTGCTGCCAAATATATTTATAGAGCTTATTGTCTGCATGACCAGAGGGCAAGAGACACAAAGAGATAGTGAGGGAGAAGAGGAGAAATACCTGCAGCATTGATTCACCACTATGAAGTTTACTGCCTACAGGTGGGGGGAAGAGGAGGAGCTTGAATTGCCCAGCCAACTTGAAGTCATCCTTAACTCCACCTGACTTCCTATTCCCTGTGTTACCCCACCTCTTTTATATCTAATCATTCAGTAGACCTGCTCATTTTACTTTCAGAATATATCTTGAGTTTAAGCACTTCTTATTACCTATATTTGCCATAAACCTGATCTATGTCACCATTACATTTTTCTGAAATACTACAGTATTCTATCTGGCTTTTGTTTCTACCCTGGCCCAGTTAAACGCTGCTCTCAGCATAAAGAGCATTAGTTAGTATCTATAGATACCTTTGTTATGTAAGTGAACGTTAGGTCTTGCTTGTCAGAAGTCAGTGATACTGTTAAAGCTCCTATGAAAAACAGTACAGATTCTACAGCAAGGAATCAGTATACCCGAAATTTCTGAATGTAGGAGCTGAGGTATCAGTGACACATAGGCCTGGATTTAAGTCCTGTGTAGATGTTGGACTCATAGTTGTTACATATACACGAAATGAGAGTCTTACATTTTACCAATTATACATTGCCTATAGTATTTGAAACAAGCCATCAAAGACAAAGAAAACTCACAGGAAGACATTTCTCAAAATTAGAAGATAAAAAAAAAAATGTAGGCACAATAAAAGGCAGCCAACTAAATAAAATTAATAGAAGAAATCCATAACTATGTAATAAAAGTAGTGAATCTGTAAATGGATCTTAAAGAGTTAGTGTTCTGGGCCCCTAATTGGGGAATCCTGAGATTCCCAAACAGACTTGATGGGCCTAAAACTCAAATAAATCCCTCTCCCCATTGTTACCGGTAGTCTCTATCAGGAACAACAAAAGAGACCCCTTTGTGGGCCCCCCATAGGACCTTGCCCTCACCTTGGATCAACAGTGGTAGAGAATGTCCCATCTTCCAAAGGAGGCTGGACAACATACTCTATGCTACATCTGAGGAAGATGGGTTGATACTGGGGCAGCATGGAATGTTCCTACTCATGACCACAGAATGTGAGCTCAGATCTAGAGGGAAGTAGAGGTCACACAGGCTCCTAAGCTAATTATGGGCCCCAGATCACATCAAATCAATGGGGTTTACAGTCAACATATTTATACCCCTTTCCCATATTAGGGAGCTACTCTCTTCCTTGAGCCAGCTTTCTGGTCCTTTCCCCAGCCATGATATCATCGCCCCAGATAATAACTTTGACATTATTTGAATATAGCTATGCTATATTAATTTGTTCTCCCTGGACTAAGCTTTTAAAAGAGTCAAAATATCAAAGTCTCAGCCTACGTATTAAAAAGACTCAGTCTCTGCTTTAAAAAAGTTTGAGACATCTCCTCCTCTCTGTCTTCCCCTCCTCTCTCCATTTCTCTCTGTCCTATCCAACAATGATGACAACAACAATAATAACTACAACAATAAAACAACAAGGGCAACAAAAGGGAATAAATAAATAAAATTTTTTTAAAAAGTTTGAGACATTCAATCAGTTTTTCCCCTCTCATATTACTTAGTGATTTATATGACTAATAATTAAGGAGTGTACATAAACACCACTCCCACCACAAAAAGACTGTGTCCCACCCCCACCCCTGCCCCATGAAGCTGAACATCCACCCTCACCATCCACCCAAGGTTTTTACTTTGGTGCCCTACTATAAATTTAGTCAGATCCTGCTTTGAATTTCCCTTTCTATTATTCTTTATCAACTTCTGTTTATGAATGAGGTCATCCCATACTCCTCTTTATCTTTCTGACTTAGCTCACTTAACATAATTCCTTCTAGCTCCATCCAAGATGGGTCAGAGAAGGTGGGTTCATTGTTCTTAATAGCTGCATAGTGTTCCATTGTGTATATATAACAAAACTTTCTCAGCCACTCATCTCTTGTTGGGCACCTGGGTTGCTTCCAGGTTTTAGCTATTATGAATTGTGCTGCTATGAACATAGATGTACACATATCTTTTTGGTTGGGTGTTATGGAGTCCTTGAGGTATATCCCCAGGAGAGAAATTACTGGGTCATATGGAAGGTCCATGTCTAGCCTTGTGAGAGTTCTCCAGACTGCTCTCCACAGAAGCTGGACCAATTTACATTCCCACCAGTAGTGCAGAAGGGTTCCTCTTTCCCCACAGCCTCTCCAGCAATTGTATGCCATTCTCACAGGAGTGAGGTGGTATCTCAATGTTGTCTTAATTTGCATTTCTCTGACCATCAGCCACCTAGAGCAATTTTTCATATATTTGTTAGCCTTTTGGATCTCCTCTGTAGTGAATGTTTTGTTCATATCTTCTGCCCATTTTTGGATGGGGTCCTTTGCTTTTTTGTTGCTAAGTTTGCTGAGCTCTTTGTATATTTTGGTGATTAGTCTCTTGTCTGATATATGGCATGTGAAGATCTTCCCCCATTTTTTGAGGGGTTTCTTTGTTTGTATGACAGTTTCTTTGGCTGTACTATTCCAGCCTTTAGGTCCATGATTGGTCAATAGTTTATCTTGCTTTGTATATTAAGTCTCTTTTCAGCCACCAGGTTCCAGATGCCAGCAGGATGCAACCAGACTTCCCTTGACAGACAGCCCCACCAATGTGCCTTGGAGCTCCGCTTCCCCAGAGCCCTTACCCACTAGGGAAAGACAGAGACAGGCTGGGAGTATGGATCAACCTGTCAACGCCCATGTTCAGCGGGGAAGCAATCACAGAAGCCAGACCTTCCACCTTCTGCATCCCACAATGAACTTGGGTCTATACTTCCAGAGGGTTAAAGAATAGGGAAGCTATCAGGGGAGATGATGGGATACGGAGGTCTGGTGGTGGGAACTGTGTGAAGTTGTACCCCTCTTATCCTGTGGTTTTGTCAATGTTTCCTTTTTATAAATAAAAAATAAAAAAAGAAATAGAAACTTTCCCCCCATTTTTATTTGTGATCAATAGTGGGTTACAAGATTGTAAGGTTATAGGATATAGTTCCACACTACACCAACCACCAAGGTTTTGAGTTCTCACCTTCTCACCTCCTAAAGATACCCCTATAGTTCTCACAAAGTCTTAGAAACAGACTTTTGCTTAAAAGAAGAAACTTATAGTCACTGAAATGAATAAATACATGGGTGTTGTGGCAAAATGAACAAAGTAAAAAAACAAAACTAACTAACTAACAAAAAAAAAAAAAACGTTAATTGAGAGCCAAGGAGATAGATTTGTGGTTGTGCATTAGAATTTTCATGCCTCTCAACAATTTGTCTTCGTATGTTAACTCTCTTTTCAGTCACCAGGTTCCAGATGTCATCAGGATGCCGGCCAGGCTTCCCTAGACTGAAGACCCCACCAATGTGTCCTGGAGCTCCGCTTCCCCAGAGACCCACCCTACTAAGGAAAGAGAGAGGCAGACTGGAAGTATGGGCCGACCAGTCAACGCCCATGTTCAGCGGGGAAGCAATTACAGAAGCCAGACCTTCTACCTTCTGCAACCCACAATGACCCTGGGTCCCTGCTCCCAGAGGGATAGAGAATGGGAAAGCTATCAGGGGAGGGGGTGGGAAATGGAGATTGGGTGGTGGGAATTGTATGGAATTGTACCCCTCCTACCCTATGGTTTTGTTAATTAATCCTTTCTTAAATAAAAAATAAAAAAAATAAAAAATAAAAGAATTTTCATGCCTGAGATCCCAGAGGTCCCATGTTCAATCCCTAGCACACCATATGCCAGAATTAAGCAGTGCTCTGGTCTTCATAATTTTTTTTGTCATTTCTATTGGTGCCAGTGGTGGGGGACCCAATGGTTTATAGTGCAATTATTGACATATTAGTACAGTTTCTAACCTTCTTGTGTGCCTGTGAAAGTTTTCTGCAAAACACTCTCATCTAAGGAGAGGCAGTGGCACACCTGGTTAAGTGAAGTGCAAGGACCAACCAAGGGTCCAGGTTTGAGCCCCCTGCTTTCCACCTGCTGGGGGGGAGATGCTTCACAAACAGTGAAGCAGGTTTATAGCTACCTATCTTTCTCTTTCCTTCTCCATCTCTCCCTCATTTCTCAATTTCTCTCTAATAAAATGAGGGGAAAATCATCTCTAGGAGCAGTGGATTCATGGTGCTGCCACCAAGTCCCAGTGGTAACCCTAGAGGCAAAAAAATTATTAATAATAATAAAACTACTCTCACCCAGAACCAAGATCTTCTTATATCATTATCCACCCCAACTCCAATGTCCTTTTTAGCTCATCTATCCCTTTCCTTCCCCAAAGTCCTTTGCTTTGATACAATACACCCATTTCACCTTTTGTTGTCACTTCGCTGTCCCTATTTATTTAGTCCTGCCTAGGGTCTTCCAAGAGGTATAGCCATGGAGTAACAGTGAACAGAACAGACTATTGCCCAAAACAACAAATATCTACAATTATTAGTCTTAACAACCCTTACGAACTACAGCAGACTACAGCAGAAATTTAGGTGAAAGATAATAGTGACTTGATTAGAAGTTGTGCCACAGACATACAGAGTAGACTGAAAGAATTTTTAGAAAAAATAATAAAAAAGAATTCAGTAGTTAATTGGATGGATTGAAAAAATAAAAATGAAAAACCATTTCTTCCTTCTCAATTTCTCCTTCACTTTTATAGGAACATAAAAGCACTAGAGAAGAGATTTTCTTTTTTTTTCTTACACTCTGATCTGGCGATTACCCACTGAGCTCTTGGAACCCTGACTCAATAAAACAGGTTAAACATTAGGGTGTTTCCACGTGCATTTTTAAGTCTTCGCTATCTGAACTCATGAGAAAGACTATCATACTAATTTATGTTCAACACCTGAAGTGAGTTAATGCTATTGTACCCACGATAAATGAAGTGTCTGTTGGCTCATTGTTTTATTGAGGTTATTATACAAAGGGACCCTTGTCCAGTCTAGACATATCTGTAATAAGGAAAAATGCTTAAGTCGCTACTACAAAGTTCAATAATATATGTGTGTGTGTGTGTGTGTGTGTGTGTGTGTGTGTGTGTGTGTGTGTGTATGTGTGTAGTGCTCTGTTTCTAATCATTTAATAAAATTATTCTAGAAAATTGTAGGAAATATGTTTAAAATTTTTTAAAGAAAAAAATGTAGATAAGCATCATTTTCAGTCCAGTTAAGAAAAGAAGGAAAAGGGAAGACTCTAAAAATAGGCTATAAATTTGTAGGTTTCTAAAGTTTGAAAGCTGATGGTTTGTAGTGAATTGCTGGAGTTAATTTGGAAGAGTAAAAATGGACTGGGTGCAATGTTCTAAAGACATAGAAAATCTGATTTTCCCACTCTAAGTGAGACAGAATTCACTATCATCCTGGATACACCTGATATTTTAGTTCACTTTTCACTGTGACAATACAGTGGGATACTCAAGCCATACCTTTGGTCCTACTGCCTAAATCTAAATCCTGATTTTACAGTGTGGAGGTAACATCACTACTACAACAAAAGTCTCTGTGCCTCAGTATCTCCATATAGATTGGGCTCATAATTGAAAGACATCTTATGTTCATGTATTGAAAGACTTAATACTGTTTAGATGTCAAAACTACCTACAGTGATCTACAAACTCAGTGTAATGCCTGTCAAAATCCTAGTGATTATCTATTTGTTTACAGAAATTTGTATCATAAAATTCATGTGGATTCTGGAGTTACTCTAATCTTACATAGCATAGTTGGTGCTCTCACAAATTATAATATTAAAATTAACTGTAGGGCCAGGAGATAACTTACTCAGTAGAATACACTCTTTAATAAGAGTGAGGACCAAGGCTCAATTCCCTGATAGCATGAACAGTGCAACAGTGCTACGATATCTATCACTTTTCTGTCTCTAAATTATAAAAAAAAAAATTAACCAGGATGGAATTGTGCCTACTCTAAGCTCCAATGCAATGAATAAATAAAACTCAATACAAAGCTGCAACCATCAAAAATAGCATAAAAGCAGGGAGTATAGCAATAGGATATATATCCTGGAAATAAACCTTAGAATATAGTGTCTAATGGTTTTTGATCAGAGTGGCCTGATTATTCAGTGGAGAAAGAATAGCCTTTTCAACAATAAATGTAGAAACCTGGATGTCTACATTCAGATGGATGAAGTTATGTCTTAACTATATACCAAACACGAAAATTAGTTAAAAACCCAAATATAAGAGCAAAGATTTTCAGAGTAGTGGCTATGTTAAACATGACTACAAATGAATAAATGGCATACTCTGCCTAAATCATACAAGGATGGCTAGCTCCAGGGGACAAAAGATGGGTTTCTTACTTCATGTAACAGTACAAAAGAGAAAAGAGAGTTACTGGGTGGGGGGGACACTAATAATGAAAGGAAAACAGAAATCTGAAGACACAAAGATCACTAAAATCAGATTCTAAGTACCAGATCAAACCTTGTACTTGTAGTCCATACTGCTAATGATGAAAAGCCATTTACCCAAACATGGAAAAATTTCTGAATGTGAAAAATAAGATCAGAAGGGAAAACTCTAAGCAGAACTTAGATGAGAGTTGGTGTACTGCACCAAAATAAAAGACTAAAAGACTCTGGGGGGTAGGTCAAGTGCACATGGCACAAAGCGCAAGAAATGGCATAAGGATCCGAGTTGGAGCCCACCCCCCCACCCCCAGCTGCATAAACAGTGAAGCAGATCTACAGGTGTCTTTCTCCCCCCTCTCCCCACCCTGTCTTTCCATCCTCTCTCAGTTTCTCTCTGTCCTATCCAACAACAGTGACAGCAATAACAATAATAACAACAACAATGATAAACAAGGACAACAAAATGGAAAATGATAACCTCCAGGAGCAGTGGATTCATAGTGCAGGCACTGAGCCCCAGAGATAACCCTGGAGAAAAAAAAAGACTCTGGGGTGGGGCAGGGGCAGGAGGACTGGGGGGGGTTCAGGTCCTGGAACATGATGGCAGAGGAGGACATAGTGGGGGTTATACTGTTATGTGGAAAACTGGAAAATGTTATGCATGTACAAACTATTGTATTTTACTGTCGACTATAAACTATTAATCCCCCAATAAAGAAAAATGAATAAATAAATAAATTGTAAAAAAGAAAAAAAATGTTTCTGAGAAGGGACATTTGTATCCCTTAAGACAAACCTCTACTTCATTCCCCTTTCCTGGATTTTTTTAATATGTAGTTATTTACTTTTTAAATCTTTTAAAACTGTATTTAATTTGATAAGGCAGAAATGAAAGGGGAAGGAGGATACAGAGGAAGAGATACAGAGAGACACCTGCAGCACTGCTTCACAGATTGCAAAGCTTTCCTCCTGCAGATGGTGACTGGGGACTTGAACTTTCATCCTTATGCATGACAATATGTACATTTAACCAGGTGTACCACTGCCTGACCCCTTCTGGATTTCCTCTATCTCTCTCTCTCTCTATCTCTCTCTCTCTCTCTTTCTACTTCTTTGTGATTTTATCATCTTTAACACATCTGCTAGTTGGCATACTTCATGCTCTCTCAAGACAATTTTAACATACATTTGAAGATATCTGTCCTCAGTCTTTTAACAGATACATCCCCAATCACAGCCAGAAGAGTGGATCAGGACTATATAACAAAGCTACTAATAAAGAAGCTGACACATAATTATCTTATTTGTTTAAATGTATTGATATTTGTTTATTTTAGATAGAGGCAGAGGGAGAGACTGAAAGAGACTACAATATCTAAGCTTCCTTCTATGCAGTAGGGTCAAGGACTTGAACCAGGATCACACACATGGCAAAGCAGCACACTGCACAAGTGAGCTATATCACCTGCCCATCCTATGTATTATTTACAAAATAAATAAGAGGCCTCATGTGCTCTGTTTATTTCACAAAATATAAAGACCATTGTATAGATACGTGATTTCATGATGAATAGGTGAATATACAAAGGGCATCCAGAATTAAGGAACTGTAATCATGTATAAAAAATAAATCATTGACCCTCCAAGTAAGATATCTCTTAATACCTACATTTAAGGACTGTTACTGAGGAGTAACAGAATATTTTACTTCCTTTTTTTTTTTTAAGATTTGTCTGTATAGGCCAGACAGTGGTGGTACACCCAGTTGAGCACACATTTTACCATGAGCAGGGACCCAGGTTCAAGCCCCGATTCCCAATCTGATAAAGGGGGGTGGAATTTCACCAGCTGTGAAGTAGTGCTGCAGTTGCCTCTTCCTTTCTATCTTCCCTTTTCCCTCTCAATTTCTATCTCTATCCAGTAAAATAAAAATAGATAATTTTATTCTTATTTATTGCCACCAGGGTTATTGCTGGCCCTCAGTGCCTACACAGTAAATCCATTGCTCCTAGTGGCCATTTTTTCTTTTTGTTTTCTTCTTCTTCTTCTTTATTTGAGAGGACAGGTAAATTGGGAGAAGAGAAGGAGATAGAGTGGGACTGAAACAGAGAGACACATGCAGTACTTGCTTGGTGAAGCTTTTTCCATGCAGGTGGGGAACAGGGACTTGACTCTGGATCCTTATGCATGGTAATATGGGTGCTTAATCAGGTGTATCTGTTGTATGCTTTACATTGGGTAGTTCTCCCCCGCCAAGAGAATTGGATCAGTCCAGTTAGTTTCGCAGGCCCGCTTGGCCCCGCCCCAAGGAACCCCACCAGAGTTCCAGGGTTCCTGAGTTGCAGAGTAAGAGAGAGTGCTTGCGCCGCCACAAAGAGACAGCAGAGTTCTGTTTGGTGATTAGTTTGTCTTAGTTTATGAATCGTTGTTCCTGAATAAAGAAATACAGCTTCCCTGCCCAGCCGTTGTCTCCGCGTGTCTGTTACCCGCCCGTGAAGCTAGCCCAGCCAGCTAGAGGCCTCTGAAATTTTAACAACAAATGGCACCCACGTGGACCTGACCTGCGCATCTCTCATAAGTAAAGACAATTTGGCTACCTATGCACTATGGCCTTCTCTTCTGCTTGTGAAGAGATCTCCAAAGGCCTCTGCTCTTTCTTCACGAGACTGTTTTGCTGTTTCTGGAGCATTTATCTCTTGACCACTCAGTGGTTTCCACTCACTCGGGCGAACTCAGAACAGCCAGCGAGAATAGCCAGCGGGCGGGAGGCGAGGCGCGAAGCTGCTGTTTCCACCTGGTTAAACAGCCAGCCAGCCAGCTGCGCCCAGACAACCCCGCGCACTGCGCCCGCAGCCCTGCAGCCCCGCAGCCCGCAGGAGGCCGACGCCAGCACACAAGAGCCCCAAGAGCCCGACGCCAGCACGCAGGAGGCTGACGCCAGCACACAGGAGCCCAATGCCAGCACGCAGGAGCCCGATGCCAGCACGCAAGAGCCCGATGCCAACACGCTGGAGCCCAATGCCAACATGCAAGAGCCCGAGGCCAGCCCACAGGAGCCGGCTCTCCACCACGTGGTGCAGGGCACTGGACGTGTGATCCCTCCACGCTGCTCGGCCACTGTGAGCAGGGCAGCAAACATGGCAGGGCCATGGGGCAGGGCAGCGGTGGCCTATCATGGCCGCCACCCCTGGGCACCTAGGCCCACACCTTCTACAAAACTGGCCCACCTGCCCTCTTGCTATGAATTCTGGAATGATCCCGGACCTCCCGGACCCCCGGGCTCCCTGCCAAAACTGGGCACACGAGATCTCCAGCTGCCGGTCCGGTCTGAAGGCAGACAAGCTGGAGTATGCAGAGATTTGTACAGAGACTGCAACCTGCAATTCCTAGAAGTGAAGCTGCGCCAGAAGCCACCTCCGGATGGTGAACCCCCCCCCCAACAACTAAGACAGTACATATCTAAATTCGTGTTTAAAATGACATGTCTTCGTAACAAAGGTTTCTCTCCTTGTGTATTAATGACCATGTTTATGTGTATGTTTAAAGTTTGGTAAACAATAACTTTAAGGCTAAATTCTTACTAGACAAAGTTAAATGAAAAAGGTTTTCAACGTAATTCTCATAAAGATAAAGATAACTTACATTTAAAGTCTGAGGTAAAAATTAGTTAACAATCAATATATTTTAACTAAGTTGGTCTAAACAAAAGGTTAAATAGACTTGTTGATATGTAAAACTCTCCATTACCTTCTCTATTAGAAATGGTAGATCGCACAATGGCTATGCTAATTATTCTCATGCCTGAGGTTTCCTTTCCTACACAGCACAAAAGATGGGTGTAACAAAAGGTTAAAAGACGTTGTTGATATGTCTAGGCCGTTCCCCCATGCAAATGCCCGTCGAGGCAAGTACGCCCCCCAGAGGCAAGAAAGTACGCCCTCCAGAGGCAAGAAATGTTTTTTGTTTAAGCTGATAAAGTTTTGCCCACAGAGGCAAAAAAATGGCCCCCTCAGGCCTTCCCTTAACAGCACACTGGTTCTTGTTACTTGCTTACATGTTTCTCCATGTTTGTGCCAGTTTCTTTTTTTAAAAATGCCTGTACGATATAGATTTCTGTTCACCCCACACCTTTGATACTGTAGTCATTTAGTTAAAAAGAAAAGGGGGAATTGTTGTATGCTTTACATTGGGTAGTTCTCCCCCGCCAAGAGAATTGGATCAGTCCAGTTAGTTTCGCAGACCCGCTTGGCCCCGCCCCAAGGAACCCCACCAGAGTTCCAGGGTTCCTGAGTTGCAGAGTAAGAGAGAGTGCTTGCACCGCTGCAAAGAGACAGCAGAGTTCTGTTTGGTGATTAGTTTGTCTTAGTTTATGAGTCGTTGTTCCTGAATAAAGAAATACAGCTTCCCTGCCCAGCCGTTGTCTCCGCGTCTCTGTTACCCGCCTGTGAAGCTAGCCCGGCCAGCTAGAGGCCTCTGAAATTTTAACAACATGTATCACCTTCCATCCTCCAAAACAGAGAAAAGAATTTTAACACACTGTGAAAGAAACCTTCACACAAACAAAGAGACCCCTCACAGAATGGGAGATCTTCACATGACATTCATCAGGCAAGAGATTAATAACTAAAATACACAAAAAGCCCAGCAAACTTAGTAACAAAAAAGCAAATCACCCCATCCAAAAATGGGCAGAGAATATGAACAGAACATTCACTACAGAAGAGTTCCAAAAGGATAACAAAAGGTTTTTAACAAAAAGGTTTATCTATGTTCATAAGAGAAAAAGAGAGACCAAGAGACCAGAGCACTACTTAGTTTTAGCATTATGTAATGCCAAGTATTGAACCTGACACTATTCACAAGACACGAGACCTATCTTAGAATTGGAACCAGTAATACATGGCATTTCTCAAAGATCTGAGCTCTAAAGAAATGTTTTCTATTCCCACAGGGATGATGCCCAAGGAGACCTGTTTGAAGTGAGACCATCCAGATTGTCCAGTGCTTAGAGCACTTCTCTTATTTTACAAGGTAACCTCCCACAGTTTTGACAGCAATGTGAGACATTGTATCTGATCAAATCCCTGTTCCTGAAGGGTTATTCTGGGTCCCCCAACAGAATGAGATGCATTCATATCTCATAGGATATAGGACTGAGTGCCAAAGGACAAAGGGAAAATATTCCTCTAGCACACAACTAGTTTTAAATTATTTTTTTGCTATAATTTTTTCTAATGACTTTGATCATAGACTAACACAGCTCTAATCATTATAAGGATTTCCTCAGAAATGTAGGAGAAAAATGGGAAATCTTCCCAAAAGTTTCTTTATCCACATGTGGATCAGACTAAATAAGCCTATGGCACTGATTCAAGAAGTGTCCCCAAATTTATAGATGTGTCCTATTCCCAAACACCATGCTATAATGCCTTCTGGCCATTTCTCTGTTTATTGTTCCATGATGTGGGAAAGTGACGTATAGTCACAAGTAGCACTAAGTCTCACCAGTATACACAGCCCATGGGCATTCTCAGCACCAAGGTCAATGGCAACATTTAATTTTTCAAAACGAAAAGCTAAATAAACATTAAGGCAAACATGAAAATCCATTACCCTAAGAATGCACATGCCTTCAACATACCATGCCTTGTTTAAGAGAATTAAAGAAAGTATAACACATAAATGCCTTGCCACACATTTAGGAGGAGAGAAAATATATTTGTGAGTAGATTGGGGCCTCCATGAGGAACAGTTGAGTAATGTTTTTGTTGTTTTGTTTGTTTTGTTTTGATTTGGTTTGTTTTGTTTGCCTCCAGGGTTATTGCTGGGGCTTGGTGCCTGCACTACAAATCCACTGCTCCTAGAAGCCATTTTTTCCAATTTTTTTGCCCTTGTTGTTGTCATTATTGTTATTGTTGCCATTGATGCTGTTGTTGGATAGGACAGATAAAAATCGAAAGAGGAAGACAGAGAAGAGGAGAGAAAGATACCTGCAGACCTGCTTCACCTCTTAGGAAGTCACCCCCCTGAGGTGGAGAGCCGGGGGGCTCCAACTGTGTTCCTTATGCTGGTCCTTGCACTTTGCACTATGTGCACTTAACCCACTGCGCTACCACCCAACCCCCTAGTAATGTTTTGCCTAGACTCACTTTCCTTTAGCATCTTTAATTGGTCAATTAATCTGTGCTTTGGTTCCCTTAATAGTAAAGAACAAAATAATAAATATTTTCTCCCATTCTGGGCTTTTATGAAACTGGATGAATTTTCTGTCATATTTCTGAATGCTATCAAATCACTTCAATTAGGTTCTTTATGTTTTTGTTTTGTTTTGTTTTCCTCTGGAGCACATATAGCTTTGGTATTATCTCTAAACTCAGCACTATCCACAAAAACTCTAAAGAAATTTCTATGTTTTTATAAATTAAATTTAAAATGAGTAATTAAACAATATTCTTGATGTGTTTGCCATTTAAACTCCAGTTTGACAAAAAAACAAGATGTTGTCCTTGAAAAGTTAGCACCTGTGATAGGGTATTGGATTAGTAATGAACTAGCTCTAAGGTCACCTCAGTTTCTGAGACATTTATGGCATTTCTCTGTTATTTACCTTGGGTGCTGTCTTAGTGAGCTATAGTGATATGAAAAGATAATACTGGAAGACTAATGATTCAACTTTCTTTAGAAACAGGTTAACTGCCCTGGGAAATACAATAGATTTCCATAGCATATTTTTCAAGTTTTATCTTTAGGAAGAAGGTCTAAGTTCCTTGAGCTAGACCATACTTCTTCAGTCACAGTTCATTTTAGGTGCCAGAGAAGTCATGCTCAATGATTCTTCAGTTCATGGGGAAATGCTGGTCTTTTCTCATTTCTGTGACCTGAGGAAGAAAAGAAAAATTTCATCAAATGAGACATATCACCCAACTGATACTCATTTAGCAAGTATCTATCAACTCACTTCTCTATATTAGACATGATGTTAGTTCTGAGTGTAATTTATATACAAGAAAAATATGGTCCTTGCTTTTTTTGGCATTTACACTAATTGGAAGTATTATTGATAACACAAGGAAATGAATGAGTAATTATTAATTGAGATCATTTTAATAAGTAGGCAAACAGAATATAGGGATAGAGAACTACTGAGAAAAAATAGTAGAAATCACTTTATACATATAAGATACTCATGGAAAACCTGAAGGACTAAGGAATGAAAAAATAGCTTTGCTGGAGAGCTCTAGGAAAGTGATTTCAGAGAAAACTAAGAGCCCACTAATGTAAGGACAGGAAAATTGATGCTTCAAAGCATAAAGGTAGGGGCTGGAAGATTGTGTACCCAGAGAGTGCACATGTTACTGTGTGAGAGGACCTGAGTTCAAGCCCCTGGTCTCTACCTGTAGGATGGGAAGCTACACAAGTGGTAACACACTATTGCATGTTTCTCTCTTTCTCTCTCCCTATCTTCCCTTTCCCTCTCAATTTCTCTGTTTCTATCCAAAAATAATTAATTAATACTTTTTAAAAATAAGGCAATTTTTTTAAATTGTTGAGGGCTGCTGTGGCGCATAAAAGGAATCACAGAGGGGAGCTGGGAACTGGTTTAAACAATACAAGGTTTATTAGGGTAAAACAGGTAAAAGGCAAAATAAGCAACTATCATCAAGGGTTAAGAGTATGCTAGGTCCATAAAATTTGAGTATAGTTATCAAAAGTTTAGTCCCATAAGATAAACAACAATCTGCTCTGGTAAAGGTTGTTCATGGCTGTAGAGGGATCTAAAAGTTTACCAGCTAGCAGAGTCACAAGTTTTCAGTTCCCAGGAGAAGTAGCCATGGTGGATACCTGGCACACCTCAGTCAAGATGCATCTGACCAGTAGAAGCAGCAGCAGCCAAAAAGAGCGACCTGCTCCAAGTCCTGTACTTTATACCTTCCCTTCTCTGTGTGTCCCGCCTCAGGATGACATAATTCATTTGCTAATAGTCCCAAACTCCTGTAGGGTCACAACAAGTTTGTACATGTATAGCATTTTCACATCACAATAAAACCCCACTAGGTCCTTGTCTGCCATCATGGTTCAGCACCTGAGCCCTCCCCCCATAGGAGCCTTTTACTTTGGTGCAATACACCAACTCCAGTCCACATTCTGATTTGTTTTTTTAACTTCTGCCTATGAGAGAGATCATCCAATACTCATCCCTTTATATCTGACTTATCTCACTTAATATAATATCTTAGAGCTCCATCCAAGATGAGGTAAAGAAGGTGAATTCACCATGAACCTGACTTTGGAGCCTCAGGAATAATAGTCTCTTTGCATAACCATTATGTCATCTACCCCTGTTCACATTTGTCAGTTTTCCATATAACAGTTCAGTGCCCTTCTAGGTCCTCTTCTGCCATCATGTTTCAGGAACTGAACCCCCACCCCCCACCCCAGAGTCCTTTACTTTGGTGCAATACACAAGACCCAGTCCAAGTTCTGCTTTGTGTTTATTGTTCAACATTTTTTAATTGGATTAGTTTCATTGAGGATGCCTTTAAAAGTTAGATGGAAAAGAATTCTGCCAATATATTCCTCTAATTATTCAATAGTTTCTGTTCTAACATCCAAAGGGTTTTGAAATCCCCTACCATTACTGTATTGCTGTTAATTTATTGCTTTATCCCTTTCAATAGATGTTTGATGTATTTAGATGGCCTCTCATTGGGTGCATAGATGTTAATAATCATTAAGACCTCTTGATTGACTGATCCTCTGAGCACTAAGTATTATCCATCCCTATCTTTTAAAATGTTACTTGTTCCCTGGGCAGATGACCCTACCATTGTGTCCTGAAGCCCCGCTTTCCCAGAACCCCACCCCACTGGGGAACGAGAGAGGCAGGTTGGGAGTATGGATCAACCTGCCAATGCCCATGTTCAGTAGGAAAGCTATTACAGAAGACAGACTTTCCACCTTCTGCACTCCATAATAACCCTGGGTCCATACTCCCAGAAGGTTAAAGAATGGAAAGTTATCAGGGGAGGGGATGGGATATGGAGTCCTGGTGGTGGGATTTGTGTGGAGTTGTACCCCTCTTGTGCTATGGCTTTTGTCAGTGTTTCCTTTTTATAAATAAAAATCAAATAAATAAATAAATAATGATAATTTGAAAAATTGAAACTTTTTAAAACATTTTACTTGTTTTTTTTAATTTTTTAAAATATTTATTTATTTTTCCTTTTTTGTTGCCCTTGTTGGTTTTCGTTGTTGTAGTTATTATTGTTCTTGTTGTTGATGATGTCGTCGTTGTTAGATAGGACAGAGAGAAATGAAGAGAGGAGGGGAAGACAGGAAGGGGGAGAGAAAGATAGACACCTGTAGACCTGCTTCACCATCTATGAAGCAACTCCACTTCAGGTGGAGAACCCTGGGCTCAAACCTGCATCCTTACACCGGTCCTTGCACTTTGTGCCACGGGCCCCTAACCAGCTGCACTACCATCCAAAATTTTACTTGTTTTAAGGTCTATCGTGTCAGATGGAGAATAACTGTTCTTGCCCCTACTTGTGGTCTGTTGGCTTGTATGGTAGTTTTCCTTCCTTTCACTTTGAGTTTGTTTGTCTTACTGAGTCAGGTGGAATTCCTGCAGAAATCTTCAATTTTTAAGGAACATCAGTGAACTTTTTGATATTAAAGTTGAGAAGCACTGTCAAAAACATTATTTCTAACCTTGACCGTACACTGGAAATTGCTGTGAAGCTTTAAAAATTCTGAAAGGGTGAGTCCCTTTCCCAATGCTGTATTTGGTGTGAGTCTCAGCATTTATTTATTATTTTTATCTTTAAACATTCTATCAGTGATTTAGTAGTGATTTACAAGATAATAAGGTACAAGATAACAAGGGAATAGTTTCATACTACATACACCACCAGTGTTCTGTGCCTCCTCCCACCCCAAACACAACACCTCTTGAAAATTACTGTAGTTGTCCACAAAGTCTTAGGGACAGTTGGATGCCATGGTTTTTTTTTTTCTTTCAGACTCATGTGTTATACAATAAAATTTGAAATTTGAGAGTCACTTATCTAAATAGCACCTGGCATATTTGACAAATATTTGTAAATCAAATGCTTGATTACTTATTTACTCAAGAGAAAACCATAAGTGACAGTGAGCAGACATAGATATTACCCTCCTCTGGTTTAGTGCTATGGAAGGATTACTTTTCGCAATAAGATGGAGACAAAATCATAAGACATTTGGAAGAATAAGTTCAACGATAATCTCCCAGAGGGCCGTGGGGTTCATATGATGAATAACAATAATTGAGACTTTTTTTTTAAGATTTGTAGATTTCTTTATTAAAGTGAGTGAGATAAATAAAGAGAATCATGACAGCACTCTGGCAGACATAGAGCCAAAGATCACTCAGGATCTCATGCCACAATACCACTTGCTGGACTGTTCCACTTATCTCTTTTTATTTCATTTTATTATTGATTTAATACTGATTTACAAAATTATAAGATATCAGAGGTATAATTCCACATCCTTCCTACCACAAGAGTTCTGTGTTCCCATTCCCTCCTTTGGAAACTGCAATAGTTCTCCCAAGATCACAGATATGGGCTATTATTTCTATAGCTATCTGTCTATATGTTTATATATTTTCCCCTTTATTTATTTATTTTTTATTTAAGAAAGGATTAATTAACAAAACCATAGGGTAGGAGGGGTACAATTCCATACAATTCCCACCACCCAATCTCCATTTCCCACCCCCTCCCCTGATAGCTTTCCCATTCTCTATCCCTCTGGGAGCATGGACCCAGGGTCATTGTGGGTTGCAGAAGGTAGAAGGTCTGACTTCTGTAATTGCTTCCCCGCTGAACATGGGCGTTGACTGGTCTGTCCATACTCCCAGTCTGCCTCTCTCTTTCCCTAGTAGGGTGGGTCTCTGGGGAAGCAGAGCTCCAGGACACATTGGTGGGGTCTTCAGTCTAGGGAGGCCTGGCTGGCATCCTGATGACATCTGGAACCTGGTGACTGAAAAGAGAGTTAACATAGGAAGCCAAACAAATTGCTGAGCAATCATGGACCCAAAGCTTGGAATAGTGGAGAGGAAGTGTTAGGGGGGTACTCACTGCAAACTCTAGTGTACTTCTGCTTTCAGGTATATATTTTGCAGTAGTTTATGGATACGTGTGAACATATGCTCTCTCTCACAGAAACTGGTGTATATCTAGGTTTTGGGACTTTGTTAGAAAGTGAACCACCTGAGATGGAATTAGAGTATACTATGAAAGGAAAGGTCTCACCCGAGTAATGAAGTTGAAGGGTTGTCATTCCACACGTGAAGTCTCTGGACACAGTCTGAAGTGAAGCATGTTGAGGTGGCAATCGTTGTGTTGGTTAGGTTGTGATCGGCGGATGCCATATTATTTGATATGGATTGGGAGAGGCATACAGGAAAGTGGGCCCTATCCAATGGTTCCAGAACTGGGGGAAGTAGAGGCTCTATAGTGGAGATGTGAGGTTCTGGCTGTCTTAGGGTTCAAAAAGACAATCGATAGTTAATGTTATCCTCACATTATTTGGTAATTGGGTAAACTTTGAAAAGTCCTTTTGTTAGGGTTTGCTGTATATATTTTCCCCTTTTTTTTCTTTGAGTGTGCCTTCTTTTCCTTTATACCTACTACTTCTGAGTGTACTTTTTCTCTCCCCCCACCAATGGAATTAGAGTTCAGAGTCCTCTGGTCATCTTACCCTAGCATTTACCCTTCTGGTACTATCAATCAAAAATTTTTATGGGGTGCAGTAAATGGGAGGTCTGGCTTCTATAATTATTTCTCCACTGGATGTGGGTGTTGGCAGATTGATCCATATTCTTAGCCTGCTTCTATCTTTCTCTAGTGGGGTAGGGCTCTGGAGAGGTGAGGTTGCAGGACACATTGCTAAGGTCGCCTGCCCAGGGAAGTCAGGATGGAATCATCATAGCATCTGCAACTTGGTGACAGATTATTTGGGCTGGATGGTTGACATCTGGAAGGTTGAATGGAGACAGTTTTAAAAACAAATTTCTTGGAATTTAGGAATTCGTTTACCTAGTAACTGAACACAATCAGGAAAGACAATCCTATATTAAACTCAGTGTAGAGACACATGATTTTCAAGTTCTCTGCACAATTAGGGAGAACCTACACCAGAGAAAACCCTGTTTAGGTTTCATTCTGGACAAATGAGCTCAGAACAGAATGTCCCTACCCTGGCATTATCAGGGAAGACTTGAGGGAGGGGAAGTGTGAAGAGGGTACAGGATGTGATAAAGCCCAAGATATGTATGATACAGAGCTCTGGGGAAGCCCCCTGGGTACTTCCTGCACCTGTGCTTGGAAAGAAATATGCAGTCAACAATGCGTACATTAGAGAACACAACGCAACCCCATGTCAAGGACAATTTAGTAGCCAGGGACACACACAGTCAACTTCCCATTACCCAAGAGAGAATTCGAAATGCACAGAGAAACCCCAGTACTTGTCACAGGGGTTTGCAAAAGATTTTCAATAAAATAAAGCTCATTCATTTCCTCCTTTCTGGAACCCTAACTTCTTAAAAAGTTTCTTCTCCTCTTCGTCCTCCTCCTGCTCCTTCTCCTTATTCTATTTGGGTAGTGTAAGTTGGAAATTTAGGGGAATGGGCAAGAAAAGAAAATTTGAGAGACATTAATTTATCTTTAAGAATTTCCTCCATCAGAGGCCAGGCGATGGCGCACTTGGTTAAGTAGTCAAATTACAGTGTGCAGGACACAAGTTCAAGCCCCTGGTCCACACCTGCATGGGGAAAACCTCATAAGTAATAAAGCAGGACCACAGGTGTCTCTATGTCTCTCTCCCTCCCCTCTCAATTTCTCTTATCTCTATCCAATAATAAAATAAATAAATATTAAAAAAATAATTTCCTCCACCTTGGGGGGGAGCAGGTTTTGACTATGCATATAAAATAAACATTATACTGACATAGGGGAAATACATAAGCACCATGAATTGCTGCATCAGCCCTTTCAGACTTTTCAACAAATTTTTAGCCAGCATAATATAATACTCACATGTCTACTGGGGAGTCATGAATGCCAGGGCATAGGCACCAAACAAGTAGCCATCATTTTTAAATATTATTTGTTAAGGGATCTGGGAGGCAGGGAAAGGAGAGGAAAGAGAAGAGAAGAGAAGAGAAGAGAAGAGAAGAGAAGAGAAGAGAAGAGAAGAGAAGAGAAGAGAAGGGAAGGGAAGGGAAGGGAAGGGAAGGGAAGGGAAGGGAAGGGAAGGGAAGGGAAGGGAAGGGAAGAGAAGAGAAGGGAAGGGAAGGGAAGGGAAGGGAAGGGAAGGGAAGGGAAGGGAAGGGAAGAGAAGAGAAGAGAAGAGAAGAGAAGAGAAGAGAAGAGAAGAGAAGAGAAGAGAAGAGAAGAGAGAAGGGAAGAGGAGAGGAGAGGGAAGAGAAGAGGAGAGGAGAGGGAAGAGAAGAGGAGAGGAGAGGAGAGGAGAGGAGAGGAGAGGAGAGGAGAGGAGAGGAGAAGAGAAGAGAAGAGAAGAGAAGAGAAGAGAAGAGAAGAGAAGAGAAGAGAAGGGAAGGGAAGGGAAGGGAAGGGAAGAGAAGAGAAGAGAAGAGAACCAGCATATCACCTGAACACATATTTACTGTGACTCAAGCTCTGAACCCAGTATTATCAAATATTGCACTACACTCACTGAACTATCACTCAGGCTACAAGATTAAAATTTTTAAAGGAACCTGAAAATGTTTGGATAAAACTCATGTTTTAATCAGAGATGAGAAATAGCATGGACAAAATAACATGCAAATATATGTCATTTCACTAGCAAGAGTGTCTTTTAAAATAAAAATTCAGGGGAGGGGATGGTGACTCAGAAACAACAGCTGCTGGGATCTCCAAAAAGAAGCAGCTTACAACCTGGGATTCTCTGGATAGAGTAAGCTACTGGGACATAAGTAGGAAGGTAAACAAGGGGGAATCAAGGTGACAACAAAAAAAGAGTCCTATAACCCACTCTTGGGCTGGCAAACAGAGGTCAAAAGGACAAAAATAGGAAAATCTTTGGCTTGATTATTTCTGAAATCACCCCTCCCTGGCACCCCAGAACCAACCCCCAGGGAATGGACAGCAGCTCCTAACAGGCTTCATGCTGAGCTATTTTCATTATAAAGATTCCTGGTTCACCAGGTGAGTCATTCCAAGCTTTTTCCTTTTTGTTTTCCTTCTCTCTCTCTCTCTCTTTTTTTTTTAAATGTGGCTGTAGCTCTATTTGAGTGACAAAATATCTAACCAATCGGAGCCTCAGCCATGCCTAGGAAAGATACCTGGAGGTTTTTTGTTTGTTTGTTTGTTTGTTTTGATACCTCTTTTTTTCTAATGTCTTTATATTTTCATTTTTGTATTTTTATTAATAAAAAGGAAACATTGGATTCGACTTCCAGAGGCGGAGCTACGAGCAGCAGATCGCTTTCTTTCCTCTCCTCTCCTCTCCCGCATCAACTAGGAATACCAAAGGAGACCACCCGGACCGAAACAAGACAGGACTAGAATGACCACAGAAACCCAGGAAATCACCCGTGAGTACAAACACTCGTGGCTGGTGACAGAGAGGAGAGAGGGGCCTAAGGAGAGATTAAGTGACTGCTAACAGTTCGACAGTTTGTCAGTGGAGACACCACCTCCAGTCTGCTCCACCAACAAGGGGACAGCTGAAGGGAGGAAAGGACTCCCCAGAGACTAACCAAGTACAACTCTGAGTCTCCATTGCTACTACCCTCAGAATCTGGAGCAGCAACAGGGAGGAACACCAGGGCACAGAGATCTAACCGGGAAACTCAGGAGAAGACCTATACCTTGGTGGCATAGCTGAAGGGCTGTGAAAGTCTCTTTGCATAACCACTGGATTATCTCTGCCACACCCTGCTTTATCTCTTGGTCAGGAGTCATTGATTAAGCCAAGAAGCCTATTGATAGTTTAAAAGCCCTCAGGCTACCATAGCCTACAGGGGAAAAAAAAAAGGCTTTTACACCACTGAACTCCAACTCAGGGATTGAAAAAACTGTTAACTTATATAAAATGGTTAAAACAACAAGAAAAAATAATGGAGACTCGAACCAGGACAAGAGTCCAGCTAAAAGTCCTCCAGAGGGCGAAGCACAAAACAACGAGTTCAACATCCAAACATTAGCTAAGGAAATAATAACAGGAGTGAGTAAAGAATTTGAAAAAATTGTAATCAGAACTGCAGGAACAACAAATGAGAATATGGAAGAAAATTCTAATAATCTCACGGTTATTAGAGAGCTGAAAGCTGAAATTGCTGAGCTAAGAAGGCAACTAGCTGAACAAGCTAAAACAGTATCAGAGCAGGGCAACAAAATAGATGGACTCCAGAAAGCAGTAGAGGGCAGAGAGAATAGAATCAATGAGGCTGAAGACAGAATTAGCAAGATTGAGGATGAATTAGAGACAACTAAAGAAGAAGTAAGAGATCTCAAAAAGAGATTAAGAGATGCTGAAAACAACAACAGAGTCCTATGGGATGACTTCAAAAGAAACAATATACGCATTATTGGCTTACCAGAGGAAGAAAGAGAAGGGGAGGAAGAAAGCGTTCTCCAGGCCATAATAGCTGAAAATTTCTCTAGTCTAGACAACACCAAAGACATAAAGATTCAAGAAGCCCAGAGGGTCCCAAACAGAATTAACCCAGACCTAAAGACACCAAGACATGTCATACTTAGATTGGAAAGGAATAAGGATAAAGAAAGGATCCTCAAGGCTGCAAGAGAAAAACAAAGAGTCACCTACAAAGGAAAACCCATAAGATTAGCAGCAGGCTTCTCCATACAAACACTACAGGCCAGAAGAGAATGGCAAGATATCTATCGAGTGCTCAATGAGAAAGGCTTTCAGCCAAGAATACTATATCCTGCTAGATTGTCATTCAGACTAGATGGAAGCATCAAAACCTTCTCAGACAAGCAACAGTTGAAGGAAGCAACCATCACCAAGCCTGCCTTGAAAGAAGTTCTGAAAGGTTTCCTATAAACAACCAGACCACCACAAATAGAACATATATCAAAACACTCTAAAACTCTACAAGAATGGCGTTAAAATATCTTCAATCTTTGATATCAATAAATGTGAATGGCCTGAATTCACCTATTAAAAGACACAGAGTAGGAAGATGGATCAGAAAACACAACCCAACAATATGTTGTCTACAGGAAACTCACCTAACGCAACAAGACAAACACAGACTTAAAGTGAAAGGATGGAAAACTATCATTCAAGCCAATGGCCCACAAAAAAGGGCAGGAACAGCTATTCTCATATCTGACATGATAGACTTTAAAATACATAAGATTAAAAAAGATAGGAATGGACACTACTTAATGCTCAGAGGATCAGTCAATCAAGAGGACTTAACAATTATTAATATCTATGCACCCAATGAGAAGCCATCTAAATACATCAAACTTCTACTGAAAGAGCTACAGCAATATATTAACAGTAACACAATCATAGTAGGGGACTTCAACACCCCACTATCTCAACTTGACAGATCATCCAGGAAGAAAATCAGTAAAGACATAAGGGAGCTAAATGAAGAGATAGATAAACTAGAACTATTGGACATTTTCAGAGTCATTCATCCCAAGAAACTGGAATACACATTTTACTCAAATCCACATGGATCATTCTCAAGGATAGACCATATGTTAGGCCACAAAGACAGCATCAGCCTATTCAAGAGCACTGAAATCATCCCAAGCATCTTCTCAGACCACAATGGAATTAAACTAACACTTAACAATCAACAAAAGATTAGTAACAGTGCCAAAATGTGGAAGCTCAACAGTACACTTCTTAACAACTTCTGGGTCAAAGAGGAAATCAAGGAAGAAATCAAAATGTTTCGAGACTTCAATGAAAATGAAGACACAAGCTATCAAAATATTTGGGACACAGCTAAAGCAGTCCTAAGAGGGAAGTTCATAGCTATACAAGCACACATTAGGAAACAAGAAAAGGCACAAATAAACAGCCTGATTGCACATCTTAAAGACCTAGAAGAAGAACAACAAAGGAACCCTAAAGCAACCAGAAGGACAGAAATTACTAAAGTTAGGGCAGAAATAAATAACATTGAGAATAGGAAAACCATACAAAAGATCAATGAAAGTAAATGTTGGTTCTTCGAAAGAGTAAACAAAATTGACAAACCTTTAGCAAGACTCACAAAACAAAAAAGGGAGAAGACCCAAATAAATCGGATAGTAAATGAAAGAGGAGATATCACAACAGACACTGCAGAAATTCAACATATCATGCGAGGCTTCTATGAACAACTATATGCCACCAAGTTAGAGAACCTGGAAGAAATGAATGATTTCCTAGATACCTACCAACTTCCAAAACTAAGTAAAGAGGAAGTGGATAACATGAACAGGCCCATCACAGCTAATGAAATTGAAACAGTTATCAAAAATCTTCCCAAAAATAAAAGTCCTGGACCAGATGGTTTTACAAATGAATTCTACAAAACTTTCAAAGAAGAACTAATACCTCTACTTTTAAAAGTCTTCCAGAAGATTGAAGACACTGGAATACTCCCTGCCAGCTTCTATGAAGCCAACATCACCCTGATACCAAAAGCAGACAGGGACACAACCAAAAAAGAAAACTACAGACCAATATCTCTGATGAACACAGATGCGAAAATATTGAACAAAATTCTAGCCAACCGGATACAGCAGTATATCAAAAAGATTGTTCATCATGACCAAGTGGGGTTTATCCCAGGCATGCAAGGTTGGTTTAATATACGTAAATCAATCAATGTGATCCACCACATCAACAAAAGCAAGACCAAAAACCACATGGTCATATCAATAGATGCAGAGAAAGCCTTGAACAAAATACAACATCCCTTTATGATCAAAACACTACAAAAAATAGGAATAGATGGAAAATTCCTGAAGATAGTGGAGTCTATATATAGCAAACCTACAGCCAACATCATACTCAATGGTGAAAAACTGGAAGCATTTCCACTCAGATCAGGTACTAGACAGGGCTGCCCACTATCACCATTACTATTCAACATAGTATTGGAAGTTCTTGCCATAGCAATCAGGCAGGAGCAAGGAATTAAAGGAATACAGATTGGAAGAGAAGAAGTCAAACTCTCCTTATTTGCAGATGACATGATAGTATACATGGAAAAACCTAAGGAATCTAGCAAGAAGCTTTTGGAAATCATCAGGCAATACAGTAATGTGTCAGGCTATAAAATTAACATTCAAAAGTCAGTGGCATTCCTCTATGCAAACACTAAGTTAGAAGAAATTGAAATCCAGATATCAGTTCCTTTTTCTATAGCAACAAAAACAATAAAATATCTAGGAATAAACCTAACCAAAGAAGTGAAAGACTTGTATACTGAAAATTATGAGTCACTACTCAAAGAAATTGAAAAAGACACAAAGAAGTGGAAAGATATTCCATGCTCATGGGTTGGAAGAATTAACATCATCAAAATGAATATATTACCCAGAGCCATCTACAAATTTAATGCTATTCCCATCAAGATCCCAAGCACATTTTTTAGGAGAATAGAACAAATGCTACAAATGTTTATCTGGAACCAGAAAAGACCTAGAATTGCCAAAACAATCTTGAGAAAAAAGAACAGAACCGGAGGCATCACACTGCCAGATCTCAAACTATATTATAGGGCCATTGTCATCAAAACTGCTTGGTATTGGAACATGAACAGACACACTGACCAGTGGAATAGAATTGAGAGCCCAGAAATGAGGCCCCACACCTATGGACATCTAATCTTTGACAAAGGGGCCCAGACTATTACATGGGGAAAGCAGAGTCTCTTCAACAAATGGTGTTGGAAACAATGGGTTGAAACATGCAGAAGAATGAAGCTGAATCACTGTATTTCACCAAATACAAAAGTAAATTCCAAGTGGATCAAGGACTTGGATGTTAGACCAGAAACTATGAGATACTTAGAGGAAAATATTGGAAGAACTTTTTTCCGCATAAATTTTAAAGACATTTTCAATGAAACGAATCCAATTACAAGGAAGACTAAGGCAAGTATAAACCTATGGGACTACATCAAATTAAAAAGCTTCTTCACAGCAAAAGAAACCACTACCCAAACCAAGAGACCACTCACAGAATGGGAGAAGATCTTTACATGCTATACATCAGATAAGAGTTTAATAACCAACATATATAAAGAGCTTACCAGACTCAACAACAAGACAACAAATAACCCCATCCAAAAATGGGGGGAGGACTTGGACAGAATATTCACCACAGAAGAGATCCAAAAGGCCGAGAAACACATGAAAAAATGCTCCAAGTCTCTGATTGTCAGAGAAATGCAAATCAAGACAACAATGAGATATCACTTCACTCCTGTGAGAATGTCACACATCAGAAAAGGTAACAGCAGCAAATGCTGGAGAGGATGTGGGGTCAAAGGAACCCTCCTGCACTGCTGGTGGGAATGTCAATTGGTCCAACCTCTGTGGAGAACAGTCTGGAGAACTCTCAGAAGGCTAGAAATGGACCTACCCTATGACCCTGCAATTCCCCTCCTGGGGATATATCCTAAGGAACCCAACACATCCATCCAAAAAGATCTGTGTACACATATGTTCTTGGCAGCACAATTTGTAATAGCCAAAACCTGGAAGCAACCCAGGTGTCCAACAACAGATGAGTGGCTGAGCAAGTTGTGGTATATATACACAATGGAATACTACTCAGCTGTAAAAAATGGTGACTTCACCGTTTTCAGCCGATCTTGGATGGACCTTGAAAAAATCATGTTGAGTGAAATAAGTCAGAAACAGAAGGATGAATATGGGATGATCTCACTCTCAGGCCGAAGTTGAAAAACAAGATTAGAAAAGAAAACACAAGTCGAACCTGAAATGGAATTGGAGTATTACACCAAAGTAAAAGACTCTGGGGTGGGTGGGTGGGTGGGGAGAATACAGGTCCATGAAAAATGATGAATGAAATAGTGGGGGTTGTATTGCTAAATGGGAATCTGGGGAATGTTATGCCTGTAAAAAAAAAAGAAATAGAAACGCAAAGCAGAAATTGACTGAGTTTGGAGTATGGCACCAAAGTAAGAAAGCAGAAGTATACTAGAGTTTGCAGTGAGTACCTCCCTAATACTTCCTCTCCACTTTTCCAAGCTTTGGGTCCATGATTGCTCAACAATTTGTTTGGCTTTGTATGTTAACTCTCTTTTCAGTCACCAGGTTCCAGGTGTCATCAGGATGCCGGCCAGACTTCCCTGGATTGAAGACACCACCAATGTGTCCTGGAGCTCAGCTTCCCCAAAGACCCATCCTACTAGGGAAAGAGAGAGGCAGACTGGGAGTATGGACCGACCAGTCAACGCCCATGTTCAGCGAGGAAGCAATTACAGAAGCCAGACCTTCTACCTTCTGCAACCCTCAATGACCCTGGGTCCATGCTCCCAGAGGGATAGAGAATGGGAAAGCTATCGGGGGAGGGGGTGGGATATGGAGATTGGGAGGTGGGAATTGTGTGGAGTTGTACCCCTCCTACCCTATGGTTTTGTTAATTAATCCTTTCTTAAATAAAAAAAAGAAAAAGAAAAAAAGAAAAAAGGAAACATTGACAAAACCATAGGAAAAGAGGGGTTCAACTCCACACAATTCCCACCACTGGAACTCTGTATTCCATCCCCTCCCTTGATAGCTTTCTTATTCTTTAACCCTTTGGGAGTATGGACCCACGGTCATTGTGGGAATCAAAAGGTGGAAGGTCTGGCTTCTATAATTGCTTCCCCACTGAACATGGGCATTGACAGGTCAATCCATACTCCCATCCTGCCTCTCACTTTCCCTAGTGGGGAAGGGTTCTGGGGAATCAGAGCTCCAGGGAACATAGGTGGGGCTGTCTGTCCAAGGAAGTCTGATTGGCATCATGCTAGCATCTGGAACCTGGTGGTTGACAAGAGAGTTAACATACAAAGCCAAACAAATTGTTGACCAATCATGGACCTAAGGGTTGGAATAGTGCAGATGAAGAGTTGGGGGGGGGGTCCTCCATATTGTAGATAGCTAGTAGGCATATTTTAGTTAAATTCAAAAGGGTCTGTGGCTATACAGTGGCTATATTACTTTTTTTTTACTTTTTTTTTTTCCTGAGCCGGAAATCTGTTATGCTGGTGGATCCAAGTTATTATCTGGGGAGATGATGTTATGGCTGGAAAAGGGACCACAAAGCTGGATCAGGAAAGAGAGTACCTCCCTAATATTGGAAAGAGGTATAAATATTGTTGACTATAAACCTTATCGATTTGATGTGATCTGTGGCCCATAATCAGCTTAGGAGCTTATGTGACCTATGCATCCCTCTAGATCTGAGCTCACATTCTGTGGTCATGAGTAGGAACATTCCAAGCTGCCCCAACATCAGGACCCATCTTCCTCAGGTGTAGCATAGAGTTTGTTGTCCAGCCTCCCTTCGGAGGATGGAACATTCTCTACTTTTGTTGATCCAAGTTGAGGGCAAGGTACTATGGGGGCCCACAAAGGGGTCTACTTAATTAAATTAGGGCAAAATATATACCTGAAAGCAAAAATACACATTAATTTGTAGTCAGTCAGTATCAAGTTCATAATGAAATAGTGTCTACTTAGATACCCCCCCCACCTACTTCCTATTAAACTTCACTCACTCATTCCTAAGCTATGCTTACCAAAGCAAGGACTGCAAAAGCTGAATAAAGGCAAGATACTGGCATACTTTAATGATGCCTCTTTAGTCACTCTCAGGCCACTCTATCAGTTGGAGCCCTAATCAGGGAGTTCTGAGATTCCCAAACAGACATGATGGCCTTAGACCTCAAATAAATCCCTCTCTCCATTGTTACCAGTCATCTCTATCAGAAACAACAAAGTAGACCCCTTTGTGGGCCCCCATAGTACCTTGCCCTCAACTTGGATCAACAAAAGTAGAGAATGTTCCATCCTCCAAAGGGAGGCTAGACAACATACTCTGCTACACCTGAGGAAGATGGGTCCTGATATTGGGGCAGCTTGGAATGTTCCTACTCATGACCACAGAGTGTGAGCTCAGATCTAGAGGAATGCATAGGTCACATAGGCTCCTAAGCTGTATATGGGCCCCAGATCACATCAGATCAATGGGGTTTACAGTCATCAATATTTATACACCTTTCTCATATTTGGGAGTTATTCTCTTCCCTGATCCAGCTTTCTGGTCCTTTTTCTAGCCATGACAATATCTCCTCAGACAATAACTTGGATCCACCTGCATATCAGATTTCAGGCTCAGGGGGGAAAAAAAAGAAAAAATTAACT
The DNA here is from genome assembly GCF_950295315.1 of Erinaceus europaeus. Classification (NCBI taxonomy): domain Eukaryota; kingdom Metazoa; phylum Chordata; class Mammalia; order Eulipotyphla; family Erinaceidae; genus Erinaceus; species Erinaceus europaeus. The sequence continues at coordinate 51,179,103 of NC_080165.1, forward strand.
ATTATAGCCTCAGGCCCTTTTAAATATAACTAAAATATGCCTGCTAGCTATCTACAAAATGGAGGACCCACCAACTCTTCATCTGCACTATTCCAGCCTTTAGGTTCATGATTAGTCAACAGCTTGTTTGGCTTTATATGTTAACGCTCTTTTCAGTCTCCAGGTTGCAGATGCTAGGATGATGCCACCCAGACTTCCCTGGACAGATGGACCCACCAATGTGTCCTGGAGCTCCCATTCCCCAGAACCTCGCCCCACTTGGGAAAGAGAGAAACGGGCTGGGAATATGGATCGACTTGTCAACACGCATGTTCACCGGGGAAGCAATTGCAGAAGCCAGACCTTCCACCTTTTGCATCCCACAATGACCTTTGGTCCATACTCTCAGAAGGTAAAAGAATAGGAAAGCTATCAAGAGGGGGGTAGTATATGGAGTTCTGATGTTAGGAATGGTATGGACTTGTACCCCTCTTATCCTATGTTTTTTTCAGTTTTTCATTTTTATAAATAAAATATAATAAATAAATAAATAAATAAATAATGCAGTGACCTAGAAAGAGACTTAGCAGGTAGAATATAGACTTCCATGTGTAAGATCCTGGGTTTGATCTCTAGCACTTCAAGCTGTGTTCTATTTTCTCTCTCTCTCCCCTTCCCTTTCTCTCATCAATCTTAAAAAAATGAAGTAGCATGAACAGGATAATACTAGGGTAATATCATACTGTTGGGAGTAAGTGACTTCTTGTAATGTAAATAATTCATATCACACTTCTTTTTTGAGTCTTCTTTTTTTTTGTAGAACAACTTATTCAATAGTTGGTTATTATTATAATCAAGTTATTGGGGAAGTTGGTTTACTCTGAAATTCCTATGGTTAGCATTTACTGTACCATACAAGATCTTACCATGATTTATGTCATTTAATGTTATTTATAAATAACTGTATCCTATACATTGAAAAGACCAGTTGCTTCTCTCTGAGATTATATGTGATTTAATATTTCAGGGTGGAAAAGGTCATCATTATAAATGTATTAACAATTTAAGCCCAGTTTTAAAATTTGATCAGGTTACTAATTTGAATCCCTAAGTGCTTAGATTGAAGATATACTCAGATCTGAGGTCTATGTATTAAAAAGTTCAAGACATTCAATCTATTTTTTTCTATTCTTTCTAGAGGCTTTGTGCACTTGATATCAAACTATGAGCACAAGCCTGATGTGATTCAACTCATGGTCTATTCCATACCTGTATTTAGGTAGCCAAAAGAAAAGCGCATTAATGTGCTACTTAGTGAATCTGACATGAAACTTGTGATCACAAATCTCAAATGATATGCTGCCAGGCATGCATTCAGAATGTGGACACACACTACTCCCTCACATTCTCCATGAGCTACTTCCAGTTTTCTTATTCCTAAAACCTGGTCTTTTCTCCTCATTTGTCTTCCTATGCTAAAACCTATCTTACTTCCCATTTCATTATTTTAAGTAACAACTAGAAGAAAAACTACCAATTTTTGAACAATCACATCTACTGAACTTCTGTCATTGATGGCCATCCATATATGCTCATTCCTCTCCTCTCTGAAGATAAGCTCATTGCTACTAAGCAAAACCAATGCAACGGGGCTCCTCATTAGACATTAGATTCCATCTTCTTTTGTTATCGCAAGTAGAAAGTTGCCCCCTCTGTAACATCATTATTATCATACCATCCTCCCCTCATCATCATTTTATCTCAATTCCCATGTGCATTTAAACATGGTATAATGTTCTACATCTCTTTAACCTTCTCCTGACCCTCACCTCATCTATCTGAATAACCAATGAACACCTCAACTACTCTTTAGAGAAAAAGTTCACAAAAGATTTATCTTTGTTGTTTCCTTAGCATTTAAGATTGATGTGGGGCATAGTAGGTACTAAACATTTGGCAAATTAGTGTACAAATTCACTTAATTAGTTATTTAGCAGTGGAAAAATGTAAAATAAATGAAATCAGCTTTAATTATTGAAATGTTTTTTCACACGAACACCCGCAATATAAAAATCTGAGAAAGATTCTAGTGTAGACTAAGCACTGTCTGTATAGTATCATGGGAAAGTCATAGTCAACTGTTTCTCTTCCTTCAAGAAAAAGAGCAATAGAGAAAGCAGTATGCAAATACAGATGGAGAAACCAGAGAACACATTCTTGGAAAGCATAATAATTCTCACCTGGAAAGAATTTCATAGTTTAAGAATTTATAGAGGGCTATCAAAATAGCTCACTTGGATAGTGCACTGCTTTACCATGAACACCACCCAAATTTGAAACTGAAGCCCACTACACTGAAGGGAGTTTTGGTGTTTCCCTTCTCTCTCTCTCTTTCCTCCCTTTCTATCTCCAGAAGAAGAAGGAGGTGGAGGAGGGGGAGGAGGAAGAGGAGAGGGAAAAGGAGAAGAACTGGGGAAAAAGAAATCATGGGTGTGATAGTTTTAGCTCACCTTTATTGAGTTCTTAACAATATGCCAGGTACAATAAGCCAGTATGAGTGCTTTGTAGGTGTTAAGTCCTTTAAACATTACAAGATTGTTATGAGATAAATGCTATTTTAATTCTCATTTTACAGAACATAAAGCCTTTCACACAATAAATCAAGAAACTGACCGAAGATAGAAGAGTCTAAAAATAATGTGATTAGATAAGTGGTAAAACTGTAAATGTTGGGTGGGGATAGATATTATAATGGTTATGCAGAGGCTCGTGGCTGAGGCTCCAAAGTCCCAGGTTCAATCCCCCATACTACCATAAACCAGAGCTGAACAGTCCTCTGGTAAAAAACAAAAAACAAAACAAAACAAAACAAAACTGAAATGTTGCATTACACCAAAGTAAAGGACTCTGGGGTAAGAGGGAGGGGAACTTTCAGATCCTGGTGCATAACTGAAATTTCACACATATATCACATGTATCAAAGACTGTATTTACTATAAACCATTAATCTTCCTAATTAGAAAAAATAACAGTGTACAGACCAAAAAAAATTTAAATGCTACACTTATAAATCAGAATATTTCAATTCATTGGTAGCCTACTCACCAAATCATACACTATAGGTAGTATATGAAAACTATCCTTAAAAGAGTATTTCCCTTTGGTCTATGGCCTCAAATCCTCAAAAATGTTTCTAGGGAATGGTAGGGTCTTGGTCCACTGATATTCAAGAGAGATAAACTAAAGATCATGTTAAAATGCAGATATAAGTGTTGTCTAAGATTCTTGCATGTCTCACAAACTCTCGGGATATTTATAGACTCCACAGCATTAGTCCTGTTAACTTTTGAGTAGTAAGGACTCATGACAAATAAGTATCTGTATATTTTTAAAAATAAAATTGATCAATCTCTGACAAGTAGATAAGTCACCCCAAATGAATGAAATAGAGATAACAATGGAAGATAAGTTCCTTTTGCCCACTTTAGCTATATTTTGATAATATAGCAAGGACAAATTCAAAATTTCTTGAAAAAAATCTCCTTTCAAGTGAACAACTGTCTCCAAGTTTCATGTCATTTATGGCTCCCTTAAATAATTACTCATAGATGAAATTGGCTGAATCCCCAGACTTTTGACTTATCTGTTGTTCCCACTGGACCAACAGCTAGCTCTTAAAATACCTTTTTGGTTTATCTTTAACCCAGAAGCATGAAACTTTTCCTGGTCTTTGGCTGGCTCCTCCCAGCTTCCTCAGCCTAAACAGAAGTCTACCCTGCTGTGGTCACTTTTCCTGCTTCCCACTAAAGAATTTTAGTAAAACAAAAGCATGTTGCCCTCCACTCCCTCCAGCCACCACCCCCATCTAGGGGCCTTTTGTTTTGCAAATCCACTGTCAGGATCCACAGGTGTAAGCAGGGCACCTCCTTTCCCATTTAACAGGCCTGAGAGGTTAGAAGATTAAGGTAGCCTACCCTTCAAAGCATTTTACAAAGATTACCTAATCTAGACAACAATCTTCTGATAGATCAGTGGAATATGAGGCCTATATTTGCAGCAATAATCTGCCCTAAACAGGAAAGGGACTGGTATTTCTACAAACAAGGGGGAATTTAAACATTAATTGGACAGTAGATGATATGTACATTGTGCATGTGAGTTGATATATGCATGTGGATATCAGTATAAATGTATCTGTTGTATGTTTATTATATAATATCTATACAATGATATATATATAAGCACACACACACGTAGACAGCTCTAACTCTAGATATAAACATATATGTCATCAGTGATTGAATTACATCATGCTAAGATTTTTTTTAGGAATTTCTAAAGGCTAGGATCTAGTTTCCTTTATTAAGTCACACCAAATGTTGTGTTAATTCACAAGATTTATCTAAAGTAGAGATGATCTTTATGATATGTCACCATCAGATTTAGTTCTAACCCCTTAATACTAAAAACCACCAAATAATATAGTTCCCCAATGGATTGTACTGCCACTGAGGTCAGGAGAGGACTGGACCAGACCAAACTGCTGGGAATGAGACAGCACCTCACAGCTCCTGAGTGCTCCCAAGTCTCTAGCCCAACCAGAGGTACCAACAGATGACACCTCTAGGCTTGACAGTGAAGAACTGTCCATCAGTATGTTGACAGTATCATCAGCACTCCCTGGAAAATAAACCTCTATTTCTAAAGCCAACTTAGCTGAAGGCCTCTAAAAATAAAGTTATCTAGCCAGCCAAAAATCTGTATGAATTGTTTCAGCTTATAATTTTTTGAAATAAAGTTCTAGTGGGTTTATCAGCATTAGTAAGAAATGTGGGTACAACACTCCTATAGTTATGGTGTTGGTGAGGTATGAAGGGACAGGTAAAGGGGTCTCTGGTTTGACGGCACTGCAACAGTGGATAAATACAATAACCATTAACAAAGACAGGCTAGAATAACCTCTATATATCATGAAATATATTTGTTTGAAAGTTGTCTACTGACATCAGTTTTGAAAAATTTCTGGAGAAACTCCTCACTTTGGGCTTTTGTAAGAAAACATGGTTGAAAGATGAAGCCACGTCAGCATATGTAAACTTCCTCAAAATTGTCTACTTAAAAAAGTTAAGTTCTTTTCTATATTTTATTTATATTTTTCTTTTGTCAAACCATATATTTTTTGTTTTTTATATTTATTTACTTTTTGGATAGAGATGGAAATAAACTGAGCAGGAAGGGGTAGATAGAATGGGTCAGAGAAAGAGAGACACCTGCAGTGTTTCTTCAACATTTGTAAATCATTCCTCCTGCAGGTGAGAACTAGAGTTTGAACCTGACCCAAGGTCATAATTTTCACTTGTGACTAATAATGTTCCATTTTTCTATTTGTTGTGTCCCCATCTCCACCCCATACATAATCATTATAGTTCTCCCACAGTCAATAGGTTCATATTTTTTTTCACATTTGCATATTCAATTGTCTATATTCCATATATGAGTGAAACCATTCTATAGATGTCCTTCACCTCCTTACCTACTTCACTGAGCATAATCTTCTCCAATTCCATCCATGTTACCCCAAAGGACACAGTGTCATCCCTTTTAGTTGATGCATAAAATTGTTGAGTATATGCCCCATATATTTTTTTTATCGTCATCTATTGAAGGGCATTTTGGTTGTTTCCAAGTTTTTGCTATTGTAAATAAAGTGGCTATAAAAATGGGAGTTTTATTATATCTTTTGGGTATATGCCTCAGTTTTATTGTCTTTTGGGTATATGCCTCATAGTAGAATTGCTGGGTTATATGGCATTTCCATCTGTATTTGTTTAAGGATTCTCCATACTGTTTGCCATAGCAGTTGTACCAGTTTACATTCCCACCAGCAGTGTAGTAGAGTTCCGATCTCTCCACATGCTCTCCAACACTTATGTTATCTTGTTTTATTGATGGAACCCATTCTCACAGGTGTGAGGTGGAATCTCATTGTGCTTTTAACTTGCATTTCTCTGATAATGGGTGAATTAGAACATTTCTGCATTTATATGTGGACCATGTGTATCTCTTCTTTAGAGAACTGTCTATTCACATCTTCTGCCCACTTTTTAATTGAGCTGTTCTTTTCTTTTTACTGAGCTTCAGTTCTTTATAGATGTTCAATATTTACTGCTTGTCTGAAGTGTAATGTGCAAATATTTTTTTCCATTTGCTGGGGTTCCTGTTTGTCCTGTGGAATTTTCTTTTGATGTGGAAAAGCTTTATAATTTGATATAGTCTGATTTATTCACTTTTGTTTTTGTTTCTCTTGTCCATGGGGTGGAGTCCAAATATGTCTTTAATGTTAAAGTCCTGAAATGTGTCACCAATGTATTCTTGTGTGTATTTTTACATCACTCCAAGATTTATCTGTTGAAATCCCAAACTCCAGTATCTCATAAGGTGACTGTATTTGGAAATAGTGTTTTTAAATAAGCAATTAAGCTTAAATAAGGACATCTTATGTTGTTCCTAATCCAGTGTGAGTTGTATATATATTAGAAAAAAAAATTAAGACAGACAATGTACAGAGGAAAAACTACATGACAACACAGGGAAAAGATGACAAGCCAAAATGAATCACCTCAAAAGGAATCATTCTGCCAACCTCCTTGATTTTGAATTTCCAACCTTTGAACTGGATATAAATATGAGAAAAATATAACCTTCATTATCTAAATCACATAATTGGCTGTAATTTATAACTATTACTTTAGTAAAACGACGTGTGTGTACATAAACACACACACACACACATACACACACACCATAAAATCTAGAAATCCAAATACAGAAGAAGAAACCAAGGACTCAGAACTGTATAGCCATTACCAATAGGTATAAATATGCACCAACATCTTGCCTTAGCAATGCACCAGGAGATGAAAGTGTGAAGTAAATGTAAAGTAAACTGATAAAGCTGGAGTTTTCTGCATTGAACTTCCTATAGTTTTCTGCCAGATTGGAAGTTAAGATGATTATTCCCTAAGAATAACATTTTAGAGTTGTTGTTTTTTTCCTCTGATGGTCATTTGTATTATTTTTTTTCTTTGCTCCATAAACACAAGTGTTGTCTTTGCTTTTATCTAGTCACCCGTCATGCTACCATAGACTCCTCTATGTTTTGTAAACATTTTTCTCAGATATATTTCACTGAACTTTGAGTTAGGGGAGCATTGAGCCTGTGTTGGAATAGCTATCTGTTGCCAAATATTTTCAAATAGTTTAAGCATTGTAATGTACAGAAACAAATATGTAAAACTGGGAGTAAAACCCAAGAAGTGAAGGAAAGATGTTCTCTAATGAGAAAAGAACTTATCTTGACAAGTTTAGCTTTAAGAAATGGGGTGGTTTCAGTGGGAAAGAAAACCTTTCTTCTAACAGAATCATGATTATAAAAATGACAGTGTCACTATTTTATTAAATGAGGAAGTCTAAAAATAAGTTCTTAAACCAAGTCAGTGCTTTGACTACTCACGAAACTCATGAGACAAAAACAGTAGGGGAACATAATCTTTAACAAATCTGTTACATATGCAGGAGTTTTTCTACAGGAAGTAGATTTCATCATCCTCATTTTGTACATGAAGTGGGAAGAAGGTAAGTATCTATATTGCTGCTGAATGACCCAATAGACATTCCCAACCCTTATCTCTCTTACTACCTCTCACTATAGAAAATGGAAAAGAAATTTTTGCTTTCTACAAAGTTCTAATTACTAATATTTAAAATATGCATAAGCATCCCAAATTTATATCTATGCTCTAAACTTTTAGTCTAAATCCATATTTATATATTCAACTGCCTATTCATTTGTGTTGCTGGTAAGAACATCTATCGGGGGCTGAGCGGTAGCACACTGGCTTAAGCTCATATAGTATAAAGTACAAGGACCCACTCAAGGATCCTGGTTTGAGCCCCTGGCTCCGCATCTTTGGGGGCTGGGGTCACTTTATAAGCAGTGAAGCAGGTCTGCCCATGTTTATCATTCTCTACCCTTCTCTCTCTTCCCTCAATTTCTCTGTCCTATCCAATTTAAAAAACTGGAAAAAATTGTCTCCAGTAGTCGTGGATTTGTAGTGCAGGCATCAAGCCCCAGTGATAACTCTGGAGGAAAAAGAAGAAGAAGAAGAAGGAGGAGTAGGAGGAGGAGGAGGAGGAGGAGGAGGAGGAGAAGAAGGAGAAGAAGTAGAAGAAAAAGAAGAAGAAGGAGGAGGAGGAGAAGAAGGAGAAGGAGGAGAAGGAGAAGGAGGAGAAGGAGAAGGAGGAGAAGGAGAAGGAGAAGGAGGAGAAGGAGAAGAAGTAGAAGAAGAAGAAAGAAAGAGAGAGAAAGAAGAGAAAAGAAATGGATATCTATCTAGGGGGATGGGTGGTAGAGCCAGTGGAGTGCATATGTTGCCATGTGTAAAAACCTTTATTCAAGGGCCCCCATTACCATTACCATTTGTAAGGGCAGTAAAGCAGTGCTGCAGGTATCTCTTTCTGAAATTTTCTCCCCCTTCCTTCTCAATTTCTTCTGTCTCTATCAAATAAATAAATCAATAAATATTAGGGCCAGGTGGTGGCACACCTGGTTGAGTGCACATGTTACATTGCACAAAACTCAGATCCCCACCTGCAGGAGGAAAGCTTCATGAGTGGTGAAGAAGGACTAAAGGTGTCTCTCTGTCTCTCTCCCTCTCAATCTCTTCCTTCCCTCTCAAATTCTGGTTGTCTCTAGTCAATAAATAAATAAAGATAATAAAAAATTTTAAAAATAACTTTAAAAATAAAATAAATCAAGAAATATCTAGCTCATGTGTCTAGTCTGTCCTGAGATACATAACTAAATGTATACTCTGCCAGTTTTTTTAGTCTAAGTAAATGTCCCAGGTGTATTGACTTGAAGTTAGCCATTTGTGCCATCTGTACTCTCATACTCTGTACATATCCATTAGTTTAGATTCACCACCTATGATTCTTCTGCTTATTCCTGCTGTTGCCACTTTGCCCCAATACACATGGGTATCTTGCTTTGATGTGTCCCAGGAGGCTCCATGCATATATTCTGTCATTTCCTTCAGTGTAGCTTCAATATAGCACTCATCAGGAGTCAGTTAGAAATGCAAATATGTAAGTAGGGCACCAAAGTAAAAACCCAGTGGTGAGGGGTAGGCATGTAGCTTCCTGGGCCAGTGGGGGGTGGGAGTGGGCGGGAGGGATGGGTCACAGTCCTTTGGTGGTGGGAATGGTGTTTAGGTACACTCCTAGCAAAATGTAGACATATAAATCAGTAGCTAATTAATATGAGAGGGGGAAATCAATTGTATGTCTCAAAAGTTTCTCAAAAGACAAACTGAATCTTTTTAATATATAGGCTATGTATTTGATATGCGGACTCTCTCAAAAGCCTAGACCAAGTAGATTAGAAGCTTCCAATAGCACAGCTATATACAAGATACTGGGTACTGTCCAGCAAACCATAACAAAGGGACTTTTCAAAGTTAACCCAATTAACAAATAATGTGATGATAATATTAACTATTGAGTGTCTTTTTGAACCCTAAGACAGCAGGAACCTCACATCTTCACTATAGAGCCCCTACTTCCCCCAGTCCTGGAACCCTTGGATAGGGCCCACTTTCCCGTATGCATCTCCCAATCCAAACCAAATAACATTGCATCTGCCGATCACAACCTAACCAAAGCAACGATTGCTACCTCAACATGCTTCACCTCAGAATGTATCCAGAGACTTCACGTGTGGAATGACAACCCTTCAGCTTCATTACTCGGGTGAGACCTTTCCTTTAATAGTACACTCTAATTTCATCTCAGGTAGTTCACTTTCTAACAAAGTCCCATAACCTAGATATACACCAGTTTCTGTGAGAGAGAGCTTATGTGCACACGTATCCATAAACTACTGCAAAATATATACCTGAAAGCAGGACTACACTAGAGTTTGCAGTTCCAGATGCCACCAGGATGCTGGCTAGGCTTCCCTGGATTGAAGACCCCACCAATGTGTCCTGGAGCTCAGCTTCCCCAGAGTCACACCCTACTAGGGAAAGAGAGAGGCAGACTGGGGGTATGGACCGACCAGTCAACGCCCATGTTCAGCGGGGAAGCAATTACAGAAGCCAGACCTTCTACCTTCTGCATCCCTCAACGACCCTGGGTCCATGCTCCCAGAGGGATAGAGAATGGGAAAGCTATCAGGGGAGGGGGTGGGTTATGGGGATTGGGTGTTGGGAATTGTGTGGAGTTGTACCCCTCCTACCTTATGCTTTTGTTCACTAATCCTTTCTTAAATAAAAAATTTAAAAAAAAAAATCAAAAAAAAAAAAAAAGAAATGCAAATATGCTCTGGAAAGGGAGGGAAAGAAATAAGCATAAAAGAACTTTAGAGTCCTGCTGCATAATGAAACTATACCCATCTGTCAATGGATACACTGTAAAATGTTAACCCTCTAAATAATAATTTAAAAAAATGTAAATATGGCCATGTCCTTCTGTTTGCAATGGTTCCAAGACTTTATGTATCAATCATAACAGAAGCAAAGCAATTACATAAGCCCCAAAGGCTCTGTGGTCTGTTCACCTCACCTCTCTGGTATTTTTTTTTCTTTTAATGTAAAAAACAAAGAGTCTTTAATTTCTTTTCTTTTTTTTTATTTAAGAAAGGATTAATTAACAAAACCATAGAGGGGTATAATTCCATACAATTCCCTCCACCAAATCTCCATTTCCCACCCCCTCCCCTGATAGCTTTCCCATTCTCTATCCCTCTGGGAGCATGGACCCAGGGTCATTGAGGGTTGCAGAAGGTAGAAGGTCTGGCTTCTGTAATTGCTTCCCTGCTGAACATGGGCATTGACTGGTCTGTCCATACTCCCAGTCTGCCTCTCTCTTTCCCTAGTAGGGTGGGTCGCTGGAGAAGCAGAGCTCCAGGACACATTGGTGGGGTCTTCAGTCTAGGGAAGCCTGGCTGGCATCCTGATGACATCTGGAACCTGGTGACTGAAAAGAAAGTTAACATACGAAGCCAAACAAATTGTTGAGCAATCATGGACCCAAAGCTTGGAATAGTGGAGAGGAAGTGTTAGGGGGGTACTCACTGCAAACTCTAGTGCACTTCTGCTTTCAGGCATATATTTTGCAGTAGTTTACGGATACGTGTGAACATATGCTCTCTCTCACAGAAACTGGTGTATATCTAGGTTTTGGGACTTTGTTAGAAAGTGAACCACCTGAGATGGAATTAAAGTATACTATGAAAGGAAAGGTCTCACCCGAGTAATGAAGTTGAAGGGTTGTCATTCCACACGTCTTCTTCTTCTTCTAGCATTTGCCCTTCTTCCGTAGCCAGTCAACAGCATCAGGTTGAGCCTGATGTAAAGTTTCGAGACATCCTTTGAATCTGGAGAGGTGGAAGTCGTTGACTATGTGGGTCATAGTGTGTCTGTAGCTTCAGGGGAAGTTCAGGTCGTCTCTGGCTCCCCAGCGATGGAACATAGCGGCGCACCGGCCATGGCCTGTTTGATAGCGATTGAGGAGAGCCCAATCATAACGTGCTAGGTCAAAGCCGGGTTGACGCTTGCAGGGGTCTGTGATGAGGTGTTTGTTCTTTACCTCACGTGAAGTCTCTGGATTCCGAGCGTGAAGTCTCTGGACACAGTCTGAAGTGAAGCATGTTGAGGTGGCAATCGTTGTGTTGGTTAGGTTGTGATCGGCAGATGCAATATTATTTGATATGGATTGGGAGAGGCATACGGGAAAGTGGGCCCTATCCAAGGGTTCCAGGACCGGGGGAAGTAGAGGCTCTATAGTGGAGATGTGAGGTTCTGGCTGCCTTAGGGTTCAAAAAGACAATCGATAGTTAATGTTATCATCACATTATTTGGTAATTGGGTTAACTTTGAAAAGTCCTTGTTAGGGTTTGCTGTACAGTACCCAGTATCTTGTATATAGCTGTGCTATTGGTTGCTTCTGATCTACTTGGTCTAGGCTTTTGAGAGAGTCTGCATATCAATTAAACAGCGTATATATTGAAAAGATGCAGTATGTGTTGTGAAAAACTTCGAGACATACAATTAATTTTCCCCCTCTCGTATTAATTAACTAGTGATTTATATGACTACATTTAACTAGGAGTGTACATAAACACCATTCCCACCAACAAAAGACTGCAACCCATCCCTCCCACCCACTCCCACCCCCCACTGGCCCAGGAAGCTGCAGGTCTACTCCTCACCACAGCGTTTTTACTTTGGTGCCCTACTTACAATTTGGTCAGGTCCTGCTTTTAGTTTCCCTTTCAGATCTCCTTAGTCAACTTCTGTTGATGAGTGGGATCATCCCATACTCATCTTTATCTTTCTGACTTAGCTCACTTAACATAATTCCTTCTAGCTCTGTCCAAGATGGGTCAGAGAAGGTGGGTTCATTGTTCTTGATAGCTGCATAGTATTCCACTGGGTATATATACCGCAGCTTTCTCAGCCACTCATCTGTTGTTGGGCACCAGGGTTGCTTCCAGGTTTTAGCTATTATGAATTGTGCTGCTATGAACATAGGAGTACACACCTCTTTTTGGTTGGGTGTTATGGAGTCCTTGGGGTATAACCCCAGGAGAGGAATTACTGGATCTTATGGAAGGTCCATGTCTATGCTTCTGAGGGTTTTCCAGACTGCTCTCCACAGAGGCTGGACCAATTTACATTCCCACCAGCAGTGTAAAAGGGTTCCTCTGACCCCACAACCTCTCCAGCATTTGTTGCTGCTGTCCTTTTTGATGCATGCCATTCTTACGGGAGTGAGGTGGTATCTTAGTGTTGTCTTAATTTGCATTTCTCTGACAATCAGTGACCTAGAGCAGTTTTTCATATGTTTGTTAGCCTTTTGGATCTCCTCTGAGGTGAATATTTTGTTCATATCCTGTGCCCATTTTTGGATGGGGTCATTTGCTTTTTGGTGCTAAGTTTGCTGAGCTCTTTGTATATTTTGGTGATTAGTTTCTTGTCTGATGTATGGCATGTGAAGATCTTCTCCCATTCTGTGAGGGGTCTCTTTCTTTGTTTAATAGTTTCTTTGGATGTGCAGAAGCTTTTCAATTTGATGTAGTCCCATTGGTTTGTTTCTGCTTTAGTCTTCCTTGCAATTGGGTTTGATTCATCAAAGATGTCCTTGAGGTGTAGGTGGGAAACTGTTTTACCAATGTTTTCCTCTAAGTATTTGATTATTTCTGGTCTGACATCTAGGTCTTTGATCCATTTGGAGTTGATTTTTGTTTCTGGTGAGATAAAGTGGTTCAATTTCATTATTCTGCATGTTACAACTCAGTTTTCCCAGCACCATTTATTAAAGAGAGCCTCCTTTTTCCATTTAATACTATGGGCCCCCTTATCAAAGATTAGATGTCCATAGGTGTGGGGATTTATTTCTGGGCTTTCAATTCTATTCCACTGGTCTGTGTGCCTATTTTTGTTCCAGTACCATGCTTTTTTGATGATGATGGCTTTATAATATATTTTAAGGTCTGGGAGTGTGATGCCTCCATTTCTGTTTCTTTTCCTTAAGATGGTCTTGGAAATTCTAGGTGTTTTCAGGTTCCAGATAAATGATTGTAGTGTTTGTTCTATTCTCTTAGAGAAGCTTGGTGGAACTTTGATGGGTATTGCATTAAATTTGTATATGGCTCTGGGGAGAATATTCATTTTGATGATATTTATTCTTCCAATCCATGAGCATGGGATATCTTTCTATTTCTTGGTATCAGTGTCTATTTCCTTGAGTAGCGACTCATAGTTTTCAGCATACAAGTCTTTCACTTCTTTGGTCAACTTTATTCCTAGGTATTTGATTGATTTTGCTGAAACAGTAAACGGGAGTGATTTCTGGATGTCTTCTTCTTCAGATTTAGTGTTTGCATAAAGAAATACTACTGATTTTTGTACTTTGATTTTGTAGCCTGATACCTTGCTATATTGCCTAATAACTTCCAGTAGTTTTCTGTTGGATTCTTTAGGTTTTTCTATGTATACTATCATATCATCTGCAAATAGTGAGAGCTTGACTTCTTCCCTTCCAATCTGTATTCCTTTGATTTCTTTCTCTTGCCTGATTGCTATGGCAAGAACTTCCAATACTATGTTGAAGAGTAACGGTGATAGTGGACAGCCCTGTCTAGTCCCCGATCTGAGGGGGAATGCTTTCAGGTTCTGTCCATTGAGTATGATGTTGGCTGTAGGTTTGCTATATATAGACTCCACTATCTTGAGGAATTTCCCATCTATTCCCATTTATTGTAGAGTTTTGAGCATGAATGGGTGTTGGATTTTGTCAAAGGATTTTTCTGCATCTATTGAAATAATCATGTGGTTTTTGGCTTTGCTTTTATTGATGTGGTGAATGATATTACAGATATTGAACCAGCCTTGCATTCCTGGGATGAATCCCACTTGGTTGTGATGAACAATCTCTTTGATATGTTGCTGTATCCGGTTGGCCAAGATCTTGTTTAATATTTTGGCATCTGTGTTCATCAGAGATATTGGTCTGTAGTTTTCCTTTTTTGTTTTGTCCCTATCAGCTTTTGGTATCAGTGTGATGTTGGCTTCATAGAAGGTGGAAGGGAGTATTCCTGTTTCTTCAATCTTATGGAAAAGCTTAAGAAGTATGGGTACTAACTGTTTCCTGAAAGTTTTGTAGAATTCGTTTGTGAAGCCATCTGGTCCAGGACTTTTGTTGTTGGGGAAGTTTTTAATAACGGTTTCAATTTCTTTGTCTGTGATTGGTGCATTTAGATTTTGTAGTTCTTCTTGGTTCAGTTTTGGAAGGGCATATGCTTCTAGGAATTGTTCCATTTCTTCCAGATTCTCTAGCTTGGTGGCATATAGTTCTTTATAGAAGTTTCGCAGGATTCTCTGGATTTCTATGGTGTCAGTTGTGATATCTCCTCCATCGTTTTCAATTCTATTAATTTGAGTCTTCTCTCTTTTTTGTTTGGTGAGTCTGGCTAGGGGGTTGTCAATTTTTTTAATCTTTCAAAGAACCAACATTTGGCTTCATTGATCTTTTGTATGGTTCTTTTATTTTTGATGTTGTTTATTTCTGCTTTAACTTTAGTGATTTCTGTCCTTCTGGATGCTTTAGGGTTCCTTTGTTCCTCTTCCTCTAAGTCCTTGAGGTGTGCAGTAAGGTCGTTCATTTGAGCTTCTTCTTGGTGTTTAATATGTGATTGTATGGCTATAAGTTTCCCTCTCAGTACTGCTTTAGTTTTGTCCCAAATATTTTGATTGGTTGTGTCTTCATTTTCATTTGTTTCCAGGAACATTTGACTTTCCTGCTTGAGTAAGTCTCTAACCCAGTGGTTCTTAAGGAGTATGTTGTTTAGTTTCCAAACTCCGTGACTTTTAATAATTTTCTGTTTGTTGTTAAATGTTAGTTTTACTCCACTGTGGTCTGAGAAGATACTTGGGATGATTTCAATGCTCTCGAATTTTTTGATGCTGTCTTTGTGGCCTAACATGTGGTCTATCCTTGAGTATGTGTTATGTGGATTTGAAAAGAAGGTGTATTCCAGTTTTTTGGGGTGAAGGACTCTGAAAATGTCCAAGAGGTCTAGTCTGTCAATCACTTCATTCAATTCTCTTGTATCTTTGTTGGTTCTCTGCTTAGTTGATCTGTCTAAGTGTGAGAGTGGGGTGTTGAAGTCTTCCACTATTATTGTATTACTATTGATGTATTTTTGAAACTCTTTCAGTAAGTGCTTGATGTATTTAGATGGTCCCTCATTGGGTGCATAAATGTTAATAATTGTTAAGTCTTCTTGGCTGATTGATCCTCTAATCATTATGTAGTGTCCTTGCCTATCTTTTATTACTTTATTTAATTAAAAATCTATCATGTCTGAGATGAGAATATCTGTTCCTGCCCTTTTTTGTGGTCCGTTAGCCTGTATGATAGTTTTCTATCCTTTCACTTTAAGTCTGTGTTTATCTTGTTGTGACACACGGGATTCTTGCAAGCAGCATATGGTTGGGTTATGTTTTCTGATCCATCCCCCCACTCTGTGTCTTTTGTTTGGTGAGTTTAAGCCATTGACATTTATTGATATTATGGATTTAATGTATTGTACTGCCATTGTTCAAAAAAATTTTTTTTTGTTTGCTCTGATATATTGCCAGTATTATAGTGATGTTCTTGTTTATAAGAGGTCTTTTATAACCTCTTTCAGGGCCAGTTTGGTGATGGTTGCCTCCTTTTACTGTTGTTTGTCTAAGAAGATTTTGATCCCTCCATTGAGTTTGAATGAAAGTCTAGCAGGATATATTATCCTTGGTTGAAACCCTTTTTCATTCAGGGCTCCATAGATATCTTGCCATTCTCTTCTAGCTTTTAGAGTTTGAGTGGAGAAGTCTGCAGATAATCTTATGGGTTTTCCCTTGTATGTGACTTTTTGTTTCTCTCTTTCAGCCTTTAGGATCCTTTCTTTATCCTTATTTCTTCTCATTGTGACTATGATGTGTCTTGGTGTCTTCAGGTCTGGGTTGATTCTGTTTGGTACTCCCTGGGCCTCTTGAATCTTGATGTCCTTTCTGTTATTCAGGTAGGTCTGGGAAGTTTTCTTGTATTATTTCCTCTAGAATGTTTGCTTCCCCTTCCTCTCTTTCTTCCTCTGGCAGGCCAATTATGCGAATGTTACTTCTTTTGAGATCATCCCATATCTCTCTGTTGTTGCTTTCAGTGTCTCTCAATCTCTTTTTAAGCTCTTTCACCTCTTTCTTCGTTTTCTCTAACTCATCCTCTGTCTGACTAATTCTGTTTTCTGCTTCTGTTAGTCTGCTTTCCCTTGCCTCAGCTTCTTTCTTCATTATAGCTATTTCATCTTTCAGTTCTCTAATTGCCTCAAGATAATCATTATTTTCCTTGGGGGGGGTCTCAACTGTTGTTTCCCTAATACTGCTATTCCTTTCCTCCAATGTTGTTTTCATTTCTTTTCCAAAAGGTGTGGTCAGAGCTCAAGCCACTAGCAGCTTCTCAATCCGCCATCTTCCGGGAACCTCCCTCTCTGGTTTTTTTTGTCTCACCCTCTCACCTGGATCACTTTGCTCCAACCACCTGAACATTCAGCTAAAACTTTGGACCTAATTTATCCCATGGTTTTTGCATGGTTTACTCCCTTCATGCCTTCTCATCTATATTCATATGTCATCTACTTAGTGATGCCTTTCCTGACTAACTACGTTTAAGATGCAGCCCCTTTCCCACCTGTAACATCCCACCCCCTATTTGATTTGATTTGATATAAAGCATCTGAGATAGGTAACTTACATAATAGAATGAACACCTTTCCCAAGTTTGTGAGCCAGCACAACATGGAAACACAACTGACAGCACGTGGAAAATCCCATGAATGGTGGTGCAGGGCATTGGTGTCTCTCCTCTCTTATTCTATCTCTCTTTTCCTAAAATTTAAAAGAAATATGTCTACCAATGTATAAGAATTGAGGCTCCTGGACAAAAAATAATATTTTAAAGCATAATTCATCAATAGCATTACATATTTTACTTGTTTACTGTCAGTCTTTCCCAACTATTAACAGAACATCAGCCTCAAGTTCTGCTTTTATACAAAGCTTTCTTAGCCACTAATCCATCACAGTGCATCTGGTTTGCTTCCAAGTTAGGAGTATGACAAATTGTACTGCTATAAACATAGATGTACAGAGATCACTTTCAATAAGTGTGTTTGTTTCCTTTGGATGTATCCTGAGGAGAGGAATTGCCAAGATCATAGAGTAGGTGCATTTCTAGCATTTTGAGAAGTCTCCAGACTGTTTTCCACAAGAAGATATGATCAATTTGCATTCCCACCAGGAGTGTAAAAGTGTTCCTTTTTCCCCCCACATCCTCATCAATATTTGTTACTATCTTTTCTAATGTATGTCATTCTCACAGATGTAAAGTGGTATCTCATTGTTGCCTTTCTTTGCATTTATCTCATAATTAATGACTATAAACACTTTCTTAGGTATCTACTGGCCCTTTGGGTCTCTTCTTGGGTGAAGATTCTGTCTATATCATCTCCTCATTTGTAATGGGCTCATTTAATTTTTGTTGCTAAGTTTGGTGACTTCTCTAAAAATTTTAGTTATTAATCCCTTGTCTGATATATGCCATGTTAATAACTTCTCTCATTCTGTAAATAATGAAAGAAGTTATTTTTTTACAGTGCAGAATTACTCTATTATAAAACATCATATAAACTCATAATTCTTATGCACTCATCAGTTAGGTGTTTGAACTTATGTTGAAAGATATCTAATACAGAGATACTTGTTAAAAAAGAAACAAACTAGGAAAGTCTTTCATGAATATTACAGATATGCATACCAGTATATTTGTATATTCTTTTATAAAGAGTCTTTGAGTTTGGGTTGTGATTTTTTTTTTTTACTGTTCAGAAGCTTTTCAATTTGATGTAATCCTAT
The DNA here is from genome assembly GCF_950295315.1 of Erinaceus europaeus. Taxonomy (NCBI): domain Eukaryota; kingdom Metazoa; phylum Chordata; class Mammalia; order Eulipotyphla; family Erinaceidae; genus Erinaceus; species Erinaceus europaeus. The sequence continues at coordinate 51,197,594 of NC_080165.1, forward strand.
TTTTTAATTCTTGTTTTTGTTTTCCCTGCAGGTGGACTTTAGTCTCCAAAGATGCTTTGAAAGCTTACATTGAAAAGAACTCTTCCAATTATTTTTCAAAATAATTGATGATTTCTAGTTTAATATCCAAATCTTTGATTCATTTGGAGTTTACTTTTGTATGTGCTAAAAATGTCATGGTCAATTTTCATTCTTCTGCATATTACAACCTAATTTTCCCAACATCAATTGTTGAAGGAACACACTTTTATCCACTTAATTTTTAGGGATCCTTTGTCAAAAAAAATAGTTGTCTGAAGGCACGGGGGATTATTCCTGGGTTCTCAATGCTATTCCACTGTTCTTTAAATCTATTTTTGTGAAATTAGTTTTATGATATAGTCTGAGGTGTGGAACTGTGGCAGAAACATCCTTATTTCTTTTCTCAGTATTGTCTAGGCAATATAGGTATTCTATGATTCCAATTTTTGCAGCTTTTGTTATATTCTCTTAAAGAAATTTGGTAGGATTTTCAAAGGATTTGCATCAACTCTGTTTGAGATTCTTAGCAGAACAGTCATTTTGCAGATGTTAGCAGATGCCATTTCTATGAGGTATAGAGTTCTTCCAACTGGTAACTTTGGCTCAAATTGACAAACTCATCAAATTGGCAAACTCTCTTGCAAATATGTTGAGAAAAAGCTGAAAGCTAAGCTCCTTTATATACTATCATCCTTCTTTCCTTCTCTCTTTCACAGAGGTGAGATTTGTATCATCATCTAATACATAAACTGACCTGATTACTTCAAAGACAGGATACAATAAAAACTAATCACCCCTGGGAGTCAGGCAGTAGCATAGCGGGTTAAGCACGTGTGGCACAAAGCCCAAGGATCATCAATAACAACAATAATAACTACAACAACAATAATGACAAGGGCAACAAAAGGGAAAATAAATAATAAATATTTAAAAAATTTAAAAATATATCTAAGATAACTTTAAAAATACAAATAAAAGATTTCTTCTCAGACTATCTGAATCTGAACCTCTGAGGATAAGCAACCTGTGCACCACTGTTTCCTTAAGAGTACAACAGGCTGTTCTAATCTGCAGTCAAGTTTAAGAATAACTGCACTGATTTGGAGACTTTTTAACCAAAACTTTAGCATTCTAAGCAATGTTTATTCACCTTAATGTTTGTATGCCCAGGACAAAACAAGAAATATATTCACATGGCAATATTTACTTTACGACCACAAAAAATGTCTCACACCCGAATCCTGGGAATCTCTGCAAGACTAATTTGAGAAGATATATTTTTGGGGATAACATGAAATTCCAAAATCCAGATATTTTCTTTTTTCTTACCATTCCTCTTTTTCAACTAAGAATTTTAAAAAATTAGATAAAGCTTGATAAAATTTTAAACATGTATATACACTTATCTAGCATTACCCATATCAAAATGTAGAACATTTTCAGTTTTTCCCAGAAGACAAGGCCACTTGTTTTGTGAGGACATGTAAAATATACCAAATCTAGCAGATGGCTTGTCTCTGATGTCTAATGGGATAATTTTACATTATGTCGTTGCATCATGAAGTAACTGAATGTAGTTCTTCCATTTCTCTTGCAACTATCATACATGTTTTCTTATTCTTTTGGAAAAAGAAAAAAATTGTTCCTAATTTTCCCTTTTAAGTCCCAGGAATATTAGTTCTATAACCTCACTCCACATCAGTTCTCGACTATGTGGACAGGATCTCTCTTCTTCACTTGTCTAAAAGCAACTTTTCCATGCTTATATATATATGTGTTCAGTGAATGCCAAACAACTACATGATACATGAAAGAGAGGGCAAAAGATATGTTTTTGAATTCAAAAGATTTTTTTACCATGTAGGTTGCTATGGTAGTGAAGCTGGGTTAAGATACATTCTAATACACTAGAAGTATTTGGTAATTATGAGGCAGAAATATCAACACTACAAAATTGTCAAGTATTGCTTTAGAAATCAACCCACTAAAAACTTAGAGAGAACAGAGGAAGTCGAGTAAAGACGTAATAACAATGTGAACTGATTTAAAACAATGTGATCCTGGCACAGCTATTGACACAAATATTGTCAAAGGATATAAATTATGGTGATGTTCGGTATTATACCGCAAATCCTAACAAAGGGATTTTTCAAAGTTAACCCAATTACCAAATAATGTGATTATAACAACAACTATCTATTGTCTTCTTGAACCCTAAGACAGCAGGAACCTCACATTTCCACTATAGAGCCTATATTTCCCCTGGTCCTGGAACCTTAGGGTGGGGCGCCCTTTCCTGCATGCTTCTCTCAACTCATACCAAACAATATTGCACCCGCCGATCCCAACCTAATCAACGCAACGAGTACCACCTCAGCATGCTTCATTTCAGACTGTGTCCAGAGACTTCAGGTGTAGAATGATAACCCTTCAGATCATTATTCGGGTGAGACCTTTCCTTTCATAGTATTCTCTAATTCCATTCCAGGCGATTCACTTCCTAACAAAGTCCCAAAACCTAGATATAGACTAGGTCCCATGAGATAGAGCGTATGTTCACACGTATCCATAAACTAGGGCAAAATATATACCTGAAAGCAAAAGTACACAATAGTCTGCAGTGAGTACCCCCCAACACTTCATCTGCACTATTCCGGCATTTAGGTCCATGATTGTTCAACAATTTGTTTGGCTTTGTATGCTAACTCTCTTTTCAGCCACCAAGTTCCAAATGCTAGCTTGATGCCAGCCAGACAGATGACCTCACCAATGTATCCTGGAGCTCTGTTTCCCCAGAGCCTCACCCTACTAGGGAAAGAGAGAGGCAGACTGGGAATATGGATCAACCTGTCGATGACCATGTTCAGCGGGGAAGCAATTACAGAAGCCAGACCTTCAACCTTCTGTATCCCACAATGACCTTGGGTCCATACTTCCAGAGGGATAAAGAATAGAAAAGCTATCAGGGGAGGGGATGGGATACAGAGATCTGGTGGTGGGAATTGTGTGGAGTTGTACCTTTTTTCCTATGGTTTTGTTAATGTATCCTTTTTAAATTTAATTTAAAATTTTTTTAAATGTGTTCCTGGATAAGTAATTAAGTCCTTGAATGATGTAGAGAGGAAGAAAGAGAGCATTCCAGATGTACAGAAAGATTTAAGTAAAGCCATAAGGGCAAGCAAGTCATGTGAAATGAAGCATATACTCGATATCTGGGCTGGTTATAGAAGGAGAGAAGTAAAAACAAGTCAGCTGATGAAGGTTCTAAATTGTAGACTGAATTATTATATTATTGGATGTCCTGCAAAGAGCATTTGCAAAAACTAGTTCTGGCAATAATGTGGAGGACAGAGAGAAGTACTGAATGCCAACAAATTGACTAAGCTCTGTTTCTATAAGCTAGAGGCAAAATTGGTTTGGAGTGGTTCGTAATAGTGACTGTGAGCAAGAGATATATTTGCCCCTCAAGACTTTAGGTGAAAAGAGTAAGTGTCCAGCATCAAACTTAGAATATTGCCATTAGTCACAGAAATGGGAACTGGGGCTGAGATATCCTAGCAGGTAAAGAGGAAGACTTGTATGCCTGTTTCCAGGTTCATTCTTGTCTCTGGAACAGTGGTCTGGTCTCCTTCCCTCCTCTTACAGAAAAGTCTACCTTACATTAAATAAATAAAATAAATCTTTAAAAAATGGAATGGGGGAGTCAGGTAATAGCCTAGTGGGTTAAGTGCACGTGGCATGAAGGACCAGCAGAAGGATCCTGGTTCAAGGCCCCGTCTCCCCACCTGCAGGGGAGTCTCTTCACTAGAGGTGAAGCAAGTCAGCAGGTGTCTTTCTCCCTACCTCTCTGTCTTCCCCTCCCCTCTCCATTTCTCTCTGTCATATCCAACAACAACAATAATAACAATAACCACAACAATAAAACCACAAGGGCAAAAAGGGGGAATAAATAAATATATATATTTTTAAAAATTATTTTAAAAAATGGAATAGGCAATTGGAACTGAATGACCACTTGAGGAAGGAACTTATACTTTTAATTTTATGGTTATTTTTGCATCAGTTATGCTTTATGGCTATTTCTTTAACAACTCCAATCTCACATGCAGAATGACTGAAGCACAGAGGACAGTGGATGTAATTTGTTCTCTGCTCTGGGATAGCTTGAATTAGTCAGGCTCTATTACATAAAGTTAAGATTGTTTTACTCACACTTGTTAACTTCTAGAATTATTTGATGTAGTTATACATTTGCCCTCCAGGAAAAGTATGAAAGAGATAATTAAGATAAATCTGGAGAAACTGGTGGGGCCAGCACTTTCCAGCTGGGTAAAGGGAGTCTTTGTAGCTTAAAGATTTGACTGAGCCCTTCTCTACAAACATTTGAACATCTCTGATATAAAGTCAGTAAAGAAAAGCTCTAGGACCTCCTGTAACTTCGTGTCAAACTTTAATAGCACCAAAAACTAGACAGCGGGGATGATCATGTCTCTTTAAAAAGGTGCCAGATGATTAAGAATTGTGTTTATATCTTATTTGTAAATATACCAGCAACGATAGACACAGACAGAACACATTATTCAGGGTGGGAACACATCACAGACTGGAATTTGTAAAATTCTCACATGCCATAGGCAGTATTTACTTAGTAATTGCCCTGGTGAAGAACTGGTGGTCTCTTTTTCCTGAGTTATTAAATACTGAGCATTACTTGAGGCAGAATAGCAGACCTGAAGGAGAAATAACAAGGTTTGGCATGACCATTCTCAGACAGAAGGAGTGGGAGAGTACATACCACCTGTAGGGTTTCTAAGCAGCAGACCGTGGACATGAAAATAACAGAGTCAACCAGGCTTTACCAGATCCCTGAGGGCACATAGTGTTCTCGAAGCAGCACAGAAGAGGACATGGGAGTCAAGTGGCTTTTTCTGATAGATATTTCTCCAGTACACTGTTAAGGTAATTCATGTAGCTGAGTCATAATATTTGTTATCCTCCAGACAACAAAATAGATAGATAGATAAATAGATAGATCATAAATAAGTAAATAAATGAGAAAAGAGAATTGAAAACATAAATAGTAAATAATGAATTTTTTTTCAATATGGAATTTTTTTATGCAGAGTCAGAAATTTCACTTGACTGCTGAACCCCCTCCCCAGCTAGAGAGAGAAAGAAGAGATTTCATTAGAGACAAGACACTACTCCACCGTCCACTGCTCCAGCAAAAAAAAAAAAAAATTCTAATTTTTTTCTTTGTTTCTCTCATAAATTGTAATCAAGGCCTCATTCATGAAAGGTGAGATCTCTATTGCCAAGCTACCTCCCCAATAACATGGAGTTTTAAATGTAGATTTGTTTATATGAATTTTTTATATAAAATGAAAGATTCCTACTATAATATATATGTGTCCATTCTGCAGGTGCTGAAAAATACAATATATTTTGTTATCATAAAACTACCACATTTCTTTCTTTCTTTCTTTCTTTCTTTCTTTCTTTTTTTTTTTGAGTGTTCCAAAGCAAATGGTGCATATTAATAGTTCATATAATGAAGTTAAGCATTAGTGTTATGCCAAGTCACCACCATAAACAGGCATCTTGTTTCGTGTTGAAACCCACTTTGGCAAGGGCATTGGTTTAATGGTAGTAGGAAAAGTTCACAGTCAGATATGAGCCTTGCATTTTTTAAATCAAGGCATGCCATATAGAAAAGTAGAAAAATAATAATCATTTTGACATATTTTGGTTTGCCTAAGTCATCTTTGTATTACAGCTAGTCAATAATTCTGTTACAGTTGAAACAATATTGTTATTGCAATTGTTAAAAACTATTTAAAAAAAATAGAAAAGCCAATAAAGGGGGGCCAGATGGTGGCGCACCTGGTTGAGCGCACATGTTACAATGCACAAGGACCTGGGTTTGAGCCTCTGGTCCCCACCTGCAAGGGGAATGCATTGCAAGTGGTTAAGCAATATTGCAGATGTCTCTCTGTCTCTATCACCCCCTTCCCTTTCGATTTCTGGCTGTCTCTATCCGGTAAATAAAATAAAAATAATAAAAAAAAATTTAAAAAAGAAAAGCCAATAAAGGTTCCTTGGTCCAAAATAATGTAACTGAAGTTGGGATTGACTGAAAATCATTACCAGAGAGGCACAGTGGGTATCTCTGTTTTCAGTAAGTGTTATTTCCGGAACTCCCATGCATCTTCAGATTTTCTCAAGCTTGACCACACATATACTGTTAAAACTTGATCACCTCAGAGCAAAGCATTTCTCTCTTATGTTGCAACATTGGACCCAGCTACAACAAGAAATATGAACTTCATTCATGAGTGACTTGCTTGTGATGTCTAATAATTCAAGCAAGGGTTCTATGGCATGGGAAAAAAAGACTAAAAATAAATTTTGAGATCTTCAAAGTTGATTCCTTTAATGTTCTCATATAATATGTATGTAGTAATGATAAAAAATGTATATGTGTAATCATATATAACTAAGTACAAAGTAGGACAGATGTGAGAAAATGAAATTGAAATAAGACTAAATGGTCATTGTGTGGATTTAGAGTATGAAGAGTGAGAGCTGAATATCAGAGCACGTTTTTTTTAAGGTTTTTTTAAATCTATTTACTTTCCCTTTTGTTGACTTTTTATGTTTTATTATTGTTGTAGTTATTGTTGTTGTTATTGATGTTGTCATTGTTGTTGGATAGGACAGAGAGAAATGGAGAAAGGATGGTAAGACAGAGAGGGGGAAAGAAAGACAGACACCAGCAGACCTGCTTCACTGCTTGTGAAGTGACTCCCCTGCAGGTGGGGAGCCGGGGGCTCAAACCGGGATCCTTAAGCTGGTCCTTGAGCTATCAGAGCAAGTTTTATAAAGGTTGAGGGACAAGGGGAAAACAATCAGAAGACTATATCCAAGAGATTATTAGTAAAGTAAAATTAAAAGATAAATCGTATGGGACCAGGCAGTGGCACAACTGGTAAAGCACACAAGTTACCATGTGTAAGAATATCATTTAAAGTCCCCTGGTCCCCACCTGCATGAGGGAAGCTTCATGAGTGGTAGATTAGGTTGCAGGTATCTATCTCTCTTTCTCTCTCTCCTTTCATTCCATTTACCTCAGTCTCTATTAGAATGTTTAAAAAAAGGAAGGAAGGAAGGAAGGAAGGAAGGAAGGAAGGAAGGAAGGAAGGAAGGGGAACAGAGGGAAGGGAAGGGAAGGGAAGGGAAGGGAAGGGAAGGGAAGGGAAGGGAAGGGAAGGGAAGGGGAGGGGAGGGGGAGGGGGAGGGGGGAGGGGGAGGGGAAGGGGAAGGGGAAGGGGAAGGGGAAGGGGAAGGGGAAGGGAAGGGAAGGGAAGGGAAGGGAAGGGAAGGGAAGAAAAGAGGAACAGACCTCTAGGAGCTATATATTCATCATGCTGGCATCAAGTCCCAGTGATAACGCTGGTGAGGGGGAAAAAAAAAGGGTAAATCATAGATAATAGTATAGTCTTCTTTTGCAATAACAAAAGATTATTGAGAACAGTAAGAAACAGTACACATGTCCCTTCACGTGTACACATATTACTGTTTGTTCCCAAAGATGCCTGTTTCCCACCTTCTGTAAAAAAGATTATTTAATTTAAAGAGAAGAGGAATATGTCTTCAAGCTTGAGGCTACAATAAAAATAATTTCTCACTTTGGAGTTTTTGACATTCCTTTTATTGTTATGGTATTTGTTTGAAGGAAGCTAGACTATATAGAAGTATATTTCTTAAAGACCCAGAATCCCTCTGCAAACAGAAGTAGTAGAGTCACCTTATGATAAAGACAAATCTATTGTTCTTCTAGATTCTAAGTGTTGAACAAATAAAAACAAACTAAAGATACCTCTGTGACCAAGAATAAAGCAACCATAAAGTAAAACATAAGTGGCCAAGCCCACTTTACTGTGGCATTGTATAAGTTTCTCAAATAAAATTGTACCAAAAGGCAGCTTTAAAGGCTTGTCATCAAGTTAAGATGGGGAGAAAAGTTCTGGCTGGCACTTCACCAGTCAGGCCCATTAGAGGATTAATAGTAATTCAAAGAAGAAAGAGGAGGAAAAAGAGGAGGAGATGAGAATGCAGAATGATTCCTGATTTCAGCATAAGTCTGAAAGTTCTGAAGTTCTAGTTCCAAATTACTAGCTACATACCTATTGTTACCTGCACTACTGTTCTGACTCCTCAAACCCATCCTACACCCCAAACCAGCTTCATCTACAGTCACACATTCTTTCGTTGACTCATTTAACAAATATTTATCATGCCTCCAGTATGAGCTAGGCACTCTGTTATGCTTTGAGGGTACAAAGATGAAAAGACAGAATCAAGCGTAGGAGGGACTTGTAAATCAACAATTAGAGTGCAGTGTGATAGCAGAGACACCGAGGAGGTGGAGGCATGCCCAAGGAGACCACACAGGTGGGGGGCACCTAGCTCAGCCTAGAGGCAACAGTGGAGCAGGAGAATAGCATTCCTGGTATGAAAGAACACAGTCCTTTTGAGATCAACAACTTCAGGAGCACAAGGTACACTTGAAGGAACAACAAGAGATAGAGACAATGCATCTAGTTCAGGGAATCTTAAAGACCCCATTCTTCCCAAAGTTTTCTCATTAACTCAGTGCTTAGAATATTCTCAATTCTCATCCCTAATAACTTTAGAATCAAGTTTCAATTGGTACCAAGATAAAGGAATTCAGTACCTGAACACTATTTGACATCAATATTTTAGCTTAAATCAACAAGTCCTGAGAGAATAACAGATTAAACAAGAAAGTAATAGGCAGGAAAAAGAAAGAAAGAAAGAAAGAAAGAAAGAAAGAAAGAAAGAAAGAAAGAAAGAAAGAAAGAAGTTCAAGAATAGTTCATGAATAAAATGGTTGTAATGAGACAGTTCAGTAGGATATACAAAATCAGGAAAGATGACCCTGAATGCCTGTGTGTGTGTGTGTGTGGGGGGAATTTCTATCTATAAAGATAAGTACAAAAAAAATAAAATAAAATAAAAGTACAATATATAAGAAAAAAAAACAGAACCATAGAAACAAGCAAGATCATTTTTGCCAACTATTTTATTTTGTTTTATTTTTATGCATTTCCTTATGTATTTTTCATTTTTATATGCATTTATATATTTTTATAAGTTCATTTAAGTTAAAACCAGAAAATTCTCACCATAATCATTATATTTTTAAAGAGAAAGCCCTCTTCTGAAAGCCTACACCTATTTAATGAGAGCTGAATCCAGGATCAGAGTTATCATAGTCTTTCTCCCCACCTTTCTGATTAAGCAGTATAATGTAATAACTGTAACATTCTAAGGGAGCCTTTGAATCATTTAGGAAATTTATCAAAATCTAGATTCTGATATAGCAGATCTAGGATTCAGCCTACAAATCTGAATTTTTGTAATTTCTCAAGCACTGTTGAGGTTGCTGATCCAAAGATTAGCTTGGAACCATCAAGGTCTAGAAGGTTGAGCTCCTTTGCCTTTCTTTTGTCTATTTTTCTCATTTCTGTGTCTTGAGTTACTGTCCTAATTTAGATCCATTAGGCTATCTACTAGAAAACTGCTAATTGACACAGTCCACACATAGCCCCAACATTAAACACACACACACACACACACACACACACACACACACACACACACACACACACCACAGTAGTGCTGGGACCTTATGCAGAGAAGCTAGCACCACCTCAGGCCAATATATTCATTCTTTTTATTCTAGGTAGTTAGAGGAAAGGAACAGAGACCACAACACATTTATTGCATTCACAGAGTTCCCCCTCAGTGCCATATATAGGATCCTGTGTGGTAGTAGGGTTCTTTTTTTTTTTTTAAGTTATTATTTATAAAATGAAAACACTGAAAAAACCATAGGATAAAAGGAATACAACTCCACACAATTCCTGCCACCAGAACTCCATATACCATTACCTCCCCTGATAGCCTTCCTATTCTTTAACTCTCTGGGAGCATGGACCCAGGGTCATTATGGGGTGCAGAGGGTAGAAGCTTCTATAGTTGCTTCTTTGCTGAACATGAGTATTGACAGGCCAATCCATACTCCCAGCCTGTTTCTCTCTTTCCCTAGGGGCAGGGATCTGGGGAGGTGTGGCTCCAGGATTCATGGTGGGGCCGTCAGCCCTGGGAAGTCTGGTTGGCATTATGGTAGCATCTGGAACCTGGTGGCTGAAAAACAGTTAGGATAGAAAACAGAGCAAATCATTAACTAATCATGAACCTAAAGGCAAGAATATTGCAGATGAGATTTGGGGTCTTCATTTTGGAAAAAGCTAGTAGGTCTATTTTAGGTATATTCAAAGGGACCCATGACCAAACTAGTTTTTGCCTGTGCTTGACACATAATATCCAGGTAACCTAAGCAATTGTCTGGTGAGGGGGGAGAGAGTGTCATGGTTGGAAAAAGGACCAGAAAGCTGGATCAGGGAAGAGAATAGCTCCCAAATATGGGGAAAGTATATAAGTATTGTTAACTATAAACCCCATTGATCTGATCTGGGGCCCATGCTCAGCACAGGGGCCTATGTAACCTCTGCATCCCTGTAGGTGTGAGCTCACATTCCGTGATCATGACTAGGAACATTCCAGGCTGTGCCGATTCCAGGACACATCATCCTTCAGTGATAGGCAGAATATGCTATCCAACCTCCCTTCAGAGAATGGAACATTCCCTACCATTGTTGATTCTGATAGGGGCCCACAGAGCCATTATGTTGTTCCTGATGAGGATGACTAGTGACAATGGTGAGAGGGATCTGTTAGAGGTCTAGGCCCATCATATCTGTGTGGGAGTCCCAGGACTCTCTGACTAGGGCCCTAGATGATGGGGTTGGGTAGTAGGGTTCTAACCCAGGGCTTCATGCATGGGAAGGTGCATTCCTCCAATAGTGAGCTATCTCCAGGTGCCATCCAGATTGATTATATGTTTACTTTTCTAGACAGAGACAAATGCAGGAAGAGAGAGAGAGAGAGAGAGAGATCCCAGCATTGAATCTTTCTTCAGTGTATTGGAGGTCAAACTCAAATCTGGGTCACAAGCATGGCAAAGCAGCATGCTAGCAAAGTAAGCTATTTCACCAGCATGGAATTTATTTATTTATTTATTTTTAGAAGTGATCCTGTCTGTTTTATACCCCTGATTAAATTTCTTCAAAAGATCCCCTTGTTCAAAGAAGTTATTTTAAGAGTGTGTTCCTCTCCACTTGCTCTTGAGACTAAGAAAACTATGGTGATTATCAGAGGAGGTTAGAGAGAGGAGACTAAGTAAATGGGCACTAGAATTTTGGTGGTGGGTGTGGTGAGTTGTACACACACACACACACACACACACACACACACACACACATGAAACTACCCTCCTAAAATCTTAATTTTTTAAAAAAATCAGTAATAATAATAACAAAACTAATTAAGGGCCCAGATGGTGGCACAGTTGGTTAAGCGCATACATTATAGTGGTCTGGTCAAGGACCAGGGTTTAGGATCAGAGTTCAAGTCCCTGGTCCCCATCTACAGGGAGGAAGCTTTACAAGCAGTGAAATAAGGCTGGATGTTTCTCTCTATTTCTCTTCCTCTCTATCTCCCCCTTTCTTCTCAATTTCTCTCTCTCTCTATCTAATAATTAATTCATTCATTTTTTTAAAACTAGCTAAAATTTCAGTTTTTAAAAAACTGTTCATGCAGAGCATTCCTGAAAGCCAATGCTTAAAATACATGCAAGCAGCATGGCTCTAGCCAAAGCTAAAGGATAGGCCTAGATTCTTGACTCTCAAATACTCAACTTCTGCTGTTTTCTTACAGTTGTTAGAAACTTCCATGGTGGCTGGAGAGATAACACAATGATTATTACAAAAGACTGCCATGTCTGAGCTTCAGAGCTCCCAGGTTCAGTCTCCTGCAATACCATAAACCAGAGCTGAGCAGAGCTCTGAGGGGAAAAGAAGAAAGAGGAAGGGCTGGAAAGGAGGAGAAAGAGGAGAAGGAAAGGAATGAAAGAAGATAAAAAGAAAATAAAGAAAAACACAAGACTATTGGTATTATATGTACAATTTAGGTTCAGTATTAAACCCCACTGCACTGAGGGAAGCCTCAGTGTTGTAGTCTCTCTTTCTCTCTCTCTCTTTCTCTCTCTCTCTCTTTCTGTTTCTGCCCTGTCTATCTGAAAAAGTTGACTCTGAGTGGTAAAGTCTCAGTGACTAAGAAAAATAAAAAATAAATAAATAAACACAAAATAACTCCATGTACCCCTGACTACTGATGATATAGATTCTAACAATTAAGTCCAGATGCCATTTTAGGTTGAAACTATCACATGCCATTAGAGAGGTCACTTTCATTTTCCTCCTTGGGTATATGTATGTAAAACAGTTTTCTTGTGAACTTATTCTAAAGACTAAGTTAGGTCATGTTCACATCTTGATACCTAGGACACAGTAAGCAATCAGTAAATGTTTGTTCCACTTCTTTCATAACTTAATAGTGAGATATGTTTTCCTTTAACTTAAAGTTTTCCCCAAGTAAGAATAAGAAATATGCAACTATTATTGACAGAGCTAGCTAGCATACTGGCCTTGCTAATGTGAATGTACTTAGTGAGGCTCTTTTCCAGTAAGCAGACTTTGAGGATAGGCATTGCTGGGAGAAAACACTTGAGCCACCAGAAAGAATGGATGGAGAGATGGCCAGGACACTGAACAAGTGTATAAAGTATGGGGCCTAGACTACTGTAAAGAAAGACCAGTTTCTTTCTCCTTTTATTTTTCCTTTATGACAAAGGCAGAGAAAGAAATAGAGGAAAGAAAAAGAGAGACATCCACAGCACCAGCTTCACCCACCCACCCACCTTACAGGTAGGGACTGAAGGCCTGAACCTGGGTCTTCATGCATGACAATGTATGCTCTCTGCCCACTCCTGGAAATAAATTTCACTTTACTATTTATCATCATTTTGGTGAATGTCATGTAAATCCATAATGAATGATTAGAAAATCTGTACAAATCAAAATTAACTAGAAAAGGGTCTTTGCTGCATATGCAAAGTGGCATCTATACTTGGGGATATCGACTTGCCTAAGAAAAAACACTTGTTCAAGCTTTTATGATGTTAACAGCTGAGGGTGGTAAATGTTCCCTCAATTTCTAATAGTGTTCCTGGGGCCTAGGCATATTCTTCACTTCATTTCTTCTTACTCACATCTCTGACTCCCTTTGATCTAACTCCTCAAGTCCATGTGGCATCTACCACCCTCCCAAAATGAAACAGAAACAAATAAACAAAAAACTCTAAATGCACAGTTTCAGCTGGCTGGTTTTGGACACCTTTCTAGAATTGCTCTTCCCCTAAGTCTATGCAATGAGCAGGTTGCACAACAGGTTAGGGGGTGCCCTCAGGCAGTCCTGAGGAGTGGTCCAAATTACACATGAACAGGCTGCTTATGTTCACCAAATGGGACAGCTCTGCTTGAAATCTGAACCTCATTGCCTAAAGGATTTTGGCTGCTTGAGGTTCCTGTTGTTCGATCAGGAAGCCAGACTAAGGACATAGTGCTCTCCCTGCCCTCCACTGCAAAGCATTTCCTCATCAGACCCAGTATGGGGACAGGGTGCCATCTCGGGTGCCTAGGAACCCCCAGAAGAACAACTTCAGAAGGTTTTATCAAGGCATAGCATCTCAAAGCCCTCCCCCCCACTGCAATGCTGTTAACATAAAACAAGAACCTAGCCCGCAGAGTTAATAATTAATTACAATCAGTGAAAAGCCAAGCATATCCTCAGCTCAAGTCAACAACACAGAGGTTGTGGAAATGCCAGCCATTTGCAGGTTTGGCAAATAAAGGGAAAAGGCAAATAAGGGCAAACGAAAGCAGCCACCCAAACACACACTTTTGAAGCTGAAAGGTTAACTTCATATCCCAGACACCCCTGCAATCTCATTCACTCCTCATTGACATAGTGTTAGGATATGAGGGCCAGGTGGTGATGCACTCTGTAGAAGAGACATATTACAGTGTGCAAGAACTTAAGGTCAAGTCCCTGGTCCCCACCTGCAGAGGGAAAGCTTCCTAAACAGTGAAGTGGAGCTGCAGGTGTCTATCTTTCTCGATTTCTCTGTCTTTACCTGACAAGTAAATAAAGTATGAAGAAAAAAAGGTTAATGAAGCCATGTTAGGCTAAGTTCAAGGAGGTATGTTAAGCTTAGATGTATGTTAACCTCTCTCTGAAGGCAAAGAAAATGAAGCATAAAGAGATTGCTTGGTTTGTGTGTAAGTGTCATGATCTGGCTTGTGCTTTCTCCTGTTTGGGCTGCTATAATGCAATCCAAAACAAGGCTAGGAAATACACATGGTAGAGGAAGAAAGTAATTAAAAAACTTGATTTCCGTCAGCACAAGAATTTAGAACTCACAGAGTAAAACATTAAAGCCTCAGTGAAGGATTCAAAGGATACTAGAAGACATGAAAAATAAAAATAAACTTTTTATTCCCTCCTTTCAATTTTGCTAAGTTTTTAGAAGTATGGAACTTCAAAAAGACCACATATTGTGCAATGAAGAAACTTCCATTTTTCTAATTCAATTATTAGAAACACAGACTTGTCATTCCTCTGGATACATTTTTTAAATAAGGCACCAAAGTGAGAAGAAAGCAGAAGTTTCTATATTTGAAAGCGTTTTGTAAATTGCAAAGAAAAATTGGTTTTTGAGAGAGAACAGAATTGATTTTTTTTCCCCAGCATAGTACTAGAAAAAGACTAGATAATTACTACAGAGTTCATCCCCTACCCTAGGATGCTAACTCTACCCAGCTGTAAGTGTCATAATCTTATCTATAGAACCAGCAAAACAGCTCAGCTGGATAGTGTGCTGATTTGCCATGCATGCAGCCCAAGTTCAATCCTGATTCCCACTACCCTGAGGAAACTTTGGTGTTGTAATCACATGCTTACTCTCTCTGTCTCTATATAAAAAAATAAAAACAAAGTCTTACCTCCACCATAACTTCACCTGCACAAAGCATAGCTTACTTACACCAGATGCAAATGCATATTGGATTCAGTAATAATGGTCTTTTGATTTAAAAACAAGTATTACTGAGCAATTAACTCAAAGATATGACCATTCCCATCACAGTCCTGAAGGGCAGGGGTGGTGGTAGCGTTGAGTCTTACAGATGTCTAAAAGAATGGTTACATAGGGAGTCCGGCGGTAGCACAGTGGGTTAAGTACACGTGGAGCAAAGCGCAAGGACTGCCATAAGGATCCTGGTTCAACCCCAGTCTCCCCACCCCTAGGGGTGTCCCTTCACAGGTGTTGAAGCAGGTCTAAAGGTGTCTTTCTCTCCCCATCTCTGTCTTCCCCTCCTCTCTCAATTCTATCTGTCCTGTCCAACAATGAAGACATCAATAACTACAAGAACAATAAAAAAAAAAAGGCAACAAAAAGGAAAAAAATGCTTACGTCAACCTCAGTAAACTCTGATCACTCTATGTGTAAAAAGAGGCAAAGGAGCCCTTCCTCACCTATTTTTTCAGCCAACAAGGTTATCACTGGGGCCTGGAGCCTATATGACAAGTACAACACTTCCAATGGCCATTTCTGCCTTCTCACTTTTTTTTTTTTAATTTGATAGGACAGAAAGAAATTAGGATGGGTGGGGGTGATGGAAAGGAAGCAAGAAATATAGACACCTACAACACTTCTTCAACATTCATGAAGCTTCCTCTTGAAGATGAGGACAAGGTACTTGAACCTGGGTCCTTTGTTTATGGTAGCATATGCACTCTACCATATGTGTCACCACCTGGGCCCTCTTCTATAGTTTCAAAGTGAAGTAAATTTGCATTACATTGTTATATAGTTTCAGGTAAGCATCACTGAAAAGCAAAATTTTCAGTGTTGATCAGCCTGAAATCATGTCTTTTGTTCTGTGTACACAGACTCACTGGCTCTGTAACTAACTGTTTATATCCTATCCTCAAATCATGCATTTATTTAGTTTGTGCCTTTGACTGTGAAGGTCTGAGGACAGACAATATGAGCCACCCATTTGAACAATCCAGATAACTGCTGCAAAGCTACGTAAATGTATGATTTCTCATTTCCCTTTATGAAAGAAACCAAAGGGAAATGTCTGGAATGATGAAGTACTGTTCACGTAGTACCATGACCCATATTTACATACTACTTTAAGTTTACCACTGAAAAAAAAAGGTGGCTCTTTTATTATTACAGATTATTTTCCACCAGGGTTATCTTTTGGACTTGATGCCTTCACTTGACTATTTTGTTTAATAGAGTATGACAGATAGGAAGAGATAGAAAAATGGAGAGCTATCTGTACCACCACTTCTGAAGCTCCCTCCAAACATACACACACACACACACACACACACACACCTGAAGGTGGAGAACAGGGGTTTGAACGCTGGTCCTAGAACATAGGTAACATATGTGCTCTATCAGATGCATCACTACCCAGACTCAGAGAAAGCTATTAGCTCTTGTTATTCATAGAGCAAAGCTGATAATATGGAAATGGAAATGTTTTGAATCCATTTTTAAATTTAGTTGTATAAGCCATTTCAACTATATCACCAGTCATCAGTTTGGTGTCATTTACAAATACAGAACTACAAAGGCCAAATGATGACACACCTGATTGAGTGCACACATTACCCAGGTTCAGCACCTGCTCCCCACCTGTAGAGGGGCCACTTCACAATTGGTGAAGCAGGTGTCTGTTTTTCTCTCTCCCTCTCTATCACCCCACCTCAATAAATATATATATATATATATATATATATATCCCAATAGAGTAAAGAAACACACACACACACACTTTCCAGTCAAGAGTTATGTGAGGCTTCTTGTCCTCTTCAGTGCCTCTGCAGATTCTACCTTTTGAACTCTCCTTCCTGCTTGCTATGGTGTTGACCTTGCCCTCACTATCATATGTTACTTCTAACTGGCCCTAGAATTAAAACTGTTAAATGCCAACTTTGTCCCAGGTGTGCTTAACATCAGTATATCAGCCATGGCTTAAAGAGTCTTATAATAATACATCCCAAAAACATTTAGAACATGAATTTAATGGCAGTGACTTTAAGATATTTGAAGACATTTATAAATGTCATTAACTGAGGTTTACCTTAAATGAGGTTACCAAACCACCTCGGGACAGATGAGACATTACTGTATATTCCAACTGGTTAAAGAAGTGGAACCGGTTATTTAACATAATGGCTGTGTGGAAGACACTAGAAGCATCAAGAGTGCCAGGTATTATTATGGAAGATAAGGATTTGGATACTTAATTAGCATTTGAAGAAATAGACCCACAGCATTTTCTTCATTACTAGGAGAGTGATGGCAGGGACATACTGACCCACACTCAGGACCATTTGCAGAGTTAACCAGGGTGGTAGGAATCACTTGTGTATTTATTTAGATTAAAAGGGTGGAGGAGGAAAATCCAAAGCTTGTCACTCTTGCATTTTCAAATCATTCAAACACAGAACTTGTGGCTTCAGGATAATGTCCAAATTCTTTACATGATCCTGGTCCAGCCCTTTCTTAAACTTCCCTTTTCACCACTATCCCCAACTAAAATGCTGCCAATCCCTCTTGCCAAAATGTCCCCTCCCTTAACCACTACCTCTTCTTAAGAGTCTCACATGAAACTGTTTATATCCTATTCCCCCAAAAATATGCATTTACTTAGCTGACCCCCTTAACTATGTGAATTTGAGGACAGAAATTGTTTCATTGATTTCAGTTATCCTGATGCCTGCCTGCTACCAAGATGCTTAATCAATGCTTGCATGCATGAATGAGTGAATGGTATGCATGCACATTTCTTATGAAAAGTAGCCTGAGAAAAATGTCTGGAATGATGATGGGGTAGTCTTTAGAGGGATCCACACTCTCAGAGCAGCAGGAAGTACAAGCAGAGGAAATGCAAGGGTCTGTGGATCACATATAAGCCTTTCTTTTCTTTTCTTTTCTTTTCTTTTCTTTTCTTTTCTTTTCTTTTCTTTTCTTCTCTTCTCTTCTCTTCTCTCTCTCTCTCTCTCTCTCTCTCTCTCTGTGTCAGAAGCAAGGACAGTGTAGACAGAAAGACACCACTCCTTTGCAGCCTCCTTGAGTCATCCCACAGCCTTTGCCTGTTCCTCTGTGAAATTTGTAATTGTCTGCCTTATTGCAGGCAGGAAGGCTGAGAAAATGGTTTAGTTTAGAAAGAAATTACTAATGAAAGAGCCTCTTCTGAAGTTGTTGCTAGTGTGACTTAGATGAAGCACTACCAATTTGTGCTACCTATTTTTTGTGCTAGTCACAGGGCACTTTTATCTCCATGTTTTTAATTCTTCTCAGTGCTAATTGATTAGACTGTTAGATTGATGTTATAACCTTGATAGTATAATTTGCAACACCATAGGTCTTTATGCTTCAGTTCAGTGAGTTTTGGCAAATGGATACTAAAGTTTATAGGACATCCCAGATAATTTTGCCACCCTAGAAAAAAGTCATTATTCTCCCACTTTAATCAGTCCCCATTAAGGTGATTTTGACATAGCTTTAAAAAAATAATGCACCCTAGTAAGTCAATCAAGCATTATGAGTGTGAAATAATGAGTAATCAACACAACAGATTACATGACCCAACACTAAATAAAATATATTTCCTGTCTGCCAGGACATGGCATGGATTTAGGGAAAAGAAATGCACTGAAAATCACGTTGGGAGTTCATTAACAATTTATATGTCTGAGTAGAACCATGACAAGGCCATTAAATCAGAATTGGTTGGCATGCGGTATGAGAAAGTATTATTTTAAATAAGTGTCCCCAGGAATTTTCATGAGGTGTGGGGACAGAGGGTGTAAACTTTGCAAGATAAAGTTTTTATCTATTATTACTAGATAATTATTGATAGGTGGAGGTCTGGGTGCCAGAGAAATATCTTTTTAAAAATCACAGCCAATCAATTATCTATGTTTCTTAGGAAAGAAGGAGAAAATATAAGGCACAGTCATTGACTTTGGCCTACATGGAATGACCAGAGCCCAGGTCTAATCCCAAGTCACAGTGTCTTTGGGACAATAACCTGCCAAACAATTCTGAAATTGGTCCAGAATTGGGACCTGTGCATCTGAAAGAAAGTGAGGAAGGGAAAACACCAGCTTATCCCTTCCAAGTGTCAGGCCTCCAAAGATCTATTGCCCTGAGAACTCCTTAGTGACAACAAAATGTGCCCCCATTCCAATTCTTGTGTTTTGAGGCTGCATTCCAATGGTTAAGCTGCTCCACAGGACAGTGGCAGGCTCACTGCTGGGATGACAGAGAAAGGTCAGGCCTCACAACATTAACACCCAGTGGAATGCCTCCTCCTCATGTGCCTACTGAACAAGTAAATCAGGTGTCAGGATGACTGACATCACTGAAATTGACCCAGGTGGGGGCATGTCCACAGCCTAGCCTCCCAGGCTCCACCACCACAGAGACAACATATTGATAGCACCTCAAGCAGAACTGTCCTTTCCCCACCCAGATAAACCTGAACAGATGATAAATCACCACAATGAAAAGCCATCCTGATGAACTTTCAGTCCTCTACTGTGAATACATAACCAGAAAATGAGCTGCCTATGGATGAGGAGATCAGATATGCAGAAGAAATATTCTCCAGAATAGATTAGGGGTTCATTAGTTCTCTTCTCTGAGCAAAAGGAGATCATGACTAATCAGAGTCCTCTGGTCTCTTGGAAGAAAGTATCAGTTTCAAAAATTCAAGGAAGCTTAAGTCTTGAGAGCCTCTAACAAAACTTCCCATTGCTCCTAAGAAAGGGCTATAACTTGCAGCTTAGATATTTACCATGGCAATGTACAGCTTCTAACTTCCACCGACAAATCTCACAGCCCTGACAGTTCTCTTCTCCTCCCAACATAGATCAATAAAGCATGATTCCATGAAGGGATATCCTTGATTCCCTTCACTCTGTGACAGGAGATAAACTTCTCCAGAGAACTATGAGGATCTCTAAGTACTATGATCTCTTCACTCTGTGGACTTCAGTTTCCACATTTATCACATGAAGGGGTTGAATCAAGTAGATTTTCAGTTTATTCTGGTACTGAGGGTCACAGTCTACCTCTCCCAAGGCAGGGTCCTTGAATTTATTTTGTTTTGTTTCCAACTAGGAGCTGATCCATTGGGTACATATCTCAGAAGGGCAGAGGTATAGTGGTCGGAATGACACCCGTTTGTAAGATTCTTGATGGTTAAATGCTTACTTTGTTTATTCTTTAGACAAGACAGGGTTTCAATGAGTACTTTGTAAAATGACTGTGTACCTCATCTAACCTCCAGGACTTCACAAAATCTGTTTGACTTTGTTTTTCTACTCAGGGAAACAATGTGGACCTGCTAATAAAAATATAAAAGTGAATACAGTCACTAATGCCTCCCTTGAGAAAGTTTTAAAGAGGGAGGTCTAAATCACAACCTGAGGAAATTCTTCTTAAAATTAGGGCCAGATGAGGACTAAACCAGAAGGGCACAAGCCTTGTCATGTGCACAGTACAGGCCAAGGCTCACCAACATGTGGTGATGCTATGGCACTGGGGAAACTCAGCTGTGGAGTCTCTACTTCCCTTTCTCTATCTGAAATAAAAGAGTGGAAAAAGTTAGCCTGTGAGTGAAATCATACATACGCAAGGCTCCAGAGACTCCCTTTTGTTTTCACATCCTCTGTACTTTAAGCTCTCACTTTCAACTCATTATTTCTGCTCCTGAACTCCACAGGCCTGATCTTTTTTTGGACTTTTCATTTCTTCTCTTCCTCCTGGTTCCTTTGTTCTCTCTTGATGTCTTTCTATTACTGTTTTTTGTTTGTTTGTTTTGTTTTTGGCCAGAGCACTACTCAGCCTGGTTTATAGTGGTGCAGAAGGTTGAACTTGGGACTTTGGAGCCTCAGGTATGAGTTTCTTTGCATAACCACTATGCTATCTACCCCTGCCCTTTCCCTTTTATTTTCCACATTTTACATCATAAAGATCAAGTGCATGCAGACAAAACTAAGTTTTGCCTTATAGGCATGGAAGAGTAAGGGCTGAGAGAGCAAAACAGAAACCAATATTTTCTAACATACCAGAACTGAGGACAAGGTATGCAGGAAGAATTCTCTTATATATATATAATTTTTATTTATAAAATAGAAACACTAACAAGACCATAGGATAAGAGGCGTACAAATCCACACAGTTCCCACCAATAGAACTCCGTATTCCATCCCCTCCCCTGATAGATTTCCTATTCTTTAACCCTCTGTGAGTATGAACCCAGGTTTTTTATGGGGTGCAGAAGGTGAAAGGTCTGGCTTCTGTAATTGCTTCCCTGCTGAACATGGGTGTTGGCAGGTCAATCTGTGCTCCCAGCCTGTCTCTCTCTTTCCCTAGTGGGACAGAGTTCTGGGGAAGCGAGGCACCAGGTTACATTGGTGGTGGGATCATCTGCCCTGGAAAGTCTGGTTGGCATCTTGGTAGCATCTGGAATCTGGTGGCTGAAAAAGAGTTAAGATAGAAAACAGATCAAACCGTTGACTAATCATGAACCTAAAGGCTGGAATATTGCAGATGAAGATTTGGGGACTCTGTTTTGGAAATAGCTAGTAGGTCTATTTTAGGTATATTCTAAGGGGCCAGCAAGAATTCTGAGAGAAAGGGTTAGGAAATCTATTAACCTTTTTCTCTACCTTAAAGAAAATATTCCTGTAATGAAATAGGTACTGGGGTACTGTCTACATCATCACCATTTCAAATTTGTCCCTCTATACCAACAGTTTTGACAGAGCTACTGATTTGCTCTGATTTTTGAGAGTCAACTTCCCTAGCCTCCAAATATCAACTATATATTCATTAATTCTGTCTTCATAATTTTATGTCTTACAGACTCATAAATAGAATCATTTTAGCAAATACCTCTCCCTGCATTGTTATGCAACACCTTGATGTTTCTGTTAAGTCAAAAGTTGTGTATAGGTGACAGAGGATGACACCATAAACTTTCAGAGTGGACTGCAAGAATAGGCTTGGGAAATTTTTTAACAATCTTAATTTCAGGTCACTTCTTCATTAAATGGAGGTGATTTGGGTTATTGTGAGTTTTCAATGAAATACCGAAACATAAAATTTCAGCAGATAGTAAGTTCATAGTAAGTCACCAATAAAGTTAGTTATTTTACTAGTGGTGAAAATGTGACTCTGATAATCCTTCAAACATGAATAGTACATGGACTTCTAGGTTCTGACTAGGTCATCTGATCCATACTGGGTGTTATCTGAGTAAATAGTGAAGAAGTCAAGTAAAACATCTTTAGGAAGACAGAATTTATATGGCATAGCTCCTGGATAGAAGGTATCAATGTTGTTTAATCAACTAATTCATCAATACTAAAAAGGAAGGGGGAAGTATATTAAAATAGAATTACTCAAGAGGAAATAAACATTCAATACTAAATTGATACTGCACGTTCCCTTCTTCATCTGTCAAAAGGCAAGTTTACCTTGTAGGAAAGTAATATATGTTCTTTTGAGTTGGCAACTGATACTGCAACATTGCTGAAGTAAAGAGTGTGGGGTGATGGTCCAGAAGTAGCCCCTAGATTTTTTCTGGCTATGTTTAGGGAGGTGAAAGTGAGTTTCTTGCAATAGTTTCAAATACCATTCCCAATTCATACAGTTTTAATCCTAGCAAGGCTGCATGACTACAGAAGCAGTTCCCAGTAATTTCTTAATTTGCAGCTATTTTTCTGTTTGCTTTTTTTTTTTGACTGTGAGTAAACACTTCTTTGTTCATTTTTTTTTATATAAATATATGAGATTATGTGAATTCTTAGCCAGGTTCTGACCTGAATAACTCTGGAAGGAAAGGAGTCATTTTGTCACCTCTGACTTTGTCTCCTTCTAATCCAAAATTCAAAAACGGAAGAAGCATTAAAATGGGAAATTTTTGCAAGCTATAAAAACTACAAAATCAACTTGTGAAAATGGATAGCTGGAAAAATCAGAAATTCTGAGAAAAATAACCTGAACAAACTGCACAATGATGTTTTCTATCTTTTCCCCTCACCAAGTAATCTTGGATGGGATTAGCACCTGCTTATCCCTTCTCTGTATTTTCTCCCAGCCTTAGGGAATATAACCCTAGAGAAGCTCAGTTAATCTACCTTAGGGAAACCCTAAAGATTTGTTTGTTTGTTATGTGTGCAGAGTTTTACAGAGTCTTAAAGAACTTTGATAAAAGGCTTTTGTTGAGTTACCAAAATTCTAGTATTGTGAGTCAACAGGGTTACATGAAAAGTAAAAGAGCAGGGCCAGGTGGCAATGCACCTGGTTGAGTGCACATTTTGCAATGCACAAAGACCTGGGTTCAAGCCCCCAGTTCCCAATTACAGAAGGAAAACTTTGTGAATGGTGAAGCAGTGTTGTGGGTGTCTCTCTCTACCTTTCTGTCTCCCCCTTCTTCTCTATTTCTGTTTGTCTCTATCAAATAAATAAAAATAATTTAAAAAAATAGAAAAAGAAATTCTTTAAAAAAAAAGATTTTGCTTATTTATTAATGAGAAAGATAGAAGGAGAGAGAGAGGAAGAGCTAGCCATTACTCTAGTACATGTGCTGCTGGGGATTGAACCTGGGACCTCATACTTGAGAATACAACACTTCATCCACTGAGGCACCTCCAGGACCACAAAAAAGAATTTCTTAAAAAAAAAAAGTACCAGAGTTTTGGAATCTGTAGAACATGGCTATATATCTACTTACTAGGCAAATCATTTAACTTTTCTTAGGTTCTCTTCTATTCTTTTCCACCTGTAAATAATCAGAAGATAAGACAAGTATTTTTGCAGAAATATTATGTAAATTTGATATACCAGAACAAATTATTAAAACTTAGCATAGTGTCTAGTGCAGGATAACTAACCTTCAGTACAAATTACCTATTGATCACCCTTTAAGAATGACTCAAATGAACTTACCCTTTAAGGACGACTCAAATGACCCTACACTTGCAAAAATTTTGGGGTGGATTTCACATGTAACCTTCCAAATGTGAAGAAAACTTAGCAGCCTATTAGTAGATAATAAGCCAATTTTTCTGGCTAAGCAAATAAATAGTTCACAAAAAACTTGATATGTGCTCTGGGAGCTTTCTTGTTGCTGTTCAGAATTACAGTAGTAATATGATAATTGTCATTGGGATAAACATATCAATTCAGACAAGTAAATGAAGCCCCCAGAGTTTCATTAATCACTTCCAAATAACTGAGGGTATCTGAACCTTCAAAAATATAAAATAAGAAGAAGTAGAATTCAAAGACTCAAATTTCCCTGGACTTTCTTTGTGGTTACTGTATGGAAACTCTTGTGCCCCAAATTCTAGATGCAACAGGTTTGAATATAAAAGAAGTAAAGAATGAGATGAAAAGCAAATGTGATTGCAGCGGGGCTTTTTTCTTCCAAATTACTATGGAATTGTCTGATACTCAACTTCATGGCATTAAAAAAGTTTTATGGAAGTTGAGAAAGAAGAACAGAAAGGGAAACTCAAAGCCATATCTGACTGAGTTTGGAGTATTGCACCAAAGCCTTTTTTTTTTTCTTTTCTTCCTTCTTTTCCTTCATAGAGGTAAGTGGCACAAAGATAGAAAGGAGAGAAGGAAAACAGAAAAAGAGAAACACTTGTAGAACTACTCTACCACTCGTGAAGCTTCTCACCGGCAGGTGGGGACTAAGGATTTAAGCCGTCTTCATCCATGGTAATGTGTGCACTCTACCTAGTGAGGCAACACTCATCCCCTAAGTCCATCATCCAATGCACAACACAGAACATTGTTAAAGTATAAAAAATGGAACTCACTTAGTCCTCTAGCTTTGTCATGTACATGACCCAGGTTCATGTCTAGTCCCTAACACACTAGAAGAATTTCAATCCTGTAATATCTTTCCCTTTCTCCCTCTGTCTCTATGTCCCTTT
Organism: Erinaceus europaeus; assembly: GCF_950295315.1. Lineage (NCBI taxonomy): Eukaryota > Metazoa > Chordata > Mammalia > Eulipotyphla > Erinaceidae > Erinaceus > Erinaceus europaeus. The sequence continues at coordinate 51,222,710 of NC_080165.1, forward strand.
ATCTCTCTACATGAAAAATGACTACTCAAAGAGGTGAAACCCTATTGTTGACAAAAATAAGTAAATAATAAAAAATGAATATGAAGGTTTAAATAAGTTGACCTGTTTAAATATTTGTTCCAATATAGTACATATTAGGAGCTTAGAATTTATTTCCCTTCTGAGAAATAAGTGATCCTTTCATATATTTTTATTGTTCTTGGTTTTCAGTTTACATATTTAAGTCTTAAGCTTATATTGAATATTTTTATGAATAGCTTCAAATAGGTTATTGTTTTAACACATTTTTGAGACTTGAACTTATATTTTCTCATTTATTCAATAACTCCATCTTATCATTAACTTTTTAAAAATAGTTTTTTATTTATCATCTTTATTTATTTGATAGAGACAGCCAGAAATCAAGAGGGAAAGAGGATGTAGAGAGGAGAGAGACAGAGAGATACCTGCAACCCTGCTTCACTACTCGTGAAGCTTCCCTTCTGTAGGTGGGGACCAAGGGCTTGAACCCTGGTCTTTGTGCACTGTAATGTGTGTGCTTAACCAAATGCACCACCACCTGGCCCCCCATTAACTTTTAACAGAGCATTGCTCAGCTCTGGTTTATGGTGGTGCTGGGGATTGAATCTGAGAACCTGAGACATTGAAGCCTCAGGCAACAGAATCTCTTTGCCTAACCATTATGCTACCTACCTCTCACTTATCATTAACTTTGTCCATTGTCTGTTTTTATTATTATCATCAGTAAGACATGTGTTTTTTTTTTTACAGTCATAATAAAATTCTATTGCTAAAGCCATTTATCCTCCTGTTATTTCTGTCCCCAAGCTAGCCAAAAGAGCCTTGGCCTTGTGCCACCTTCTTGTAGTCACCTTCTAGAGTCCCTGAGCAGTTGATAGCAGTTTAACAACTCAAAGGATAACCTATAGAAAAATATCTTCCTCAGATCCCAGAGCAAAGTTTTTAGTAACAGTCAAATATCTATCTGACATATTTCTACATTGATCTAAGGACGGTGGGACAATCTCCAAAAGTTATCACTCACCCACCCCTTAAGTAATAAAGAACTTTACTCATTTCTTAAACAAACATTGTGCTCCAGATACAGAGATGAATAAAAAGCAGTCAACATCTGGCCCTAAGGTACTCACTTGCCCTTCTAGGATGTTCTTGAGAAGCTGTTGAGTTGAACTACTTCATGAAAAAGACCTCATGGGTTGACATCATGGGAATCTGCCCAATCTCATTCAATTTACTCTACAAATATTTGTTAAGCTCCTACAATTTGCCAAGAACTATACTAGGTGCTGGAATACAAGACCTCAAGGAGCTGACAGCTGAGTGGCAGACATAAATAGGTGGTAACACTATAATGTGATAAAGCTAAAGTTGGCGAAAACAAGACCTCAGATTTTATGAGTTTCTGTGTTACTCATCCACTGTCTCCTACTAAGGACTAGTCAGCTGTATTGACAAAAGTATTCTTTTTATATTCAAAGTACAAACAATGCTAATTATAATTTGATTCACCTGAGACCCCAGAGACCTTTATACACCACTTTGGGAGTAGGAGAGGAAGTTGGATGAGGTTGATGAATGAGTGCATGAGTAAATGGTTTAAAGAAATGAAAGAAAGGAATGAGTGAGTGGTTTGATACCCCCATGCAGGATTTCCATCTGGTTGACTGGCCTCATAGCAGTCAACGCCAAGAGCAGCAGCCTAGGAAGAGATAACACAAGCCAGGCATCATAGAAATGTCTTTCCTTTTATCCCACTGACCCAAATCCATGGGCCCCACTAATGTTTGTTTTGATTTCTTTGCTCTGAAGCCTAGGGCAGCTCTTGTGTGGTGGGCCATTTAGTTGACAAATCTTTTAATGGACGAATTAGCAAGCTTCTTATGTGGTCACCTGGTAGACCAGACAGCCTTCAACCTCACACAAAAACTAGAAAATAGCTGTTTTGTTTTTTTTTTTAACCTCAGAGCCATGAGCAAACAAATCTTGCTAATTCTATGATTAAACTCTAAGAATAATCTAGTCTCATCTGTCTGTTTACATATTAGGTAAGGGAGAAAACACATAGGAAAGTGAGATCTAACTGAATTTAACAACCTTTTTGCAGTTTTCAATCACATTTGCTGGAGGAAATTAAAATAAGTCTTGGAGGTTTTTTGTTTTGTTTTTACATTTTTTAAAGATATTTTATTTATTTTATTTTTGAGAAAGATGCAGAGGAAGAGAGAGAGAGAGACAGAAACACCAGAGCACTGCTCAGCTCTGGTTTATGGTGGTGCAGGGGATTAAACCTGGGACTTTGGAGCCTCAGGCATGAGAATCTGTTTGCATAACCATTGTGTTATCCCACCCCACACACCCTGTTTTTACATTTGTATTTTCTTTCCTTCCTTGGGGGTCCCTTAATGTTGAGTAAGTTTATGTTGGATGAGTTGGTTTTAGATCAGAGCTTTGCACTCTTATAAACACCCTTTTCCAGCCTCTATTTTCCACCTAGCAAATTACTTCAGAGCTCGTTATAGTCTCCTTTATAGTTCTAATACTTAAACTTTCCTCCTCGCCAAAGAAACAAAAGCCTTCTAAGTATAATATTTTATATCTGTAATCCCTATAACATACCATTTTATCATAGTGATGGGGTAAAATTGGGTTGGTAAGCACATGGGTTTCTCCTGTTGATACCTTATCTACTTTCATTGCTTTCACTAATCATTGATGATTTTATCCATCCACTTCACACTATTCTGCCAGGCAGTACTGTACATGATTATATTTATAAAGATAATTAGAATCTATTACTTGTAGTTTTTTTTTTTTTCCTATTTTCTTTCAGTTCATTGATGTTCAAAGCAGCTATCAATTTCCTAAAAGCTGTACAGGAACTTTTGTCAGTGAGGAAATAGCAAAAGAGGAGTGTGTCCAAACAATGAAAGTTCTAGACTCATTTATTGCCCTTGGTTTCTACAGTTTTCAAATGCTATTATAAGTATAGAAGTTTAGGAGTTAGAAACAATTTCATATAGGAGAGAAATCCAATGAATTCTAGATCATTCTTCTTATTCCAGATCATCATTCTTATTCCATCTGGATATATATCACTTTTTTTCAAATTTCTTTCTCTATCCCATTAATTTCTTTTTTCTTTTTTTAATTTTTTTATATTTATTTATTTTCCCTTTTGTTGTCCTTATTTTTTTATTGTCATTGTAGTTAGAATTGTTGTTGTTATTGATGTCACTGTTAGATAGGACAGAGAGAAATGGAGAGAGGAGGGGAAGACAGAAGGGGAAGAGAAAGATAGACACCTGTAGACCTGCTTCACCGCCTTTGAAGCGACTCCCCTGCAGGTGGGAAGCCGGGGGCTCGAACCGGGATCCTTACGCCAGTCCTTGTGCTTCGCGCCACCTGCACTTAACCCACTATGCTACTGCCCGACTTGCTATTTCTTTTTTCTTATTTTTCTTCATTATGTACTTTTCCTTCTGTGTTATCATGGCTATAATTTGTTATTTGTGCTGTCTCCCTACAAATACCTTAGACCTGAAGAGAAAGTGACTAGAACTCCTCAGTGTAGAATGAGAGTCAGGCTTAGACAAGGTTACATACTTGATTATTGATTACCCAGGTTTCCTTGGTTTTCTAATTTTATTGTCCAGAAGTCAATTGCCCATCCATAGAAAGGGGCCAGACTCACCCTCTGTCTTTTGGAAATGCTTATTTTATTATATATATATATATATCCTATTACAAACAAACAAACAAAGGTATTGGAACACAATTCTTTACCACTCTAGGTCAGACTCCTCAAAGGATATTTCAGTTGCTGGATAGGTTCCCATTCTATTTCAAATTTTAATTCTTACTTTACTGTTTTTCCTTGTTTAATTTCATTTATTCATACATTCACTCAAATTTTATTTTACTGACTACCTGCTTGTACCAGTGACCATTTTCAGCTTTGGAGATAGAGCATGACAATAGTGACAAAGTCTATACTCCTATGTAATGTACATTCTAGCAAGAGTATATGAGTTGGGGGTAGATAATAAACAGCCATATAAATTCTGTGAAGTAAAGAGACCCAGGATAGGTTGGAGGGTGGTGAGAGTGAAGAAAAGGAAATAGTAAGAAATGAGGAAATTAGATGTTATCACTAAGATAAAGCAATTAATAAACACAAAGTTCTTAACATGAGAAAGTGCTTCACATCATTTAACTAACAGATACAAAATATAGGCTAGGGTTTAGGGTCCTGGGTACAGGTGTACATGTATCCATAAGCAAGGGGCAATTATATAACTCAAAGTTAAAGTATTCATTAATAGTTGAAATGTTTAAAGGAGGGATCATAAATTCTCTAATTGATTGGACTTAGACCAAATTAGTTGGGCAGCCTAGCAGAAAGGCCCAAAGAAGACAAATCCACAAAACCTAATTCTGGTTGGGTTCAACAAATGATATCAATGCTTAGACAACTGGGAAAAAGTCCAAAGTCATCAGATAAAGAGAGGACTACAAAAATTGGATAAGGGCAAGAGAATGGCCCACCTAATAATGACCCTTTTGTTCAATATCACACCACCTCATCATCTGGGGCCATACGTAGAGAACCCTTGGATTTCCACACAAACATCATGAGGCTAGACCTCTAATATGTCCCTCTCTCATCCAACACTGGTCACTTCCATCAGTAACATCATTATAAGCTCTCTTTTGGCCCTCCCAGGACCTTGCCCTCACCATAAAGCAGGGACAGTAGAGCTATCTCCAGTCTCCAAAAGGAAATTGGGGTATAATGCCTACCACTTGAGGAAGACTGGTCCTAAAATAAATGCAACCTGTAATGTTCCAGTTATGACCATGAGTTGTGAGCTCAGACCAATAGGGATTCAGAGATTACACAGGCTCTGGTGCCAAATATATATACATATACATACATACATACATACATACATACATACATACATACATATATACCCTGGATCAAGTGGATGGAGCTAAATAGTTAATTTTATCCACAGAATTTTTTTTTCTTTCAAGAATGGGAGCTACTCACTGTCCTAATCCAACTTTCTAGCCCTTTTCTCTACTCTGACACCATTTTCTCAGACAATACTTTTACCCAATTTCAGGTTAGCTATCAAACTCAAATAAAACTACCATAATTGTGTGCTCTCAGGAAGATGCCTAAAATGGACTTTCTAGTTTTCTTCTACCCTAAGATCAACTGCTCTATTCCTGTTTTTTGGTTCCTGTTCATGAACCATTTTGTCTCAATTTATGTCCTGCCACCTTCAAGACACTAAGTTGCAGATGCTACCATAATTCTACCCTGACTTCTCAGGGCAGACAACCTCACTGTGTCCTGGGATAATCACTTCTCCAGAGCTCTGGCATACTGAGGAAAGATAGAAACATGATGAGGATATGGATCAACTTGCCAATGCCCAAATCCAGTGAAGAAGCAATTACAGAAGCCAAAACTCCTACCTTTTGCGCCCCCAAAACAACCTTGATCCATACTCCCAACTTTCCTTTCAGCCACCAGGTTTCAGATGCTAGTATGATGCCAACCAGACTTCCCTGGACAGACAAACCCACCAATGTGTCCTGGAACTCCCATTCCCAAAAGCCCTACCCCACTAGGGAAAGAGAGAGGCAGGCTGGGAGTATGGATTGACCTGTCAATGCCCATGTTCAGTGGGGAAGCAATTACAGAAGCCAGACCTTCCACCTTCTGTATCCCACAATGACCCTGGGTCCATGCTCCTGGAAGGTTAAAGAATAGGAAAGCTATCATGAGAGAGGATGGGATATGGAGTTCTGATGATGGGAACTGTGTGGAGTTGTACCCTTCTATCGTATGGTTTTGTCAGTGTTTCTTGTTTATAAAAAAAATAAAAAATAAAAAAGCCTGAAGGGGAAAATAATAATAATGAAAATAATAATAGTGAATAAAAGAGGCAATTTTTGTCTTAAATGAAATGAATGCTACAGGAAAGTTTTTAATAAAAGTATGATATAATATTACTTGTGTTTTAAGACAATCATTTGGACAGTTTATGGGGAAAAGGTCATTGGAGAACTAGAGTCGATGAAGAGACCTACTAGGAACTTGTTAACAATCCATGCCTGGAGCAGTGAGTGGCAATGAAGCTCATTCAGACTCTTTCCTCATCCTCTCCTTTCACAAAAACCAGTGGGTCTTCAAATGAGATGCCAAAATCCTAAAAACAATATACAAAGGTTATATTAATGGTTATTGACTTCACTAAAGATTCCTCTGAGAGATCTGAAGAGGAGATATGTTTCTATCACAAACAAGCTATCTTGAAAACATCATTTCAGATCGCTCACCCAGTAGAAGGTATGCATTACCATGCTGCAGCCCAGTCTACCACATGGGAATGCCTGCAGGGAGGAAGCATCAAAAGCAATAAAACAGTGTTGCTATCTCTCTCTTTATTTCTGTATCCCTCTCCCTCTCTCTTTACTCACACTAAAGAAAGGAAGTAAGGGACTTCAGGAGCTGTGGATTCATGCAGGCACTGAGCCCCATTAATAACCCTAGTAGAAAAGAAAGGAAGGGAGAGAGAAGAGGGAGAGGGAGAAAGGGAGAGGAGAGAGAGAGGGAGAGGGGTGGGGAGAGAAAGAGGAAAGGGGGAGGGAGAGGGAGAGGACAGGGGAGAAAGAAGGAAAGATGAAATAGAGTGGGGGGGGGAGGCAGAAAGAATACCTGGCCACTGTGCTTTCCTGTGTTCTGTTAGTAGATAGCTCATTTTCCCCTCCTGAACCCCTGATCTCTATGAATTTAAAACTGAGTTCCTCCCAACCATATAGATTCATCCATCTATATCCATTTTCTATCCACCCCCAAAAGCATAAACTGAAATACCCCACAGTGTTTAGGAAAACTAAGCACTAGCCTGCTCACTCCCCTTCAGGTAATACAAAAGTTATTGTTGCTTTAGTATGTTTGTTGTTTTTGTTGTTTGTTTTTTTTGCTTTTTCTCCTTACTCTAAACATTTTATCATAATAAAGTATTTTCTTTAAAAAGAAGTGGAAGAAAACCTGCTGGTTGATATGTTTGATTAAAAAAAAAATCACATCACTAATATACCCTATTACAAACAAACAAAAAATGTTAGAAAATAATTCCTCACCACCCTAGCTCTGAATCCCCAAAGGATATTTTAGTTGTTGGCTAGGCTTGCACTCTATATATCACATATGTATTTAGCATAGTTTTATAGTGATTCTGCTTATTCATGACTATGCCCTCTTGCAGATGTTAACTCCCTAAGAACAGATAACCAAGTGCATCCCCACCCTCAGTAATACCATAATGCCTGTCAATTAGCAAAAAGGAGTGGGTTGGAAGCAAATGGACTTAGATCTTTATCATGTTGTCTTCTGATAAGCTATACCATATAAATTTAGAGCTAAAAGTTTAATTTTTTTTCTGAATTTGTAAATTTCATGCACACTAAGAACCCAGGATTTCAAAGTGGAGTATAGATGTTTCAATATCAGTAATTCTCGACAGAGAAAATAATAAAGTTCTCTTCTCTTTTTTTTTTCTTTTATTACTGGGTAGTTGGCAAACTATGCTGAGCCTTCTTATTGCTTTGGCCACTAAATTGCCTGCAGATTCATGGCGGGAGTCTGGGAGTAGGAAAATGTGGGTGTTCCATGGAGCATAAACACTTTTCAGGGTCAGAAATCTAGTTTCTCCATGCTCTGTTCAGCACCTGGGACATGTTGTTCTTGATATCACTCCAGGATATATCCTTTTCCTAGCAAGTTGTTTAATAATACTGAGGTGAATATAGATAAATTACTTAATCAGTACTTCCCTCTAACTTACAACATCCAGTTACTTACAGGATGCAGTAATCCAAAGAGTTAAACCATGGCCAACAACAATAAAAAATTATCTCTGAAGAAAATTTTTAAGTGCAGCATTCTACAAAGTACTTAGCCCTCTAGCATCTAGCTTGACCTGTAGGAATGCCAGACATTAAAATCTAATTTGTCAATATTATTATATGCTATTTATACTAAATACAAATAATGAGGAACTTCAGTCACCAAATTTTCTGATCGATAGAATATAAACTACATAAAGGTTAAGAGGCTGGGTCCAATTAGGCTAGTAGTTCCCAGAACAAGCTTGCACATTGCCTGTCTCTGGGTAGGTACTGAATTAACTTTTCGGAGTAAGTGAATAAATCATTCTTAGCATGCTTCCTTCCAGGTTGACTTGCTCTTGCTAATTGTGGAGAAATTATGCTTTACCATGTCCTTTAAGATAGTTGGGAAATAAAAACTTACAATATTCTTTAGCCTCAACACCAAGTGCTAGGAATTCTTCCTGAAAATCTGTATTACTCTCTTCTAGGTTTCAGCACCTACTATAGATATTGAAAGATTGTTGTCTTATCAGCTAGTCCCATCCCCTTTCTGTAAATCACTTTAAAATAAAAGAGAAATGCCTCTAGTTCCACCACACACACACACACACACACAAATCCTGATTAGACGCTTGGTTTCTGAAACAAAGACTTAATGAGTGAACTCTTGCTACCACCCTCACAATGTTGACAAGGTCCCTCCTCAGTTGTGAATCTCCCACCAAGAGCTGGCAAAGCTCCTACCACCCAGAAAGCAGAAAGCCATAGGCAAACCCACTGTAAATGTCTTGTTTCCCTAGGGGTACTACAAGCTGTGAAGACAAAGCAAGGCCACCTCCAGAGTAGCAAGATAACCTGCTATGCCTGTGAAGGTTCCTTGTCCCTGTGTTTCCTAATTTCACCCTCAGTGGAGGAGCATAGGAGAGAGGTAAAGCCTCAATTAGTCATGCTAAGCACTCAGTGTATATCTGCTGATCTTATCTTCGTGATAATTGCATGGTAGCAGCTTGGAGGGCAAAAAATCCTGTCTCTCTTATCAGAGGCCGGTATTGAGGAAATGCAACTTGCAATAGAAAACATATTTATTGATCCAGATTTCATACTTCACCAATGAGTTCAGCATTCTTAAATCCAGAATTCAAAGGAAAGGAAATTATTCTCCTATGATCTGTGTGCCACATACACTGAGATGAATAAAGATCTCAATAATAGATTTCCTCTTTCAACTTCATAGTCATCCAATTATGGACTCATCCAGTTCTGTTTGGAAATCTGGCCTCCTGACTAAAGACTTCTACAAGGATAGTGAATATTCTGTGAGGCCTCCTTAAGCTAATTGAATAAATACCATGCTTATGAATCACACCTGGGACACACCTAGTTCCAAAAGCCCAGCAGAAATAATCATCAGCACTGTATGTCTTTCGCACTTCTGCACATGTTTTTCACAGAAGATTTCATTTCAGATGAAGTTCCCCCTTCTTTAATTTACGTGGTCACTAGCAAGACACTATTCAAAAAATTAGCTGAGAAGTGAATAAAGGAGCATGACAGCAGATGGACAGAGTTGCCAAGGTCCTACTTCAGGTTGGGGTTCATGGGAGCAAGCAAGTACGGCAAGTATTCACATATGTTTAGAACCTAACAATGCTATCTGGACCTTTAATTTCAGCCAAAAGGCCCAAATGCTTTAAGGTATAGTAAATTTAAGGAGTGATTATCAATTTCATAAACCCATTTATAGAAAACAAAAGAAAAATATTGTAAAAGAGATGAAGAAAATATATTGCATCCACTCACAAGATTTTTATTTTATATTGATCTGAAAAAATCTTTTTAAAGTTAAAGAAAAACTGGGCAGGGGTAGATAGCATAATAGTTGTGCAAAGAGATTCTCATGCCTAAGGCTCTAAGATCCCACCTTTACCGCCATTAGCCAGTGCTGAGCAATGCTCTGGTTAAAAAAAAAAAAAAAAAAAAAAGTTAAAGAAAAGCTGCTGGAACACTCCCATAAAGTACAGAGCACAAATATACATGCCCACACATAAACACATGATTTATTTAATCTGGGATATGCTTGAAAAACATTTCTCCACAAATTATTCAAGCCTCAGTGAAAAAGCCTCAGGTCTCAAACATAATAATAAGTCATCCGTTCAAATGTTTACATCAGATAACTAAAGCAAAAATAAAAGCCAGCAACAAATATAAGCCTAACTCGAAGTACTTCTCCATAGGTGTAAATTGGTTGTAAGATTTTCATCTAGGGAGTTGCGCGGTAGCACAGTGGCTTAAGCGCAAAGACCAGCGTAAGGATCCTTGTTCGAGCCCCGGGTCCCCACCTGCAGGGGAATCGCTTCACAAGTGGTGAAGCAGGTCTGCAGGTGTCTATCTTTCTCTCCCCCTCTCTGTCTTCCCCTCCTCTCTTCATTTCTCCTATCATCAACGATGACAATGATAATAACTACAACAATAAAATAACAAGGGCAAAAAAAGGGAATAAGTAAATAAATAATAAAAAAAGATTTGCATCTCGTTCTCAATTTTGAAAAACATAAAATTCTGCTGATAATTGACAAAATAAAAATGTAGAATTTCAACATGCATGGTTAAATTTATCAATGTAATAATTTGACAAATTTAATCTCTCTCTTTTTTTTTGCTATGAAAATTGATTGCTGAGATTAATGCCTATAATACCAACCCACTGCTCCTGGTGGCTATCTTTTTCCCTTTATTTTTCTTCTTTAATTTTCTTTTTGATAGATACAAAGATACATTTAGAATCAAGGGGGAGATAGAGAAGGAGCCAGAAGGGCCAAAGGTGTCGCACCTGGTTGAATACACATGTTACTGTGCACAAAGACCCAGCTTGAAGCCTCTCGCCACTCCCCCATCAACAGGGGGAAGCTTCAGGAGCAGTGAAGCAGTACTGCAGGTGTCTCTCTATCTCCCACTTTCCTCTCAATTTCTGTCTCTATCCTATGTAAATAAAGAAGGAAGGAAGGAAGGAAGGAAGGAAGGAAGGAAGGAAGGAAGGAAGGAAGGAAGGAGGGGAGGGAGGGAGGAAGGATGGAGAAGAAGAAAGAAAGAAAGAAAGAAAGAAAGAAAGAAAGAAAGAAAGAAAGGAACAAGAAGGAGAAGGAGAAGAAGAAGAAGAAGAAGAAGAAGATGAAGAAGAAGAAGAAGAAGAAGAAGAAGAGGAAGAAGAAGAAGAAGAAGAAGAAGAAGAAGGAGAGAAGGAAGGAAGGAAGGAAGGAAGGAAGGAAGGAAGGAAGGAAGGAAGGAAGGAGAGAGGAAGCTAGAGAAACACATGCAGCACAATTTCACTGCTGGTGAAGTTTCTCCCCTGCAGATGTGCAGCAAGGACTTAAATCGAGGTTTTTTTCGTATGATAATGTGTACACTCTACTGGGTGCACCACAACCAGGCCCCATCTCAATTTTGCTTCTAAGAACTTAAAACAGTATTTGAAATCGTACTTTCAGAATTGTTGTGAACATAAACTTAGCTTTTATAACTCGGGGTTCTATGCTTTTCTGCTGAGCATGTATAGGAAAGTTTCAGTGAATACAAAGTCCATGCGGTAGTCAATATATAACTGCAAGTCTAAGCAGTTTCTCAGAGTAGTGACTAATAACAAATGTAAAACTGGAAGGATGATTTTGAAACACTGAAATTAAAAGAGGCAATGGTTTGAACTAGTTAATGTCAAAAGTCAGGATGTAACCGTATTAACTCATAGCACACATATTTCAAATTCTCTAATATTCTGACAAAGATAGGTTACTTGGGGAAAGATTTTCTAGAACAGGCCTTTTAGCAGGTTGCAACTAAAACTGATTCATGTACTTATTCTTTTTAAAAATTTCACTATTATATTATATTATAATCTTTGTTTATTAGATAGAGACAGCCAGAAAGGCGGAGATAGAGAGGAAGAGAAAAAGAGAGACACCTGCAGCCCTGCTTCACCACTTGCAAGTGGGAACTTGGGTCCTTGCGCATGTATTTATTCAAAGCAATCCTTGACTTCTCTCTCTCTTAAAATTCATCTCAGTTATATTGACTAACTCCACAATTTTCTGATAGATTTCTTAAAACAGCAAATTATACTTCTTGCCTGGATTTGCTTAAAGTTGGAAGCAATGGTTCCTGGATAGTTTATATTATTTTTATGTTAACATACATATTTAAATTTTATATTCTCTTTCTTCCATGTATTTATGACAACTGTATTATGACAAGTGACTGACAGGAAATGTGGCAATATGAAAAATATATTCACTGCTTTGTTCAGATTATAAAGATACTTCTTTTCCCTTAATTTCATTTTTCACTTGCTTGAGAGCCGCCAGAATCTATTGCAAGAAAAAAAAAAAAAAACTGAGTCTGCTATGAGCATAAGGTCATATTCCCTTTCAACTTTAACACTGTTAACACTTTGCCCCAAATAATTATTTGTTATTGAAGATTAGCCTACTTACTGTAGAATGTTTAGCAATATCCTTGGTTCCTACCCATGAGATGCTAATGATGCCTCTGCTCAGGCAATCAAAAATGTCCACTGGTTAGCAAAATCAGCCCTTCATGCTAGCAAAATAGTACACTTGAAGAGTGTGCTGCTTTGTCATGTGCATGACCCAGGGTTGAGCCAGGCCTCCCCCCCTCTCTAACTCTGTGCTTTACTTCTTTTCTTTCTTTTTCATTCTCCCTCTCTCTAAAAGAGAGAAAGGAAGGAAGGAAGGAAGGAAGGAAGGAAGGAAGGAAGGAAGGAAAGAAGGAAGGAAGAAATGAAGGCTAGTTATATATAATGTATAATATATATATATATTAGAGAGAGAGGAAGAAAGAAAGGAAGGAAGAAAAAAAGGAAGGAAGGAAGAAAGGAAGGAAGGAAGGAAGGAAGGAAATAAACCATCCCTATTGAGAACCACTGACTTCAAAGTAATAGACAACAGAAAGTGATAGGTAAAAAGAAAATAAACAATAGAAGGAAATTGGAAAAGAAAGCATTGTCACTATAACAAAATTTCAAGAAATGTCAATATTTAAAGAAAAGGACTTAAAAAGAACATATATAAATATGTAGATAATTTCAATACACATAAGTCATAATTAGCAATGATAATCCCTGACCAAGTGGAATTTATCCAAAAAGGCAAGAAAGATTTAATATGTGGGCAAAGTAGATAATGTAATAATTTGTAACTTATCATATTAGGGAAATAAAGATGGAAAACAATATCAATAGATTCATAAAATGTTATTGACAAAATTCAACATACAATCATAATAAAAATAATTGTGAACTAAAAGTAGAAGAAAACCTTTTCAATCTAGTTACAAGCTATTCTTCAACATTGAATGTTTTTCCTCTAAGACTGGGCAAGAACATCCCCCTCCTCAACTCTTTTACCCAACAATGTTCTAGAAAACATAGATACTCTACAAGAAAAGCAAATGCTATACTAAACATAAAAGTAGCAAAGGAAAAATCAAAGTGTTAGTATCCAAATAAAAATTTTGTACCAAGAAGTATCTATGAAATACGCACAAATTTTATTAAGACTAAGAAGTGAATTTAGCAAGACTTTAGGATATAAAGCACATAAAAAGGTTTAAACATCATTTATGATAGTGTCACTCAAAAATCAGAATGCTGAGTAGTGTCAGTTCCTTCCTTGTGTGAGGCAGAAACTCAGTCCCTGCCATTGCATATGCTAGAGAGGTGCTCTGGTTCCTCACTATCATTTAAATAGCTAAGATAGAACTTAATAAATGGTATGCATGGTCTTTACAATGAAAACCATGATACACTATGAAGAGACACTAAAATCCTAGATAAATGATATAATATACAATATTTGTATAACTTTGAAGACTCAACTTACTAACATGACCTTTCTAAATTGATAATAAATTTATCCGATCAAACATTCAGTGATTTCTCTTCCTCAAAGAGGAAAACTGCATCTAAAATAAATATAGAAATCTTGGAGTTCTAGCTGAACTATATAATGACTTTACAAAACATTTTCATGCCCAAGGTTCTGAAGTTCCAGGTTTAATCCACCATCATATGCCAGAGTTGATTAATGCTCTGGTAAAGAAAAAACAAAAGGAGAAAAGAAAAGAAGAGAAGAGAAAAGAAAAGAAAAGAAAAGAAAAGAAAAGAAAAGAAAAGAAAAGAGAAGGGCAGAAGGGAGATGGGAGGGAGGAATGGGAGAAACATAAAAAGGAAAAAATCAATCAATTCACAAGTTCTAGAGTAAGCAAAGAAATCTTAATAAGATTTTAAAAATAGGGTACACACTAATCAATTAAGATTTAATTTAAAGATACAAAATTGTGATAATAATCAATGAAACAGAACTACTGAAAATAGATTCATAGGATAAACTAGAGAGACACAAAAATACATGCCAATTTCTTTTTTTATTATTTTTTATTGGGGGATTAATGTTTTACATTTGACAGTGAATACAATAGTTTGTACATGCATAACATTTCTCAGCTTTCCACATAAAATACAACCCCCACAGGGTCCTCTTCTATCCTGTTCCAAGATCTGAACCCCACCCCTCATGAACCCCAGAGTCTTTTACTTTAGTTCAATACACCAACTCCATTCCAAGTTCTGCTTAGTATTTTCTCTTCTGATCTTGCCTTTCAATTGTTTACCTGTAAGTGAGATCATCCCATATTCATCCCTCTGTTTCTGACTTATTTCACTTAACATGATTTCTTCAAGCTCCATCCAAGATGGGATGAATACAGTTAGATCACCATTTTTAATAGCTAAGTAGTATTCCACTGTGTATATATACCACAACTTGTTCAGCAATTCATCTGCTGTTGGACACCTGGATTGATTCCAGGTTTTGGCTATTACAAATTGTGTTGCTATGAACATAGGTATACACAAGTCTTTGCTGGTTCTGTTCGGTTCCTTAGGATATATCCCCAGGAAAGGAATTGCAGGATCATAGGATAGGTCCATTTCTAGCCTTCTAAGAGTTTTCCAGACTGCTTTCCACAGAGATTGGACTAATTTACAGTCCCACCAACAGTGAAGGAGAGTTCCTTTGTCCCCACAACATCTCCAGCTCTTGTTGCTGCTGTCTTTTCTGATGTATGACATTCTCACAGAAGTGAAGTGGTATCTCATTGTTGTCTTTATTTACATTTCTCTGACAATGACTTGGAGCATTTTTTCATATGTCTGTTGGCCTTTTGGATCTCTTCTGTGGTGAATATTCTGTCCATGTCCTCTCCCCATTTTTGAATGGGGTCATTTGTTTTCTTGTAGTTGAGTTTGCCATGCTCCTTATATATTTTAGTTATTAACTAAATTTGTCAGATGTATGACTTGTAAAGATCTTCTTCCATTCTGTGGGAGGTTTCATTGTTTTGGTAATGGTTTCTTTTGCTGTGCAGAAGCTTTTTAATTAGATGTAGTCCTAATGTTCATTCTTTCCTTAGTCTTCTTTGTAATTGGATTTGTTTTATTGAAAATGTCTTTAAAATGTATACAAAAAATAGTCTGTCAATATTTTCCTCTAAGTATTTGATCGTTTCTGGTCTAACATCCAAGTCTCTGATCCACTTGGAATTTACATTTGTGTTTGGTGAACTGGCTCAATTTCATTCTTCTGCATATTTTAACCCAATATTTCCAACACCATTTGTTGAAGATATTCTCTTTTCCCCCATGTAATAGTCTGGGCACCTTTGTCAAAAATTAGATGTCCATAGGTGTGAGGGTTTACTTATAGACTCAATTCTATTCCACCGGTCAGTGTGTCTATTTATGTTTCAGTACCAAGCAGTTTTGATGATGATGGCCCTATAATACAATTTGAGATCTGGGAGTGCGATGCCTCTAGTTCTGTTCTTTCTACTTAAGATTGTTTTGGCAATTCTAGGTCTTTTCTGGTTCCAGATAAACATTTATAGCTTTTGATCTAATATCCTAAAATATGTGATTAAATCTTGATGGGGATTGCATTAAATTTGTATATGGCTGTAGGTACTATATTCATTTTCATGATGTTAACTCTTCCAACCCATGAACATGGAATATCTTTCCACTTCTTTGAGTCTTTTTCTATTTTCTTGAATAGTGGCTGATAATTTTCAGTATATGAGTCTTTCGCTTCTTTGGTTAGGTTTATCCCTAGATATTTTATTGTTTTTGTTGCTATAGTAAGAGGAATTGATTACTGAATTTCGTCATCTTCCAATTTAGTGTTTCCATAAAAGAATGTCACTGGATTTTGCGTGTTAATTTTATAGCCTGATACCTTACGATATTGCCTGATAATTTCCAAAGGCTTCCTGTTAGATTCCTTAGGTCTTTCTGTGTATACTATCATGTCATCTGCAAATAGGGAGAGTTTGACTTCTTCTCCTCCAATCTGTATCCCTTTAATTCCTTGCTCCTGCCTGATTACTATGGCAAGAACTTCCATGACTATGTTGAATAGTAATGGTGATAGTGGGAAGCCCTGTCTAGTACCTGATCTAAGGTTAGGTTTGCTATATAGGGACTCCACTATGTTCAGGAATTTTCCATCTATTCCCATTTGTTGTAGTGTTTTGATCATAAAGGGATAAGGGATTTTGTCAGTCTTTCTCTGCATATATTGATATAACCATATGGTTTTTGGTCTTACATTTATTTATGTGGTAGATCACATTGATTGATTTATGTTAGCATCTTTGTTCATCAGAGATACCAGTCTGTAGTGGTTTTTTTTCTTTGCTTTTTTTTGTTTGTTTGTTATATCCCTGTCTGCTTTTGGTATCAGAGTGATATAGGCTTCATAGAAGCTAGAAGGGTGTATTCCTGTATCTTCAATCTTCTGGAAGATTTTTAAAAGTAGAGATACTAACTTTTCCTTGAAGGTTTTATAGAATGCATTTGTAAAACCATCTGGCCCAGTACTTTTATTCTTGAGAAGGTTTTTAATAATTGTTTCGATTTATTTGTCTGTGATGGGACTGTTCATATTTTCTAGTTCCTCTTTATTTAATTTTGGAAGTTTTTAGGTATCTAGGAAATCATCCATTTCTTCCAGGTTCTCTAGCTTGGTAGCATGTAGTTGTTCATAGAAGCCTCCCATGATAAGTTGAATTTCAGTGGTGTCTGTTGTGATATCTCCTCTTTCATTTACAATTTAATTTATTTGTGTCTTCTCCCCTTTTTGTTTTGTGAGTCTTGCTATAGGTTTAACTATTTTGTTTATACTCTTTCAAAGAATCAACATTTACTTTCATTGATCCTTTGTACGGTTTCCTTATTTTCAATGTTATTTTTATCTCCCCTAACTTTAGTTACTTATGTTTGCTTTAAGGTTCTTTCGTTATTCTTACCCTAGATCTTTAAGGTGTATAATCAGGTTGTATATTTGAGCCTTTTTTTGTTTCCTAAGTGTGCTTGTACGGCTATGAACTTCCCTCTCAGTATTGCCTTAGCTGTGTCCCAAATATTTTGGTAGTTTGTTTCTTCATTTTCATTGATCTAGTGAAACAATTTGATTTCTTCCTTAATTTTCTCTTTGATTCAGTAACTGTTAAGTAGTATACTGTTGAGTTTCCACATTTTGGGACTATTATTAATCTTTTTTTTGATTGTTAAGTGTTATTTAAATTCCACTGTGGGCTGACAAGATGCTTGGGATGATTTCAGCGCTCTTGAATTTGCTGACACTGTCTTTGCGGTCTAACATATGGTCCTAGAGAATGACTCATGTAGACTTGAATAGAATGTGTATTCCAGTTTCTTGAGGTGAATGACTCTGAAAATGTCCAATAGTTATAGTTCATTTAGCTTCCTCATTTCTTTATTGATTTTCTACCTGGATGGTCTGTCAAGTTGAGAAAGTGGGGTGTTGATGTCTCCTATTATGACCGTGTTGCTGATATTGCTGTAGCTCTTTCAGTAGATGTTTGATTTACTGAAATGGCCTTTCATTGAGTGCATAGATGCTAATAATCATTAAGTCCTCTTGATTGAGTGATCCTCTGAACATTAAATAATGTCCATCCCTATCTTTCTTAAACTGTATTTATGTAAGTTCTATTTTGTCAGATATGAGAATAGCTGTTCCTGCCCTTCTTTGTGGTCCACTGACTTGTATGATAGTTTTTCATCCTTGCATTTTGAGTCTGCGTTTGTCTTGTTGAGTTAGGTGGGATTCCTGCAGACAACATATGGTTGGGTTGTGTTTTCTGATCCATCTTCCTATTATGTGCCTTTTAATAGGTGAATTTAGGCTACTGACATTTATTGACATCATAGATTGATGATATTATAATGCCATTAATGTAGATTTTTAGAGTGTTCTCATATATGGCATGTTTATGGTGATCGAAATGTTTGTAGAAGACCTTTCAGAAATTCTTTTAGGGCAGGCTTGGTGATAGTTGATTCTTTCAACTGTTGCTTGTCTGAGGTTTTTATGCCTCCATCTAGTCTGAATGAAAGTCTAGCAGGATACAGTGGTCTTGGTTGAAAGCCTTTCTCATTGAGCACTCGATAGATATCTTGCCATTCTCTTCTGGCCTCTAGTATTTCTCTGGAGAAACTTGCTGTTAATCTTATGGATTTTCCTCTGTAGGTGACTCTTTGTTTTTCTCTTGCAGCCTTCAGGGTGCTTTCTTTATCCTTATTACTTTCCATTCTGACTATGATGTGTTTTAGTGTCTCTAAGTCTGGGTTAATTCTGTTTGGGACCCTCTAGGCTTCTTGAACTTTTATGTCTTTTATGTTGTCTAGACTAGAGAAGTTCTCAACTATTGCATCCTGTAGAATGTTTTCTTCCCCTCTCTCTCTTCCTCTGGTAATCCAGTGATTCATATATTACTTCTTTTTAAATTTATTTATTGGGAAATTAATGTTTAATATTCAACAGTAAATAAAATATTTTATACATACATAACATTTACAGTTTTCCATATAACAATAAACCCCCCACTAGGTCCTCTGTCATCCTTTCTGGACGTGTATTCTCCCCTCACCCACCCCAGAGTCCTTTACTTTGGTGCAATACGCCAACTCCAGTTCAGCTTCTACTTGTGTTTTCTCTTCTGATCTTGCTTTTCAATTTCTGCCAGAGAGTGAGATCACCCCATATTCATCCTTCTGTTTCTGACTTAATTTCACCTAAGATGATTTTTTCAAGGTCCATCCAAGATTGACTGAAAACGGTGAAGTCACCATTTTTAATAGCTGAATAGTATTCCATTGTGAATATATATCACAACTTGCTAAGCCACTCATCTATTGTTAGACACCTGGGCTGCTTCCAGGTTTTGGCTATTACAAATTATGCTGCTAAGAACATATGTATACACAGATCTTTTTTGGGTGGGTGTGTTGGGTTCCTGTTTTGATACTGTTTTAGCTTGTTCAGCTAGTTGTGCTCTTAGCTCATCTATTTCAGCTTTCAGCTCTCTGACTGCCTCAAGATAGTTAGTGTTTTCTTTCAGAGTCTCATTTGTTTCCCCATTTCTGATGACTTTACTTGCCAACTCTTTCCTCACTCCTGTGACTAATTCCTCAATTATCATTTGGATGTTGACTTCATTCTTATGTGCTAGTTCTACCTTTTGGGGGGTGGCTTTTCTCTGGGCTTTTGTCCTGGTTCATTTCTCCAATGTTTCTTCTTGATTTAACCATTATGTATAGTGTGTTATTAGGCCCCCTTTCAATAGTGTTAAATCTACTGAGCACTCTTGGCTAGGCTGACTTGTGTCTAAGTAAGGTACTTAAAGAGTTCACAGTTGTGGAAATTAACAATTGTTTCAATGTTATCTCAGTCACTGAGTTGAAGTACAGTGGCTGTTAAAGTCTCTGTTGTTCTTTTTCTTCCCCGTAGGCTATGGGAGACTGAGGGCTCTTTAACTATAAGTAGGCTTTTTAGCTTCATCACTCACTCCTGACTAAGAGATAAATCAGGGTAGGGGAGAGATAGCACAGTGGCTATGCAAAGAGACTCCCACACATCTGGAGGATCCAAAGTCCCAGACTCAATTCAGCTGCTCTGCCAACTGCCAGAGCTAGGATGGCAGTACTACTTGGCCTTGTGAATTTCCAAAAAAATCCCATTGATACTCTGTGACAGTTATTCACCATGTCTCCCAATTCATGAGGAAAAAAAGTTTTGAAAGGCTCCCACTATACAGTCCCACCTCTAGTCCACCAGGGTGTAGATCTTTTCCTGAGTTTCCCTGCCCTCAGATGTAAGCATGGAGCCTCCCAGCTGCTGCTCCAGCTCCCGACAGGCAGTAGCAATGGGGACTCACAGTTGCATCTGGTGAGCCTTAGGCAAGTCCGCTTCTCCCTTCTGCTTTGTTTTTGTTGGTAAAAAAGACTGGAAGTGGCGTCTCAACTGACAAATTGCGGGACTGTTACCAGCAGCTCAAGAGTAGATACAGTCTTTTGCCCCAGGAATCTCTCCTTAGGCTCCTCTCTATCTACAAGTCATGTATTTGCACTTACTGGGATTAGGTGGGTTTCCAAAGTAGCTCTAGTTCTGTCTTATTGCAGTCCCAGGTTATCTCTGGTCAACTAGGAATATCAAAGGAGATCACCTGTAACTGAAGGGAGGAGAGTAGACCATACATGTCAATTTCTTTCTCTCTTACTTTCTTTTTTTCTTACCAGAGCAATGTTCCTCTCTGACTTACAGTGGTTGGTCCTGGAAATTAAACCTGCCACCTTAGAGTCTCATGAATGAAAGTTATTTTTATAACCACTATGCTATATCTATGGCTCTCAGATTATAAAAAAAAAAAAAGCAAGAATTCATTTCAGTGATGAAGTTGATTTATAAGCCTTTTTTTAAACAAACATTGCTAAAATACCTGAGCATTTCAGGATGTTAATCATGATCCTCCTAACACATAACACATAGAATGATGTCTCTGATATGGTTGAAAAGACTAAAACTACGATTCTTCTAGGAAACAAACAAAATACAGGAACAAATAAAGACTTTTTTTTCTGGTCATCACTAGGATTTTACCACTAAAGGTTAATTTTCAGATAAAGGATAGATAGGTGATAGATAGATAAATAGATACAAATAATAGCACGAAAACTTCCTTCCATGCAGTAGGGGCTAGGCTAAAACCTGGGTTGAATGCATGACAAAGGTTGATTATATGGGATATTAAAAGCACTAATCATATAAGAAGAAATTGATGTCAGATTTTGTGAAAAATATTACTCACAATAGACAAGGAGTAAAATCAACCTAACTGCCCATTAACAGGTAACAGGATAAAGAAATTATGAGATACATATTCAGTGGAATACTACTCTACAATTAAAAAGATAATGTTAGGAGTCGGGTGGTAGCACAGCCGGTTAAGCCCAAGTGATGCAAAGTGTAAGGACAGGCATAACGATCCCGGTTCAGGCCCCCCCCGGCTCTCCACCTGTAATGGAATCACTTCACAGGCTGTGAAGCAGGTCTGCAGGTGTCTATCTTTCTCTCCCTCTCTCTGTCTTCCCCTCCTCTCTCCATTTCTTTCTGTCCTATCTACCAATGATGACATCAACAACAACAACAACTATAACAACAATAAAAAACACAAGGGCAACAGAAGGGAAAATAAATAAATAAATATTTTTAAAATTATTTTAAAAAAGATAATGTTGTATCTTTCTGGACAAAATGGGTGGAACTGGAGGTGATTATTTTAAGTGAAATAAATAAAGAAGTGGAAAATAGCTTATGCATGATTTCACTCCTATATAGAATATAGATAACTGAAACACATGGCCCACAACAAGAATCAAACAAAAAACTCCAGAAGATTCTAATAAAGTGAACCATATGACTATTGTCATGCTTCAAATCTGTTCCTAAGTATTTATACAGAAGAAATGAAAAAAAAGCCCAAGAAAAGTTTTATAGTGATGCCCACAATAGTCTTGATATGGATTCCAACTTGGGAAAAACTCAGTGGTACCTTTATAGAACTGGTGTGTTACAGTGTATTATAAAGTGGAATACTATTTTGATATAGATAGATCTTCACATACATGTAATAATATGGACAAATCTTAGGAACACCATGGTGAAGAAGTACTTCATCTGTAAGAAAATACCTATTATATGTTTATTTTATTAGACAAAACTAATCTATGGTGAGAAAAATTAGAACTTCGTATCAGTTCTATTGTGAGGTAGGATGGGATAAGAAGAATTGTGAGAGGGAAATAACTGGGAAAAGACTTAATGAACTTTTCCAGGTGAGAAAAATGTCTTCTATCCTGGTTAAGATAAATCTATACAATTGTCAAACATCACAAATTCCAATAAAAAATTAAAGTCTGGACATATAAATTATAACTTTTAATGGAAATTTTTATACTTTACAAAATACTTGAAAAGACCGGGGGAATCATGCTGAACACATTTACTGGACAGAAACAAAACAAACAAACAAAATATCCTGAAACAAGACAGAAGACTACTTCTGCACCTATTTCCTACGCATTTCAACACCAGCTTTTTTGTTGTTGTAATTGTGTCTAACTTAGCAGAGATGCTAGATTCCTCTGTCCCTGTGTCAGAAAGTCACAGAATCAACTTAGTGAGAAAACCAGTGAGTTTGATAGAAAGAAAGCAAATTAACAGTTTGTTCTTGAAATCAACCCACAAACACCAACTGCCAATCAATGCTTATCATCATCTTTAGTTTCAGCCCATTGGTGGAGATAAACATGCTTACAAGAAGCCAGCTCCTGTCAATGAATTTTAAGAACAACAACAAAGAAATGATTACACACAGGCCAGTCTTTCCTGATGGCTATTCTCGCCCTGGATGTATTTGCTGATGGGCATGAGTAAAGAAAAAGAGCTTAGGGTGATACCCAAGAATCAGTGAGAAATTAGAGTTGACACATCAGTGTTGAGTGGGTGGGTAAGCAGGGAGTGGGGACAGCATCTCCCATGTGAAGCATATTTCCCACTAGTTACAATGCTCCTTATTCTCAGATGTGTTGTTCCCATGGGGGAGTTCTTTGTGAGAGAGGGGGAGGTAAGCTAGCTCGTGGGAAAAAACATCTCTCTTGAGTAGTGAGCAGTAAATTGGCCCATGTCCAAGTAATGTCCTCAAGGTGTGCCGTGAGATGAAATCACTTGGCTCATTTTACTACCTGCAGGATGGCGTCAAGACTTGACAAACCCAGGCCACATGAACAAGGAAACTAATCTGAGGCACAGCCATGACCTTGGAGGATTTTTCTGTGTGCAGTGCAAATGACTACCTTGTTCCAGAAGAAATGCTTAGGAAATCTTTGCTCCAAAGAAGAAAGTTAGACAGTGAAACAATGAAATCAATTACATGGAGTGACTGATAGCTGTACCTCTGGTGGATAGGTTGAACCAAGATTATGTGTTGCTTGAGGCATGATACTATTCTGATACCCCTTTAAACTATTACTCTTTACATATTTGCTAGCATTTATTTAGCGAAGAAAGGGGAAAAAATGCTTTGTGTTGGGGCTGGGGTGTAGAAGTAAACTTACCTGAAATATGACATACAGAAAAGAGCATATACCATGATGAACAGTTTGAAAAATTCCCATAAAATGAAAACACCCATGTTTTCAACTTCCAGATAAAACAAAAACAAAAGAATAAATGTCCCTTGGACTCTACTTAGATATAATCACTCCTGGAGGAAGTTGAAACTGCTTTGTTTTTCACTCAACAAGTTATAAAGCTATTTATGTTCACATGATACCAAGTTCAGCATTTTAAACTTAATTATCTTCATTTTGTGGCTTGATTTTTTTTGCCATAGCTAAAGAGTAATTTTCATCCACATTCTTGAGTGGAGGTGAGCATCTTGCCTTGCATAGTTTCAAAATGTTAGCTGCCTCTGACTTCTGACTTTGGGTCACTGACAGGTGACTGGACCCAGGAATGGTAGCAGCAGCCTGTTGTTGCCCTAGCAACTTTTTACCCATACACACAAGTAGCAATGTTGGTTTGATGCTAGGAAGATCTTCCATTTCTACATGTACCTAATAAATAAGGGTGTGAAAGGTACCAAGTGGTAGTGGTAGTACATCTGATTACAATGATTCAGGACCAGGGTGTCTCTTTCTCCTTCATTTTCTTTCTTCTTTTTTTTTTTTGGCATATGCTTGTAATCTTTCTAGTTTTCATCTTATTTTAAAATTGGTTAACATTACTGTACATGTTTTATGGGTATGGGTTCACCTTTTATTGTGTATTGAAGTTTTTTAATTTTTTACTGGGCGATTAATGTTTTACAGTCAACAGTAAATACAACAATTTGTACATTCATTTGTACATAACATTTCCCAATTTTCCACATAACAATACAACCCCCACTAGGTCCACTGCCATCATGTTCCAGAACCCGAACCCTCCCCCTCATTCATTCTTTTACTTTAATGCAATACACCAACTCCATTCCAAATTCTGCTTAGTGTTTTCTCTTTTGATCTTGTTTTTCAAATTCTTGTCTTTCACTTTCTATCTCCCCCTTCTTTCTAAATTTCTCTCTGTTCCCATCCAATAAATAAGATATAAATGAGAAAATAAATTTAAGGACAGAGAGGAAGAGCCAAAGTGAAATGTGGACTGTGTGTGTGATGAGTCACATCAACGAAAAGGGAGGGCAAAAGAGAATTTTGAGGTCTGGTGCATAATGAAAACATACTCATGTGATCATGACTGCACTGTAAAACATTAATTCCCTCAATTAAAATATGTATTTTTAAAAAATTATTTATTTATGAGAAAGATAGGAGGAGAAAGAGAAAGAACCAGAGATTACCCTGGTACATGTGTTGCCGGGAATTGAACTTGAAACTTCATGCTTGAGAATCCAATATTTTATCCACTACACTACCTCCCGGACCACCAAATATTTTTTAAATGGCAAGAAAAAAAAAAATTTCTTCTGGGACAAAATGGATGGAAAGGAAGGTGATTATGCTTAGTGAAATAAAGAGATGAAAGGTAACTATTGAATGGTTTTACTCATATGTGAAATCTAGAGTATTGAAATACTGGAACTTATAGGAGAAAAAAAAAGTAAACAATTCTCTAAGACTTTGTGAAAACTATTGTGTTTATTTTTGAGAAGGTGGTGTATCCAGTATGGAACTATACCTTGTAATTTCATAATCTTATAATTAATCACATGTAAAAAAAAAAAAGGATTGGTTGGGGAGAAAGATTTTGTTTTAATTTCTTTATTGGGGAATTAATGTTTTACATTCAACAGTAAATACAATAGTTTGTACATGCATAAAATTTCCCACTTTTCCATATAACAATATAACCCCCACTAGGTCATCTGGCATCCTTTTTGGACCTGTATTTCCCACCCCACCCACCCCAGAGTCTTTTACTTTGGTAAAATATACCAATTCCAGTTCAGGTTCTACTTGTGTGCCTGAGAGGGGTATCATCCCATATTCATCCTTTTGTTTCTGACTTATTTCACTTACGATGTTTTTTTTCAAGGTCTATCCAAGATCGGCTGAAAACGGTTAAGTCATTGTTTTTTATAGCTGAGTAGTATTCCACTGTGTATATATACCACAACATAATCAGCCATTCATCTGTTGTTGAACACCTGGGTTTGTTTCCAGGTTTTGGCTATTACAAATTGTGCTGCCAAGAACATATGTGTATACACATCTTTTTGGATGCATGTGTTGGGTTCCTTAGGACATATCCCCAGGAGCAGGATCATAGAGTAGATCCTTTTCTCCAGACTGTTGTCCACAGAGGTTGGACTCATTTACATTCCCACCAGCAGTGCAGGAGGGCCTCTCTGACCCCACAACCTCTCCAGCATTTGTTGCTGTTACCTTTTCTGATGTATGACATTCTCACAGGAGTGAAGTAGTATGTCACTGTTGTCTTTATTTGCATTTCTCTGACAATCAATAAACTTGGAGCATTTTTTTCATGTGTTTCTTGGGCTTTTGGATCTCTTCTGTGGTGAATATTCTGTCCGTGTCCTCCCCCTATTTTTGGATGAGGTTATTTGTTTTCTTGTTGTTGAGTTTGGCAAGCTTTTTATATATTTTGGTTATTAGCCTCTTGTCTGATGTATGGTATGTAAAGATCTTCTCCCATTCTATGAGGTGTCTCTTGGTTTGGGTGGTGGTTTCCTTTGCTGTGCAGAAGCTTTTTAATTTGATGTAGTCCCATAGGTTTATGCTCGCCTTAGTCTTCTTTGTAATTGGATTCATTTCATTGAAAATGTCTTTAAATTTTATGTGGAGAAGAATTCTGTCAATATTTTCCTCTAAGTATCTGATAGTTTGTCGTCTAACATTCAAGTCCTTGATCTATTTTGAATTTACTTTTGTATTTGGTGAAATACAGTGATTCAGTTTCATTCTTCTGCATGTTTCAACCCATTTTTTTCCAACACCATTTGTTGAAGAGACACTGCTTTCCCCATTTAATATTCTGAGCACCTTTGTCAAAGATTAGATGTTCATAGTTGTGAGGGCTTACTCTGGGCTTTCAGTTCTATTCCACTGGTCAGTGTGTCTAGTCATGTTCCAGTACCAAGGAGTTTCGATTACAGTGGCCCTATAACACAATTTGAGATCTGGGAGTATGATGCCTCCGGTTCTGTTCTTTTTTCTCAAGATTGTTTTGGCAATTCTAGGTCTTTTCTGGTTCCAGATAAACATTTGTAGCATTTGTTCTATTCTCCCAAAAAATGTGGTTGGGATCTTGATGGGGATAGCATTAAATTTGTATATGGTTCTGGGTAGTATATTCATTTTAATTATGTTATGTTAATTCTTCCAACCCATGAACATGGAATATCTTTCCACCTCTTTGTGTGTTTTTCAATTTCCTTGAGTAGTGACTCATAATTTTCAGTATACAAATTTTTCACTTCTTTGGGTAGGTTTATTCCTAGATATTTTGCTGTAGTAAAGGAATTGATTTCTGGATTTCATCTTCTTCAAACTTAGTATTTGCATAAGTGAATGCCACTGACTTTTGAATATTAATTTTGTAGCCTGACACCTTACTGTATTGCCTGATGATTTCCAAAAGCTTCTTGCTGGATTCCTTAGGTTTTTCTATATATACTATCATGTCATCTGCAAATAGGGAGAGTTTGACTTCTCTTCCTCTCTGTATCCCCTTAATTCCTTGCTCCTGCCTGATTGCTATGGCAAGAACTTCCAACATTATGTTGAATAGCAAAGGTAATAGTGGGTATCCCTGTCTAGTACCTGATCTGAGGGGAAATGCTTCCAGTTTTTCACCATTGAGTATGATGTTGGCTGTAGGTTTGCTATATATAGACTCCACTATCTTCAGGAATTTTCCATCTATTACCATTTTTTGTAGCCTTTTCTTGTTTCCTAATGTGTGCTTGTATGGCTATGAACTTCCCTTTCAGTATTGCCTTAGCTGTGTCCCAAATATTTTGATAACTCATTTCTTCATTTTCATTGAACTCTCGAAACATTTTGATTTCTTCCTTGATTTCCTCTTTGACCCAGTAGTTGTTAAGTAGTTTACTGTTGAGCTTCCACATTCTGGAAATATTACTAATCTTTTGTCGTTTGTTAAGTGTTAGTTTAAGTCCACTGTGGTCTGAGAAGATACTTGAGATGAGTTCAATGCTCTTGAATTTGCTGATGCTGTCTTTGTGACATAATATATGGTCTATCCTTGAGAATGACCCATGTGGATTTGAGTAGAATGTGTATTCCAGTTTCCTGGGGTGAATGACTCTGAAAATGTCCAATAATTCTAGTTTATCTATCTCTTCATTCAGCTCCCTCATTTCTTTATTGATTTTCTGCCTGGAAGATCTGTTGAGTTGATAGAGTGGGGTGTTGAAGTCCCCTACTATGACTGTGTTGCTGTTAGTATATTGCTATAGCTCTTTCAGCAGATGTTTGATGTATTTAGGTGGTTTCTCATTGGGTGCATAGATGTTAATAGGGGAGAAAGAATTTTAATGAGGCTCTAGGAAAAAAGTTAATAATGTATCATATTTAACATCATTAAATTTTTATTTATTGAACTTTTGGCTATTTTTGTAGCAGACATATATGGCTAGAATTTTTCTCTAAGCTTCATTTGATAACATGCTAATACTGAAACTCTGTTAACTGTGGTCTATTGGTATACAAATTATTGCTTAAAAACATGCATTTTCTTGCCACATTGATTTTAAATAAAATATTTTCTATGATAAATAATCAGATAAAATTATAAAGTAAAGATTTAGGAGTTCAATTATGTACTAGTCTATGATTTCTAGGATTTGTGTCTTGGTAAGTTTCATTTTGGATAAATTTTATGTGTGTAATTCTAGCTCACAAAAATTATGAAACATGATGTCCTACAATAGCCCCTGAAACTAAAGGTGGAAATTAAAATGAAATAGGAAAAGTAAATTTGGTGTTCAGAGTAAAGGGTTTATATTACATAGTGAAAGCTGACTCTGGGATTTTCTTTTATAAGAAACATTAATCCTTATAATAACTATATATATATATTATCATCTCTATGGTAGGTATTACATATGAATAGACAAACATTCAAGAAGGTAAAATAGCTTTTCAAAGGTGACATAAGTTCTGAACCCACTTTAAACAATTCCTGTTGTTTCATCTATGATATGTAAAAGAAGAAAATTTTATCACTTCTTACAGCTGAGAAGTTTTCCATTGTGTATATAATACCACAACTCCCTTAACTACTCACCTATTGCTGATATCTGGATTACTTACAGGTCTGAGCTATTACAAATGGTGTTGCTACAAACATGGATCTTTTTGGATAGGTGTTTCTGTGTTCTATAGGTTGACCACAAGGAAAGGAAGTGCCAGTTCACAGGATGACCCATTTCTGGTGTTCTAAAGAAACTCCAGATTGCTTTCTACAGTGGATGAACCAATTTACAACTCTACTAAACAGGATAGAAGTGTTTCTCACTTTTTTCCTTTAAAATGTTTATTCATATCATCTCCCCATTTTAATGAGATTGTTTGATTTCATTATTGTTTTTGTTTTTGTTGTCACTGCACTTGTGAGCTCTTTTTATATTTTAGTTATTAGTTTTCTGTCTGATACATGAGATGTAAAGAAATTCTCCCAGTCATTAGGGTTTAGTTCTGTTTTGATGATAGTTCTTTTGTCTACAAAGAAGCTTTTCAATTCAATGTAGTCCCAATGGTTTATTTTCATTTTTGTTTTCCTTGATGTTGCACATAATTATTCAAAGGCATTTCAGAAGCATAGATCACAATGTGTTCTGTCAGTGTTTGCTTCTCTATATTTTATTATTTCTGGTCTAATGTCCATGTCTTAATAAATTTGCTGTTGATTTTTTTGCATGATAACATGTGGTGATCCAGTTTTACTCTCCTACATGTTTCAACCCAATTTTCCCAGCATCATTTCCTAAAAAGCTCCCCTTTCTCTGATGTTTTTGTGCTCCCTTGTCAAAAATCAGTTGTTCACAAGTGGGGGGGCAAACAATAATTTTGGTCACTCATTATCTTAAACAAGTATAAAGTCTGATAACTTTCAATTTTTGTCTTCTAGACATTGAATTATAATAATATATTTTGTATTTTAAATTGCCTTTCCTTTTCTGGAGGGCTACTGAAAAGTAGTTGAGATTTTTTTCATATTTGTAAAAAGAGAGAGAATGAGAAGTGCTAGAAATAAGGTGCAGTTAATGTGCTGCTATTTGATGAAATAGCCCTTCAGAAGAGGCACTTTATATTTTCTAGATAAAATCTGATTAGATAAAATGTTGTAAATATTTCAGAAATTAGGAACCATATAAGAAGTTTCTTGATAGTTATCAACATTTCAACATATCAATTGTATGTGAAATGTTTCTATTTATCCTAGAGCTGATTTATCTAATATTAGGCAACAGTAGTATGACATTGGTCATACTTTCAGTTGCTTTTTAAAACCTTGACTTGGCCACAAGTTTCTTCTTCTTTTTTTAAATATTTATTTATTTATTCCCTTTTGTTGCCCTTGTTGTTTTGTTGTTGTTATTCTTGTTGTCGTTGTTGGATAGGACAGAGAGAAATGGACAGAAGAGGGGGAGACAGGGAGGCAGGAGAGAAAAAGACAGACACCTGCAGACCTGCTTCACCACTTGTGAAGTGACTCCCCTGCAGGTGGGGAGCCGGGGTCTCAAACCGAGATTCTTATGCTTGTGCTTTGTGCCACTGTGCACTTAACCCGCTGTGCTACCGCCCAACTTCCTGTTTCTTCTTCTTTTAAATATTTTTAAATTTATTTTAATGAAAGAGATACAGAAAGAAAGATACAGAGAGATAAACCAGAGCACTGCTCAGCTCTGGCATATGGTAGTGCTAGGGATAGATGCTCAGTAGTGAACCTGGGATCTCAGAATCCTCATGCATGAATGTTTTTTGTATAACCATTATGCTATCTCCCCCAAATTTGTAACTTTTCTTTAATTTGAAGTTGGCGTCTTCTAGATCAGTGATTCTCAGTTGGTAAACACTGTAATTTGCCTATGAAGTTTTATTAAGATATAGACATCCAATACATACTCAAGACTTACAGAATCTCATCACTTGGTATTCTTGATATACTCTTTTATACTCTAACTATATGCTTGATAATCTATATTCCTGGTGTTTTTTTCAGTTTGTCTATAGATTTTTCTCTAATTTTCTTCTCTGTAAAGGTGACAGTCAGATATTTTTGTAAATAAAATACAATATTCACACTCCTTTTAAAATACAGTGAAGAGAATCACTTTATTTTTTTTATGTTTTGTTGATTGTTTGTTTTTTGGCCTCCAGGATTATTGCTGGGGCTTGGTGCCTGCACCATGAATCAGCTCCTGGAGGCTATTTTTTTCTCTTTTGTTACCCTTGTTGTTTTTTCATTGTTGTGGTTATTAATATTGTTGTCATTGATGATATTGTTTGATAAGACATAGAGAAATGGAGAGAGGAGGGGAAGACAGAGAGGAGGAGAAAGACAGACACCTGCAGATCTGCTTCACCACCTGTGAAGCAACCCTCCAGCTAGTGGGGAGCCGGGGCACTAGAACTGGGATTCTTTTTTTTTTTAATATTTATTTATTCCCTTTTGTTACTCTTGTTGTTTTATTGTAGTTATTATTGACGTTGTTGTTGGATAGGACAGAGAGAAATGGAGAGAGGAGGGGAACACAGAGAGGGGGAGAGAAAGACACCTGCAGACCTGCTTCACTGCTTGTGAAGTGACTCCCCTGCAGGTAGGGAGCCGGGGCTTGAACCGGGATCCTTTCGCTGGTCCTTACACTTTGCGCCATGTGCGTTTAACCAGCTGCACTACTGCCCAACCCCTCACTTTATATTTTATTACTATTCCATGTTCTTCAAAAGCAGAATCAAGAAACCTATTCAATAAAGTCCCCTTCCACTTTTTCTCAAAATTTCAGAGAAAACTAGGTTTCCACACAAACCACCACCTGAAAGTTTACCATTGACCTAGAAAAAAAATGAAGAAAATTTAAAGTGGAATTCCTTTGAGAGCATGAACTTGAACTTGAAAACAATTTATTATACATTAAGAACTTGATTTATTATACATTAAGAACTTGATCAGTAGACACAGAAATAGAAATCAGCGCCTTACAGTAAAGAATAAATGAACTGGCCCAATGTTTCTCTTCACTCATATTATGTCAGGAACATCTAGTAATTAATTCTAAAAATAATTGACAGTGACTAGAAATTCTAACTACATTCTATTTTTTTCTTGAGAAATGCTTTCATAGTGCCATAAGGTTGGTATGCCTACTTACATCCTTTTTTCTTCCCCTACATTTTTCTTCTTTCATCCTAGTGAGGATGAATCTGTTAAGTCTTCAAGAAAAGTTGATTGTGTCTTTACCATCCGGCATTCTCTTTTTTTTTAGTGACTTAATACTGATTTACAAAATTACATGTAAAATGGGGTATAATTTTTTTTATTCAAAAAATGAGACATTAACAAAACCATAGGATAAGAGGGGTACAACTCCACACAATCTTCA
The DNA here is from genome assembly GCF_950295315.1 of Erinaceus europaeus. Classification (NCBI taxonomy): domain Eukaryota; kingdom Metazoa; phylum Chordata; class Mammalia; order Eulipotyphla; family Erinaceidae; genus Erinaceus; species Erinaceus europaeus. The sequence continues at coordinate 51,254,726 of NC_080165.1, forward strand.
CCACCAGATCTCCTTATCTCGTCCCCTCCCCTGATAGCTTTCCCATTCTTTACCCCTCTGGGAGTATGGACCTAGGGTCATTGTGGGATGCAGAAGGTAGAAGGTCTGACTTCTGTAATTACTTCCCCGCTGAGCATAGGCATTGACTAGTCTATCCATACTCCCAGCCTGCCTCTCTCTTTCCCTAGTAGGGTAGGGTTCTGGAGAAGTGTAGCTCTAGGACACATTGGTGTGGTTGTCTGTCCAGGGAAGTCTGGTCGGCATCATGCTGGCTTCTGGAACCTGGTGGCTGAAAAGAGAGTTAACATACAAAGCCAAAAAAATTGTTGAACAGTTATGGACCTAAAGGCTGGAATAGTGCAGATGAAGCGATGGGGTATAATTTCATACTGTTCCCACTACCAGAGTGCAGAAGGTAGGATTTCTGGCTTCTGTAATTGCTTCTCCACTGGACATGGGTGTTGGAAGGTCAATCCATACCCCCAGCCTGTTTCTTCCCCTAGTGGGGTAGAGCTCTGGAGAGGAGACGTTCCAGAACACATTGATAAGGTCATCTGCCCATTTGCCCGGGAAAGTCAGGATGGAATCATGGCAGCATTTGCAACTGAATGGCTGAAAGGCAGAAGATATAAAGTGGGACAAAGTGGTTAATGAACAGAAACCAAAAAGTAGGAACAGAGCAGTTAAGATTAGGTATTTTAGGGTGGAAGAAAGCTAGGGAATGCATTTTAAGCATGTTTCTAGGGGCCCATGCCTATGGTAGTTTTTGCTTGAGTTTGATAACTAGCATGGAGTTGGACAAAAAGATTTTCTGACAAGATAGTGTCAGAATAGATAGAGAAAGGGACTAGAAAATTGAATTAGGGTAGAGAGTAGCTTCCAATCTTGAAAAAAAAAATCTATAAAATAAAATTAACCATTTACTCCATCTACCTGACCCAGGGCCCATACATGTATATATATTTAGCACAAGAGCCTGTATAACCTCTGAGTCCCTGTCAGCCTCAAAGTTCATGGCCACAGCTGGGAACATTCCAAGACTGTACTCATTTCAGGACCAGTCTTCCGCCATTGGCTGGGCAGGATAACCCAGCTTCCCTTCAGAGCCTGAGGCAGTCCCTATCTTTGCTGTTTTATGGTGAGGACGTGATCCTGGGTAGGCCCACAAGAGGGCTTATGATGATGTTCCTGATGGAGTGACCAGTGATGTTGGAGAGAGGGATCCACTAGAGGTCGACACCCATCATATTTGTGTGGGAATCCAAGGTTTCCCTGACTAGGCCCCAGATGATAGGGTAGTATGATATTGACCAAAGAGGCCATTATTAATTGAACCAGCCTCTTGCCCCATCCAACTTTTGTAGTTCTCTATCTGATGACCTTAGACTTCTCCCAGTTGTTTAAGCACTGAATGTCATTTGTTGTTCCCAACCAGAAGTAGGATTTTGGGATCTGTCTTCTTTGGGTCTTTCTGCCAGATTGCCAAGCTAATTTGGTCTAGGTCTTATCCATTAGAGAATTATGATGCCTTCTTTAAGCACTTCTACTAGGATTCCAAGCTTATTAGGTCTAAGTCTTACCACAGAAGGCTATTAATCAATTTTACCTTGAATTCTATAATTGCCCATTGTTTATGGATACATGTACACCTGTACCTAGTACCTTAAACCCCATCCTATATCTAGTATCTATAACTTTGTTAGGTGATATGCCATCCAAAGTGGAACTAGATATTCTTGTATGTTAGGAAAGGTCTCACCAGATTTGAGGAGTTGCCACCCAGCAGTCTCTATTAAAATTTGCTTGGCATATGTCTCTACTGACTTTCAAGTGACTTTGGGTGAAACAATCATGAACAGAGATTCAAATGCAACAGTTTGTGTGACTTTAAATAGATCACTTCTTTTATTGGAACTTGGAGGGTTTTGCCTGGAAAAATTTCCCTTTTCTAATGTTAAAAGAATTGTCCTGAGGTAAGTGTATCTTGAGTAATGCAAATTCTACCTAGTATATTTACTGTACTTCAAAGAAACATAGGCAAGATTAAAGCCATCACAGAAGAAACCAGTTCTTTGCTGGGTGGAGGGGAGGGTTGATGAAGACATTAGTGGGCTCTGTTCCCTCTACTGAAAGTTATCACTTCCCCCTTAGGGTTCTCTGGTCTTTGCATCTCTGAGATCAAAGATCTGCCTAACTATTAATGTGAAGAGAAAAGTCTGTCCAGAGTGGGATTACAGAAGTCATGCTTTTATTGACAAAACAGCAGGAAGTGTGGCAGACTGTCCATTCAGTTCACTCAAGTTGGCATGAGCCTTGAATAATATTGTGTATTGCCTTTACATACTCGAAAAGTAGTAATTTCATATGAACTTTCCAATTTATTTTACTATTTTATGTCCTCAAGGAACGACTTTCATATTTTTATTTTTCTTGACAGTTTCGTGTGAGAGGAGGATTTAAAATTCTGAATCAAGGATGCAAGAAATCGAGAATCTTATCCCCAACATTTTTCTTGTTCTTTTACCCAGAGGAATCTTCCCAGCCCAGCTCCCACTTAAATGCATTATATCCATGTCCTCTAAGCTCAGAGTTTTAGTATTCCCTGCCACCTCATATTCTTCATGTATGAGTTTATTTTTAAAGCTGTTAGAGAAATTCCTTCAACCCCCTCATTGAGCAGATGAAAATCAAGTTGCAGGAGGATTTAATGATTGCTCAAGATACATAGTAGCCAAGTTCAAGACAAGTATCTTGTCAACACAGAAGAAACTTCATAATCCCTTTCAGAACCACCACAGAGAGAAGTAGTTTGCTTGATAAAGTGAGATTTAGCAAGCAATTACCTAGAGAGTGGGTTGTGCCTTCAAAAACTGAAAGATGAAAAACAATTCCAATAAAGATAGAAACTGTCCTGCACAATGACTGTAAACACCTGAAGCTATTAACATCCTTCAGATGTGTCTCTGTTTGGACAACAGTGATCACCACTAGCTAATATTTGTTAAATGCCAGACATTCTTTGAAACTCCATTAGAAAAGGGCAATGAAGATTATTGAAAGCTCATCAAGCTATTATGAGTGTCTGCTAGTAACAGCCAATCACAATACAGTGTTTCCCAATGTCTTGGCAAGGCCTGCCAGGACAAAGTGGGTGGTGTTTTATGCAGAACTAGAATCAGCATCTCAGATGTCTACCTCTATGGGCATGTGCCCAGTTCTGATTTATTGATAAAGAAGCAAAAGTACTCACCGTCCTTTAACAAACAGAATTCTTAATCTGAGCAAATAAAAAGATATAGGAAGATGTAGTTTGCTCTGCAAAACCCTTTTACTCCAAGGCACTCTAATGTAAAACAGCTCTGTTAGACACACTGGGAGTTTGCTTTACGTTTGCTTCCTCTTCATTAACATGGAGAAAGCACCTCTCACCACACCATTAGTTTAAGCTGTGGGATCCTGCTTAATAGCCTAAGCAAAGTTAATGGATGAATCTCTAGGGAGTTTTCAGGTGAAGGGGAAGCAGAAGGCTGCTATCCAGGGAAGGAAAGAGGTATTTAAAGCTGGTTCTTGTTTTGCTTCTACCTTGAGTTTTCCTTTTTAATAAGCTGAATCTGTTTTTCTTCTAATACTATCCCTTCTGAGAAAACCACATTTAAACTTTTCTCTTCATAACTTTAAAAAAAAATTTAATTATAACATGGAAATATTGACAAGACCATAGGATAAGAGGGCTACAATTCCACACAATGCCCACCACTTTGGCCCACTTAAAATTTTTAGAAATGATTCAACATCTGTAGAGTAGGGGAAAAAATATTTATTTTCTAAAGTCATTACCTTGACAGGCAAAACAAAGCATTTTCTCAATTTCATTCAGAAATACATTTTTAAAAAAATACATAGACCAATATGGCCTGCCCAAACACATTTAACATGGTAAATATAAGGAATAAGTTGTTTGAATATAAATATCTATAAAAAATAAGTACATCAAAATTTAATCCAACTTCTTCCATTAGCCAGTTATATTATGGAAAACAATTTTTACCACTTTAAAGCATAACCAACACATACATTTTAGTATCTCTATACCATTGCATCTCAAAAAAAACAAGGCAAGGGAATCTCCTGACACAAAGATCTTGTTTGTTTTTGTTTCTGTTTTTTTTTTTCTTGTTGTTGTAGATAAGATTGAGTAGATACCCATGAAAATGCTGTTTCTATTACTGATACATGAAACCATGCTTCCATTAGGCTAAGCTTTAGTATGAAGTTTTGTGAGGAAGCTGTGGCAGGAGGGAGTTTGAGGAGGCAATAATTAAAGGTAAGAAATACTTCCACTTGAGTACAAAGAGGTGAGGTAGACGCATATTCATGAAACACATTCTAATTTACAGTAGTAATAGTATCTTTCAGTTTTGCATTTTGTGAATCAAAAAACAAAGCCCCCCCTTTTTTTTTGTAACTTGAGTGTCTGTCCTTTAAGTGTGTTTTCAGGTTGTACATTCTTTAAAAAAAAAAATGTGAGGACTTTTGAGCTTACCCCTGAAATGTAGTAAGCACCTGACTGAAACACAAACACTCTCTTAGGATCCTCTTCAGGAACCCCACAGGCATGTGAAGTCTCTGTTCCTCCCTCCAGAAGATGCCACCCTAATTCACAAGATACTGTGCTTTTCTGCTCTCTCTAAGTGGTTCATGGCACTCTTGAGGAGAGACAACAGCAGTTACCATTGACAGAAGCAAATGAAGAAAGGTTGACAGACTCCTTAACCTTTGTTGGAATGTCTAGAACAAGGACTGTTGTCCTTTGCCAGTCTGGAATAAGAAATTATCTAAATTGATAGGATGTTTTTACTCCGATCCCAGCCAGTGTCTAGAGAATGAATAGCCAGCCAGCTGCATGACCCTCTCTGTGGCAGTCAAGGCTTCAGACAGCCCCAGACCTTCTGCAATCAGTGTGTTCGGTTGTGGGTTACTTTTTTCTCTCTGTAGAGCTCAGTTTTCAGCTTAGCAATATGAAAAGATGTTTTGATGCTGTTACTGATGGCCTCCAACCTATTGAAACAAGACAAGAGAAAGCAAATGTTATTTTTTGTAATCATTCCTGGGCAAAAGAAACATCTAAAATTAGAATCTGGCACAAACAAATCTGAATCTGGTTCCTGAACTTTTACCACCAACGGTAACAGCAAGTTACCCTCTGCTACCCTCAAGTGAAAATAAAGTCTTATGCTTATAGCAGAGTCGTGCCGGAGTGGGGGTGGGTGGGGGGTGGGAGATAGTGATAAGGTCATGTTCAAAGGGGTTTGGGTATTAAATATAGTTTTAAAGTATAGTTTTAAGATAAACTTGAGACATTACTTTATTCTTTAGCCCTATTCCAACCAATACCAACAGGGAATTCAACAAAGAAATGTTAGAGTAGGTTTTAGTCATGAGTGTTTCTTCATAGTCACATAACATTGAAGATGACTTAGGAAAGAAATAAAGGAAATGCACAAGAAGGCCCAAAACAAAAACTGTATAATGATTTATAACATTCATTTGTTTTGCAAATTGAATGCTTTTACGGTTAAAAGGGGGGGGGCGGATAGAGTTGATTTAATAGTTGATATCATAGAAACCAACAAAAATAACTTTTAGGTCATTTCAGATGCTGTGGTTCATATAATATTGGGATATAGGAGAGCATCAGAAGCACGATTGACTACACACATAAGTAGTAAACAAATTAGAAGCAGCTTGTCGCTTTCAGGCCTATGCTCAGAACTCTCCATCAGAGAACTTCTTGCAACTGGAATTCTAGAAAACTTCCCAAAGGCCATAATAGGGAAGCATAGAACATGTGACAGATTTGAGAGCAGCTTTCCATCCTCCAGTTTGTGAATTTCAAAATTTTTAGGATTTAGGAGAATTCTCATTATGAACTTCTTATAAAAATATTTTAAAAATAATTAAAATAAAAACCTATGGAATTCTTCATCTAGATCACTAGCTGCTGACTTCAGGATGAGAGCTTTGGGGAATGGCATTTGCTCTCCAACAAATATATTTGTATATCAGACAAAATAAATAAGCAAACCCAGGAAAGCAACATGCTCTCAGTCTCACCAACCCTACTTAAAACCTTTATTTCCTTTTGACCATTTGAACAACTGCTACTTTTTGAATAGACTAATAATATGTGATACTTCTTTTTTTTAAAAAAGAAAAATCTCTCACGATTTTTTTCAAGAAAAGCAATCAATACATTAATTCAGAGATGTTAAGACTAAGTGACAAAAGTATCTGAATATATTTTGTATGAAAAGTCTGCCTTTAGCCAGCACAGTATGTGCTACAGATTGCTTAATATATAGTCTGCATTCAATGTCTTCATGGAGAAAGTATGAGAAAGTAATTTCTTTGTCCTTTTAATCTATAGAATATGATTGCCCCCTAAGTTATTTTCTCCTAAGCCTGTCTCCCATTAAGATAAAAATGACAGTGAGCCAAGGAGTGTTATGTCATGGTGACAAGTTGCTAGGGTTCTTAGGAACATCTTACCTTCTTATTTTTCTTCCTTCTACTAGCTGCTGGTAAATGCACTTATCTCCAAGCTTGGAACAGTCTTTTCCTTTCTTTTGGTTATTCCAATCTTTCTCCATAGTGTCTTGGAGTCTGTTGAAAGACACATAAAGAAAAATATTTCAGCAATGGTTCTTTCAATTGCTTCCAATGCCGTTTTATACAAGAATGCAATGTCATAATGGGATAAAAGTTAAGATTTAAAACAGAAGTGTTTTCCACTCACCTTAGCCCTTTTCCTGCTTGGCAAAAATTCCAGCACTTCTTGTCTTTTTGGCTGGCACATCGGCATCTATTCCTGTGATCTGCTGCCTTTGTAGGAAATGAATTCTTTAAGGATCGCCTGGACCTCAAAGGGCTTCCAAGTCCATATGGAACAACATGCCTGTTAGAGAGAGAGAGAGAGAGAGAGAGATATTAGCACAGCTAATAGTCTTCACAGTGATGCATTCTTTGATACAAACTCATTTAATTGGGACACAAGTTGATCACTACACAAAGCTTGAGAACAAAAATTGGGAGAGTAGCATCACCGATCATAAAAATATATAAATATATACCTAGCTCAGACACAATTCTCACTCCAATCACCAAATTTCAATTTCATCTCTACAGGTACTGCATATATTTCTTTCCTTTTTTTTTTTTTTTTGCCTCCAGGGTTACTGCTGAGGCTCAGTGCCTGCACTACGAATCCACTGCTCCTGGAGGCCTTTTTTCCCCCTTCTTCTTGTTGTTGTTGGGTAGGACAGAGAGAAATGGAGAGAGGAGTGGAAGACAGACAGGGAGAGAAAGATAGACACCTGCAGACCTGCTTCACTGCTTGTGAAGTGACCCCCCCACCCCACCCGGTGCACGTCCCTATAGATGGGGAGCCAGGGGCTCAAACCAGGATCCTTTTGCTGGTCCTTGCACTTTGCTCCATGTGTGCTTAACCCACTGTGCTATGGCCTTACCCCCCTCCCCTCTCCTCCCCTCCTCTTTCTAATGCTCTATTCAGTTGCAGTCTTGGGGGGAGGATACTTAAATGCAATCACAAAACTGTGAAAACCTGATTTCAGTACAGACATAGAAAATAAAGTTAAAAGTGCCTCCTAAAGGACTGGAGAGAAATGGGCTACCACAGGAAGATTCACGCAGGAATATGATGCTGTAGCACTATAGAAAGAAGCCTTGCAAGAAGGCTTTCCAGTAATTCCCACTGTGTTCTTGCCTTGGGAGGATCACTAGGCTTGCTGTGATTGGATTTCATTTTGTTTAGTGTGTGGTCATCTCTCACCACAACGGGACACTGTAGGCACAATAAATCTGTTCTTATTTATGATGGCTTCTGGATCAATGAACTAATCTTCAAGGCAAAAAAGGCTTTATTCAGACTCAAGGGAAAAAAAATCTGTGAACCTGTTTCTATTTCTGATCTGAAATGGATTTTTTTTTCTCAATAGGAAAAGTATAAAGTATTCAGGGCATTCAAACTCTAGATCTAACATTGCCAAAAGCTCATTACTACACCCTTGACTTCAACATTTGGGATCTTTTCCAAATTAAATGAAAGGACTGAATTCTGACTCTCAATAATCCCTTCTGCCTCTCATGTCTCTAAGCTTCAAGGAGAAGCATAGGTATAGCTAGCATGTACAACTAACTATTCCCTAAACTTGGGCAGTTCATAGTGAAAGACCTTCTCCCCGACCCCGACTCACATGCATGTACCTCAAAATGTATCTAAAATGTACTGCAGCCTCTTGATTTCCTCCAGCTCTTTTCATCTACTCTATAATGAGTAATCTAAGTCACAGGGTCTCAGCAAACTCTTCCCTCCTTTGGTAAGACCTGAAGTGGTCTGTTATTTTCAGGAATAGTGGAACAGTGCCATTATACAGCAAGGCATTTCTCTGTTGTCAGACACCGCTACCTTCAGAATTCAAACCCACAACTGAGCCCTTAAGTCAAGGGAGTAACTGGATTCAGAAAGAAGTAATGACTAGAGTAACAATGCCCTCTAGAGACTCACTCAGGAGTGTTGACCCAGATGATGTCGAGGTGGCAGAAGTAAACGCATTCTTTATCCATCAAGGAAGAGCAGGAACAGCGCTTGGACCTGCGGGGCCTCCAGGGCGGACTTGGGGAGGGCTGCTCCCCACCTTGCTCCGATTCTGTGCTGAGTTCTGCACCCAAGACCACTGGGGAGAGAAAGAGCAGGTCAGTGGGGGCTGTCTCCTTGAAGATTCGGAGGTGCTGCAACAGAGTACAGATGCCACGTCTAGCAGAAGAGATAAAGGTAGATGAAGCAGGCGATACAAGATGAAGCAAGAAATGCAGGGGCAGGGGGGACTTTATTTATTTATTTCCTCCCCCTTACCATGACTTCACCTTTACCCACTACTGATTTGTCCGCCTTCAAAGGAGTGACTATACATGTGCAAGGGAGACAAAAGGGGCTTATTAGCTCCCTTGAGGCAGCCTTCAAGGGAATGCCTGGATATTTCCCTTAGCATTCACCTGTTAAAAATTTAGATTGGTTTCTACATGGGACTTTTTTAGTTAACAAAGACCTAAAATTAGGTCTAATTAGAGACTAATTAGTTAAAAGTATGTCAATTACAGTTTATTCCTCAATGCAGTGCCACTTGGCTATGCTGGGTGACTTTCCCTTTGACAGTACTGACCAGTTCACACCTTCCACAGAGCAGGAGTAGCCTACATGATAAATGCCTCTTGAGATTACATGAAAGCTTTGAGGAGATAATTGGATGAAGAGAAGAGAATTTCTTTCTACAGTATACATTGCTGGAGGTTAACACTTAGGACCTAAAGTGATGCTCAGGGAACCTAGTCAAGGTTCTGTGTGTGTCCAGCTTAGAAATCCAAGACAGCATGGCACAATTAGGATTCACCACTGCCCTTTTTCCACCACAGCACTGCTTCCTCTTACTGACAAGTTAGTCATGTGGTTTATCTGCCCATCCTTGTATATTTCAAATGGACAGACACATTCCAACATTTTCATCTACTTGGTACTCTTTCTCTTTAGACAGGGTCATGAAAATACTGAAAAGGAAAAAAAAAAGTGTGCTGAACCTAGTAGAAGAAAATAACAGTGATGTGCATGCACTATTTAAATCCTCGAGCAGCAAAATCTATCCTAGTTCGCTTCTCAGGACAGGTGAATCAAATTGAAAATAGAGCTCAGACTGTTGTGGGTGCCAAAAACCTGCCAACAGAAACCTAAAGTCAATAATGACAAATTTAAAAGACAACATCTGCTTCACCCTGAAACTGCCTGCGGGGGTTATTTAACAGGCTGTTCTGCAGGTGATTTTACTGCTCATGAATTGCTTGAATGACTTAAATAAAATTCCTTGGCTTCAAGCTGAAATGTTTAAATATTTTACACGTTAACACTATTAAAACAGCATTTGAGAAAGACATAAACTAATACACACCCTATTACTTATATGAACACATATACTGCAAGTATAGTTTTGGCTAAATGATACTGCACCCTAACTCTCTTGAATCAAGAAGGGCAAGGAAACGCACAAAGTAATAATAATAATAATAATTAATTTTCATGTCATAGAAGCAATTGTATTCATTCAACAGAGGAATTTTTTTTATCACTGGAAAGCTTGAGTAATTTTAAGGAATAATTCCCAGACACTTGCTATCTGAGCTGCAGTGATAAGAAGAGGGTGGAAACAAGCGAGAAAAGCAGCAAGGAAGGTAGAAGACACCAGCATTCCGAAATTCACAAGTCAACCGTGCCTACCTGTTTCTGGAGCTCCGTGGAAAGCCACAAACAGCAGAGAGAAAATCATGGGGAAATAATCCATGCTGGAAAGGGGGGCTCAAAATCCTCCCCCTGCAACCTACACCCGAAGGAATAACGAAGAAAAACTGCTTAAATTCCCTCGCAGCTCTTCTAGTTATCCAGATCTCAAAGCGATCTTTCAGCCTAAGTGCCCTTTAACAGGGAGAAAAAGAAGTTTCTGCCTGGAGAGAAGACAGTGGCTGCAAGAGATCAGAGGACGCACACTGTGGCGGTGGCTCCCGGGAGCTGCAGGGGAGACCCGAGACCTTGTCTCGCGCTTGCTGGTCCAGGCGCAGATGCAGAAGCGCGTCTGACTTGGACAGCTCTTTGCCGGCTTTTTATATTGAACCCCTATAGAGCGGGGGTAAACAGCTCCAACTTTATTCCAACCCCCAGACAATGTTATTGTGTTATTAGTCACCAGCAGGCAACGTGCAGCCTGAGATAAGGCCAGGCTCTAAAGGAAATCACTGCTAACTTCAGAGGCAGACGCCCGCCGTCTGACAATTCAGGGGCAGGGCTAAGAAAAAGAAAATACCCATTTAGAGACCTTTGGTAAACCTGCCCGTGCAGCGCTTGAATCTACTTCCCCCTTTGCAATCTGCCAGCCCCAGAGTTCAAGAATCAGACAAGGGACTCCAGAAAAGTCATACCATTGGTATGAAAAGTATGAGCTACCGTTTAAATAGATTGTATTGTTGTGTGCGGGAATTTTTTTTAATTGTTGTCCATTTAATTTTCCTTTTATGTCTCTCCGAATTTCTTAGTGTTGATCAGAAAAGGAAATTTTTTCTTCTTCTCTTTGCCTTACTCAAGATCAAATTATTTTGGCGAATAAGTATACTTTTTTCTTTTGTCAAGCCCCCTCCCCCAAGTCTCTTTTTCTGAAATTCTTTGCGTTCACAGTGAAAAAAATAAGTGAAAGAGTAGGAATAAAGGGGAACATTAAAAAAGTAGAGCACTTTTAGTATCATTTCCAAATCTTTCCGATATCCTTGGACAGAAGCCTCGATAAATTTTATTTGTGTCCTTAATTCTTTCCTTCCCTTTCAATAGCACTAATCTTAAGAAATAGCAAGGGTAGACCACCAGGGGGCGATGAAGAGCTATAGGGGTTGATGTATTAAGGGAACAAAAAGTAAAAGGCCTTGCTTTTCTAAAAGAAGAGGCAAAAAAGTGAGATGGAGCTGAGGAAAGACAAGAAATGGTGCCAAAAATAAAGAGAAAGAGGATGCAATTCAGAATATTCCATGTGCTCCCTACACAGGGCATCTTTCAAGAGTCTTTTTTTCCCGTCTGTGTGTGTGTGTGTGTGTGTGTGTGTGTGTGTGTGTGTGTGTGTGTGTGTGTTTTCTTTTTTCTTTTTTAAGCAAAATTGTGTTATTCTACAGCTTAGGTGAAGATGCAGTGAGGGTGTTGTACAGCTTAGGTGAACATGCAGTGAGGGTGGTAATGTTGGTCAGAAGGAAATGTCCTTGCTGAATAAGGGGATTGGGTAAACACATTTAATAATGTGTTTACACTTTCAAAGCAACTTCCTGTCTATGTAACCTTGACATACCCTCTGATCTCTACACAGGGCACTTACTGCCTGGAAGACAACATGTTGTAATGCATAAAGAAAAGAGGCAATGTAAGATTAATGGTGTGTGTGTGTGTGTGTGTAACTCATTTTGTCAGGTGAGATACTGAGGGACCCAGTGTTCCACCAAGTCTTCAAGTGTGCTGAATAAGGACTGTGGGTAAAGTAACTACTTCCATCTCTTTCTCCATACTTGCCCATCCAACTACAGAATCAAGAAGACAGGTTGTATGCCAACACTGAAGTCATGGACCTGGTACACTTGGGCACTCTGGACTTCCCTAGAAGTCACTATGTAGAAATGATAATAGTAGTGATTTAGTAGTAGTAGTAATAGTAGTAGACCACTAGTAAGATCCATCTCCTAAGAAAGCCACTATCTCAAGACTAGCTATATGAAAGAGACAAGAATTCTCTATCAGTCAGACTGGGAGTATGGATTGACCAGTCAGTGCCATGTTCAGTGGGGAAGCAATTACAGAAGCCTTCCACCTTCTGCATCCCACAATGACCTTGGGTCCGTACTCCCAGAGGGATAAAGAATGGGAAAGCTATCAGGCGAGGGGATGGGATATGGAGATCTGGTGGTAGGAACTGTGTGGAGTTGTAACCCTCCTATCCTATGATTTTGTTAATGTCTCCTTTTTTAAATAAATAAATTAATTTTTCTAAAAAAAAGAATTCTCTATCTTAGACCAAATAGCAGAGAGGCCTCCACATACTCCCCAGGGACTTCTGCTGGGTCCCCTGATTCTCTAATTTATCTCAACCTAGCCCTGGGGGGGTCCAGAGAGGACACAGCCCCCACATAGTGGGCTAAGTGACATCAAGCAGGAAGCCAGCTCAGCCCACCTTAGCCCTGATCAGTAGTCCAAATGTCCTCCTCCAGTAGACCACAGGGAGAGCAGAGGATCATGATGTCATGACCCACGCTTCCCTCAGCCAGGAAAAGGTGACCTAGGTAATATGTCTTGGCAGCATCCCACCCCCATCCCCATTCCTGACCACCTTTTATTTTAACTTTCTGACAATTTGGACAAAACACTGGCAACATTCAGGACCCACCTGTCCAAAGCTTCCAGAAATAACTGTGCCCACCCTCTCCTGTATCTCCAGGTCTAGCCTGGGCCACCCTCCAGCAGAGAAGCCCTTCTCTCCACTAGCACCCCCACTACATCTGCAGGTATCAACAGCACCCAACAAACAAAAGGGGAAGTGAAGCAAAATGAAACTGCCCACACGGCTTCCCACGGCCCTCTCTGCCTCTTGTCTGTGTCATCCTGAGTTTGAATAATAAATGCTAAAGTGGCTAGCAATCCACCCCCACCCTTCACCCGGAGGCCTTCTAGAGCTCTGTTATACATACAGGATTTCAGGCCTGAGAGAGTTCCAGTCTTCCAAGTGCAATCTTGTCTTTAGTTTTTGTGTGTGTGTGTGTGTGTGTGTGTGTGTGTGTGTGTGTATGTGTGTGTGTGTATGTCCACAGCTTGCTTTTTGTGTGTTTGGGGCAGCTAAGGACATCTGCCTTTTCTGTCTGTCTCTCCATCTCCACCTCTTCTGACAGCCTCTCTTCTCCTGTAGGAGAAAAAGGAAGAGAAGTCAGCTCTGGCACTGCCAGGAGACTGCCCAGCAAGAAATCTCAAGAGTTAAAAGAGGGAGGGGGAAAAGAACCCCAACAAACCAGTTTCACAAGCTAGATGCAGCATTGCTAGAAAGGAAAATGGGAGAAGTGGAGGTTCAAAGAGCTGGAAAAAGTAATAATCATGGGAGGGAGGCACATCTCTCCACAGCCCCTACCATAACCTTCCAAAATGAGAAATTTAGGAGGGGGAAAGGCTCTGGAGTCAGTCTGCCTCAAAGAGGAAAGGGAGGGGAAGGGAAAGAAGAGGTCTTAAGAGAAGGCTTTTTCCCTCACTATAACTGTGTGTTGATGCCTGTTCTTGTTTCTGATGTTACACTTGAATACTTGCAACTATTTGATAAAGTTGTTTTCACGCATTTCTTTCTCTATCTCTTACTATGTATTAATAGATATCTATAAATAAAATGCCCTGAGCCCCAAATACAGATGCAACACAGTAGCAAAGTGTACTGCTTTTAGCACTCTTCAGCTTTCTCTCTTTCAACTTTTGCGTAATAAAACTTGCAGCTTTTCCAAGCCCATAATTCTGGTGTGAGATGTTGCATTTATCTCAGCAAAAAGAACAGCAATTGGTTTGTTTGACAATAGCATAAAGAACAGGAACTTGTTTACTGGAGGCAAGGTGAAGTTATTCAAGCCACTAACCGTAAAAATTACATGCTGTTGACTTTTATGTTTGTACTTTGCATAGTGTTGTTGTGAAAGACTGTGCACTATAGACATTACCCCATGGCACATTACACAGCTCCAAGAGTCATGAACAAGAGTTAAGTCCAAAGTACAATGGTTGATTTAGCACAGGAAATAGAGGATGATGCTCAGGATAGACTCATCCCATGCATTTTCAAAACACAACATATGCAACTCAGCTTTCTTGATACTTTCATTCATGAGACAATAAGAGTTAGTAAGTGTTCAGCTTACAAGTATATGTCTAGTTCTTTAGTTCAGATTTCCCAAACCTTAGACTTCTATAAGCCACTATCATAGCTTCTGCCATAATTGTGTGCCACCCATATCCTTTAGCTGAATTTTCCAATCTACTGGCTTTCTTACTTGAATAATACATGAAGTTTTGGCTTATTTAACTAAATAACATACATATTTATGTAGTCAAATAATATACATAAAATAATAGTTTAATATACTTTTAAAATAATCATTACTATTGTGTGTTTATTTAGCTATTAGAAATAGAAGCTGTTTGCATATACTACTATTTTATATGCCTAACTGGCATGCTCACCACTCTGGGGAAATATAGCTCTTTCTATTGTGACATTTTCTACATCATTATGGTGAGAATTAATCCTTGGTTTCATTCAGTTCTGACTTCTACTTTCAAAATAATCTCCAAATATCCAACATTAAAATTCTGATGTGGATACACCGCAAAAGAAAAAGAAATTTTGGTGTCCAGGATCTAAAAAGATAAAATGTCTCATGCAAAAAATGAAATTAAAATAAATAGCTAGTTTATACACCCTCTTGGCTTATCAATTCAAGGTTTTGGCAATTGCCTGTCATCTTATTTTAGGGCATCATTTCCAAATATGAATATCCTTTCTGACCGTTTACACACAGAGACATATATAGGTATATATAGAGTAGAATAGAGTAAAATTATTTGTAATATCTCCCACGTCCAAGAAGACAAGAACATCAAATAATATGACAGGAGTGACTGCCTCCCCATCTTCTTCAGAATGTTAATTTTATTTCATTTATGTCATGTAGAACACAAGGGATTCTGACACAGGAGGAAAGGACATCTGAGAGTAAGTGAAGTCATCTCACTTCATTAAAGATAATCTGTATAATAATTGCAAACAAGCTTTCCTTCCCTGTGCTTGAATGATACAGAAATGGAAACTGACTTGGGGGTGGGTGCCATATAAACACAACTGCCACCCTCATATTTTCTTAAGCAAGCAGCCTGTGTAGGGCATCCAGTAAACTGACTCTTGTTAAGTTCACAGCTGTCAGAACCATTTCCATGACTCCATTTCATTTCTGATTATGCATTACATTTTTTTTTAGAAGTTTCCTGTAGAATTGTGGTTAAGGAATGGGAGGGACAGTAAGGGAGATATAGGTCAAAGGGTACAAACTTTTCTCCCCTGTCAACTAGGAGTATCAAAGGAGACCACCTGGACTGCAACAAGACATGACTAGAACTACTTTGTGAACCCACCAGATCACCAGTGAGTTCAAACATGTGGCTTGTAGATAGAGAGGAGCCTAAGGAGAGATTCCTGGGGCAAAAGACTTTATCTACACCAGAGCTGCTGGTAACAGTCCCGCAGTTTGCCATTTGAGGTGCCACTTCCAGTCTGTTTTACCAAGAAAAACAAAGCTGAAGGGAGGAAAGGACTTGCCTAAGGCTCTCCAAATGCAACTGTGAGTCTCCATTGCTACTGCCACTCAGGAGCTGGAACAGCAGCACTGAGGCCTTGTGCTGACATCAGAGGGCAGGGAAACCAGGAAAAGATATACACCTCTGTGGTCTAGACATGGGGCTGTATAGTGGGAGCCTTTCAAAAATTGTTCTCCTGATGAATTGGGAGACGTGAATAATTTTTTTTTATTTCTTTATTGGGGAATTAATCTTTTACATTCAACAGTAAATATGATATTTTGTACATACATGATGAATAATTGCCACAGAGTACAAATGGTATTTTTTTGAAAAGTCACAGGTCCAAGTAGTACTGCCAGCCTGGCTCCGGCAGTTGGCAGAGCAGCTGAACTGAGACTGGGCCTTGGGATGTGTGGGAGTCTCTTTGCATAACCACTGTACTGTCTTTCCCCCACCCTGATTTAGCTCTTGGTCAGGAGTGAGTGATGAAGCTAAAAAGCCTACTTATAGTTAAAGAGCCCTCAGTCTCCCATAGCCTATGGGGAAGAAAAAGAACAACAGAGACTTTAACAGCCACTGTGCTTCAACTCAGGGATTGAGATAATATTGAAACAATTGTTAATTTCCACAACTGTGAACTCTTTAAGTACCTTACTTAGATACAAGTCAATCTAGCCAAGAGTGATCAGTAGATTTAACAGTATTGAAAGGGGGCCTAATAACACACTATATATAATGGTTAAACCAAGAAGTAACATTGGAGAAATGAACCAGGACAAAAGCCCAGAGAAAAGCCATCCCCCAAAAGGTAGAACTAGCACATAAGAATGAAGTCAATATCCAAATGACAATTGAGGAATTAGTCACAGGAGTGAGGTAAGAGTTGGCAAGTAAAGTCATCAGAAATGGGGAGACAAATTAGACTCTGAAAGAAAACACTAACTATCTTGAGGCAGTCAGAGAGCTGAAAGCTGAAACAGATAGCTAAGAGCACAATTAGCTGAACAAGTTAATACAGTATCAAACAGGGTAACAAAATAGATGAACTACAGAAAATGACAAAATGGAGAGAGAATAGAATAAATGAGGCTGAAAACAGATTTAGCAAGATTGAGGATGAATTAGAGACAACTAAAAAAGAAGTAATAGATCTCAAAAAGAGATTAAGAGATGCTGAAAACAACAGAGACATGTAGGATGACTTCAAAAGAAGTAATTTATGCTTCACTGGCTTACCAGAGGAAGAAAGAGAGGGAGGGGAAGAAAGCATTCTATTGGACATAATAGCTAAGAACTTCTCTAATCTAGACAACATAAAAGACATAAAGGTTCAAGAAGCCTAGAGGGTCCCAAACAGAATTAACCCAGACTTAAAGACACCGAAACACATCATAGTCAGAATGGAAAGTAATAAGGATAAAGAAAGCACCCTGAAGGCTGCAAGAGAAAAACAAAGAGTCGCCTATAGAGGAAAACCCTTAAGATTAGCAGCAAATTTCTCCACACAAACACTAAAGGCTAGAAGGGAATGGCAAGCTATCTATCCAGTGCTGAATGAGAAAGGCTTTCAACCAAGACTACTGTATCCTGCGGGACTGTAATTCAGACTAGTTGGAGGCATAAAAACCTTCTCAGACAAGCAACAGTTGAAAGAATTAACTATTACCAAGCCTGCCCTGATAGAAGTTCTGAAAGGTCTCCTATAATTAGATTACCATAAACATGCCGTATATGAGAACACTCTAAAAATCTACATTAATGGCATTATACTATCGTCAATCTATGATGTCAGTAAATGTCAGTAGCCTGAATTCACCTATTAAAAGGCACATAATAGGAAGATGGATCAGAAAACACAACCCAACCATATGTTGTCTGCAGGAATCCCACCTAACTCAACAAGACAAACACAGACTCAAAGTGCAAGGATGGAAAACTATCATAAAAGCCAATGAACCACAAAGAAGGGCAGGAACAGCTATTCTCATATCTGACACAATAAAACTTAAAATAAATACAATTTTAAAAGATAAGGATGGACATTACTTAATGCTCAGAGGATCACTCAATCAAGAGGACTTAATGATTATTAGCATCTATGCACCCAATGAGAGGCCATCTGATACTGAAAGAGCTACAGCAGTATCAGCAACACAGTCATAGTAGGGGACTTCAACACCCTACTTTCTCAACCTGACAGATCATCTAGGTAGAAAGTCAATAAAGAAATGAAGGAGCTAAATGAAGAGATAGATAAACTAGAACTATTGGACATTTTCAGAGTCATTCACCCCAAGAAACTGGAATACACATTGTATTCAAGTCTACATGGATCATTCTCTAGGATGTCAGACCATATGTAAGGCCACAAAGACAGTATCAGCAAATTCAAGAGCACTGAAATCATCCCAAGCATCTTGTCAGCCCACAGTGGAATTAAACTAACACTTAACAATGAACAAAAGATTAGTAGTAGTCCTAAAATATGGAAACTCAACAGTATACTACTTAACAGTTACTGAATCAAAGAGAAAATTAAGGAAGAAATCAAATTGTTTCACTAGATCAATGAAAATGAAGACACAAGCTATCAAAATATTTGGGAAGTTCATAGCCATACAAGTACACATTCGAAAACAAGAAAAGGCTCAAATATACAACCTGATTATACACCTTAAAGATCTAGAGAAAGAATAGCAAATGAACCTTAAGGCAACCAGAAGGACTTAAATAACTATAGTTAGGGCAGAAATAAATAACATTGAAAATAAGGAAACCATACAAAAGATCACCAAAAGGGTACCAACTTCCAGTTGTAAGATTAATTGATTCTGGAACATATGTGCAGCATGATGATGATATTTGGCCATGTTATATTTTATGCCTGAAAGTTACTAAGGGGATATATTTTATATGTTCTCATCATATAAATAAATAATAATTATGTACTATGGTGGAGGCCTTAGCTAAAATCAAGAGTGGTAAGTAAATATTTGTAATATGTAAGTGCCATATTGCACACTTCAAATATACAATGTTATTTTTCAATTATTTCAGCAAGGATGAAAAGCTTTCATACCACAGATAATTGAAAAATAATAAGCAGGGTGTCTTAGCTTATTTTTGTAGTAAAATGTCTTTTATGTCCCCCTTTATTATAGAAACCTATCCATGAAAGGTAAAATACATATATATGCCTTTGAAATTAATTATCATGTTAGAAATATGAAATAATAAAGTTCCCATTATTTAATTTCATCAATTAAAGCACATAAATTTTTCTACATTGGGTATAATTTTATGTACTTCATGTGTTTCAATATAAAGGGAGTATGCATTCTACATTCACAAGTCAATATGAGATTAATAACAATCACCAGGAGGATCAAGATATGAGCAATCATTGAGGTAGGAAAAGTTAAGATATCTTTAGGAAAGTAAAGGTTATATAATACAAGGTATTAAATGATCTGAGGACTAATCATGGTATATGAAAGGGTTAGCATTGGGTGAAGAGAGGTAGCCTACAGGCAGGGTTCTATTCTTGCCATACTCAAAGTCTAGATTCTAACCGCAGTGCTACATAGGAGTACTACAACACTGGGAGAAGTTCTGTGCTGTGGTTTCTTTCTCTTTCAATCTATCTCAGAAAAAAATGAAAAATCAGCCTGGAAGCCATGGAATCACACATGTGTGAGGCTCCTGCTCTACCAAAAAAGGAAAAGTAGGGCAAAGAAAAAGAGAAAAAAGAACCTGGGTGGAGATTTATAAGAACAGCTTGGAAGATCTTCAGAGATGAGGGAGTTAGGAGCTGTGGCAAAGTAACAGTAGTAACTAAGGAGGAGCAAGGAAATTTAAGGAAATGCTTTTATTATTAAATTTACATTTTCAGTGGAACCAGATGAGGAATACTAATGAGAGATTATATAGCTGACATATGTAGTCAATACTTCCAGTAATTCTGTAATGTTTAGTAGTATGTCTGTGGTTTTCACATTATGATTTTTGAAGTCCTGAGGATGAACATGGAGTACTAAAAGGCAGAGTCAGGGACTAGGAGATAGCTCCTCCAGTGGGACACTAATCTCACTTTGTGCAAAGTCCTGAGTTCAAATCCTGAAATCCTATGGAAGCACTAGGGACAGCAAAGAGAAATTCCATAGATGGTGCAGTGTTGCTGTGGTGTCTATCCTCCCTGTGTGTGTCTCTTCCTTTGCCTTTCTCTGGCTGTCTCTCCATTTCTCTGTTCTATCCCCCTCCTTCTCAAAAATAGAGAATGAAGAAATTAGTCTTCACTGTGCTGTCACCTATCCACAAAAGTATCTAGAGCCATATTAAAAAATAAAAAAGGGGAAAGTCACAGGAACCATGAAGAATTCCTCCCTCTATAAAATTAAATTTATCTTTGTATTATAATTTTGCAAATAAGTTTATACAGTGAAAGAATGGCAAATGCTTATTACTTATTGTCGTTGTAGGAGGAAAAATAAGTTACTTTCCTAGCAAGGGATTTCAATTAATTTAAAAATGCAAATTTATTTTACAAGCTCTAAAATACATTTAATAGTAAGGGTTTTGTTTTAATTGACATTTGCACTTTATTATTATTATCTTCCATTTGTTCCTTCAATGAAAAAGGATAAAAAGCTTTCTTAATGGTTACAGGAATAATTTTCCTGGAAGCTGATGCCTTTAAATTTTTTATTGTAAGTTTAATGGACTGTACAGTTTTTTTATGTTTGTTTGTTTGTTTGTTGGCATTAACTGACTGGTGTCTTTCACTGTGTATAGTTCTTACTGCCAATCAGTGAGTAAATTGAAGACACTGAGTTCATTTCTTCCTTACATATTACTCACAAAAGTACAGAATGAGAAGTGATGGCACTGTGTTTGTCACTGCCTTATTATGTATCCATAGATTTATTTTAGAGAATTTAGGTAAAAACAGAAACAGAATTCAAAAGAAGAAGAAGGAGAAGGTATCTACTTATGGCTGAATTTCAACCCCTTGTAGAATTTTACTGAAAGTAATAGTGAAGATTCACTTTTAAAGAAGCAAGACTGGTGAGAAGGTAACTTTAAAAAATTAAGCATGGGTCTGTGGCCCAATTCTCAACCCTCCTCCTTCCTGAGGTATGAGGGAAGCAGAGAAGTATGAATTAGAGAATCTTAAAGCTGATAATGTTTATGCAAAACACATTCTCAGGCTACAAAGTGGGAAAGATCTTGTGAAGTGTGAAGTAATTTAAATAAAGACTTTTTGTTCCAAAGTTGTTTCAAGACTAGTCAGGGAGGACTAACATTTTCTAGATAAAACATTTTACAGTATTGTTTCTTTTTGGCTGTTCTTCCTCCCCCAACACCGATTCTATTTTTGTGCATTATCTGAAAGTAAATAACTTTTTGGACAAATGGCCTGGCTTCTGCACCAGCAGCCTCTTTTTCCCCAATTCTTTCCTGCCTCCTTCTTTCAAGGAGTATTTTGCTACTTTACGATGGCTTGAACCCTGCCAGGTGGGATAATGAGCACAAAGTCCCAACCCATACAAATATTTCTTTTTCATTGGTTATCATTTCCCTATATATGCAGACTAATTTCCTCCTGCTGTCAGAGAGTAAAAAGAAAATATTTTGAACACTATAATCCCAAATTTGTCTTCTAACTTTCTTTAATCTATTCTACACTCCTTTCACTTAAAGATAATATGAAATTGATTCAAAACCCAAGATAAAATAAATAGTAAATTGTATAGTTTCAAAACTAAGGACTTTATTCCCTTCTTTTTTTAAAATTCTTTTATATTTATTTATTTTCCCTTTTGTTGCCCTGGTGTTTTTTTATTGTTGTTGTTACTGATGTCATCGTTGTTGGATAGGACAGAGAGAAATGGAGAGAGGAGGGGAAGACAAAGAGGGAGAATGAAAAATAGACACCTGCTGACCTGCTTCACTGCCTATGAAGCGACGCCTCTGTAGGTGGGGAGCCAAGGGCTCGAACTGGGATCCTTACACTAGACCTTGCACTTCACGCCAGGTGCACTTAACCCTCTGCGCTACCACCTGACTCCCACTTTATTCCCTTCTAAGCGTAACAGATTCTGAAAAATTTAGTCACCTTTCAGAGAAACCACCACTCAACAACTGCAGAGCAGAAACAAAAAGTGCACAATGGGAAAAATTAAAACTTGCCTAGAGAATGTGACCCAATTTCTAATTTAAGAAGAATGTCAAATTATATAAATACTCAATCCCTAGGAAAGTGAGACTCTTAATAATAATACAAAGTTGTACAACTTTACAGAAATACAATCAACATATCCAAAATCCCCACTTTCAAACAAATAATGTACTCTATGTGACTTTTCTCACTATAAAATGAGAAAATATCTTGTTGTATATCTCAAAAATGTTTGGATGAAAAAATTTAATTGAGACTGTATGTCAAAGAATGAGGGAAACTTAATCAAGTAGATTAGTAAGTTACACAAAGACCCACATGCAATTCCTTTTAAGTCATGAAGTGTAAAGTTTAGGAAAAACAGACCTTTATCTCTTGAAAGTTACTTTGAAATAACAATGCCATTTACCTATTCTTTCTGTAGTTGCCATTTCTCATTTTGTCATGTTTTCCCAATTTATTGAATTATAACTGATAAATTTAAGGTGTATATAAGAATGATTTGATTTTTATATATTGAAAAATAATTAACATATTAAATTTAGTTAACATCCAGTACCTCTTCTGAAAAATCTTTCATATCCAGTTAATGAAAACAACTTTCCTATATATCATATAAAGTGTTGGCAATAGTCATCACATTGTATGTTCTTTTACTTATATATTTGTTTATTTTCCCTTTTGTTGCCCTTGTTTTTTTTAATTCTTGTTGTAATTACTGTTATTGATGTCGTTGTTGTTAGATAGGACAGAGAGAAATGGAGAGAGGAGGGGAAGACATAGAGGTGGAGAGAAAGACACACCTGCAGACCTGCTTCACCACCTGTGAAGCAACTCCCCTGCAGGTGGGGAGCCGGGGGCTCAAACCCAGATCTTTATGCCAATCCTTGAGCTTTGAGCCACTGCTTAGCCCACTGTGCTATACCACCCAACTCCCTGTATGTTTTTTTTTAATTGTATGTTGTTTGCTTTATCTTAATGAGAGAGATACAGAGAGAAAAAGACACAGAGAGAAACCAGAGCACTGTTCAACTCTGGCTTGTGGTATTACAAGGGATTGAACCTGAGTCTTTGAAACCTCAGGCAAGAAAGTTTATTTGTATAACCATGGCATCTCCCCTGCCCTACTTATTTACTTTATAACTGGAACTTTTCTCTTTTGACCACTTTCATCTAACTCTTCCTCCACTACCAATCTCTGATAACCACTGTAAATCAATATTTTATCAATAAAGTGATTCCCCAAAATATCTGATCTCTTTTCCTGAGGTTTTTTTTTTCTTTCTTCAGATTCTACAGTGTGTCTTTCTTTCTCTATAAAATAGTTTTATAGAAGTTTTTTTTTTGTTTTTCGTAGAATCCAGGCCTCTCATGTGTGTAATTTTACTACTTCACCACTCAAGACCATTTTCACACACAGAGAGAGAATGAGACAGCGAGGGGGGCTGGGAGAGACCACAGCACTGGAACTTTCTCCCTGGCTATAGCATCTCCTATCTGCCATGTGGCTTAACCTTGGACTGCACACCTGGCAGTGCTTCCCCCGAGCTAGTAAATTAGCTCTCCATCTCTTATATAAATAAGTTTTACTATCATATGTTGACTGGTGACAACACAATACTAAAATAGTAAATAATGGCACAGATTTGTAGCTTGAAAAGTTAAAAATATGTAAACTGAAACATGGAACTATTAATACAGATATCTGAAAGAGGAACATTTACATTTACGATATCAGAGTGAAGATACTATTCTAGGAGTGAACATACTAGCTCTTCTAAATTTTAGCTGACATATAGGGTTTGAACTGTAAACTGGGAAAATGTACTTAACTGTTACCTTGAAAAGGAAAAAATTATCTGAGGGAAAGTCTCATTTCACTTTAATAGCTTAAAATTTTTCCTTATCAAGGATGAAATTTGTTATAGGAACATTTCTATTGGGTTGTAGAAACCATAAACCAATAGCTAAAGCGATGCCTTAACAATAAAATAATGAAAGGTAGCATGGGAAATAGCTTAACTGATACAACATTGGACTTTCATGATTGAGGTCCCTAGCTCACGACCCAGATACCTGAGTAGTGCTTTGGCTTCCCTCACTTTTTGTCTCTGTCTCTGCATCATGTAAAGCTCCCCCAAATCTCTTTCATATGTAATAAATAATTTTTAAGTAAAGAGTGATTGATTGGGGGTCAGGTGGTGGCACACCTGGTTGAGTGCGTATGTTACTATGCACAAGGACCCGGGTTCAAGCCCCTGGTCCCCACCTGCATGGAGAAAGCTTCGCAAGAGGTGAAGCAGGGCTGCAGATGTCTCTCCCTCTCTATCTTCCCCTTCCTTTAAATTTCTGGCTGTCTCTATCCAGTAAATAAACAAAGACAATAAATTTAAAAAAAAAAAAGAGTGATTGATTGATGAGGCACCAGCTAGAGGACACACACTACTATGCCCAAGGACAGCATTTCAAGCCACTGGTCCCCACCTGCAGGGGGAAAGCCATACAATTGGATTTTTCAGTTATATCTTTTTTTTTTTAGTTATATTTAACATTGGGGTTTACACCAAATAGTTACTGTAAATTCTATTTTCGATTTTCTAAGAATCTGTGGTGTTTGTCTCCCATCATTCCAGACTTACCCTCTTTCAGAGTTGAAAGGTCGTAGTCAGTCAATGATTTAAGTTTCTAATTTTTCCTTCACTTTTTCTCCTGCTCAGTTGATGTTTTCATAAAAGTATCTTTCTAAGAAATGACTTCAAGTTCATACATGTGGAGCAAGGGTGTGAAAACTGGTTACTAACTCAGCTACTAATGTTCTCAGCTACTCCTACTTAGCAAAATTTTACTAAACCAAGCATACTCTGATTTCTCTCCGATTCTATTCTTCCAGTTTTACACATGTGATTGTGCTCATTTTATCTCACAACTTGGTTTATTGTCTTCCTTAGCCTCCATCCTGACACTTCTTCTCATTTCAAGTTCACTGTTGCCTTGCAGAACTAACTCAACTCCATTAAACTGGTTGTCTAACACTGCACTTTCACATAACTTCAGCAGTGGACAATTTCCATGACATTCTCATATTCACCCTTTTTTTTTTATTATTTCAAGTGCAGTGTACTAAAAAGACTCTACTGATCTTGTCTTGCAAATAGGATTTGAGGGATAAGTAAGAAGTTATACAGTTCACATCTTTTTCAGTCATTAAGATGTTGAGAAAAGTAGCCAGATGGGTAAACAAAAATAAAACAAAACTTGAGAAGTTCTGTGAAGATTGTACAAATAGGGTTACAATAACTTTGTAATGACTAAATCGAGAGTTTAACTGCAAGCTCTACCACAGAAAGGAGGGGAATAAAAACATAAAAAATCAGGTGGCTATAGGTGGGAGAAACTACACCCCTGAAATCTTGTAAATCAATTCAGCAAACCAATATTAAATCACTAGTAATAGTCAATGAATCTATGGTGTAATTATGAAAAACAAACAGACAGACAAAAACCATTCAGGTAAAAAGGCAGTGTTCTTTGACAAAATTAACAATTAACTCAGCACTAAGCTTATTAAGCTGTTCAATTATTCAACTGATTTTTCCAAGAGATTTTTTAAATGTAGGATTTAAATTAGGAAGAAAAAATGTGTGGTAGATATGGTAAAAAAAAAAAAAAAAGTAAGTGTAAAATCTATATAGCATATATATGTGACAAGAATTATTTAAAGTGGGAGAATGATGCTGTTTTGAAGATTAAAGACCCAGAGGGTCATTAGGGGGCTAGTTCAGCAACTATTATTTAGGGACAAAAACAATAGGATAACAGTGCCTTCTCAGACTGATGGGGAGTTCAAAAAAAAAAAAAGAAAGAAAGAAAGAAAAGAAAAGAAAAGAAAAGAAAATGATTAATTACACAAAGTGGTACAAGAAAAAGAAAAGATCCCTGAGAACAAATGGTGATTTGCTGAATTTTAGTCCAGGGAAAACATTCGATGAGGTTATGTTAACAGTCATTGTAAATAATGGTTGCAAGTAAACTTACTGAGCTACAAATTGTTGTTGGTATTCTAATCATGAGTATTTGGGGCATCATCAGCATCTATTGCTTGTCCTCCTAGATAGAAATTATTTAAATCAGGGGCCAGGTGGTGGTGCACTTGGTTAAGCGCACACACTGCAGTGCACAAGGACCCAGGTTCAAGCCCCTGGTCCCCATCTGCAGGTGGAAGGCTTCATGAGTGGTGAAGCAGGGCTGCAGATGTCTTCTCTCTGTCTCTCTCCCTCTCTATATCCCCCTCCCCTCTCAATTTCTGTCTGTCTCTATCCAATAATAAATTAATAAAAGAGTAAAAAAAAAAGAAATTATTTAAATCAGTTAAAATTTCTAATTCATTAAGTACTAGAGTAAAAGATCCCATAGGAAGGAGATTGGCCTAACAACCAACATTATTAAAATGAGGGACTAATCTGAATTTTTTATTTGCAACCAAGTCTTTCATTTCTTATCAAGCTAAAAATTTTAAAGTTTATGAAATGAAAATCATGTTTGTCTTCCAAATATTACCTAATCACAAAGGGGGCAGGGAGCAGCAGGAAGAATGCAATATCCAGGATTGCCATGAATTCCAGCCCTGTCACTTCCTGGTTTCTATTTCCTCATCTGGAAAAAGAAGGAGGCAATCCCAACGTTGGTATTTAATGCACCATTGTTTGCTGAGAATTTCCATCCTCTTGGGCCGATCCAACTTCATCTCTCTCAGGCATTTCTTCTTGTGCCACCTCTTGAAATACTGGAATTTCCAGAGGTTCTACCCTTGGCCTTTTCCTTTTCTTCCCAGTTTCTGGCTAACTCAATCCAATTTTTTTTTGTCTTGAGAACCCCTATAAATGTATGCCTCCCAAATTTGTTTCTTAGTAGTTGTGTAACTTTGGACAAGTTATCCTTTTCATGTCCCCATTTCTTCATATGTAAACTGTGTGTGTGTGTGGGGGGGTGATACACAGATCATTATATTGTATTAAGTGAGCTCACATATAAAATCATATAAAGCATATAAAATCATGACTGAATGTAGCACTCAATAAATATTAACTACTGCCATATCACCATCCTCCAAGTTGCCTAAGCTAGAAATCATGTAAGCCATCCTTGACAGCAGTGTTGCTCCTTCCTTGTTCCCAATTATCTCACTTCTAGCTCCTAGAGCAGCATTTGCACTTGTTGGATTACTCATGACAGATCTCTTGCCTCCAGTCTCATTTTCTCCATAATCCACTTACCATGTTGCAAGACAACTTAAATGAACTAATTTTATAATCTACTAAATGTCCCAACAAAAAGTTTGAAGAGGAGACAGTTGGAGCAACAACTACCACAACAATCAGAAGATTATGTAAATTGTCATCCATAGCAAGCCTCCTGTCCTGCATTCCTTATCACTCCAGACAAAAGTGCAGACAAACAAAAACTAATGATATGCTTTATTTTAAATGCTGGCATACTGTCAGAGAGATAGTGCAATGGTTGGGTACAGGACTTACATTTGAGAGATTCCAGATTTATCCCAAGCACCAGCAACAGTAAAAATAAACCTGAACAGTAAAAATAAACACCTGAACAGTAAAAATAAATAAATAAATAAACAAACAGATTCTAGCAGACTTATTTTTACAAAGTGCAAAACTAATTCTGTTTCTCCTTCACTTAGCTTCACTGGTTCTCCACTATCCTCAAGAGAACTTTAAATCCTCTAAAATGTCACTGGCTTCCACTCATAGTAATTAAGCAGTGTCTTTGAAATTATCAACTTTTCTATTGCCTTAACACCCATTTCTGTGTCAGTGTTTCAAGACCCAAGGCAGGTGTCACCTTCTTGGAGAACTTTCCTTAAAACACTACTATGTACCTATTTATCATCCTAGTCTGGTTGCCAGTACCAAAGCTTGTCATCTTCTGGCTAAGATGAAGTCTAGGTGTCCCTTCTAAGTGCTCCTGCATAATGACACCATACAGACCCTTTACATAATTACACTCAATTAGAATCACTACTTGCTCTCTTTCTTTATCCACTAGACTATGAATTCTGTGTTTTCCAGATTTTGCACATTAACTTAGTTTCAGAAGGTACTGATAGAATCATATTTTAAATACAAATTTAAATAGATCACATTTCACATGCAAATTGTACAACTTGTGCTTATTAGGAACATAAAATTCTCAGCACGGTCTCTGAACTAACCATCTCAAATTTCCCTCTTCTTTCCCCATTAGGAAATGCCAGCTGGATGGTGTCGCTTCGCAGGTGGTGAAGCAGGTCTGCATGTGTCTATCATTCTCTCCCCTTCTCTGTCTTCCCTTCCTCTCACCATTTCTCTCTGTCTTATCCAACAACAACAATAAACAACAAGGGCAACAAAAAGGAAAAAATAGCCTTCCATGAGCAGTAGATTTGCACCAAACCCCAGCAGTAACCTTGAAGGCCAAAAAAAAAAAAAAAAAAAGAAAGACTGAGTCAAACTATATTTGAAAATTATTAGCTACTTTTCTTGGACAGTTAGTGTCTCTGAACCATTTACTTGGGTAAATAGAATACGGAAGTTTGGTGAGACCAAGTATTAAAAATACCTGACAGCAGTCTGAGATGTGGTGTAGTGCATAGAAGAGCTCAGAACTTGCAGTCATGAGATCCTGAGTTTGATCCTGGGAGCATATGCTCTGGTTTCCCTCTCATAATAAATAAATATTTATAAGTCAAACCTGTTTGTAAAGAACCTCACCTGTAGGAGAAAGTTTCTAGTAAAGCATTTGCATTACAGTGTGCAAAGACCCAGGATCAAACCACGGGTTCTTACCTGCAGGGGTGTGTGTGACAAGAGGCAAAAAGTTCTGCAAGTATCGCTCTCTTTCCCATTCTGTCTCTCCCAGCCCCTCAGTTTCTCTCTACCTCTATCCAAAGTAATGTTTTTAAAAAGAAAAACAATACATTGCTAACTCTAGTGGTAATTTAAATTATCTTTATTGTAAATAGACACCAAATTGGGGACTGGGTGGTGGCACACCTGCTTAACACATACATTTCAGTGCTCATGGACCTGGGTTCAAGCTCTCAGTCCCCACCTGTAGGGAGGAAGTGAGTGGTGAAGCAGTGCTGCAGGTAATTCTCTTTCCCTCTCTGTCTCTTCCTTTCCTCTCAATTTCTGACTGGCTTTATCCAACAAGTAAATAAAGACAATACAAAAGATGTAAAAAATGGACACTAAATCCAATCCATTCAGATGATTCATAATATACATGCATATTATAATAAGCATATATAATATTCATGCTAAGACTAAAAAGAAAAAGGCTGTATCTGCTTTGTCATATGATCAAAAGTCAGGTGTGAGTCCAGACCCCACTGTATTGTAGGAAACTTTAGTGCTATAGACTCTCTCTCTCTCTCTCTCTCTCTCTCTCTCTCCTGCTTTCTCTCTCTTTCTCTCTCTCTAACTCAATCCAGAATGGTCAAGTGCCAGCAAGGACTAAAACAAGCATAATAATACCTATATCATATATATGTGTAGAGAAAGAAAGGTATTTTCAAATTCTGAGGGAATATTATGAGTTTCCTCCCTTACCCTTTCTCCCCAACACTAAGAAAAGCCGAGTCAGAAATATTGTTTCAAACTTAATCTATAACAATTTACATACACAGTTGTATTTTTTTTTGTTTGTTTAATAAGAGCACTACTCAGTTCTGAAGTAGGGGATTAAACCTGGAACTTTGGAGCCTTAGGTATAAGAGTCTCTTTGCATAACCAGAGAGATACATCTCCCTGCCTTACATATCAAAATTTTTTCACATGCCTGAAATAAATTTTCATCTATCTCTTTATTTGTCTTTCACTTTCTTTTAGCACTTGCCTTAAACATCACTTTTTCTAGGGATCTCCTCTGCCTACCTTTCTTTCAACAACAAGCAAGGTGTCTCTCCTCTGTTTTTCTAATATGCATAATGTGTTCTCATCTTTGAAGTAATAACATTGTACTAATCACAGTATTATTCAGCACAGTCTATTGTTTTCATTACTAAATTGGAAGTTTGGATTGTACTCTCATGCCTGGATGCCTCTTCCCTTGAGAGGTGGGTTGTATTCTCATGCCTAGATACTATTTAAATGAATAAAAGCAAGTCAAGCAAAAGCAACTGGGATAGTTATATTCTTCCCAGCAACTCTCCTTTACATTCTTTTCTAGTAAACTTAACTTTTTTTGATCACCTCTAATGATCAATTGAGAGCTCTGGGGTTATTTCTCCACTTTTTTTATATCTTCAAGGCCATCTTTGATATGCATTCCACAAAAAATAAGATTAAAAATTAATAGTTATTTTCCATGATGTTTGTAACTAGTTTTTCTTGCATACCCCCCAAAAAAGGGAGGTTGACACTTGATTAATTTCCTTTGACCCCCCAACTCTCCTTCTGGTCTCATTTCCTTAACCCCAACTTGTACTCATCAAATGCCTATCCCCATGCAGTATCCAAAAGGATGAACTGAAACACTAGTTTTGGTTTCAGTTCTGCCTCTACTTTGAATACCAATGAATTCTCTAGGAAAAAAAATTCTGTTTGTTGTCACACTCTGAATCACTGGAAAAGGGTGGAGAGGGATTCCTCAATGTTAGGTAGTGCTTGCGCCATTTCAATTGCATTTTTTTTCCATGTAGACTTTTGTTTCTATTCTCTCTCTATGTGTGACCAAATTTCTTCAATTTAAGTTTCTACTCTCCCCCTCCTTTAGTTACTTAAAATCTCATATACACAAATGAGCTGCTACCATGGGAATAGACAACACATACAACTGTAACATACTCATCATCTAAAGGAATATTAAAGTGAAGACCTTGTATTAGTTTTCCAAGACTACTATAATCAAACACAATAGACTGAGTGACTTAAGTAACATAAATCTATTAACTAAGTGTTCTAGAGACCAGAAGTTCAAAATCAAGATGTCAGCAGTCTTATTTATTTATTTGAGGCCTTTCCCCTTTACTGTCTTTTGACTGTCTCTTTGATAGTCATCTCTCCTTGTATGCATTTGTCTTTCTGTGCATTCTTACCTCTCACCCTAAAAAGATAAAGACACTGATTTTTTGGTCCCTAGTAACCCCAACACCACCACTGTAACTTAACAAAAATTCTATCTCCAAATATAGTCACTTTCTGAGGCCCTGGGTGTTGGGATTTCAACATATGAATATACAAGGGACACAATTTAACCCATAACAGGAGGATTATTTACATTCACTCAACAAATTCAGTAAACTAAGATACCTTGCTAAACACCGTAAGAATCACTTACTTATTTGTGCTAGGATAAATGTTTAATTAAAAATATTCAAAATAAAAATACGCATCACACAATATAAAGGCAAGTATACCCAGGTCCCAAATTCATCTCCACTCCCTAGTGCCCTTTTCAATCCCTTTTAAAGGTTTTCAGGTTTTTGCAACTGTGGGCAAGTTCATTCCATGTATTTATGCAAATGACTTCTCATTGTTTCCAGGTTTAAGGGCTGGGGGATGGAAGTGTCCTTTTTCATGCCCACAGGCTAAGGACTGGCAGAGGAGGTCTTTTTAATCTTGTTCGGTTATAGTGCAGTCCTCACTTTGAATCTTTCCACAACACAGTAATGTCCACATCCCTTGGGTCATCATGAGCTTTTTGTTTTAATTTAATTTTCATTTGTAATTTAATAGTGATTTACATTATAAAATTACAAGGATATAGTTCCACATCACACCCACCAGCAAATTTCACACACACACACACACACACACACACACACACACACACAATAACTACTATAGTTCTCAAAAAGTCTTAGAGACTGGCGACTTTTCTCCTACTAGTTCTTGTGTTTCAATTCTGTATACTCCACATGGAATTATTGTTCCATTATTTGAAATTCTTGAGTGTTATAGGTGAAAAATAGTCATACAAACTGTTGGGTTGGGTGGTGGCACAGCTGGTCCAGCACATATGTTCCAGTGTCAATGCACAAGGACCCGGGTTCAAGCCCCCAGTCCCCACCTGCAAGGGGAAAGCTTTGCAAGTGTTGAGGCAGTGTTCCAGGCGTCTCTCTGTTTCTACCCCTCTCTATCACCCCCTTCCTACTAGAATTCTGGCCATCTTTATCCAATAAATAAATAAAGATAATAAAAAAGAAGGACTGGGTGGCAGCAGACCTAATTAAGTAGACATATTACCATGCACAAAAACCAGGTTCAACCCCCAGGTCACCACCTGCAGGGGGAAAGCTTTACAAGTGGTGAAGCAAGTCTGCAGGTATCTATCATCTATCTATCTATCTATCTATCTATCTATCTATCTATCTATCTATCATCTGTCTATCTCCCTTTCCTCTCAACTTCTCTCTGTCCTAACCAACTAAACAAATAAAGTTTAGGGTCAGGTGGTGGCACACCTGGTTGAGCACACATGTTAAAGTGCACAAGGACCCTGGTTCAAGTCCCCAGTCCCCACCTGCAGGGGGAATGCTTTGCAAGAGGTGAAGCAGTGTTGCAGGTGTCTCTCTGTCTCTCCTCTATCACCCCCTCCCCACTCGATTTCTGGCTGTATCTATCCAGTAAATAAAAAATAAATATAATTAAAAAATTTTTTAATTAATAAATAAATTTTTTAAAAACTGCTGGTAAATGCATTTTGTTTACTAATGAAAGTATCATTCAGTATTTCAGTGAGCTCAAAACAAAAGAAGTCCATTGAACACAAACTCAAGTTTAAGGAGCGTTGGATGGAGAGGATCAGTCTACTCTGGAAAATATTCTACTTTATTTAGAGATCAAGACAAAGGAGCTATGGAAAGCTGTAATGTAATTTGAAATGTTTTTGCTCACAAGGCAATATCTGAAAACACATTTCTTTCTCTATTTCACAAGGACTGGAAAGAATCAAGAAAATGGCTATACTGAAATTAACAAGTTGGTCAGAAAAGGAAAAACAAATGTGAGAAGAATGTAACTCTCATGAAAGACATTCAGAATAATCCATTTGACCCTCTCTTTGAAGATCTCTTGGTGTCTGTTTAACTTTAGACCAAGCATCAATAACAGGCAAGTTGATTCATGGTGGTGAAAGATTTTTTTTTTCCTTAAGAACTCTGATGATGGAAGTTAAGTATTAGAACCTCTTCTGCAAACTCCAAGTGGTAAACTGTACAATGTAAGAGATGTGAAAAACGAGTCTACTCTGTGAATACTCATTACACTGTGGTGATGGTGGTGAGGAAAGGTAATAAACAGAACCGGATATATTTTCATTCTCCATCAATATGAAGAATTTTTTTTCTATATTTTGTTCGACTTTCCAGTTAGGATTTCATACTATGCCAGAAATGTTCCCACAGAAGCCACTTCTTTCTTGGGGTACATAGCCTGTCCCAGCTATGAATGAATATTGGATTTTCTATCTTTTATTGAATTCTTCAACTCTCTCATCTGTGCTTCATGCTTTAGTGAACAACCTCCAATTCACCCTGTCTACTGCTTCATTCCCTGGCAAAGCATTTATTCAAATTCTTAGTCATAGGTTTTTCCCCTAACCATTTGTAAATAAAGTCAGCCTTGAAACTCCTGACAAGTCGAAGGCAATAGGTTGCACCTAAGGTAGTTGAAACAATAGTATATGGAGACATCTCCACAAGTTCATTTCAAAATTTCAGTTGTTGTTCTGGGACTGTCAGTTTCCTCCTGTTGGCTCTGCTGAGACATTGTGCCTCTAACCCTCAGTTCCTAGAATTTCCCTTCTTTGATCTGTGAAGGTACAAAGTCTAGAGGCCCACCACTGAGAATACTCTCCATTCCAATCAGAGCATTCTGACCATTCTCTGGCACATTCCTTTCTTCTGACCCTCTGTTAACCTCAGATCTCTCATAGGCCTGTTCTGCTGCCAAGAAGCTTTCAGAAATTTGGAAATCTTTACTCAAGTACACCCTCCTCTGCCTCATCTCAGCTGAAACCTGGTTTTCCCCAGTGATGACATAATTTCCCTTGTAATTTTCAATGTGAGTTTACTCATCCCTCCCCCCTCACCACACCCTTTCTTCATGACCTGAGCGTTCAAGCAACAGTTTGTGACTCCCACTATGAGCCTTCAGCATTTCTCTAATAACACCTCTCTCCTCCATATCAGTTTCAAATAACAACCCAACTCCTGATTCATGCACAGTTGTCTTCCTTATTGCTTTTTATGTAATTATGAACATAATTACAATTGACTTTTTTTCATGAAACTGTCTCAGGCATGCAAGATTTTATCATTTCAGACCACCATATATATATTTATACATATATATTTTTTTCACTTAAATAGAAAACAGAGAGACCAAGGAAGAGACAATAGTGCTATTATAAGACCCCTCTGGAATGTTGAAGTAGAGTCTGGATTGTTGCCACTGGCAATGCAGGAAACCTACCAGATGAACTATTTCTCTGGTACCGTCACTGGCTTTAAAATAAAGCTCCTACTATGCATCCAGAGCATACAGGCTACACAAGATAATCCAGGTAAGCAAACACTGTAGAGTAAGTCAATAGTTGAAACTACAGTGTACATACTTTTATCTTTTAATTTACAGATAACTTCTAAGGCTATTTTATTGTTTAAAGAAATAGCCCAAGTGGCAGAATTCATGCTTGAGGTTCTCAATTAGATTCAGTATTTTGACTGCTCTATCTAGGACTTCTGACTGAGTAATATGACTCATCTGGTTTAAAAACACATGATTTCCTTATTACACCTCCGTTTTAACTCTTGAAAATATCCACTTCTCTTTTTGAGGTGTTTCCCCAAAGTTGAAGAAATTGTCCGCTAAATAATTTTAGTTAATCCAGACAATCTACAACCAAATAATAGCTCACAAACAAGTAGATTTAACTCCAATATCTCTGGTTGTATTCTTGGAAGAAATTTCTAGAAGTTAAGCATTTGTTCAAAGTCTTGGATTATTTGTAGCTTTTAATACATTGACAACGTGTTTTCAAAGTGGTTATAACAAATTATTCTCCACCATCAGTGTTTGAGTGTCTCACCACATTTTTTAAAAATTTATTTATTCCCTTTTGTTGCCCTTGTTGTTTTATTGTAGTTATTATTGATGTCATCATTGTTGGATAGGACAGAGAGAAATGGAGAGGGGAGGGGAAGACAGAGAGGGGGAGAGGATGATATACATCTCCAGACCTGTTTCACCGCTTGTGAAGAGTGGCTCCCCAGCAGGTGGGGAGCAGGGAGCACGAAAGCGCATCTTTATGCTGGTCCTTGTGCTTTGCACCACGTGTGCTTAACCCACTGCACTACTGGCCGACTCCCACAACTTTTGCTTTTATATAACCTTTTAAACAAATCTGTGCAAGAATCAGTCTAAATTATAATAGAAAAATCTAAGATTCAGGCCTGTTCATCTAAGTTTAGAAGGCCTGATTTTAATAACACTGAAAAAAAATTGACACTATGTAAAAGAAATTGGTGCAATAAAAAAATAAAAGCAAACAGAAACTCCAGAATACCAAGGAGTGAAAATCTGTAAAAGAAAGAAAGAAAAACCAAAATCATAAAACATTATCTATTTTCTCAATGACTGATACTTAATTATTATTTATGATTATGATCATGTTATGACTTAACTTTAATCAGTGACATGATCGCATAAGATGGGAGAGGAAGTGTCTTGTAAGAGCTGAGATCAATAGCTAGTGTATAAAGAGATAAAAGTAGGGAAAACACAAAAAAAGTAGGGAAAACAATTTATGCTTATTACTTATTATATGAAGATAAATCTGAGAAGGAACAAAATGGTAAATGCTTCCATTCAGAGTGAGACAGAGCAGGCCAGGAAAGTAGCTCAGCTTGCATACTTGAGGAGAAGTTTACATACAGTGTGATGCCCTTCCACCTCTCTTTCTCTCTGTGTGTCTCTCTCTTTCTCTCTCCCTCCTCTCTCATATGAAATAAATAAAACAGAGTGGAATTGGGGGAAAAATGAAAGGAACCTACTGTTTTTCACTGAGTTATTTTTAACCATAAAGGTTATGAGTCAAGAGATATCTCAAGGCATTAGAACATAAGCCAAGGTTCAATCCCCAATATCATTATTAAACCAGAGCTGAGCAATGCTCTTGTATGTATGTATGTATGTATCATATATTTATATCTATTTCAGTCTCTCATTTTCTCTCATAAAATAAATTATTTTTTTAAAAATAAAAATATGTTGACAAGTCTAAATGTTGAAATTAAATTCTTTATAATTTTTATAATTTTGGATTGGGAAATTTTTGAGTATTGGAATTTCTTCCTTTCCTCTTTTATTTCTTTCTTCTTCTGTTTTTTTTTCTTCTTCTCAAACTGTCTTCTCTTTTCTCTTCCTTTTTTCTTCTTTGTCTTTTTTCCTTGCAGAGCTGGGACCTCAAGCATGTCGGATTTTACTCCTTTTGTGTCAACTTTTTCATTCAGCAAGAGATACAGAAAGAAGAAGACAGAACACAGCTCCAGAGTTGCTTCCATTGCAGTGCCGTTCCCATGTGGTACCAGAATTTATATTGAGACTGCTCCCATGGGAAGGGTCATGCTATAGAAGTAAGCTTCTCTCTGGGTCCTCAAGCGGAATTTCATATAACTTTTGTAATTTGACTGTTTATGTACTTTACCAGATGTTACCAGTTTTCTTACTGGCATATAAGAATTCTTTATACATTTCTCTATCATGTTTATTAGAAAATGTTTTACCCAGTCACTGCTTTATATTTTGTTTCTGACACTAGAGTATACATATATATATGAAATTCCCAAATTCACAGATCCCCTACATGTTCTTTATTTCAAAAGTGTAATGTCTTATATTAAATTCTTAATTTATCTTGTGTTTTATTTATATAATAAATATAGCATTTCAGCATAGAATTTAACCTGGTCAGGGATATACCTCAACTGGCAGAGAATAGGATTCGCTTACTTCAGGTTCCTGGTTCGATTCCCAGTGCTGCCTGTGCCAAACCTGTATTCTGGCTTCTTTCTCTCTTCTCTCTTTTCTCATTGAAACAGTGTCTCCTATGACTTAAATAGTAAAACAAATATAGCGCTTACTATGTGTCACAAGCTATTATAAGTTCTTTTTTACTTTTAAAATAACTTTATTGTGGGAAGTGGTAATTTACAGCACAGCTGTTGACATCACATGGATAGTTTCTTATCTCTAATAAACTCAAGTAAATTTTGAGCTCAGCATGGCCTAAAACAGGAACAAATCTGCCAATGTTACAGTTATTTTCTTGGCACCTTGCCCCTATCACAGCTGCATATACCCCAAGACTATCCCAACAAAGGAATTTTGCTCTCTCATTATTAAATTGATGGTTCCTAAGGAGTGGAGGTAAGTGGTGGGGATTTCAGATGCCAACCTATTCCATTTCATACCAGCTTTTAAGGAGAAAGCTAGAGAATACTTGGTCTTGATCACCCAAGTAAGAGATACTGAATTAGGCACTGTTCCCTTCTTACCATACATCTCCTAACAATTTCTACTTCACTCATAAATTCTTGCTTATCTCCTTTGATATAACATTCTCCTTAAAGTTATTTAGTGAGTATATTTCCTTTTAGCACTTGTATTAGACTAAATGACTAAAATGACTGTCACTTGTTCATTTTTACCTGCAAATGAAAATCTCAAAATATAAACTAAAATTAATTATCATCATTGGTGAGATATGATGGTTATTTACATAATCACTAATTTTGATCTCAGGGATGTCAGAAATATAATTGAAGCTGATATTTATCCAAGCTGATATTTATCCATCTTGATGGTCAAGATCAAATAAAAAAACATACAAGAAGATTTTGGCCTCTATGAGCCAAAACTCATATTCAGAGCATTCCATAGAAGTGATAATGGCATTCATATTCCATCTTTTATAAATACCATAGTTATTTAGCAGTTGGACAGTTTTTCACAAACAAACCCTTTGTGTTTTAGTTTTCTAAAAATGTTTATCCAGAATGTATTTGAAATAGTTTTACAAGATTTACTCCTTTTTTTTTCTTATTAGATTCATGTGTAGTTATGCTAATCTTTTCCTCAGTAGTTCATTCTTGAATTTCAGAAAATAAGTCCTACTTGGATACCATGGGTGATTTATTAAGGTATTTAGATTATTAATACCTCAAGGATTCCTGCTGATATTATGTTCAATGATGAGACTGCAAGTCAACTCAGGAGTTGTGAGTTTTGTATTCAGTTGTTTGTTTTTCACCAAGGCTTTACTGGAGTTTTGCTGTGTAATTCCACAGTTTGTGGCAAACTTTTTTTCTCTTTGTCCAGATAGATGATGAGAGAGAAATAGAGAAAGGTAGATACTGTAGCACCACTCCACCTCTTATTAAGCTTCCCTTCTGCATAGTGCTCCCCTGTGGTAGCTAGGAGCTGTACATGGTAAAATAGTAACTCTACCAGGTAAGCAGTCACTTGGCCCCTTATTTGGCTTTTTGAAGCAGCTAATCTTCATAAAGTGAATATGATAGTATTTGTTTAACCTTATTTTGTTTGTTTGTTTTTACAATGAACAATTTCGTTAGCAGAAATGACCTACTCCTTGCAAATGGGAAAGATGTAAGTTGTCTAGTTTAGGGGCCAGGCATTAGTTAAGTTAACTTAACACCAAGTTAAGCAACATATCACCATGCACAAGGACCCACGGTTAAGGCCCCACGCCTCACCTGCAGGGAGACACTTGATGAGCAGTAAAGCAGGCCTACAGGTATCTAACTTGCTCTCCCTTTCTATTCCCCCTCCCCTCTCAATTTCTCTCTGTCCTGTCAAAATAGAAAGGAAAAAAAAAGGTAAGAAATAGCCACCAGGAGTGGTGAATTCATGGTATAGTGCCATCAGCAAACCCTAGTAATATACCAGATGGCAAAAAAAAAAAAAATTGTCTAGTTTAGTAGACATTTTTTAATAAAATTACTAAGGAATAATTTTTTAAATTCCTTCATAGGTTTTAGAGTTTCAAACTTTATAATTATTAAGACAGTTTTGTATTATGGTTTTCCAAGAAACTTGCTGTTTTAAAAGATACATTAAATTACACAGATAATTTTGTTACTCTTTTATTTTTTTATCCATTTACATTTGGTATCACCAGGAACTCCTGCATGCAGGGTTTCACTATCCCAGGCCAACTTTTTCAGATAAATAGAGACAAAGAGTAGGAGAGATGGAAAGTTTTCTCCAGTGTGCTGAGTGCTGGGTTCAAACCTGGGTTGCATGCATGCCAAAACAGGCACACTGTCCAGGTAACCTGCTAGCTTTCTTGGCAGCAGCAGAAGTATTTTATGCAGAAAAGGATTTTTTGAAATGATTTTGCATTTCAACACGATGTCATTTTTTTTAAGTATTTATTTATTCCCTTTTGTTGTCCTTGTTGTTTTATTGTTGTAATTATTGTTGTTGATGATGTCGTCGTTGTTGGATAGTACAGACAGAAATGGAAAGAGGAGGGGGGAGAGAAAGATAGACACCTACAGACCTGCTTCACCACTTGTGAAGCTATTCCCCTGCAGGTGGGGAGCTGGGGGCTTGAACCAGGATCCTTACTCAGGTCCTTGTGCTTTGTGCCGCCTGCATTGTTAACCCACTGCTCTACTGCCCACTCCCCTCAACATGATGTCTTAATGACAACTTTGATTTACTGGTAGAGAACAGATTTGAGAGGAGCTAATTTTAAGAATGTGATAGGAAGCCAAAAATGAAGCTGTTTTATTTTATTTTATTCATTTTTTAGAATCTTGTTATTTTTTGGTGATGTATTATTATTACTATTCACAAAATGGAAATATTGGCAAGACCATAGAATAAGAAGGGTACAATTCCACACAATTCCTGCCACCAGAACGCCGTATCCTATTCCCTCCCCTGATAGCTTTCCTATTCTTTATCCCTCTGGGAGTATGAACCCAGGGTCATTATGGGGTGCAGAAGGTAGAAGGTCTGGCTTCTGTAATTGCAATGAAGCTGTTTTAAAGGAGCAAAGCAGCAGCAGACATAGAAGGAATGAGATTGAGATGGATTAAGATGGATTTAAGAGGTAGAAAAACAGAACTGAAAGAGTAATGGATTAGGTGTGTGGGATGAGAAAAGGGGGTCTATAAAGAATGATTCCCAAATTTTAAGCCAAACTTTTGGAAATGTAGGTTATATCCTGAGTTAAGGAGGCAAGAACAGAAACAGGTAAAACAAATGAGGAGACTGACATTAGATAAATTAACTTTTAAAAGTTATTACTAATAGGACTTTCCATTTTTGTCCTGACTGATGCTGCTTACATTGGCATCTATTTTATCTTAGAAATTATTTTTCTATCCATTTTTTTCTGTGTGCTGTGTGAGTACACACTTAAAAATTATCAAACCCTTGGGAGTCGGGCGGTGGCGCAGTGGGTTAAGCGCACGTGGCGCAAAGCGCAGGGACCGGCGTAAGGATCCCAGTTCGAGCCCCCGGCTCCCCACCTGCAGGGGAGTCGCTTCACAGGCGGTGAAGCAGGTCTGCAGGTGTCTATCTTTCTCTCCCCTCTCTCTCTGTCTTCCCCTCCTCTCTCCATTTCTCTCTGTCCTATCCAACAACAAAGCAACGTCAACAATGGCAATAATAACCGCAACGAGGCTGCAACAACTAGGGCAACAAAAAGGGGGAAAAAAAGGCCTCCAGGAGCGGTGGATTCATGGTGCAGGCACCGAGCCCAGCAATAACCCTGGAGGGAAAAAAAAATTATCAAACCCTTTTTCTTTGCTTATACATAAGATAAGAAATTTATTCCTTTTTTTTTACTCACTTTTATCCTTTTCTATACATATTTCAATTTATTTACTTATTTATTAAAAAGGAAACATTAACAAAACCATAGGATAAGAGGGGTACAACTCCACACAATTCCCACCTTCTCTGTTTATTGTTGAATGTTAGCTTTGCTCCACTATGGTCTGAGAAGATACTTGAGATGATTTCAATGCTCTTTAATTTGTTGATGCTGTCTTTGTGGCCTAACATGTGGTCTATTCCTGAGGATGTGCCTTGTGGATTTGAAAAGAATGTTTATTCCAGTTTTTTGGGGTGAAGGACTCTGAAAATGTCCAGGAGGTCTAGTCTGTCTATCTCTTCATTTAATTCTCTTGTTGCTTTGTTAATTCTCTGCTTCGTTGATCTGTCTAAGTGTGAGAGGGTGGTGTTGAGGTCTCCCACTATTATTGTATTACCATTGATGTATTTTTGTAGTTCTTTCAATAGGTGTTTGATGTATTTAATGGTCCCTCATTGGGTGCATAGATGTTAATAATTGTTAAATCTTCTTGGTTGATTGGTCTTCTAATCATTATGTAATGGCCTTGTCTATCTTTTATTACTTTATTTAATTTAAAATCTATTGTGTCAGAGATGAGAATGGCTGTTCCTGCCTTTTTTTGTGGTCCATTAGCCTGTATGATAGTTTTCCATCCTTTCACTTTAAGTCTGTGTTTGTCTTGTTGGGTTAGGTGGGATTCTTGCAAGCAGCATATGGTTGGGTTATGTTTTCTGATCCATTCTCCCACTCTGTGCCTTTTAATGGGTGAATTTAATCCATTGACATTTATTGATATTATGGATTGAAAGTATTGTAATGCCATTAGTCAACAATTATTTATTTGCTCTCATATATGGCAAGTATCATAGTGATGTTTTTGTTTATAATAGGTCTTTTAATAGCTCTTTCAGGGCAGGTTTGGTGATGGCTGCCTCCTTTAACTGTTGTCTGTCTGCCGGGCTAGTGTGGGGGTGCTTCTTCCAAAGGCACGTGCTCTCTGTGTTGGAGAGAACTCAACCAGACTCAGCCTGGGCTGCTACTCACTCAGCGACATGGAAGATACATGACTCAGGAACTTGTGGCAGTGTGGTAATGCAAAAGAAACTATTGGTCAGAGAGCCAATGCTTTTATAGAATAAAACCGAAAGTGGCAAGTCGGAACCAGAAATGGCTAGGAAAGGGGGTGGAGAAACACAAAAACACACTGGGAAGGTAGAAGCTTCCTTAGCAATTGTTGTGAGTGTTTTAACCAGTGGGATTAATGTTACCCTGCAGGCAGGGCAGGTCTTGAGGTAGAAAGAAGATAGATCAATGGGATGGATAGAGATCTTTCAAGAAAAACACTGATTATGTAAATAGGCCATACTATCAGCAATGCAGGATGGTGGGGTGGCTGACTTAATGCCTGACATCTGTATAAGAAGGTTTTGATCCCTCCATCTAGTTTGAATGAAAGTCTAGCAGGATATATTATCCTTGGTTGAAACCCTTTTTCATTCAGGGCTCAATGGATATCTTGCCATTCATTCTCTTCTGGCTTTTAGAGTTTGGGTAGAGAAGTCTGCCGATAGTCTTATGGGTTTTCCCCTGTATGTGACTTTTTGTTTTTCTCTTGCAGCCTTTAGGATCCTTTGTTTATCCTTACTTTTTTTCTTGGTAACTATGATGTGTCTTAGTGTCTTCAGGTCTGAGTTGATTCTGATTGGGACTCTGTGGGCTTCTTGAATCTTAATATGCTTTCTGTTGTTTAAGTCTGAGAAGTTTTCATATATTATTTCCTCTAGAATATTTTATTCCCCTTGCTCTCTTTCTTCCTCTAGTAGGCCAACTATATGAATGCTACTTCTTTTGAGATCATCCCATATGTCTCAGTTGTTTTCAGTGGCTCTCAATCTCTTTTTGAGCCCTTTTGCCTCTTTCTTTATTTTCTCTACCTCATCCTCTGTCTGGCTAATTCTGTTTTCTGCTTCTGTTAGCTTGCTTTCCCTTCCCTCAGCTTATTTCTTCAGTCAGTTATAGTATTAGCATGTTCTGCTAGTTGGCCTTTTAGCTCATTTATTTCAGCATTCAGTTCTCTAATCACCTCCAGGTAGCTAGTATTTTCCTTGAGGGTCTCTTCTGTTATTTCTCTAATTCTGATAGTCCTTTCCTCCATACTTGTCTTCATTTCTGTGATTACTAGGTTAATTATTGCTTGCATGCTTTTCTTATCTATAGTTACTTCTGATTTGGAGTTTCTTCTGGGCTCCTATCCTGATTCATTGTGGTAACAGTTTTATTTGCTCTTGATTTAACTTTTTTTTTATTGATGTGGTCTTTATTTTTTTGTTCTCTTGTTCTTCAGTTGTGCTTTGAGTACAAGCCACACTGTACTAAAGACCTTTATGACAATAGCAGTCACCAACCTCAGAAATTACAACAACAGTAACTGAAGCAAGGATCGATGCAGTTCAACCAATACCATTTAGCCAAACAACACCTCTAGTCCAAGAAAAAATAGCAACCAAGCAAAAGAAAAAGAAAGAGACAGGAAAAAAGGGAAAGCAAGAATAGAAAATTATGCAAGTCTACTGTCCACTATAAATTCTAGGGATAGAAAGGGGAGAAAGGGAAGTAGAGAAGACACACACATATAGAGTCCACTCCAAGTCAGATTTCTTCCCAGAATAATTCACAAGTGAGTATCAGTGAATTCAGAAAAAAAAAAAAGGAAAGAAAGAAAGAAAAAAGAAGGAAGAGTGAAAGGAAAGTTTTTTTTTTTAAATTATCTAGGAGGAGGTA
Organism: Erinaceus europaeus; assembly: GCF_950295315.1. Taxonomy (NCBI): domain Eukaryota; kingdom Metazoa; phylum Chordata; class Mammalia; order Eulipotyphla; family Erinaceidae; genus Erinaceus; species Erinaceus europaeus. Next base: position 51,298,546 of record NC_080165.1, read on the forward strand.
AAAAGGAGAGTGGAGAGAAGAGGTAGAGAGAAACAAGTTCCTCTCACAATGGATAGGACATCCAGTCACCTAGCAATGGAAAAAACAATGGTTAATTTTGTTCAACCTGAAGAAGGTGGATGGAAAAGGGACACATTATATAATAATTGTAATAATAAATGAAAACAGAGTAGAAAACTCCAGTCAGTCTGCAGCTTGGACCACTCAATTGGCTGCAGGCAGCCTGTGCAAAGACAGCCAATTGTAAGAAGTATACAAAAAAAAAAAAAAAAAAAAAAAAAAAACCCTTTCCCAGGCAGGGATGAGACTCTGATTGATCAGGTATTTTGTCACTCAAATAGAGCTCCAGCCACTTAAAAAAAAGAGAGAGAATTTAAGGGAAGAGGCCTGTAATGACACCGTTGGTGAGCCAGGAATCTTGGTAAAGAAAATAGCTCAGTGGGGAGCCTACTAGAAGCAGCTCTCTAGCCCCTGGGGGCTAGTTCTGGGGTGGGGGAGGTGAAATAATCAAAGGATTCTTCTTTGTCCCCCTGACCTCCATTTGTCAGCTCAAGAGAGAGTTATGGGACTATATTTTGGTGTCACTCAGACCAACTCGTTTTCAGCCTCCTACAGACAGCCCAGTATCCTACTCTATTCAGCGAATCCTGGTTGCAAGCTGCTACCTCTTGGAGCTCATGACAGCTGCAGCTCCAAAGTCACCATCTTAGCTCCACCCCCATATTTCAATTTTTATAGATAAAACTTGAGCACTGTGCCCCATCATTGCTATTGCTATGTCATTTACATATTTTATTTTTCTTATTCATTTTCTTATTTCACTATGAGAATTTAAATTCTATGAGTGCAGAGAATACATGCTATTTAATTTCGTGTACTTAATTTATTATTGCAGTCAGAGTATCATCTCGCATATTGGAGGAATTGGATAAAATTTGCTAGAAAATTGTTATTTTCACTGTATTTTCTCTCTTCAGCAGTGGTGTTTAATCTTTAAATTTATTTATAAAAAGCAAACATTGACAAAACCATAGGATAAGAGGGGTACAACTCCACACAGTTCCCACCACCAGAACTCCATATCCCATCCCCTCCCCTGATAGCTTTCCTATTCTTTAACCCTCTGGGAGTATGGACCCAAGATCATTGTGGAATGCAGAAGGTGGAAGGTCTGGCTTCTGTAATTGCTTCCCCACTGAACATGGGCATTGACAAGTTGATCCATACTCCCTGCCTGCCTCTCTCTTTCCCTAGTAGGGTGGAGCTCTGGGGAAGTGGAGCTCCAGGACACATTGCTGGGATTGTCTATCCAGGGAAGTCTGGTTGGTGTCATGCTGGCATCTGGAACCTGGTGCCTGAAAAGAGAGTTAACATATAAAGCCAAACAAGTTGTTAACTAATCATGAACCTAAAGGCTGGAGTGGTGCAGATGAAGAGTGTGTGTGTGTGTGTGTGTGGGGGGGGGTCCTCCATTTTGTAGATAGCTAGTAGGCATATTTTAGTTATATTCCAAAGGGCCTGGGGCTATACTAGTTATTTTTTCCCCTGAGCCTGAAATCTGATATGCAGGTGGATCTTAGTTATTGTCTAGGGAGATGATGTCATGGCTGAAAAAAGAAAGGCTGTATTTTATAACCAAATGTCTTAGTACTCATTCCTTGGAAGACATTATCTGGTTAAATTTGAATTTATTCTGTCATTGAATGGAGAAATAGTGCAGAAATATTTCCCTTTCTAATTTCAATTAAGAAAAAGTGCTATTCCCAAAGATTCTCATTTAGTGTGAAATTTAGAAAAAAGACTGTGTCCCATCCTCTCCATGTTGAAGGTGAGGGTACATGTTCAGCTTCACTGGGAGGGAAGGGGATATGGCAGGGGACACAGTGTTTTGGTGGTGGGAATGGTGTTTATGTACACTCCTATCAATTTGTAGTTTATAAATCACTATTTAATTAATATGAGAGAGGAAAAATTGATTGAATGTCTCAAACTTTTAAAGCACAGACTGAGTCTTTTTAATACATAACCTGAGTCTTTGCTATGTTGACTTTCTTAAAAACTTAGTCCAGGGAGAACAAAAGCAACTGTGGCATAGCTATATGCAAATAATGTCAAAGGACATAAAGTGTCATCACGCATATTGGAGGAATTGGATAAAATTTGCTAGAAAATTGTTATTTTCACTGTATTTTCTCTCTTCAGCAGTGGTGTTTAATTTTTTAATTTATTTATAAAAAGCAAACATTGGCAAAACCATAGGATAAGAGGGGTACAACTCCACACAGTTCCCACCACCAGATCTCCATATCCCATCCCCTCCCCTATTAGCTTTTCTATTCTTTAACCCTCTGGATGTATGGACCCAAGGTCATTGTGGGATGCAGAAGGTGGAAGGTCTGGCTTCTGTAATTGCTTCCCCGCTGAACATAGGCATTGACTTGTCAATCCATACTCCCAGTCTGCCTTTCTCTTTCCACAGTATGGTGGGCCTCTGGAGAAGCAGAGCTCCAGGACACATTGGTGGGGTCATCTGTCCAGGGAAGTCTGGTTGGTGTCATGCTAGTATCTGGAACCTGGTGGCTGAACATGCGCGTTGACAGGTCGATCCATACTCCCAGCCTGCTTCTCTCCTTCCCTAGTGGGGTGGGTTCTGGGTATTTAATTTTTAGTCACTGTTAATGGCCAATATGTTTCTAACACAAATTAAACTCCTAATTTTGTTCAACTCTTAGTTGGCTAAAGCATATGTTCATGACTCTTTTCCCTCGAAAGATTATATGGGAATATAATTTCTGATCCCCACCACAGAGTCTACACATGGCATATAACTTGCCTACAAAGTACCTTCCTGAAATGCTGTAAATTGTTCCATTGTCTTTGATATTGGAAACAATTAAAAGTATTCTAAGACTATTTGGATTTCATTGACATAAGATAACCTTTTAGTTTTTTTTCTTCCTGATACAAATTGGATTTTTTATTTTTCTAACTTTTAAATTACTTATTCCTTCAGGACAATCTTATTCATCTTTCTGTATCTGGTATATTTTAAAGTATATGGCCTGTGGTGGGTAACTAATGAATGGATGCATACATGAAGACAAATACAAATTTAAATGAAGAAAAAACATAAAATCATATAACTGTCTTCTCCCTTATGATTGACTAATCCCAAGTTTAACTAGAATTGAAAGAAGTCAGACAGAAGCAAATCTAGGAAGCACCAGAGGAAGCCAGGTACTGTTTTGCTTATCTGAAAGACAAGAGGAAATAGGAAGGTCACTTGGAAGTAGTAATTGGATACATGTATTTTAGAAAGGAAGTTATAGTAGAACCATAGATGTGGATTATATATATATATATTATATTTTATGATTTTATATATATTATATATAATAGGGAGAGACAAAAAGAGGGAGAGATAAGGATGGATAAATAGGTAGAGAGATATATAGATAGACAGATAGGTGATAGATAGATAGATAGATAGATAGATAGATAGATGATAGATAGATAGATAGATAGATAGATAGATAGATAGATATAGATAGACTGACAAAGTCAACCCACATCTGTGACCTGGAGAGAACTATTACAGTTTCTGATGGAAGGGTATGGGAACACAGAACTCTGGTGTTGGGAACAGAATGGAATAATACTCCTATTATAATTTTGTAAATCAATATTAGATCACTAATAAAAATACAGATAGATGGGGTCAAAAAAAGAGATAGTTCACCTTGTAGAGAGTTCATAGCACTACATAGGATTATTATGATTGAAGGAAGTTTCACAAGTGGTGGAATTATACTATGGTGTTTCTTTCTTCCCCTCCCCTCAAAGTTTTTCTCTTTGTAAAATTGAAATTAAAAAAATCAAATCAAAGGAGGAAAAAAATCAAATCAAATCAAAAATCAAAAAATAAAAGAAAATCAAAGGAGAAAAAAAATGGAGTCAGACAGGCCTCCTGACATTCCTACAGAATTATCAGGACATGAAAGTTCTGAGAAGTTGCTATTTACCATGCATAAGGTCTCCCCACTAATAGAACCCAACAATCTCTTCTTAGAAATTCAGGAAATGGAAATATCAAATTTATCTTTGTTGACACTTCTAGTTTGATGGGATAGTCATCAAAATCTTGTGAGCCATATTAATCAGTGTGATGATGCTTTTATTTGCAATAGTGATTTTTTTCCTCCAACCCCCACCCCCACCCCCAGGCTTCACTGGGGCTTCACATTTGTGTTATTTCACCACTCCTCCAAATGGACTTTTTTTTTTTCATACTTGAAAGTAATTTTAGAGGCATCAGCTCCTGTCATATTAACTTTTCAGTCTCAGGATGCATGGTTTAGTCTGCTACATCAGATAATCAGAATTGACTTGCTGGTTTTCATTATCCTTTTAAAGGATATTATAGCCAAAATGCACTGGGAACATATATTTAAGGAGACCAGGATTTTACCCATCAGTAAGAGTAATTAAGCTCATTCTTGTTTTGTTTAATGTGGTGCCCAGAAATGAGCCCAGAGTATGATATTGTTGAGCTTCTACCCCTGCTAATTTTTATTCTATAATTTTTTAGAGAGAAAGGGGGATTGAAAGAGACTCCAAAGTACAACTCCACCACACACATGAAATTTCCACTGGTATTGTCCATGGTGTTTCCATGTGGTGCCAGCCTTCAAACTTTAGACCTCACTCATGTTAGGACATGTTCTGTACCCACTGAGATGTCTCCTAATCCTGACTTTGGTTTTAAATTCCATCTCCTGGATATCTACTAAAATAAATCTTTTTACTTGCTTTTTCAATCTTTAGAAAATGCTTATTAATTTACTTGGCAGAACAAAGAGATTGAAAGGGGAGCTTCACCACTCAAAAAGCTTCCTTTCTGCAGGTGGGGACAGGGGCTAGAAACCAGGTTCCTGCAAATGGTAACATGTGCACTCAACTATTGCACCACCTCCCACCCGCAGTGAAATTAAATTTAAAGAGTCCTTTTTAAAGAAATATTTTTATGGTAAAAACAAATTTTAAATAGAGTGGGTTGAGATTTTGTTTCTAATTAGAATTTGGATTCTTTTTCTCTTGTATACAGAGGGAGAAACTTTGTTACAAAACAAAGCTCAAAGTTTGCTTGGAAGTAGACAGAGGTAGACATTTCCTCCCATCCAAGTACTAACCAGGCCCGACCCTGCTTAGCTTCCGAGATCAGAGGAGATCAGGCGTGTTCAGGGTGGTATGGCCGTAGACAGACATTTCCTATGGTATGTAACATGGACTCTTTTTTTTTCCCCATATTACCAAATGTCTCTCCCAGTAAACATAAACTTTCAACATAATCAGGAAGTTCTAATGAATTGTAATGGCAAGAAGATAAAATTTTTGAAGGTTTTTTTAGACAAAGTGTTAATGTGAATTAACCCCCAAAATACCATCTCCAAAGCAATAACAAGACTTTCTAACCATTTTTCCCAGGGGTAATAGTCATAGAAATATGTTCATAGAATATTAATCCCGAGGTCAATTCAGCCTATAAGAAAGACAAATTATAACAAAAAGGTAAAACACAAAATACAAAAAAAGTTACATTATAAAACTTACAATATCCAATACTCTTATAACTGTGAAATTGATTTCTCTTGGATATTTCCGAAGAAACTTATTCTGTAAGTGGAGTGGAAAAAAGTGCATTTTCAGTGCCAGAATGCTTCTGGATTTTAATTTTATCTGTGAATTACATTGTTTTCCTTAATAGCCATACATATGTCTATGGATTTATGCATGCTTTAAATGTGGAAAAATGCTGTTTCAAGTAGGAGTTTTAGCCTTCCTTTCACCCCTGGGAATTTCCTCACTTCACCCTCAGGGAATCCTGGTTTGTCAGTCCCTGATGTCTGAAGAGAGAGGTTCTCAGTATGTCGGTTCTCAGTATGATGTATACTCAGCAGTAGGAATTTGCTTGTCATAAAGTATAGTGAAATGAACAATAGCACACCCACATACTTACCAAGCCTTGGAATAGGAACTCCAGCTTTACCAGCTCTTGCCAAACTTGTCAATATCTTTCCTTTATTCTAGGAGTTATTCAACCATAAAATTATAAAACAGACCTTCCTTACAGTTTCCTAAGCTAATTGTTCACTTTAGAAGAATGATGACTTGCAAAGGAGCTACACTAACAGTCTCAGATTATCCATGCTTCCTCATTGAGGCTATTAATTTAGTCTTTTTTGCAAATGTAGATAAATATAGGTCCCTAAGTAGGTATGTTCACCACTGGAAAACATGTATCACATCTATTATTTATTTATTTGTTTATTTATTTATTTAAGAAAGGAGACATTAACAAAATCATAGGATGGGGGTGGGGTGCAACTCCACACAATTCCTGCCACCCAATCTCCATATCCCATCCCCTCCCCAATAACTTTCCCATTCTCTATCCCTCTGGGAGCATGGACCCAGGGTCATTGTGGGTTGCAGAAGGTGGAAGGTCTGGCTTCTGTAATTGCTTCCCAGCTGAACATGGGCATTGACTGGTCGATCCACGCTCCCAGTCTGCCTCTCTCTTTCCCTAGTAGAGTGAATCTCTATGGAAGCGGAGCTCCAGAACGCTTTGGTGGGGTCTTCAGTCCAGGGAAGCCTGGCTGGCATCCTGATGGCATCTGGAACCTGGTGGCTGAAAAGAGAGTTAACATACAAAGCCAAACAAATTGTTCAGCAATCATGGACCCAAAGGTTAGAATAGTGGAGATGAAGTGTTGGGGGGTACTCACTGCAAACTCTAGTGTACTACTGCTTTCAGGTATATATTTGCCCTTGTTATGGATACGTGTGAACATATGTTCTATCTCCTGGAACCTGGTCTATATTTAGATTTTGGGACTTTGTTAGGAAGTGAACCACCTGGGATAGAATTAGAGAATACTATGAAAGGAAGGTTTCACCCGAGTGATGAAGCTGAAGGGTTGTCATTCCACACCTGAAGTTTTTGGACACAGTCTGAAGTGAAGCATGCTGGGGTGGCACTCGTTGCGTTGATTAGGTTGCGATCAGCAGATGCAATATTATTTGATAAGAATTCAGAGAAGCATACAGGAAAGTGGGCCCTACCCTAGGGTCCCAGGACTGGGGGAAATTTAAACTCTATAGTGGATATGTGAGGTTCCTACTGTCTTAGGGTTCAAGAAGACAATGGATAGTTACTGTTATCATCACATTATTTGGTAATTGGGTTAACTTTGAAAAGTCCCTTTGTTAGACATACAATCAATTTTCCCCCCTCTCATATTAATTAAATAGTAATTTATATGACTACAATTTAATAGGTGTGTACATAAACATCATTCCCATCACTAAAAGATTGTGTCCCATCCCACCCATCCACTCCCATCTCCCCCCCTGCCAGCCCAGGAAGCTGCATGTCCACCCTCCCCCTCACCACAGGGTTTTTACTTTGGTGCCCTACTTTCAGTTTAGTCAGATCCTGCTTTTAGTTTCCCTTTCTGATCTTCTTTCTCAACTTCTGTTGATGAGTGGGATCATCCCATACTCATCTTTAAATGTCTACCTTCCAGAATTAATCAGTCAGTATTAAGTACATATGAGGTACTTATATCATCAATGCTTATGTCATTTTACAATTCCTACAATATAGTGCTTGAAAGTACAAAATTTTTAGTCATTTTTAAAGGAATGCTATTGTACTGAAACATATAGTAATAACTGAATCTCATATGGTATTTTGTTCATGGAGAAAACTATACACTTTAACTTTCCGTCATATGCATAGTATATAAAACACTTGCTAAATCAGTGTCATCAACATAAGATGAAATATGTTAGAGACACAGAACCTGGAGTTCCATCCAAACCCCTCTGAATATGAATCTTTATTTTTCCCACTTTACTAGGGGCAAATAGTTTACGTCATTGACACAAAGGTACAATCTCCTATCTCCCCATAATAGGTGTCTAATGTACAGCATAAAAGTATTTTCTCCTATTCCATTGGGGAGTCTATTTTCATGGTAATTCCTTTTGCTGAGTAGAAGCTATTCAGTTTGATGTGTTATTTTTGTTTTCCTTGAAGTTGAACTTGAGTTATTGAAGGTGTTTTTAAAACTCTTTTTTATCGAAAAGTCCAGCCGCTGCTTTCCTCTAAGTATCTGAGGAAATACTTGGCTTGACATCCAAATCTTTTTTTTTTTTTTTTTTCCAAGTGAGCTACCTCTCGCCCTCCATTGGTTTTTGTTCCACAGTTAAATGCCTTCTGTGTAACAGGCCCTGTGGTGAAAATAGACTCTTCAAGTATGCCATTTTCATCTTATCTACCTTTCTACTAGTTTAAGATTAAGAAAAGTCAAGATCTTTTCTATAATTTTAATTGATTTTCAGAGTTAATTTTCCAGAGAACATTTAAATAATCCTAAATACACAGAGCTTTTTCTTTACCTTCTCCACTCTAACCTTGTTCAGATTTTTTTTTTGTACTTTAAATTTATTTTGGATAGACTCAGAAAGAAATTTAGAGAAGAAAGGGGGAGATAGGAAAGGATAGAGACACCTGTAGCACAGTTTCACCACTCATGAAGCTCCCCCCATAGATGAGGACCAGGGGCCTCGGTCCATGCATATTGTAATGTGTGCCATGCACTCAACTTGTGTGACCATCCGGCCCCCATAACTTTTCTAAGTTCAGACTTTCTCCCTAGACACACTTCTATCTGATTTTCGTGTGTGTGTGTGTGTGTGTGTGTGTGTGTGTGTGTGTGTGTGTGTATCTGTGTATCTGTGTAGTTAGGACCATATACATGCCCAACTTCACCATTTTGGGCCACTTATTTATTTATTTATTTATTTATTTATTTTTCCCTTTTTTTTTTATTTAAGAAAGGATTAATTAACAAAACCATAGGGTAGGAGGGGTACAACTCCACACAATTCCCACCGCCCAATCTCCATATCCCACCCCCTCCCCCAATAGCTTTCCCATTCTCTATCCCTCTGGGAGCATGGACCCAGTGTCATTGAGGGTTGCAGAAGGTAGAAGGTCTGGCTTCTGTAATTGCTTCCTCGCTGAACATGGGCGTTGACTGGTCAGTCCATACTCCCAGTCTGCCTCTCTCTTTCCCTAGTAGGATGGGTCTCTGGGGAAGCTGAGCTCCAGGACACATTGGTGGTGTCTTCAATCCAGGGAAGTCTGGCCGGCATCCTGATGATACCTGGATCCTGGTGACTGAAAAGAGAGTTAACATACAAAGCCAAACAAATTGTTGAGCAATCATGGACCCAAAGCTTGGAAAAGTGGAGAGGAAGTATTAGGGAGGTACTCACTGCAAACTCTAGTATACTTCTGCTTTCTCACTTTGGTGCCATACTCCAAACTCAGTCAATTTCTGCTTTGCGTTTCTACTTCTTTTTTTTTTTTTTACATGCATAACATTCCCCAGATTCCCATTTAGCAATAAAACCCCCACTATTTCATTCATCATTTTTCATGGACCTGTATTCTCCCCACCCACCCACCCACCCCAGAGTCTTTTACTTTGGTGTAATACTCCAATTCCATTTCAGGTTCGACTTGTGTTTTCTTTTCTAATCTTGTTTTTCAACTTCGGCCTGAGAGTGAGATCATCCCATATTCATCCTTCTGTTTCTGACTTATTTCACTCAACATGATTTTTTCAAGGTCCATCCAAGATCGGCTGAAAACGGTGAAGTCACCATTTTTTACAGCTGAGTAGTATTCCATTGTGTATATATACCACAACTTGCTCTGAATGACTCTGAAAATGTCCAATAGTTCTAGGTTATCTATCTCTTCATTTAGCTCCCTTATGTCTTTACTGATTTTCTTCCTGGATGATCTGTCAAGTTGAGATAGTGGGGTGTTGAAGTCCCCTACTATGATTGTGTTACTGTTAATATATTGCTGTAGCTCTTTCAGTAGAAGTTTGATGTATTTAGATGGCTTCTCATTGGGTGCATAGATATTAATAATTGTTAAGTCCTCTTGATTGACTGATCCTCTGAGCATTAAGTAGTGTCCATTCCTATCTTTTTTAATCTTATGTATTTTAAAGTCTATCATGTCAGATATGAGAATAGCTGTTCCTGCCCTTTTTTGTGGGCCATTGGCTTGAATGATAGTTTTCCATCCTTTCACTTTAAGTCTGTGTTTGTCTTGTTGCGTTAGGTGAGTTTCCTGTAGACAACATATTGTTGGGTTGTGTTTTCTGATCCATCTTCCTACTCTGTGTCTTTTAATAGGTGAATTCAGGCCATTCACATTTATTGATATCAAAGATTGAAGATATTTTAACGCCATTCTTGTAGAGTTTTAGAGTGTTTTGATATATGTTCTATTTGTGGTGGTCTGGTTGTTTATAGGAAACCTTTCAGAACTTCTTTCAAGGCAGGCTTGGTGATGGTTGCTTCCTTCAACTGTTGCTTGTCTGAGAAGGTTTTGATGCTTCCATCTAGTCTGAATGACAATCTAGCAGGATATAGTATTCTTGGCTGAAAGCCTTTCTCTTTGAGCACTCGATAGATATCTTGCCATTCTCTTCTGGCCTGTAGTGTTTGTATGGAGAAGTCTGCTGCTAATCTTATGGGTTTTCCTTTGTAGGTGACTCTTTGTTTTTCTCTTGCAGCCTTGAGGATCCTTTCTTTATCCTTATTCCTTTCCAATCTAAGTATGACATGTCTTGGTGTCTTTAGGTCTGGGTTAATTCTGTTTGGGACCCTCTGGGCTTCTTGAATCTTTATGTCTTTGGTGTTGTCTAGACTAGAGAAATTTTCAGCTATTATGGCCTGGAGAATGCTTTCTTCCTCCCCTTCTCTTTCTTCCTCTGGTAAGCCAATAATGCGTATATTGTTTCTTTTGAAGTCATCCCATACGACTCTGTTGTTGTTTTCAGCATCTCTTAATCTCTTTTTGAGATCTCTTACTTCTTCTTTAGTTGTCTCTAATTCATCCTCAATCTTGCTAATTCTGTCTTCAGCCTCATTGATTCTATTCTCTCTGCCCTCTACTGCTTTCTGGAGTTCATCTATTTTGTTGCCCTGCTCTGATACTGTTTTAGCTTGTTCAGCTAGTTGCCTTCTTAGCTCAGCAATTTCAGCTTTCAGCTCTCTAATAACCATGAGATTATTAGAATTTTCTTCCATATTCTCATTTGTTCTTCCTGCAGTTCTGATTACAATTTTTTCAAATTCTTTACTCACTCCTGTTATTATTTCCTTAGCTAATGTTTGGATGTTGAACTCGTTGTTTTGTGCTTCACCCTCTGGAGGACTTTTAGCTGGACTCTTGTCCTGGTTCGAGTCTCCATTATTTTTTCTTGTTGTTTTAACCATTTTATATAAGTTAAGAGGTTTTTCAATCCCTGAGTTGGAGTTCAGTGGTGTAAAAGCCTTTTTTTTTTCCCCTGTAGGCTATGGTAGCCTGAGGGCTTTTAAACTATCAATAGGCTTCTTGGCTTAATCAATGACGCCTGACCAAGAGATAAAGCAGGGTGTGGCAGAGATAATCCAGTGGTTATGCAAAGAGACTTTCACAGCCCTTCAGCTATGCCACCGAGGTATAGGTCTTCTCCTGAGTTTCCTGGTTAGATCTCTGTGCCCTGGTGTCCCTACCTGTTGCTGCTCCAGATTCTGAGGGTAGTAGCAATGGAGACTCAGAGTTGTACTTGGTGAGTCTCTGGGGAGTCCTTTCCTCCCTTCAGCTGTCCCCTTGTTGGTGGAGCAGACTGGAGGTGGTGTCTCCACTGACAAACTGTCGAACTGTTAGCAGTCACTTAATCTCTCCTTAGGCCCCTCTCTCCTCTCTGTCACCAGCCACGCGTGTTTGTACTCACGGGTGATTTACTGGGTTTCTGTGGTCATTCTAGTCCTGTCTTGTTTCGGTCCGGGTGGTCTCCTTTGGTATTCCTAGTTGATCCGGGAGAGGAGAGGAGAGGAGAGAAAGCGATCTGCTGCTCGTCGACATCCAAATCTTTGATCTATAATATTGTAGCACACTTCTTAATTTATAAAATTGTTTAAGTTTGAGAAAAGCAGTGATAAACTATCTTTGATTCACTAAGTGTAACTATTTTAATATTTGTTCTAAGTAATAAGACACTGGTACCAATCTTTAAAAACTATATGTTAAGAATTAAGCCCAATATTTTTTTCACTGTTTATTAATAATTTAATAATGATTGATAAGATTGTAGGATAAGAGGGGTATAATCCATCCTCTTCCACTGTATGGATCCCTATTCTTTATCCTTCTGGAAGTATGGACCAAAGATCCTTATGGGGAGCAGAAGGTGGGAGGTCTGGCTTCTATAGCTGCTTCTCCACTTAACACTGGTGTTCACAAGTCGTTCCATACTCCCACCCTGTTTCTATCTTTCACTAGTGGGGTAGGGCTTTGGGCAGGTGGGGTTTTGGGACACATTGGTGATGTTGTCTGCCCAGGGAAGTCACATTGGTGTTGTGGTAGTATATGCAACTTGGTGGCGGTAAAGCATTAAGATATAAAGCAGAACAAATTGTTTAATATCTGGAAACTGCGAGTCGGGCAGTAGCACAGTGGGTTAAGCGCATGTGACGCAAAGCGCAAGGACTGGCTTAAGGATCCCAGTTCCAGCCCCTGGCTCCCCACCTGCAGGGGAGTCGCTTCACAGGTGGTGAAGCATGTCTACAGTGTCTATCTATCTCTCCCCCTCTCTGTCTTCCCCTCCTCTCTCCATTTCTTCCTGTCCTATCCAACAACGAAGACAACAAGAATAACTACAACAATAAAATAATAAGGGCAACAAAAGGTAATAAATAAATAAATATTTAAAAACAAAGAAAATAAAATAATCTGGAACCTAAAGGTAAAAGTAGAACAAATGGAACTAAGAGTCATCATGTGGTGATATGCCTAAGATCTTAAAATTCAGTCTTTGCATTTATACTGTCATTAGTTGTTTTTTTTTTAAATACAGTTTTCATTCTACTAAGTAAATATTTCCCTGTGTATTCACTACTTACAACCAATATTGAAAACATTGTTTTAATAAAATCTGATGCAGCTTTATAAGTGTGGCTTGCAGAAAATTCCACAAGTAATCTGAAGTAATGTATATCTTTTAATTTTCTGAAATTTAATGTAATATGTCACAATTATTTCAGGCTAAGCAAGTCACAGAGCTGCTTTCTATGCTCTATTGTGATTCAGGAGCTTATATCTCTTTTTGTCTCTTCTTTCTATTGTTCTTGGATTACAAGAACTTTCTTTTTTATTCTAAGAATTTTCAAGTATATCTGTCCACCTAGTCCTGGGTTTCAGTGTTCCTACCTACATAAACTGAAGACAGAGCTGTCAGAAACGGTGTAGACAAATCAAGAGGACAGGAGGTTTGTACTAGTCAGATAAGACTCACAATAAAGCAGCATGGTTAATGAGGCTTAACAGAAATTTATTTTCTCACAGTTACAGAGACTAGAAATAATAGACTAAGGTGTTGGTCAACAAAATTCCTGGTTGAGCTCCCATTCCAGCTTGGCAATAGACACCTTCCTTAATTTGTCCTCACATGTCCTTTACTCTTTGGCATATAACATGGGAGAAGAAAAGGATAGTGAAGAAGAGACAGAGAGAGAGAGAGAGAGAGGGAGAGAGAAAAGTGCATTAAGTATTCTTTTATTTTTAATTTTTATTTACAAAAACCATAGGATAAGAGGGATACAACTCCACACATTTCCCAACACCAGAACTCCCTATCCCATCATCTCCCCTGATAACTTTCCTATTCTTTATCCCTCTGGGAGTATGCATCCAGGGGCATTATGGAGTGCAGAAGGTGGAAGGTCTGGCTTCTGTAATTGCTTCCTTGCTGAACATGGGCATTGACTGGTTGATCCATACTCCCAGCCTATCTCTCTCTTTCCCTAGTGGGGAAGGGCTCTGGGGAATCAGGCTCCAAGATACATTGGTGGGGTCCTCTGCTCAGGGAAATCCCATTGGCATCATGTTAGCATCTGGAACCTGGTGGCTGAAAAAATAGTTAATATATAAAACCAAATAAATTATTGACTAATCATGAACCTAAAGGCTAGAATAGTTCATATGAATATTTGGGGGTCTCCGTTTTGTATATAGTTAGCAGGCCTATTTTAGTTATGTTCCAAAGAGCCCATGACTATACTAGTTTTGTTTTTTTTTTCTGATCCTGACATCTGATATGCAGGTGGATCCAAGTTATTGTCTGGAGAGATGATGTCATAGCTGGAAAATGAACCAGGAAGCTGGATCAGGTAAGAGAGTAGCTTCCAAATATGAGGAAAGTGTATACATATTGTGGACTGTAAACCCCATCAATTTGATCTGGAGCCCATAGTCAGCTGAGGAGCTTATGTGACCTCTGCATCCCTATAGATCTGAGGTCACATTCTGTGGTCATGAGTAGGAACATTCTAAGCTACCCCCATTTCAGGATCCATCTTCCTCAGGTGGAACATAGAGTATGTTCTCCAGCCTCTCTGTGGAGGATGGAACATTCTCTACCATTGTTGATCCATGCTGAGGGCAAGGTCCTATGGGTGGCCCACAAGGGGGTCTATTGTGTTACTCCTGATAGAGATGACCGGTAACAATGGAGAGAGGAATTTATTTGAGGTCTAGGCCCATCATGTCTGTTTGGGAATCTCAGGACTCCCTGAATAGGGCCCCAACTGCTGGGGTGGCCTGATAGTGACTAAACAGTCATCGTTAAAGTATGCCAGTCTCTTACCCTTATTCAGCTTTTGCAGTCCTTGCTTTGATAAGGTTAGCTTTGGAGTGATTGAGGGAAGTGTAATAAGAAGTAGGTGAGGAGGGTATCAAGTCTAAGTAGACACTATTTCATTAGGAACTTTATGGTGTCTTTTTAGGTCTTTTTACTTGCTTACTGCAAATATTGACTCACTGCTGACTATTGTGCACTTTTGCTTTCAGGTATATATTTTATGGATACATGTGAACGTATACCCTATCTCATGGGACCTGGTCTATATCTAGGTTTTGGGACTTAGTTAGGAAGTGAACCACCTGAAATGGAATTAGAGAATCCTATGATAAAGGAAAGGTCTCACCCGAGAAATGAAATAATGAGGTTTGACATTCCACTCCTGACATCTCTGGACACAGGAAGTGAAGCATGCTGAGGTGGTACTCATTGTGTTTATTAGGTTGGGATCAGCAGATACAATACCATTTGGTATAAATTGAGAGAAGCATGCAGGAACGTGAGCCCCACCCTATAGCAATAAGTATCTATAGCCTTCTTAAACCTTAAGACAGCAGGAACCTCCCGCTTCCTCTATAGAGCATTAAGTATTCTTTTTTTTTTTTTTTACCAGAGCACTGCTCAGCTCTGGTTTATGTGCAGGGGATTGAACCTGAGACTTTGGAGGCTCAGGCATGAAAGTCTGTTTGCATAACCATTATGATATCTACCCCTGCTCTAGTTTTAAGTATTCTTAAAAGGAAATAAGCTCTACTGAAGTTCAGGCTCAGCTGTGGAGGTAGCATAATGATTATGCAAAAAGAATTTCATGCCTGAGGCTCTGAGGTCCTATCCCTTTCTCCTTCTCTCTCTCTCTCTTAAAATTGAAAAATATGAAAAAAGAAATTTAGCCTTCAACCTTATGACTTCATTCCATCTTTGTTACCTCTTTATGGGCACAAGCCCCAAATGTAATCACATTGGGACTTAGAGCTTCAATGTATTAATTGAATGAAGAGAGAATTTAGTACATAACATTCCACCCACTTTCCCATCCCAAATTTTAATCTTTCCCACATTCAAAAGGGACATATATACTCCCAGGTTCATAACCAAAATATAGAAGCAAACTAAATTCCCAGTGACATATAACTAGATAAAGAGGTTATGGGACATATGCTCAATGAAGTACTACCCAGCAATTAAAAAAATTATAGTGTCATTTTGCATGAAATGGTTAGAACTGAAGGTGATTCTGATTAGTGAAATAATAGAAGTAAAGGAACACTAACTACCAGATTATTTCAATCATACATGAACTTTAGAGAATTAAAACACATGGATTTGAAAAAAAATGTCAATTCATATCTAAGACCTTGGAAGAACTATGGTGGTTTTCATTGTGAGGTAGGGGGACAGAACTTTGGTGGTGGGAATGGTGTGAAACTATTACCCTATTATCTTGTAATCTTGTAAATCACTGTCAAATCACTAATAAATTTTTTTTTGATTTTTTAAATACTTATTTTATTTATTCCCTTTTGTTGCTCTTGTTGTTTTATTGTTGTAGTTATTATTATTGTCATTGTTGGATAGGACAGAGAGAAATGGAGAGAGGAGGGGAAGACAGAGAGGGGGAGAGAAAGACAGACACCTGCAGACCTTCACCGCCTGTGAAGGGACCTGCCTGCAGGAGGGAAAAATTGTTTTAAATACTTTATCCCAACAACTCCTAAACTATTTAGCCTCAACATTAAAGTCTACTGTTCAAATTCTTAATTAAGTATCATCTAAGTGAGTGGAATTCACCCCAAAGCACATTTCCTCTCCAATTGTGAGCCTGTGATACCAAGCAAGCTATAGGCTTTCAAATACAGTTGTAGGGCCTTCAGAAGATAAACACTCCCTCCCCAAAAGGGAGAAACAGGGAAGAAGAAAGAGATATCAGGTCTGAAAGCAGGGCCAGTTCAACCAAAGTAAATTTCACCAGATTTAAGCTCAAAATCACTCCTCTTTGCATACCTGAGCCTCTAACTGTGTCTGCAAGGACAATAATGTTAATACTAGGGCCCTGGAGGTGACCAGCCCCTTATGCTCTGGGAAAGACCAGTCAGATCTATTGGCCCCAACCTCTGAAACCATAGAGAATCAGGTCAGTGGTCCCTGAGATAATAACACTAGAGATCTCTAAGAAAACTTTGATGTCATTCTTTTTTCTTCAAGGACAAGACATTTTTGTTTGTTCATTTGTTTGTTTGCTGACTTTGTTTTTACTACTCAATAGCTCTATTGCTTAGGTCCATGGAATCCCAGAAGTCTAACATCATTGCTTCATTTTGATTTATTTTCTCTCTTGCCTTAAATCCAAGATGGCAGTGTTTCTGCTGGTAATAATACTATCGCCTTTCTAAGCTTCTGTTATAATGGCTGAGCAAAACTATTATTCATTTCATACTCATATTAATCTCTTTATCAAGTGGTTAAGAAACTTCTAGTGTTCTCTCGAGGACTCCTCTGTTTATTGTTTATTTATTTGTTTACTTATTATTTGTTTGTTTATTATTTGTGTTTTGTTCTTTTTTTTTACACCGAGGGCTATTGCTCAGTGCCGGCACTACAAATCCACTGCTCCTGAAGCCCATTTTTCCTTTTGTTGCCCTTGTTGTTTATCATTGTTGTTGTTGTTGTTATTGCTGTCCTTGTTGTTGGATAGGACAGAGAGAAATCGAGAGAGGAAAAGAAGACAAAGAAGGGGAGAGAAAGACACCTGCAGGTCACGGCCTGTGAAGGCTCCCCCCCTGCAGGGGGGAGGGTTTGAATCGGAATCCTTAGGCAGGTCCTTGTTCTTCAAGCCATGTGCGCTTAACCCTCTGCACTACCATAAAACCCCCTGTTTATATTTTTAATGTGAATTGGTTGAAAATTCTCTCAATATTTAAATTCTAGTTCCACGTTTGCTTAATAATTCCTTTAATTTATGTCTTTCTTGCATTTTGCTATAAATGGGGAAATAAATTAAACCATTCCTGTAACAGTTAGGTTAGAAGCTAGGAAATGACAAGTGTTACAGAAATTATGGAGAAAATTTAACTCTGGGGGGCCAGGTGGTGGCGCACCTGGTTGAGTGCACATGTTACAATGCACAAGGACCCAGGTTCGAGCCCCTGATCTCCACCTACGGGGGGAAAGCTTCACACATGGTGAAGCAGGGCTGCAGGTGTCTCTCTCCCTATCACCCCCTTCCCTCTCAATTTCCGATTATCTCTATCCAACAAATAAATAAAGAAAAAAAATTTAATTTGTTTAAAAAAATGCATGAGTTTAAAAAAAGAAAAGAGAAAGAAGAACAGAAAGGGAAACTAAAAGCAGGATTTATTGAGTTTGGAGTAGGGCACCAAAATAAAAACCCTGGGTTGAGGGTGAGGGTGGATGTTCGGCTTCATGGAGGGGGTAGGTGGGATGGGAGACAGTGTTTTGGTGGAGAAGAAAGAAAGAAAGAGAAAAAGAAAAGAAAAGAAAAGAAAAAAAAAAAAAAAAAGAACTCTGCTCCACTGCTGGTGGGACTGCAAACTGGTGTATAACCCCTTTGGAAGACTGTATGGAGAGTCCTTAAATAAAAATGGAAGTACCTTGTAATTCTGAAATATCAATCTTGGGCATTTATCCAATGGACACTCAAACACTAATTAGAAGAGATACATAAACCTCTGTGTTCATAGCTGCATTATTCACAATAGCCAAAGAGTGGAAGCAACCTAAATGTCTATGATCAGATGACTGGCTAAAGAAGTTATGGGATATATATTTCATGAAATATTACTATTGGGGGCCGGTCTGTATAGTACAGTGGGTTAAGCACAAATGGCGGGAAGCCCAGGGACCATACAAGGATCCTGGTTTGAGCCTCTGGCTCCCCACCTGTGGGAGGTTGGGGGTGGGGGGTGATGACAGGGGGGTGTTGCATCGAAAGTGTTGAAGCTGTTCTGTAAGTGTCTCTCTTTCTCTCTCCCTCTCTGTCTTTTCCTCCTTTCTCAATTCTCTGTCCTATCCAATAACAACAAGGGCAACAAAATAGGAAAAAATGGCCTCCAGGAGTAATTAATTTGTAGTGCAGGCACCAAGCCCCATTGATAACCTTGGAGGCCCACCCTACTAGGGAAAGAGAGAGGCAGGTTGGGGGTATGGATCGACCTGTCAATGCCCATGTTCAGTGGGGAAGCTATTACAGAAGCCAGACTTTCCACCTTCTGCATCCCACAATGACCTTGGGTCCATACTCCCAGAGTGTTAAAGAAATGGAAAGCTATCAGGGGAGGGGATGGGATATGGAGTTCTGGTGGTGGGAATTGTGTGGAGTTGTACCACTCATATCCTATAGTTTTGTCAATGTTTCCTTTTTATAATATATATATATGTATACATATATATATGTATACATATATATATGTATACATATATATATATGTATAATGGGATTATTTTTAGTCCAGCCCAAGTTTTTTATTTTATTTATTTTTTACCATCAGGGTTATCATGGGGACTCAGGACCTGCACAACTCCACCATACTCAGTGGTGATTTTTTTTTTTTCATTTTTGTTCTTTTTCTTTTATAGAGGGTAAGAGATAGAGGGGGATAGAAAGGGATGGAGAGAGAAGGAGAGATGCCTACAGCACTGCTCCATCACTCATGAAGCTTCCACCCCATAGGTGAGGACCAGAGACTTGAACCCATATCATCACATACGACAGTGTGTGCATTCCACCAGGTGAGCTACCATTCAGCCCCTATCTTTCGTCACTAAGAACTAATGTTTCTAAACTTAGAAACAGCAGAATTATGCAGGAGAAAGTTCAGAAGAAACAAGTAAGAGATAGTGATAGAAGTGATAGGGGAAGAGTTAGAAAAATCAGGATATACAATTTCTGTACTCAGTCTTGATATTTACACTAGTCCCAAACAGTAATATCACAGACTTTGCTTGTCTGTACATGTCCACCATCTCAGAAATGGCTCACAGGAGAGGGACTTTTGGAATGATTATTATTGTTGGCATTAAAGAACAATGTCATTGCAACTCCCAGGCAAATCACTGTCTGAGAAAATTGTTTGCCACCCAATCAAGATGTTTTATTTATTTATTTTTCCAAACAGTTAAGAAGTAATTGCATTTGAGAGATGTGTATTGTTCTGATCTCTTTTTGACCTTCTACCGTGGGATGTAGAAGGAGGACTCTCAGGTCCTGCCCTGCCTATCCGGGGGCTTGGGTCAGGTAGGGCCTATTCAAAACACTTCACCTGTGCCTACACTTAAATCCTGTGGTGGGAGGACAGATGAAAATGAAAAGATGTATTTTCTTTCTTTCTTTTTTTTTATTACTCCATGTCTGCACTTGAATCCACTACACCTGGCAGCCATGACTTCTTTTTAAAATCTTTATTTTTATTTGATAGCAGAGAGATAAATTGAGAAGGGAGGAGGAAATAGAGAGGGAGAAAGGCACCTGTTGCTTCTCTGCTTATGAAACTTACCCCCCTGTGGGTGGAGACCTAGGGCTTGAGCCAGAGTTCTTGAACATGATAACATGTGCACTCAACTGGGTGCACAACTACCAGTCTCCAACACAAGAGGGAAGGTTACAAATCATTGAAGAGAGGGGAAAACTGTTGCTCTTGCTACAAACAATTAAGGATAATGTGCTGCTTCTTTTTTTTAATATTTATTTATTTATTCCCTTTAGTTGACCTTTTTGTTTTGTTTTTTTAATTTATTTTTTATTTAAGAAAGGATAAATTAACAAAATCATAGGGTAGGAGGGGTACAACTCCACACAATTCCCACCACCCAATCTCCATATCCCATCCCCTCCGCTGATAGTTTTCCCATTCTCTATCCCTCTGGGAGCATGGACCCAGGGTCATTGTGGGTTGCAGAAGGTAGAAGGTCTGGCTTCTGTAATTGCTTCCCAGCTGAACATGGACGTTGACTGGTTGGTCCATACTTCCAGTCTGCCTCTCTCTTTCCCTAGTAGGATGGGTCTCTGGGGAAGCAGAGCTCCAGGACACATTGGTGGGGTCTTCAGTCCAGGGAAGCCCGGCCGACATCCTGATGGCATCTGGAACCAGCTGGCTGAAAAGAGAGTTAACATACAAAGCCAAACAAATTGTTGAGCAATCATGGACCCAAAGCTTGGAATAGTGGAGAGGAAGTGTTAGGGGGATACTCACTGCAAACTCTAGTGTATTCTGCTTTCAGGTATATATTTTGCACTAGTTTATGGATACATGTGAACATATGCTCTCTCTCACAGAACCTGGTCTATATCTAGGTTTTGGAACTTTGTTAGAAAGTGAACCACCTGGGATGGAAATTAGAGAATACTATGAAAGGAAAGGTCTCACCTGAGTAATGAAGCTGAAGAGTTGTCATTCCACACGTGAAGTCTCTGGACACAGTCTGAGCTGAAGCATGTTGAGGTGGCAATCGCTGTGTTGATTAGGTTGCGATCAGCAGATGCAGTATTATTTGATATGGATTGGGAAAGGCATGCGGGAAAGTGGGCCCTATCCTAAGGTTCCAGGACTTGGGGAAATATAGGCTCTATCGTGGAGATATGAGGTTCTTGCTGTCTTAGGGATCTTTTTGTTTTTTATTGTTGTTATAGTTATTAATGTCATCGTTGTTGGATAGAACAGAGAGAAATGGAGAGAAGAGGGGAAGACAGAGAGGGCAAGAGAAAGAGAGACACCTGCAGACCTGCTTCTCCGCTTGTGAAGCAACTCTCCTGTAGGTGGGGAGCCGGGGGCTCCAACCGGGATCCTTCTGCCAGTTCTTGCGCTTTGAGCCATGTGAGCTTAACCACTGGACTCCCAATGTGCTTCCAGCGCTACCACTGGACTCCCAATGTGCTTCTTTAAATAGCTTTACCTGCTATGAACATAGGAGTACACACCTCTTTTTGGTTGGGTGTTATGGAGTCCTTGGGGTATAACCCCAGGAGAGGAATTACTGGATCATATGGAAGGTCCATGTCTAGCCTTCTGAGAGTTTTCCAGACTGCTTTCCTTTTATAGTACACTCTAATTTCATCTCAGGTAGTTCACTTTCTAACAAAGTCCCATAACTTAGATATACACCAGTTTCTGTGAGAGAGAGCTTATGTTCACACGTACCCATAAACTACTGCAAAATATATACCTGAAAGCAGAAGTACACTAGAGTTTGCAGTGAGTACCTCCCTAACATTTCCTCTCCACTATTCCAAGCTTGGGATCCATGATTGCTCAACAAATTGTTTGGCTTCGTATGTTAACTCTCTTTTCAGCCACCAGGTTCCAGATGCCACCAGGATGCTGGCCAGGCTTCCCTGGATTGAAGACCCCACCAATGTGTCCTGGAGCTCAGCTTCCACAGAGACACACCTTACTAGGGAAAGAGAGAGGCAGACTGGGAGTATGGACCGACCAGTCAACGCCCATGTTCAGCGGGGAAGCAATTACAGAAGCCAGACCTTCTACCTTCTGCAACCCTCAACAACCCTGGGTCCATGCTCCCAGAGGGCTAGAGAATGGGAAAGCTATCATGGGAGGGGGTGGGTCATGGAGATTGGGTGGTGGGAATTGTGTGGAGTTGTACCCCTCCTACCTTATGTTTTTGTTCACTAATCCTTTCTTAAATAAAAAATTTTAAAAAAATAAAATAAATAAATAGCTTTACCTTTGGAAGATAAAATATAGGTAACACCATTACAATGATGTTGTGGTTCTGACATGTAGAGAAGATCTTATCACATTTCAGAGACTAGTACATATAAACATGAAGTTTTAAAATTGCCTGAGCCTCAACCAAATAAGTGGCTCACTTTTCTGTTCATCTTCAGTCCTCATCTGCATCCTTTCCCCTTCAACATATTCTCCCTAAATCTCCAAACACTGTCCATAATTGGTCATGACAAGCCAGATGATAGCAGACTTCTTAGTCAACCTTCCGTCCTGTCCAAAAGAGGAAGGGAAAAATATATCTGTACTTTCATAACAAGAGCATGAAAGGCGGAAAAAAAGGCAACATTTCTAGAGCGTTTCTTTAATGTGGAACTCTAAATTTAGCAAATGATGTGGCTCAGGCTGATGGAGTTTCTTCCTTTTGATGAAGATCCACCTTTCAGCAGAAATGGAAGCTGGAAAAGTTCACAAAAGTCACACTTTCCATTCAGGTCTTCAGTTATTTTGCCAACTCCCCTTAGGGATCTTCAAATTCTCTAAGTTTATTGAATTCTTTTCTTTCTACTCAAGTGAAACATGTTTTGCTGAGGCTGGTGAAACCAACTGGTTCAGCTTGGTTAGAAGGAAGAGATGTTGAAATGTTAGCCAGGTGTGCCCCTGATTTTCAACCCTGATTTCCTAAGTGACTGTGGGTATTTTGTTACATTGTCAGATTCCTTGTCTGTACCATGGAGATGATACCATGTCCATGCAACCGTATCACAGAGATATTTCAGAGTGAAAATGAACCAATAGGTGATAAGGCTATAGAGATACTGAGAGTACACCAAAGGGATTTTGTGTTTACTTACTTCCACAAATATTGTTACCTCCTCAAGACTGAAATACTTTCTAGGGTAGTCATTTTTTTAAAGGATATACTGAGGGGCTATGCAGTGGTTCACCCTGTTAAGTGAAAATACTACCATGAACAAAGACCTGGGTTCAAGCCCCCAATGCCCACTTGCAGGGGAGAAGCTTCCAGAGCAGTGAAGCAATGTTGCAGGTATCTCTCATTCTCTCTCCTCTGTTTCCCTCCTCCTTAATTTTTCTCTATCTCTATACAGAAATAAGTAAAAAAATATATATTTACTGAGATATTTTACAGTAATAATTATTGATAAAGGCTTTCTTGTATATTAATCTAAAATTCTGTCCTCACAACTTTTTGTTACATTT
The DNA here is from genome assembly GCF_950295315.1 of Erinaceus europaeus. Lineage (NCBI taxonomy): Eukaryota > Metazoa > Chordata > Mammalia > Eulipotyphla > Erinaceidae > Erinaceus > Erinaceus europaeus. The sequence continues at coordinate 51,322,238 of NC_080165.1, forward strand.
TTTCTTTTGGTTTATTTGTTCCTAATGGGGTGGGGAATGTAGAAGAAATGCTTAATGAAAAGACCATTTCATTGTAAATTTCATCCATGTGCTGTCAATGAGATTTAATTCAGGATTAGAATTCCCTACCACAGCCATTCTCAAAGTGGTCTGCTGTTCTCCCCTTCCCCTCCCACTCCCCTGCCCCACCCCACTCCTTGGGTTTCCTGAAATCCTTTTGTGAGTCTATGAGATCAAAATTATTTTAGTAATTAAACTAAGATGTCATGAGCTTTTTTTCACTGTGTTGCTGTTTACATTTACTGTGCAGGAAAACAAAAGTGTTTAGAATAGTTGCTACCTTAATGAAAACTGTGGCCAGGGCTCCACATCCCATCAGTAGTTACTATATTTCTGCTTTATCACCATACACTTGGGGGTGGGCGGAAAGGGTTGAAACAGTGTCATATGTCAGTCATGTTTTTAATAAAGCAGGAAATATCATCAATTTTAGTTTATTTCAGCATTTGATTATCTTTCATGGTTTTTCATGATAAAATAGTGAGTCATATAAAACACTTTAACACTATCCCTGACTCATACACAGTTCTTTAAGTTGCTAGCTGAAATAGCCTATTCTTTCCTCAAACACTGATTTTTCTCACAAAATTTTTTTAAAAATTTAGATCTTCATTATTTGACAGCCTTTTTCCTTGATATTGACTAAAAAGAGCTTGTCACTATAATAAAAAATGATAGTGATGTTATTTATTGACAAAAATGAAATTGGAGTCTTCCAGCAAAATCTGAAATTTTTGTATCTTCTAATACAAATACAATAGCTTCCCAATGCTCAAAGACTTTTCTAGTGGAATCAGTAATACTAACAAACAGGATTTTAAAAAGCCTTATACAGTCAGGGCCAGGTGGTGGTGTACCTGGTTGAGCATTCACATTACAGTGAGCAAGGACCAGGGTTCAAGTCCACAGTCTACACTTACAGGGGGGAAGCTTTAAGACTGGTGAAGCAATGCAGCAGGTTTCCCTCTCTCTCTCTCTCGCTTCCTTGTCTCTCAATTTTTCTCTGTGTATATCTAAAATATATATTTAACATAAAGTCATTAATTAAACAACATTTAAAAAGTCAAATATTTTCTCAGTGAATCAATATTTTTTCCAAATGATCAGTGTGTTAAATTGCAAAATGATACTTGGGCAAAAGATCCAATAGGGAAATGTAATATATTTTATAAAATACTATTTTGTTGATATGCACTCAGTTTGTCATTGCTATCTTAAACAAATAAGTATCTTTCTCTTTTATTTTCCAGCATGGTAAGTACAAGACATAAAAGCTTCAGGGAATCATCAATGATGTTTAAAGTACAAGGATCTCTCCTCCACCCCCCTTTCCTTCAATTTCCCTCTGTCCTATCAAGTGAAAAAAAATAATATTGAAAGTACAAGGATTATGGGGTCAGAAACTGTGAAAGACACTGGTCTACATCTTAATCTCACACTTTGTAGTAAGGTAATATTAGAGAGAAATTTTCCATCATAAGTGAAAAATTTTTCATAATCAAGGGAGAAAAGGGGCAAAACTCATTTAAGGTTGTATAAAACAAAAACCTTTCCAAAGAGATTATGGTGATTTTTAGTAAAGTATAACATTTTAGATAACTTTCTAGATCTTATTAACTTGGAATTATTTTATATGTATATATCATACACTTTGCACTCTATCTAATTGACCTATTAGGGTCTTAGGATAGAAAGAAAGATAAATGTAATATTCTCTGCATTCAAGGAGATCATGGTTTATAAAAATAGAAAAAATAGCTCACATTAATTTTCTTTACAATATATGAATTCAGCCAGTGTCAAATGAGTATCTTTTCTAAGCCAGCAACTGCTATGTATTGGATTAAACGACCCAGTTTATTGCCCATCTCAGAATTCATGATCTTGTAACAAAGTTAGGAATTAGTACACAAGTGAGCATTCATCACAGTTACGACAGTGCTATAAAGAAATGTTATAGAGTGCTCCTAAGAGGTATAATAGAAAGTGAATTTGATCTAGAAAAACTTTAACAGCTTTCTGAAGCTAGTGATTTCTGAATCACTAATGAATATTACAGAGTATTCCAGCCAGAAGAAATATATGAGCTATGAAGAAGGCCAGAGAAACTAAAAATTTGGTGTGATGAAAATTTGAACAATCAAAGGAAGATAGAGGTAGAACTGACTAGCAAGGGGAGCTGAAATCCAAGATCAAAATTGGAGCAGCAAGGAGGATATTAAATTTGGGTGTGCCTTGTTACATTGTGGTTAGCTAGTATTTCACTAATATTACTTAAAAACATGATTTAGTATTCACAGAGTAAAATCTGCCTTGGAATATACTTTACATGTGTCTCTCAGGATGATTTTATGAGCCAAGAACATATGCATCCCCATTCAACAGAAGAAATAAATGAGGCACATAGAGGTAAAGTAACAAGCCCACAACTATACAGTAGCAGAGGCAGAATTTGAACCAAGGAAGTTTGATTTCAGAGTTGCATTTTTAACCACCTACTATTCCCTTTCCTAGTCACTATAATTAATTGATGGGAACCACATACAATCAGGTCTAGGTAAGTCAAAGCTCCTTAGCCTCCATAAAATTATCACTTCTACTTTTTAGATTGGAAATCAGCCTAGAGATGACTGTATATCTACTGATAGCACATATTCAACATTCCTCAGTACTTCCATACTTTCAAAAAGTCATTACTAAAGAATGGCTGAAAGATTCCCAGGCTTCATCCAACATTACTTCACCTAACATTTCAAGAGCAGCCTTGAAACAGGAGTGACATGCTATTGAGGAAAATGTTTCATAGTGAATCTATCCTTTCCTCATTCCAGACAAATTATGTTAATGCATAGTTTATTACTTAATGTGGCTGTGGTTTAGCTTCCTTCTCTAAAGTCTTATATGGGGAAGTGTTAAAGACAGAGCCAATCCACACAGTGTACTGTTTCTGAAGAAATTTCCATCACTACACCCTTGCTTTATGTAATTTATTGAGTCTAAATTTGCATCAGGTATGTATACGGATGCAATTTTCGAAGATTGCTTAAGTTAAAGCATCTGCTAGAGAATGCAAGAGGCTGGGAACCAGGATTGAGGTTTTGAAAATGTTACTCTATTGCTTGTTTTTCATTAATGAGTAAGAAAAGAAGAAGCTGGTATTTCAATTCTAAACTATATTTAATTTCTGAAGAAAGGCAACAAGCAAGCAATTACATTATGTAAAATTTATCTGATGTGAAATTGTAGAGCTATGCCTTTTTTGCACTTTTATAAAGTAAGTATTGCTTACAGTAACCCTCTTATGCTAGTATTTCCTTGGGATGCATTGGATCGACCTTCCCGTGGTGCATCTCGTGAGTACCCATTCATTGGGGAATCTGACGATCCTTCCTAGCCGACTGAATCCTCATGGATCCCAGTCACTTTCAAAGCCAGCAACAAGCTAGTATTTCCCTTTCCTCCTGTCCTTGAGTTACCTCTTCATTATCTCAAAAAGTGACTCATTATAACCTTAGAGCATCAGTTTTCCACAGTGAAAATGTCTTCCCATGATGCTTGGGTACACCTTTAACTGGTCATCTTGCAAACACTTAACAAAAAATTAACAAAAAAGTTAACAAAAAATTCTTTGCTATCCTTATATTTCCATGTTTAAAAGACATTCATCTGGGGTCCAAGAGCTCACTCTGTAGAGCATATATTTTATATATTTTACCATGAATGAGGACCTAGGTTTAAGCACTCAGCTATCAGGTGAAATTACCTTCATGAAGGAAGCTTCATGAGCAGTGGAACAGAGCTGTAGTATCTCTTCTTCTATTTGTCTCTCTCTAGCTCTTTCTCTCATCTTTTATCTTTAAAAAAAAGAGCCTGACAGGAATGGAGGCATTGTACAGACACAGAATCCCTGAGATAACAGTGGTGGCAAAGAAAGGAATAAAAAATTAATTTGCTAATTGATTAATAAAGTATACTCATAACCTCCTCCTCCAGAGAAAGAATTCCAATGTTCTTTATTTTCATTATTATAATACTAAATTCAATATTTTTAGACAATTCTTACTTCTCTTTATCAGTCTGACTCTGATTCTGAGGCTCTAAAAAAAAATCTGTCATTTGATACAATTCAAGCCGTAGCACAATAGGAAAAGAAGATACACAACAAACATTATCTGCATTCTGCGAATACAAAAAGAAGTAAGAAAAACACAATGGTTATTTGTTTCTAAAACTTTCAGATCCTTCGAGATGAGAAAGAAGTATGTCCAGCTGTCTGGTAGCCCCTCATTTTGTTAACTAGGAAAGACTCCCATATCCACTGTAATCTGTGGGCTGCGGCTCTCTCCCTTGGGGAGTATTTTCTTGTTAATGATACTTCAGTGTGTACTTCTATTGTCTTCCTGTTGGTGCTGACTGCAGGAGGTGAAATCACCTTACCAGCTGCAAGTCAAAGGTTTTAACAGGTTAGGTTGTGGTTTCTGTCAGTATAAAATTTACTAAGTCCTAGCCAGTTTGAACTCAATAAGTTCTGCTTATAAGCAGACACATAAAGGTAAAGATAGACAAAGCCAGAAAGATGGACACCACAACACTTCTCCACCACTCACAAAACTTCCCTTCTGCATGTTGTTCCCTTGTGTTGGTAGAGGTCTCAAACCAGAGTCATCATGAATTGTAAAGTATGTGCTATCCTAGGTGAGTTCTCCTCAGACACCCTAATCCATAGTCTTTATACTCCACTATATTTTTTTTCTCAGTCTACACCACTTTTATTCTGTCAGTTCTCCACCTAGAGTTAATACCTCGTGGTCCAAGACAGCTCCCTCAACATTAAAAATAACATTAAAGTTCAAGTTTCCTTGCAGAAGGACGAAAGGGGCAAAAGATGGGCTCTCAGCTGGGAGTATGAATCGACTACGTTCAGCGGGGAAGCAATTACAGAAGCCAGACCTCCCACTTTCTGGACCCCATAATGATCCTGGGTCCATGCTCCCAGAGGGATAAAGAATGGGAAAGCTATCAAGGGAGGGGATTGGATATGGAGTTCTAGTGGTGGGAATTGTGAGGAGCTGTACCCCTCTTATCCTATGGTCTTATCAATATTTCCATTTTATAAATAAAAATTACAAAAAAAAAAAAAAAAAGATGGGCTCTCTTCCACTTGTTAAAGATAGTCTCTGGAAACTTACTTAATGTCTCCTATTTATATCCATGGACCAAATCCTAGTCTCATGGCTATATCTAGCAGCAAAGAGAACCACAAAAAAAAAAAAAAGTGTTTTACGTAGGTGACTACCACTAGCATTCAGAGGCTTTATTACTGAGAAAGAAGGGAACATTAACATTCTGGAAGAATTAATAATACCACCATATTAATTATCATGTTTTGAAATGAGTTAAGAAGCAGGATTAATTGTTGTGAAAATTGTAGCTGGGTCTGGGGAGAGAGCATAATGGTCATGCAAAAAGGCTGAGGCACCAAAGGTCACAGGTTCAAGCCCCCACACCACTTTATGCCAGAGATGAGCAGTGCTCTGGTAAAATAAATAAATAAATAAATAAATAAATAAATAAATACAGTTTTAAAAATCAAGAGGTGATAGCACATATTGCAACTAGAGAGATACAAGTACTATAGAAGCACATTCTAAAGGAGATGCTACTTACCTAACTTACCAATTTTGGGTTCAGATTTTTAGCAGGAATGATCAGTTGTGGCTCTTCAACAACACACAATGAGACCTGCCATGTTGATAGGAATTGTCTGTGAGAATAGTAAGCAACAAACATTTCTTACCAGGAATATGTTCACCTTAGACTAAAGAATTTTCTGAAAGCTGGAATTTCATGAAAACTGCCTAAAGATTCATTGAAAGTGACCAAGCACACTCAAATAATATTTGCATTTTTAAACAGATGGTCCCTGCAACATAAATATATATTTGATACATATAAATCTATATTTGATATATATAATTAGATATTTGGTATATAACTATATATTTGATATATAGTTATATATAGAGAGAGAAGTAGTGTATAATATAGCTATTATGTACATTTTTTTCTTTCTTTCCTATCTTTCATGTAGTTATAGGGAATAAGAACCCAAATTCTTACACATAGCAAGATGTACATTCTTTACCAAGCAAAGTATGTCATTCAGTCTCCTTATGTAATTTCTAACTCATTGTCACAAGGAAATTGAGAAATCTTTGGTCAGAAGGCACCAAAGGAAATGTCTCACTGCAGCTTTTGCTTGAATCCTATTCTTTCATTTTCCTCAATGACTCCATGTGGTTATAACAATGAGCATCTTGTGCCGAGCCAACACTTTCAAATGGACGGTGATGGATTCTCAGTCTCTCCCTACAAAATCTAAATACCTATGCTTTAATCAGTTTGCATCAAGCAAAGTCCTATAGAGGTCTGAGAACAGTATTGGTTAACCCTGAAAAAATGTTCCTTTCTGTTCATGTTCTCTGACAAATGTTTTTAATCAACTTCCTCATAGCACCAAAGATCACTGCGTCTAAGACACATCCTTTCCTATAGTGCTAAATATTCTCATTGCTGTACCTATTTGAGTGCAAGAAAATTAAGCAAGAAAGGGCTCTATTTCCTCTGCATGATCATATAATACAACGCTGGGGAAACAAGCCCACTGGGCTAAAGGTTGCTTATACAACACTTTAACTATATCTATAGAAAGAAATATTACTGGATGGAGTACCTACTTTGCCACACATGGGAGTGTCATGGCACAAGGGGAAAACCTTGGTTCTGTGATATCTCTCCTTTCTCTTTTCCTAGACAGACTTTGAATGAATGAAAAAGCATCTGGATACAATGAAATTCAGTGGAAGCTCCAGCTCCACACATTATAAACAAAGTGCCTTCATATTCCAACTGAAATTTTATATCCTCTTAACTACCGGTTCTCCTGAAAATCAAGAGCACAGACTTAATTTGTACAACACTCTGCTTATTTTAAAGTGGTTTATTTCCAATACTTGCCTTTGAGTACATGAGAAATGTTCATTCACAGGAAATGCTGTTTTAGGGTTTCTGGAGTCTAGGTAGTTCTCTGTTGCAAGGGGAAAAGGATCTGTATGTCAAATAGAGCTTCTGTCCCTTACAATTCATCTTGCTCATACAGCAAGAACAGATCCCAGGTTGAAAATCTGGACCATGATGTACATGAGGGAAGAAAATAAGGATGCCAGTCTTCCCTTTCAAATGAGAAGTCAGAATCTTGTTTACTGCATGGTATTCACAGTTTCTTAAAGGCAGCAATATGCTCCCTCATGCAAATATCTCTGCACTTATCATGATTCTATACAGGACTTCCTATCTTCTCTTCTTGCTCAGGTATCAATTTCCCTGGGCTGTCGCCTGCCGAAAAATGTCTCTATGTTCTTTGAAAAGAAAGGTTCAGTTTTGAGATAAGTAAGTATAATGTTACTCAGTCTTGGTTCCAGGTTATAAATACTGATCTGATTAATTAAAAACATACTTGGAATGCTACTTGAGCATATCCAAAATAGGAGTTACAAAATAAAACAGAGTTTTGCCGTTTGTTCTTTTTTCTAAACCAGTAGTTTGTTTTTTCATCCCACATATCAAGCATTTTCAGCAAACTATATTCCTACATAAATCTCTACCTTTAAAAACTATTTTTTAAATTTTAATTTATTACTGATTTAAAAAATGATCAACAATATTGTGGGATAAGAGGGGTACAGTTGCATATAATTCCCACCACCAGAGTTCTGTATTCCATTCTCTCCATTGAAAGTTTCCCTATTTTTTATCTCTCTGGGTGTATGGACCAAAAATATTTATGGGGTATAGAAGGTGGGAAGTCTGGCTTCTCCACTGGACATGGGTGTTGACAGGTCAATCCATACTTCCAGACTATTTCTATCTTTCCCCAGTGGGGTAAGACTCTGGGGAAGTAGCAGTCCCCGGACACATAGGTAAGGATGTTTGCCCAGGGAAATCAGATTGGAGTCATGATAGCTTCTGAAACTTGGTGGCTAAAAAGCATTAACATATAAAGCAGAACAAATTGTTTAATAATCAGGAACAAAAATATAAAGAGTATAGCAAATGAGATTGAGGTCTTCATGTTGAAAGAAGCTAGGGAATTTATTTTAGGTATATTCCAATGGTCTGTGACTTTACTAATTTTTGCCTAGGTCCTACAGCTAACATGCAGGTGGGCTAAAAATATTGTCTGGGAAGATGGTGTCATAGTTGGGAATAGGACCAGAAAGCTGGATCAAGGCAGAGAATAGCTCCCAAATATGGAAAAAGTATATAGATACTGTTAACTGTAAATCCCATCAATCTTCCTCAGAAAGAGAAAGACAAGTATGGGATGATCCCACTCATAAACAGAAGTTGAGAAAGAAGAACAGAAAGGGAAACACAAAGGAGAATTTGACTTAGTTTGGAGTATTGCTCTGAAAAAAAAAAGCTCTGGGATAGGAGGGTAGATTTTCAGCTTCACTGTAGGGGGTGAAGGTAGAGACACAGACCTTTAGTGGTGGGAATGGTGTTAATATATATTCCTAATTACTTATAGTCTTATAAGTAATTAGTCTATTTAATCAAATTAAATAAGTCTATTTAATCAGTATGAGAAGAGAAAAGTAGATTGAATATCTCTAGCTTTTTAATGCATAGACTTCAGTTCTGAGTACATATTCTTTCAGCCTAAACACTGAAGTTTTCCAATTAGTAAACTGATTGAATTTTAACAATGGGCTTAAATTGTTAATGAATTTCTAATAACTTTTATTGAAATATTAAATCACCTTTAATCTTATACCAGGGAAACCAGAAACAACTGGTCTTGTCGGTATGTAAGATATGGCATTAAGTGACATTTATCATGGTAAGATCTGATGTGGCACAGTAATTTCTACCATGGGATTTTTCAAAGTAAACCAAGTTCCCAAATAACTTGGTTACACTAATAACTATCTGTTGCTTTCTTAAACTCTAAAACAACAAGGAATCTTCTTCATTCTCTATAAAATTCATATTTCTCCCAGTCTTGGAACTTCTGGGATTTTGCTCATTTTCCTTCAGGCTTCTCTTGATTCATACCACTTGACACTGCATCTGCTGATCTCAACTAAGTCCATGCAACCAGTGCCACCTTGACACGTTTCCCTTCAGACTGTGTCCAGAGATGCCAGGCCTGGGATGTCAAACCTCCAGCTCCGTTATTCTCATGAAACCTTTCTTAGATCATGGAACTCCTTGGTTCCATTTTAGGTGGCACACTTCCCAACAAAGCTACAGAATCTAGATATACATCAGGGTCCATGAGATAGGGCACATGTGCACATGCATCTTTAAGTTAGGGGGAAAATATATGCTTTAAAGTAAAAGTGTGCAATGGTTTGCAGGTGACTCAGTAAATACAGCAAGAAAGTAGAAAGAACTAAAAAAGACAAAATATAGTACTTAATCAAATATTTTCTATTTAGCCCTAGATACCCTGCTCTCCTACTTCCTATTTTACTACCCCAAATCACTGTAAGTCTAACTTGTCAGATAAAGTAAGAACTACAAAATATGGATAAGGGCAAGAGACTGGCATACTTTAATGATGGCTCTTTTGGTCACTACCAGGCCACCCCATCATCTAGAGACTTCATCAGGGAATCCTGGGATTCCCATACAGGTATGATGGGCTTAGACCTCTAATAGATCCCTCTCTCCACCATCACTTGTCATCTCCATCAGTAATAACATCATAAACCCTCTAGTGGTCCTCTCTACAGGACCTTACCCTCAGCATAGAATAATAGTGGTAGAAACTGCCCCACTCTCCGAATGGAGGCTGGGTCAACTTACTCTGCCACCTGAGGAAGACTGGTTCTGAAATGAGTGCAATCTAGAACATTCCTAGACCATGGAATGTGAACTCAGACCTATAGGTATGCAGTCTTCTGTACTATATAGGAATAGCTAAAGGCCCTAGGTCAGATCAATGGGGTTTACAGTTAATGGTATTTAAAAAGACTGCATTTTGTTTTTTAATTTACAAAAAGGAAACACTGGCAAAACCATAGGATAAGAGAGGCACAACTCCACACAATTCCCACCACCAGAACTCCATATCCCATCCCCTCCCCTGATAGCTTTCCTATTCTTTAACCCTCTGGGAGTATGGACCCAAGGTCATTGTGGGATGGAAGGTGGAAGGTCTGGCTTCTGTAATTGCTTCCCCACTGAACATGGGCATTGACAAGTTGATCCATACTCCCTGCCTGCCTCTCTCTTTCCCTAGTAGGGTGGAGCTCTGGGGAAGTGGAGCTCCAGGACACATTGCTGGGATTGTCTGTCCAGGGAAGTCTGGTTGGCATCATGCTGGCATCTGGAACCTGGTGCCTGAAAAGAGAGTTAACATATAAAGCCAAACAAGTTGTTAACTAATCATGAACCTAAAGGCTGGAGTGGTGCAGATGAAGAGTGTGTGTGTGTGTGTGTGGGGGGGGTGTCCTCCATTTTGTAGATAGCTAGTAGGCATATTTTAGTTATATTCCAAAGGGCCTGGGGCTATACTAGTTATTTTTTCCCCTGAGCCTGAAATCTGATATGCAGGTGGATCTTAGTTATTGTCTAGGGAGATGATGTCATGGCTGAAAAAAGAAAGGCTGTATTTTATAACCAAATGTCTGAGTACTCATTCCTTGGAAGACATTATCTGGTTAAATTTGAATTTATTCTGTCATTGAATGGAGAAATAGTGCAGAAATATTTCCCTTTCTAATTTCAATTAAGAAAATGTGCTATTCCCAAAGATTCTCATTCAGTGTAAAATTTAGAAAAAAGACTGTGTCCCATCCTCTCCGTGTCAAGGGTGAGGGTAGATGTTCAGCTTCACTGGGAGGGAAGGGGATATGGCAGGGGACACAGTGTTTTGGTGGTGGGAATGGTGTTTATGTACACTCCTATCAATTTGTAGTTTATAAATCACTATTTAATTAATATGAGAGAGGAAAAATTGATTGAATGTCTCAAACTTTTTAAAGCACAGACTGAGTCTTTTTAATACATAACCTGAGTCTTTGCTTTGTTGACTCTCTTAAAAACTTAGCCCAAGGAGAACAAAAGCAACTGTGGCATAGCTATATGCAAACAATGTCAAAGGACATAAAATATGGTGAGGGTGTGTATGATACAGAAAATCCTAACAAAGGGATTCTTCAAAGTTAACCCAATTGCCAAACAATGTGATTATTGCAATAACTATCTATTGTCTTCTTAAACCCTAAGACAACAGGAATCTCCCTCTTCCTCTATAGAGCCTGTTTCTCCCAATCCTGGAACCTCTAGAGTGGGGCTCACTTCCCTGCACGCTTCTCTCAAGTCAGGCCAAATGATATTGCATCCGCTGATTCCAACCTAATCAATGCAACAAGTACCATCTCAGCATACTTCACCTCAGATTGTGTACGGAGACATCAGGCACAGATTGCCAACCCTTCACCCTCATCACTCAGGTGAGACCTTTCCTTTCATGGTATTCTCTAATTCCATTCCAAACAAAGTCCCAAAACCTAGATATAGGCCAGGTCCCGTAAGATAGAGCGTATGTTCACATGTATCCATAAATTAGGGCAAAATATATACCTGAAAGCAAAAATACACAGTAGTCTATAGTGAGTCAGTATCAAGTTCATAATGAAATAGTATCCACTTAGACTTAGATACCCTCCTCACCTACTTCCTATTATAGTTCTCTCACTCACTCCAAAGCTAACCTTATCAAAGCAAGGATTGCAAAAGCTGAATAATGGCAAGAAACTGGCATACTCTAACGATGACTGTTTAGTCACCATCAGGCCATTCTACCAGCTGGGGCCCTAATCAGGGTGTCCTGAGACTCCCAAACAGATTTGATGGGCCTAGACCTCAAATAAATCCCTCTCTCCATTGTTACCAGTTATCTTTATCAGGAACAACAAAATAGACCACTATGTGGGCCCCCATAGGACCTTGCTCTCAACTTGGATCAACAGTGGTAGAGAATGTTCCATCCTCCGAAGGGAGGATGGACAGCATACTCTATGCTACACCTGAGGAAGATGAGTCAATACTGAGGCAGCATGGAAAGTTCCTACTCATGACCACAGAATGTGAGCTCAGATATAGAGGGATGTAAAGGTCACACAGGCTCCTAAGCTAATTATGGGTCCCAGATAATATCAAATCGATGGGGTTTATAGTCAACAATATTTATACCCCTTTCCCATATTAGGGAGCTACTCTCTTCCCTCAGCCAGCTTTCTGGTCCTTTTCCCAGCTATGACATCATCTCCCCAGACAATAATTAGGATTCACCTGTATGTCAGATTTCAGGCTCAGGCAAAAAAAAAAAAAACACCAGTATAGCTACAGGCCCTTTGAAATATAACTAAAATTTGCCTACTAGCTATCTACAAAATGGAGGGCCCCCAACACTTCATCTGCACTATCCCAGCCTTTAGGTCCATGACTGATCAACAATTTGTTTGGCTTTGTATATTAACTCTCTTTTCAGCCACCAGGTTCCAGATGCTAGCATGATGCCAACCAGACTTCCCTGGACAGACAACAGATAACCCCACCGATGTGCCTTAGAACTCAGCTTCCCCAGAGCCCTTCCCCACTAGGGAAAGAGAGAGACAGGCTGGGAGTATGGATCAACCTGTCAATGCCCATGTTCAGTGGGGAAGCAATTACAGAAGCCAGACCTTCCACCTTCTGCATCACACAATAACCTTGGGTTTCATACTCCCAAAGGGTTAAAGAGTAGGAAAGCTATCAGTGGATGGGGTTGGCATACGGAGGTCTGGTGGTGGGAATTGTGCAAAGCTGTGCCCCTCTTATCCTATGGTTTTGTCAATGTTTCCTTTTTATAAATAAAAGTAGATCAGAAGCGTCCAATAGCACAGCTATATACAAGATACTGGGTACTGTACAGCAAACCATAACAAAAGGACTTTTCAAAGTTAACCCAATTACCAAATAATGTGATGATAACATTAACTATCGATTGTCTTTTTGAAACCTAAGACAGCAGGAACCTCACATCTCCACTAGAGCCCCTACTTCCCCCAGTCCTGGAACCCTTGGATAGGGCCCACTTTCCCGTATGCCTCTCCCAATCCATATCAAATAATATTGCATTCGCCGATCACAACCTAACCAACACAACGATTGCCACCTCAACATGCTTCACTTCAGACTGTGTCCAGAGACTTCACGTGTGGAATGACAACCCTTCAGCTTCATTACTCGGATGAGACCTTTCCTTTCATAGTATACTCTAATTTCATCTCAGGTGGTTCACTTTCTAACAAAGTCCCAAAACCTAGATATACATCAGTTTCTGTGAGAGAGAGCATATCTTCACACGTATCTATAAACTACTGAAAGCAGAAGTACACTAGTGTTTGCAGTGAGTACCCCCCTAACACTTCCTCTCCACTATTCCAAGCTTTGGGTCCATGATTGCTCAACAATTTGTTTGGCTTCGTATGTTAACTCTCTTTTCAGTCACCAGGTTCCAGATGCCATCAGGATGCTGGCCAGGCTTCCCTGGATTGAAGACCCCACCAATGTGTCCTGGAGCTCCGCTTCCCCAGAGACACACCCTACTAGGGAAAGAGAGAGGCAGACTGGGAGTATGGACAGACCAGTCAGTGGGGAAGCAATTACAGAAGCCAGACCTTCCACCTTCTGCAACCCACAATGACCCTGGGTCCATGCTCCCAGAGGGATGGAAAATGGGAAAGCTATCAGGGGAGGGGGTACGATATGGAGATTGGGTGGTGGGAATTGTGTGGAGTTGTACCCCTCCTACCCTATGGTTTTGTTAATTAATCCTTTCTTAAATAAAAAAAAAAAAAGGAAATGAAGGTAGAACCATAGGGGAAAAAATAAAAAATAAATAAAATGTTAAAAATTAGAAAAAAGATAATTATCTCAAAGATAATATGGTGATGTTGTGCTTGATATATCTCTCTCATCGAAATAAATAAAATATGCTTGTAACAAACACATTAACTGAATAAGACAAAAATGAACTTTTGGACTGTGAGATTGGCTACTGTTTACCAGAAAGGAAGGGAAAGAGTATAGATAAATCAAGATAAAGTGGATAGTTTTATGGTCAAGTATATAACTGAACATCCAGTGGGTAATGTAATGCATACATGGGTTGATTTTCAACTTGAATACTGCTCTAATGCAGCATTATTTCAATTTAAATAGAAAGTACGCTTATATACCCAGAATTCAAAGTAGGTCTATTATAATACTTTCTGGTAAACTGGAGAAACCACAATGTGTGCAATAAAAATATCTATTATACCAGGGAATAATTAACTTAATGTGGTAAACAACAACATGAGATGACTTAAAATTTATTTGTGGGCCAGTCAGTGGCCATCCATTAGAGTGCACATAATATCATGCACATGGATAAGGGTTCAAGTCCCTAATCCCCATTTGCTGGAGGGCAGCTCCACAAGAACTGAAGCAGTGCTTTAAGTCTCTTTCTCTCTTCCTCTTTACCTCCTCTTTCTCTCTCAATTTCTCTCTCTCTTGATTCTTCAAAGAAGAAAGAAAAAGATGGTCGCTGGGAGTAGTGGATTCATGGAGCAGGTACTAAGCCCCAGAGATAAGCCCAATGCAATCAATAAAACATAATGGTTATGTAAATGGATTTCCTGCCTGAAGCTCTGAACTTTTAGGTTCAATCCTCAGTACCACTATAAACCAGATTTGAGCAGTACTGTGGTTTTAAAAAGAAAAATAAATCAATAAAAATGTGTTTATAATGAGAAAGATGAGATTTAAAAGAGAAAGAATAGAGTACTGCTCAGCTCAAGCATGAGAAGGTATCCGAGATTAAAGCTGGGATCCATGAGACATCAGACATGGAAACTGGTGTTATTATAGACTGAGCTATCTCCTTGATCCTTATAATTAAATTAAATTAAATATTTATTCTATCAGGTTTTTTTTTTCTAAGACTTGTGTACTTTTAGACCTGCTATTTTTGATTAGTTATTTAATGTCAGTTGTCAAATTTATGAGATAACAGATTTCACACCATTCCCACCACCAGAGTTCTATGTCTCCATTCCCTTCATTTGAAATTGCAGTGATTCTAGGATCACATATATGGGTTGACTATTATTTCTATAACTATATGCTTGTATATCTATCTACCTATTTATCTATCTGTCTGTCTATTTATATTTTTGCCCATTTTTTCCTATGGTCCTGCCTTCTCTTCTTTTCTAAGTCACACCTATACCTATTACTGCTTCTGAATGTCTTTCCTATTTTCCTCTTCTCTCTGGGTCCTGATGGAATTGGATTTCAGAGACTTATGTTCATCTTCCCCTAGTATTTCTCCCCCTCTGGGACTATGAACCAAAATTCCTTTTGGGGTACAAAAAGGTAGGAGTTCTGGCTTCTTTTTTTTTTTAATTTCTTTATTGAGGGATTAACGTTTTACAGTCTACAGTAAATACAATAGTTTGCACATGAACATTTCTCAGTTTTCCACATAACAGTACAACCCCCCCACTAGATCCTCTGTCATCCTTTTCCAGGACCTGTATTCTCCCACCTCCCCACCCATACACACCTGTCCCATACACACCAGTCTTTTACTTTGATGTGACACACCAATTCCAGTTCAGGTTCTACTTATGTTTTCTCTTCTGATCTTATTTTTCAACTTCTGCGTGTGAGTGAGAACATTCTATATTCATCCTTCTGTTTCTGACTTATTTCACTTAACATGATTTTTTCAAGCTCCATCTAAGATGGGTTGAAAACAGTGAAATCGCCATTTTTAATAGCTGAGTAGTAGTCCATTGTGCATATATACCACAACTTGCTCAGCCACACATCTGTTGTTAGACACCTAGGTTGCTTCTAGATTTTGGCTATTACAAATTGTACTGCTAGAGTTCTGGCTTCTATAACTGGTTCTCCACTGAACGTGGGTGTTGGGCAGGTGTTTCTATCTTTCCCTAGTGGGGTGGAACTCTGGAAAAGTGAGGTTCCCTGTCAAACTGATGAGGTCATCTACCCATGGAGTTCAGGTTGGAATCATAGTAGCATCTGCAACTCAGTTTCTGAAAGGGAATAAGTTATGAGGCAGGACAAAGTGTTTAATAAATAGGAACCAGAAAGTAGGAATAGAGAAGACAAGAATGGGGATTTTAGGGTGGTAAAAATATACAAAGTCTATTTTAGGTATGTTCCTACAGGTGCCCATGACTTTAGTTATTTTTGCTTGGGCAAAAATGGAGTTGTACTAAAAATATTGTTTGGGAAGATGCAGTCACAGTTGAGAATAGGACTACAAAGGTAGATTAGGGCAGAGAGTAGCTCCCAAACTTTAAGAAAGTATATAAATATGATTAACTGTTTATCACATCAGTCTGACCCAGTGCACATATATTTTCATATTTAGCACAAGAGCCTGTACAACCTCTGAATACCTGTCAGTCTGAGCTTGCACTCCATAGTCACAGCTGGAAACATTCTAGGCTGTACTCATTTCAGGACTGGAAGGATGACCCAGCCTGCCTTCAGAAAGTGGGGAAGTTTCTACCATTGCTACTTTATAGTGAGAGCAAGGTTCTGGAGAGGCCCTCATAAGGGCTTATGATGACATCCTTGATGGAAGTGACTCATGATGGTGGAGAGAGGGAGCTTTTAGAGATCTTGGACTAGTCCATCAGTTTTACTAGCCACATTTCAAATGCTCAAAATCATTTACTGCTAGTGATTACCACATTACAGAAAATAAATGATACTTCCAAAATTGCAGAACATTCTAGTGAGTAGCACTGTTTTATAGCCTACTCTAGTCTGTAAAAAAAATAAATAAATAAAAATAATTTGATGTAACAAATGAAGAGTAAATCACTGAAAGTGAGAATACTAGAAGAAAATGGAATAGAAGAAACACTGAAACAGACTGTCTTCATATCACAGACTAACCATTTCAATAGAAAAAAAACATATCAATGTTTATTTTTTTCATAGTACTTTAAGATACTCTTTAAACCTCTCTTTGATAGGTGGGTAGTGGCTATAACTCATGAACTACCAAGATTTATCTCCTTCAAGAGAAACAGAGAAATAAATATCCCCCCCAGAAAATTGTTGACATTAAAAAGACTTTTTTTTCCTTTTGTTGCCCTTGTTGTTTATCATTATTGTTGTTATTGCTGTCATAGTTGTTGGATAGGACAGAGAGAAATGGAGAGAGGAGAGGAAGACAGAGAGGGCGAGAGAAAGAGAGAAACCTGCAGACCTGCTTCACCACTTGTGAAGGGACTCCCCTGCAGGTGGGGAGCCGGGGGCTCAAACCGGGATCCTTATTCCTTGCACTTTGCGCCACTGTGTTTAACCCGCTGCGCCACGGCCCAGCTCCCTAAAAAGGCATTTGATGAGAGTAGTATACCTGGAAGTTGATTTATGGTACTCTGTGCCTGAAACTTGTAAAATGATATAAATTAATACTATCTCTTTTTTTTAACTTTTTTATCTTTATTTATTGGCTACAGATAGTCAGAAATCTAGAGGAAAGGGGGAGATGGGAGGGTGAGGGAGAGACACCTGCAACCGTGCTTCACCACTCGCAAAGCTTTCCCTGTGCAACTGGAGACCAGGGGCTCAAACCCCGGTCCATGCTCATTCTAGTATGTGCACTCAACCAGGTGCGCCACCACCCAGCCCCAAAATATTACTATCTCAACACAAAAAAATAATTTAATTGAACATCATTGTGTGCAAATCATTATGTCACTAAAATTAGTTGCAGATATATTTGAAAAGAGGAAGGAAGTAATTGCAAACTTTCTTAGGAAATGGAGAAAGTGGAAGTTTCCAACTCATCTTTTCCATGCTGTAGTATCATACACTACTTTAGACCCACGTACATTTTAGTAACATTCAAACCCTTATTATACACTGGGAAAAATAAGACCCAGAAATAAAATACTGGTTTGCTCAAAGATAGTTACAGTATCACTACAACAAGATTTGAGCAAGATCTCCATTCTAGTATTATTTTATTCTCTTAGCTACCACCTTGGTCAGATAGTTCAACTTTCCCCTTAAAACAGCCTCAGTGAGGAGACTTGTCTCTGGGAATGGTGATGGAAAAATAAAGTGAAACTCAATGAAAAGAAGTAATTACTTTTAAAAGGAGACTATTTATTATGGCTCAGGAAAGTACTATAATTATACAGTGGAATATTTGCTAAATATCACTTCCTGGTTTTGTTTCTTCATGAAATGATTTAGAGTCTGGTCACTTTTCAGTTGTTCTCTGATTCATCCTCAAAATCCAATATAAGGACTGGGCATGTACCTCATCATGCATGTGACCCAGCTTCAAGCTCTAGAACCACATGAACAATGCTATGACACTGAGGAAGTTCTCATGCTATGATGTGTCTCCTCCTCTTTTTTTTTCTTTTAAAGATTTTATTTATTTATTTATGAGAAAGATAAGAGGAGATAGAAAAAAACAGACAACACTCTGGCACATGTGCTGCCAGGGATCAAACTCAGGACCTCATGCTTGAGACTCCAAAGCCTTATCACTATGCCACCTCCTGGACAATGTATCTCCTCCTCTTTATCTCCCTTTCTGCTCCTCTCTCACTCCATCTCTCTATCTAAATATAGTAGACACCCAAAGTACTGAAATCACATATGTACAATGTCTCAGGTACACACACATATGCACACACAAAAAAATTAACCCCTTATTTCTGACTCTCCTGAAGATAGGTACTCTGAAATCCTCACCTCTCAGTATTATTGTATATATTTTAAATCTTTATTTTTCAAATGTCTTCACAACACTTTATTTATTTTTATTTTTTATCTTTTTCCCCTTTTTAAATAATTTTTATTGATAAAAAGGAAACACTGACAAAACCATAGGATAAGAGAGGTACAACTCCACACAATTCCCACTACCAGAACTCTGCATACCGTTTCCTCCCTGATAACTTTCCTAGTCTTTAACCCTCTGAAAGCATGGACCAAGGGACATTATGGGGTGCAGAAGATAGAAGGTCTGGCTTCTGTAATTGCTTCCCTGCTGAACATGAGCGTTGACAGGTCGATCCCGACCTCTCAGTATTAACTTTCCACACTATAGCAACATTTGAGAATGAGCTACTTCTAGTACTTTGAGTTAATTCCAGGCAGAATTCAAGATGTTTCTGGTCTGGTTTGATTTGGTTTGAGGATCAAAAACCAATGTTTCATAGGAGAGGAGAAAGTGGACACTGCTCATGGTCCTGGATATCCACAGAATAATGGTTAAGAGCACTCCATTAGATAGACTCAACTTCTAGTCCAAGTTCTTAACTTATCATGACCTCAGCATCAATTTTCTCACTACAAAGTTATAATAATAAAACATATTTATTTGAGCTTTTCAAAGAGATTAAATTGGTCACTAATACACTATAGTATACTATAGTATAGTGTATTAGTGTCAGAACTGTTGGTAAGTGGTCTGAAAACATCCAGAAAGTAGCAACAAATAAACCTTTGGGTTTCTGCAGTATGACATCCATTTTTAGCTTGTGACTTCTCTGCTGCCAGTTGAGGGAGCATTTCCAGTTTTAGCTCTCAACTTTTCCCACTTTAATAAATGCTTCAAACCACAAGGTGGTGCTTTATTCTAAAGTTTGATATTAGGAGACTTTTTCAACCATGCCATAAATGAATAGCAAAGTACATTCAGCATCATTATCAGGTATGAACTTCTTAACTCAAATATAAATATCCAGGTGAGGGGGGGGCAAGTGGTAGCGCACCTGGTTGAGTGCACATGTTACAGTGCTCAAGGACCTGGGTTCAAGACCCCAGTTCCCACCTGCAGGAGGAAAGCTTCAAGAGTGGTGAAGCAGGGCTGCAGGTGTCTCTCTGTCTCTCTCCCTCTCTATCACCCCTTCTCTCTCTCAATTTCTGGCTGTCTTAATCTTGTAGATAAAGATAATTTAAAAAATTAAGGAAAAAAAGCCCAAATATCCGAGTAGGTTTCTCTCCTCTGTAATTAATGATCAAATAGTACAAACCAGGTACAGAATGTCTAGTTCTTCCTTTCTCTCACTAAGGCTGGAGTTAGGGGAGGATGTCAGCAAAGCTACAGTCTTTATTATATTTTATAAATATTTTATTGTATTTAAATAAGAGAGAGGGAAATTCAGTGGAGAGAGAAAGAGAACAGAGCACTGCTTAACTCTGGTTTATGATGGTGCTGGGGTTTGAACATGGGACTTTGGAGCCTCAGACATGAAAGTCTTTCTGCATAATCATTATATGCTACATCCACTACCCTATTAATTTTTCTATAGCATTATGTAAACTTTTATCAAACCTACACACATAGTGTGTGGTTTCATCAATTTCTGTGTTATGCAGTGTCCCACAAAATGGAGTGATAAGGAAGAGAAGGAAGGGCATTTTCTTCGTATGTCTACTCTGAGAAGGTGAATGAATGTCCATTACCCCTTGCTGTGCTATGATGGAAACCTTTGATATAGGTACAGATCATGGATCTCTGCATGTAAAGAGGATGTGAAACCCCCACCCCAATATTAAAGCTACCAATAAGCATATCACTGGATCTCTGTTAACACACCATCAACATCAATCTTCCTTTAAAATAACTACCTTAGCATAGCAGCCTGGACTGTGGAAAGGACTTTGCAACCATTATTAGAAGGCAAGTGGGATTAGCAGTCATGATTCATACTCCTGAGTATCACTACCTGGCTGTGTGGCTTTGTACAGTTCCTTCAATTTTGTTCATCTACTAAATGAAGGGAAATAAGGAAAACAGTTTAAATGGTTTTTCAGATCCTCTTTAGTAACAATGTTTTGTAAGTCTGTCTGTTTTTCTCCCTCATGGAAGTTTCTGCATTAACTGAGGTTTGGATTATAGGAGGACTTTAGAAGGAATCCCAGACAAAAACAAACAAAGACAGTCCAAGCTTAGAGAAAGGCAGGGAAACGACAGACCTGGGACTAACTATGGGCTTGGAAACCCAGGCAGAGAGAAGTAAAAATGGAGAGAGCACACCCTGAGAAGCTTTTTGTGGGAAAAGTTCTTTGAAAAGGAAAAAACTGAGAGAATTTTTTTAAGGGAGGGGGTAAACGGTTTCCTTTAGATACAGCTAAAGGATTAGCTCTAAGATTGTTTTCTAGCTGATCCTCTGATAACAGTTTCTAAAGGCATGTATAGATGTCCCCTCAACTTCTTTGACCTTTTAATCCTTCTGAAAGTGACCTGCCCCTTTTTTCTATTAATGAGAAGAGAGAAAATAAAAGAAATGTCACCAGTAGTCATTCCAAGAACATTCTATTGATTTTTCTCATTATTCCTAGGGCTGTACCAACAGTCTTTCACTACAAAATAACTAAAAAGTTACAAAAATAACTCATATCATAACAGCTCCAACACATAAATAACATTATCGGACATTTTTCATTTACTACCACTGAGTAAGATAATCGTGATTAGGACCAACTTCATTTTAATAAATTCAATGTCATTGTAATAAAGAAATGCATATACTTTCTTCTAACAATGAAAACACATTTGGGGGGGATGGCAGAGAAAGTTAAAGATGAGTTTAACGTTATCAGGGTGCTTAAATCAGATAAAAGATAAGACAAGATTGCTACATTCCACAATTTACTGAATTTAGAAGACTGAAGGATTTGTTCCTTTGATATAACCTGAATTACCTTCAATTTTATTATTATTGTTTTAATTTTTTGATACTGAAAGTTTGCAAGCTTTATTTTATTTTTTTAATTTAATTTTTTAATTAATTCGTCTATAAAATGGAAAAAATGACAAAACCATAGGATAAGAGGGGCATAATTCCCACCACCAGAGCTTCATATGCCATCCCCTCACTCCCCTGATAGCTTTCTTATTCTTTAATCCCAAGGAAGTATGGACCCAGGGCCATTATGAGGTGCAGAAGGTAGAAGGTCTGGCTTCTGTAACTGCTTCCCCATTGAACATGGGCATTGACAGGTCGATCCATACTCCCAACCTGTCTCTCTCTTTCCCTAGTGGGGCAGGGCTCTGAGGGAGAGGAGCTCCAGGACACACTGGTGAGGTCATCTGTCCAGGGAAGTCCGGTTGGCATCATGGTCGTATCTGGAAACTGGTGGCTGAAAAAGTTAACATATAAAGCCATATAAATTGTTAACTAATCATGAACCTAAAGGCTGGAATATTGCAGGGGAAGATTTGGGGTCTCTGTTTTGGAAATAGTAGGTCTATTTTAGGTATATTTCAAAGGGCCCATGACTTTATTAGTTTTTGCCTGAGCCTGACATCTGATACGCAGGTGGGCCCAGGTTATTGTCTGGGGAGATGATGTCATGGCTGGAAAAAGGGCTAGAAATCAGGGAAGAGTAGCTCTCAGATACGGGAAAGTATGTAAATATTGTTGGCTATAAACTACATTGATTTGATCTAGGGTCCATATTCAGCAAAAGAGCCTATGTAACCTCTACATCCCTATAAGTCCGAACTTGCATTGTGTGGTCATCAGTAGGAACATTCCAAATTGCACCAATTTCAGGACCCATCTTCTTCAGGTGGTGGATAGAGTATGTTATCCATCCTTCAGAGGATGGAACATTCTCTACCTTTGTTGATCCACATTGGGGGCAAGGTCGAATGGGGGCCTCCAAAGGGGTCCATTATGTTGTTGCTAATGAAGATGACCAGTGATAATGGAGAGAGGGATCTATTCAAGGTCTAAGCTCATCATGTCTGTTGGGAATCCCAGGACTCCCTGGATAGGGCCTCAGCTGATGGGGTGGCCTGATAGTGACTAAAGAGTCATCATTAAAGTATGCCAGTCTCTTGCCCTTATTTAGCTTTTGTAGTCCTTTGATAAGGTTATCTTTGGAGTGACTGAGGGAAGTATAATAGGAAGTAGCTGAGGAGGGTATCTAGGTCTATGTAGAAGGAATTTCATTAGGTACTTTAAGGTGTCTTTTTAGGTCTGTCTACTTGCTTGCTTCATTTATTGACTCACTGCAAACTATTGTGCACTTTTGCTTTCACGTATATACTTTGTCCTAATTTATGGATACATGTGAACGTATGCCCTATCTCATGGGACCTGATTTATATCTAGATTTTGAGGCTTTATTAGGAAATGGACCACCCGAAATGGAATTAAGGAGTCCTATGGGAAAGGGAAGATCTCACCCCAGTAATGAGGCTGAAGGGTTGACATTCCATGCCTGACGTCTCTGGACACATTCCAAAGTGAAGCATGCCTAGGTGGTACTCATTGCATTGAGTATGTTGGGATCAGCAGATGCAGTCTCAGGTGGTATGAACTGAGAGAAGCATGCTGGAAAGTGAGCCCCACCCTAGAGGCTCCAGGACTGGGGAAATTTGGGGCTTTATAGAGGAAGTGGGAGGTTGCTGTTGTCTTAGGGTTTAAGAAAGCAATAGATAATTATTGCTAAAATCAAATTATTTGGCAGTTGGGTTGACTTTGAAAATCCCTTTGTTAGGATTTGCTGTATCATACACAACCTCACCATAATTTGTCCTTTGATAATATATATATCTGTATTTTATAAAGTAACGCCACCGGTTGCTTCTGCTCTCCTGGTCTAAGCTTTTAGAAGAGTCAACATTTCGAAGAATCAGCCTATGGTCTGTGCATTTAAAAGTTTGAGACATTCAATTGATTTTTCTCCTCTCATATTAATTAAGTAGTGATTGATATGACTACAAGTTAATAGAAGTGTACATAAACACCATTCCCACCACCAAAAGACTGTGTCCCAACCCATGCCCCCCTACCCCCCCCCCACCCCACTCCAGTGAAGCTGACCATCCACCCTTACCCTCCATCCAGAGATTTTTACTTTGGTGCCCTACTCCAAACTCAGTCAGATCCTGGTTTGAGTTTCCCTTTCTGTTCTTCTTTCTCAACTTCTGTTTATGAGTAGGATCATCCCATAGTCATCTTTCTTTTTTTTTTTTAAGAATTTATTTATTTATTCATGAGAAAAAAAGAAAAAAGGAGGAGAGAAAGAACCAGCCATCAGTCTGGTACATGTGCTGCCGGGAAATCGAACTCAGGACCTCATGCTTGAGAGTCTAGTCCCTTAGCCACTGCGCCACCTCCCAGACCATGACTTGACTGTTTTTCTGACTTAACTCACTCAGCAGAATTCCTTCTATCTCCATCCAAGATGGGTCAGAGAAGGCACTGTTCAGCTCTGGCTTCTGGTGGGGCTGGGTATTAAACCTGGGACCTCAAAGCCTCAGGCATAAGGGTTTCTTTGCATAACCATTATGCTACCTACCCCTGCCCTAGTTTCAAATTTTATAAGCACTCTGGTCATGTTACTTGGGAATCATATGACCTTTATTTATTTGATATAAATTATACATAATTACTAAACTCAATTACTAGAAGTTTTGAATATTTTATTTATAATTATGTGCTATATATGTTACATATAGTATTGGATTTCACATTCTAAATAACTGTTATCTCTTGAGAAAAAAAATATCAACAATTTACCCTTATTTATTTAATCTAAATATTAAACAGGTTTTTTTTTTTAAGATATAGAGAGACCAGAGCAGGGCCAGGTGATGACACACCAGGTTGAGTGCACATATTACAGTGTGCAAGGACCCAAATTCAAGCCTTTATTCCTCACCTGCAGAGGGAAAGCTTTGCAAATGGTGAAGCAGTGATGAAGGTAAGGTGTCTCTCTGTCGTTCCCTCTCCCCCTCTCCCTTCCTCTCGATTTCTTAAAGTCTCTATCCAATAAATAAATAAAGATAATAAAATTAAAAGACAGAGAGAGGAGGAGAGAGAGAGAGTGCCAAGCACCAAGCTTCCATTAATGCTGTGTGGGCAGTCCTTAATCTGAGTCGTGCACGGGGCCAAGTAGCACACTGCCCAAGTGAACTATTTCACCAGCACTAGAGGCTGATCATTTTTTATGGTTGAAAGCTAATATATTTTAAGAAAATTATTCTAAATTCACCATTTAATACATCAGATTCACACAAGACATAAAAGTATCATCATTGGCATACACTTGAATGATATCTATGAATAAAATCTAAAGGACTAGATAAGACTAGACTATTATTCAGGGCTCAGAAAAACAGCGCACCCAGTATAGAACTGTGTTTGGAGACAGGCATTACAAAGAAAGAAAGAAAGAAAGAAAGAAAGAAAGAAAGAAAGAAAGAAAGAAAGAAAGAAAGAAAGAAAGAGGAGAGAAAGAAAGAAAGAGAGAGAGAAAGAAAGAAAGAAAGAAAATGTTGGAGCCAGGTGGTGGTGCATCTGGTTGAGCCCACAGGTTATCAAGCTCATGGTCCCATGGTCAAGCCCCCATTTGCAGGGGGGAGGTTTCATGAGTGGTGAAGCAGGTCTGCAAGTATCTCTCTGACTTTCTCCCTCTACTCCCCCCAAGTTCTGTCTGTATCTATCATATATACATATAAATTGTCTCTAGGGTTATCACTACGGCTTGGTGCCTGCACTACAAATCCTCTGCTCCTGGAAGTCATTTTTTTTTTCCAGTTGTTACTGTTGCTGCTGCTGCTGCTGCTGTTGTTGGGTAGAACAGAGAGAAATTGAGAGAGGAGGGGAAAGAAAGAGGAGAGAGATCCGATACCTGCAGACCTGCTTCACTGCTTGTGAAGAGACCCCCTGCAGGTGGGGAGCTGGAGGCTCAAATGGAGATCCTTACATCGGTCTTTTCACTTCATGCCTAACCCAGTGTGCTACCACCCAGACTCCTATAAATATCTAATTTTGGAAAAAATGAAATCATCATCCCAGGAATGAAGAACCATGCATACTTAGTGAAAAAAAAAAAAAAGGTGGTCTGGGAGGTGGCGCAGTGGATAGAGCACTGAGCTCTCAAGCATGAGGTCCTGAGTTCATCCCAGGCAGCACATGCACCAGAGTGATGTTTGGTTCTTTCTCTCTCTCTCCTCCTCCATTTATAATAAATAAATAAATCTTTAAAAAAAAAAAAAGGTCAGAGCTACAGTGTGATTAAATTTCCTCCATTATCTTTCTGATTTATTTTTCCTCTTCTTACTAGATAAGACAGAGAGAATTGAAAGAGGAAGAGGAGATAGAGAGGGAGAGAGAAAAACACCATCAGTCCCCTGCAGGTAGGAACCAGGGGACTTGAACCCAGATCATTATGCATGGTAGCACATGCATTCAACCATGTGTGTCATCACCTGGCCATCTCTCTCCTTCTGTTTAAGAAGATGAACTTGTAACTTTAATTTTCAACTTCGCAAATAATTTCTCCACCACACACACACACACACACACACACACACACACACACACACACACACACACAATGGTTGCTTAATAAGTCAATGAGGGCTGGCAAAACAACTCAATTGGAGAGCATGCTGTTTTGCCCACCACATTGAAGGAAACTCTGGTGTTGTAGTCTCTCTCTTTCCTCTTTTTTTTTTAAATTTCATATATTATTTATTAATTTATTTGATAGAGACAGAAGCTGAGAAGGGAAGGGGGTAGAGGGGGAAAAAGGTAGACATCTGTAGCCCTGCTTTACCACTTATGAATTTTTCCCCCTGCAGGTGGAGACCAGGGGCTTGCAGTGCACTTAAGTATGTGTGCCACTGCCTGGCCCCTTCTTATCTCTCTGAGCTTCTGTTTCCCTGTCTATTTGAGGGAAAAAAAAAAAAAAAGGTCAGTGGAAGATTTTCATTTACTTTTGTTCACAGCATGGTTCTGCAAGCTCCTAGAAGCAAGCTATAGTTTGGTTTTAGTGGAAGAAAATACTGTATTAGTCAAATCTGAGCAACAATTGCATATCAGAACAAGAAAAAAATGGATGCTTTGAGAGTGAATTTCCTTTTTTTTTTTTAATCCATGTCGTTCCTTTATTTCATTGCTCAAAATCAAAGATTTTTATCTTTTCCTGTTAAGTATGGGTGTGACTTTTGATTCATAGACTTGGAACTTTGATGAATCATTTGTTTCTAGAAATCAAAATGCCAGGCAAAGAATGTGGCCCACAGGAATCCTTTCACCCCTCTGTGGATTGATAGTGTGTTCAAGCACCCGTTGCTGCTGCTATGGAGACAGGAGTGCCAGGGTTTGATGGTTGAACACTCACAACAGCTTCTGGATTGTTTAATCTCATGACTCATCTCAATCTGACTATAAATCGATTTTTTATTAAAAGATAATTACAAGTACATGGCAGTAAAACTTACATATTATGGAAAGTCATTTCTCACAAAAGGAGAGCTGTAGGCTAACTGCTAGATATGTAAAGAATTACAATTCTCCACCTCAGGCCAACTAGCTAGTGTTCTGGCTCTGCACCTTGCATAAATCATGTTTAAGATTTCTTGAGTCTCAAAACCTAGGCCTCCTTCTTTTCTCACCAATTTTCCTCTATCCTTTGCAACTGGCCCTCATAGCTTAATAGAAAGGAATATATACAAGCAAGTTCACCTGCTAGCTAAGATTTATTTGTAACCCCCAAATCAATACTTATAGCACTTTTACAGTTGATTCACGGATGTGTGCAAAGCACAGGAGAAAAAAAATGAATTACTGAGCTCATGTTCCCAGCTGGACAAGGTGATGCTTGGCTTCTTGTTTCAGTTATCATAAAACAGTTTTTTTGTTATCTGTCGAAAGCCATGCCATTCATATTTCTGTACTTTGAGGAATGATCTTCTGTTTAAAATGCCCTCCCCCCCAATATAGTGCTAGAGCCTTGTCTGGTACTTCTAATCACAAGAAGACTGTGGTGTACCTTATAGAGAAAATATGTGTGTTCCAGTTGCTTCATTCAGGTATGAGTTATGGTGGTGTTAGCTGTAGGTTCAGTGTTAATGATCACCATCACACATTATACATGGTATCTTTCAATGGAAACATGGTTAGGTATTGATCAAACAATGAAAATGTGACTAGAAGCTCACAAGTATTCAAAGTGAATTTTTCAATACTCGTTAATCCCGTCTTTGCAATCAATTTTCAAGAATAAAACTACAACTATTAAGGAGAATCAACTGTAGGTGTCATTAGTAGTGTTTCTGTTCTCCAATCAAATACACAGTTGTCCATTACAAAAAGAAAAAAAAAAAAGGAAGAAAAATAAAACAGGAAAAGAGTCACACCAGAGAAAAATGAATAAACGAATATTTTACTGAGTCAAAATGAATTCTTGAATTAGTATGAAGATAAAATGGAACTGGAGTTAGCTGAGTCTGAAAAAAAAAGTATGCATCTCCCAGAAAAAGTATCAGACTCAGAAAGAGTCTTTCTGATCTCTGTTGCAATAATCAGAGAAGGGGAAGATGCTCTTGCAATGAACTAGTCAGTGTGATGAAACTTCAGAACATGGCATGCTACCTCTAAAGAGTTTCAAGAAGTGAGAAAATTTACATGCCTCTCACATAAACAGAAGCTCAACAATGTCTGTTAAATAAACTTATATCAGAAAGTCATTTCTTGCCTAAAATTCTTCAAAAGTTCAGAATAGTCTACAGAATGGAGTTCAAACTCCTGAGAAGCCCTGGAAAACTGAGTCAGTCTACTTCTCCCTCTAGACCAAACTGGGCTCTCTGAACCTTTCTCACAGTTCCCAACATTACTAGGCAAGGTTGTGTATATAGATTCCAAACAACATGACTGACTCATTATCCCAGAAGAAAAGACTGTTCTAGCTGGCTGATCCAGAAAGGGAGGACCCTTTTGTAATTCAATCGCCTGAAGATGACACTGATTTCTAGTTTGCACACAGGCCAGAAAAGCATCTGTATGCTAGTATGATGCTGACCAGACTTCCCTGGACAGACAACCCCACCAATATGTCCTGGAGCTCCACTTCCCCAGAGCCCTTCTCCCCTAGGGAAAGAGAAAGACAGGCTGGGAGTAAGGATCAACCTGTCAACGCCCATGTTCAGCAGGGAAGCAATTACAGACCTTTCACCTTCTGCATCGCACAATGAACTTGGGTCCATACTCCCAGAGGCTTAAAGAATAGGAAAGCTATTAGGGGAGGGGATGGGATACAGAGTTCTGGTGGTGGGAATTGTGTGGAGTTGTACCCCTCTTATCCTATGGTTTAGTCATTGTTTCCTTTTTATAAATAAAAAATTAAATTAATAAAAAATAAATCACTAATAAAAAATAAATTAAATTTAAAAAAAAGAAAAGCATCTGTAAGATCCAGTCATCACTGCATTTTTCTCTCAGGAGGCAGTAGGTAATTTTTCAGCCATTAAAGGAGTTCCTCTTTCTGCAGGGATGGAGTCCAGGTATATAGAAATCATCAAGATGGCACAATCTTGACTTTTGAAGTTAAGAATATATCAGTAGAGGAAGATATGAGAAGTAAAACACTGAAGAAAAAAATGCTCAGGGAACTGTAAGATGCTGCCAACATGGATACATAATGGGAATAAAGAGGAGTCCTTTTCATACTACACAATAATCACCAGACATAGTGTCAGTTACGCTAGTTGACTTTAGAGACCTTGAGTGACAAATCTAATTTTTTCTCAGATTTGTAGCCCTAGAGCTAAGCAGAGAGCACTCAATATACTTGCAGCAAATTATAAACATTTCCCATGTAAGTATTCCTATCTTGAAAAGAACTGGGGGGGGGGGTGATACACCTGGTTAAGCGCACACATTACGGTGCACAGTTCTGTAGGTGTCTACCTTTCTCTTTCCCTCTCTACATCCTGCTTTCCTCTCATTTTCTCTCTGTCCTATCAAAGCAAAATAGAAAGAAAAACCATGGCTGCCAGGAATGATGTATTCATAGCATCAGTGCCAAGCCCCAGAGATAACTCCGGTGTCAATTAAAAAAAAAAAAAAAAAAGACTCCTGTATTCCTGCATTCCTCACATGCCTATATAGGATTTGAATTCCCTCTGTGGATAATTTTCTTATCCATACACAGACAGCAATAAGTAACATATACATGAAAAAAATTGTAAAGCTTAGGGCATTTGCTTTATAATATCTGGGCACCAACCACTTGCTATGTCTTCTCCAGCAAGTACAGATGTTGCCCCCGAGGCCCAGAACCTTTCTCTTTCTAACCTTCCTCAGAAGGAAATACCAGGCTGTCACCATTATACTTTGCCTGAAGCTCATTCTTACCAATGTGTCAACTCTCCCTGGTAGCTTCATTCTTTTTACCCTTCCTTTCAATATCTTGCATGAACATATATGTGTTCTATAAAAAGGAATTTCAGGTAATTATGAACAGATAGAGGGAGCTGAGAGATAAGGTCCACAACTGACATGCACATTCTGTACTTAACAGTATTAACATTATTAGGTGTCAAGACATACATTATTTGTATTCCTTTACATGACTTGAGAACTGAATTCAAGTAATACAAGCATTAAGGCAAAAGACAAGAGACCTGAACTAAACTTGGATTAGCAATTTTAAGGTAAAACTGATTTATGTTTCATGAATCCTAAGTAGAAAGTACAGTAAGACTTCAGATAACTAAGTTTTGTTGTAATGGTGTTATTTGAGGTGATGAATATATTACAAGCCAATTCATGTAAAGTCTTATTTTCTAAGAACCTAAATTATGTTAAATGAGAGCTTACTATGCTATAGAAAAAGGAAAAAACTGGGGGTCCAGGTAGTAGCACAGCAGGTTACGCACACATGGTGCAAAGTGCAAGGACCAGCGTAAGTACCTTGTTTCAAGCCCCCGGCTCTGCACCTGCAGGGGGGTCGATTCACAAACAGTGAAGCAGGTCTGCAGGCGTCTCTCTCCTCCTCTCTCGATTTCTCTCTGTCCTATCCAACAATGACAGCAATAACAACAACGATAAAACAAGGGCAACAAAAGGGAAAAAACGGCCTCCAAGAACAGTGGATTTGTAGTCCAGGCACTGAGCCCCAGCAATAACACTGGAGGCAAAAAAAAAACAAAAAACTGCTGTAGTATCTCATCACCATCTTTCATTTATCCCTTCCTCCCCTTTCTCTTGTTCTAAGACACGCAGTGTTGCCAGGGTTCATAGAATCTGTATGTGCATTTGAATTTTACCATTACATCTTCAGCTTGGCATAACCATGTTCGATGTCTGCAAATGAATTGCTGAGAGCGCTCTTCAGATTCCCAGGATCTGGGAATCATGGAGTCATAGGGATTAGTGGAGTGAAGGAATGTGGTGTGTGTGTGTGTGTGTGTGTGTGTGTGTGTGCATGCTGGTAAGTCATGTGCAAACAGATGGGTGCAATAGGATATGAACAAATGCAGAGTCATAGTATAGAGCATAGCAGACCAAAGAATCTCAAGTAATAGTGATATAAAATCAGGATGTGTTCACATTGAGTACTCCTAGAGTCAACAAAGATTTTGGACACTAGTGCCAAATGGCAGACAAGAGAAAATGATTTTAAAGGGGGGAGATAAAATACATTACCTACTTGAAAAAATGAATGGCCCACCTATTATAAATGTTTATTGTGTGTCAGATAAAAATTTACTACAAATTATATTAGATTAAAACAGTAAAAAAGCTATCCCTACTGATGTAACTAGTAGATCAATAAATAGAGCAGAATGAAATGTGAGCAAACATGATGTTTGCCCATCAGCACTATCATTTAAGTAGAAACATTTAGTCGCAGTGACAAAACACCAATTACTATTTTGTCTTTTTTCTAGAAGATACAGTCTTCCTGAAGAGAATGATCTATTCTCTTTACCCACTTTACCGTCTGTTTTTCACCCCCTGTTCTCTAACATTTACATTGGTGAACATCAGTGTCAACACCAAACCAAGTGATTTTAGAGACATTGAACCATTAGGGAAGACCATATCAAGGAATGACTCAGATCACAAGCCCAGAGCAAAGAGGGGCATATTTATCATATTAGTTGCTAAGGGGAAGAGAAATTATTGTAGAAAAGAGAGACCACTACACTACGATGAAATAGTTACAACCTGTAAATTTGTATTTAATATGAGGCAAGAATCATATACTTATAAAAGTATGCATATATAAATAAGACACAAAGTGATATGCGATTCATTAGTGCAAATATAACCCTGCATTTCTTCCTTTACGAAGTGCCTCAGGATGTACACTTAAATGACATGCTGTACAATTCATTTCTTTAATGAGTCTTTATTGTGTGTTAGGCTTAACTGAGCCATATTTAGGTCCTTGCTCTCATAATTCTGTTGAGCTAAGCATAATTCTGTTCAAACATCTCAGAGTACAACTGTCCTTTCTGGAAAGGAAAGAAAAAAGTCAGAAAAATATTCCTCAGGAAAAGTTACATCTCTTTAAACTTCCAGGAGGCGTAGTCATAGAGTAACAGGGAACTGAAATGACCTCCCCCAAAAACAACAAATATCTATAACAATAGACCTCACCAAACCAGCCAACTACAGCTGAGACACTGCAGCCACAGGTGGATGCTCGCACAGGAGTGGCTGGGGCGAGAAGGGGTGTAAGTTTGTAGGCAAACATGGAAATTCTTCACTCGGGGTAGCATAGCGTGGTGCCATTTTGCCCATATCACAATGTGGTGTCATTTTGCTCCTATCAGTGGTGAGAGAAAGGTGCTGACTATATTTTAATCTTTGCTTCAGGGGTTATAGTCTTCTGAATTTCAAGCAAGGTCAGGGCATGCCAAAAAATTCAGGAACACTTTTGCCCATAAGGTCAGTCTGTCACCCAAACTTAAAGGTAATTTGTGGCAGCTAATCAAATCCAACAATATATTAAGAGAATAATCCACCAAGATCAAATGAAATTCATTTTTGGGAAACAAGGATGGTTCAAAATCCACAAGTAATCAATGTAATCCACCATATCAACATAAAGAAAGATTTTAAAAAGTCACATGATTTTATCAACTGATGCAGAAAAAGAATTTGGCCCTGCCCAACACCCTTTTATGATAAAAGCTCTCAAGAAACTAGGAGTGAAAGGAAATTTTTTCTCAACATAATAAAGGCTATAGAAGATAAACCCATGGCTAACATCATAGTCAATGAGGAAAAATTGAACTATTTTCCCCTAAAAGCAGGAACTAGACAAGGATGCCTTCTCTCAACAGTTTTAGTTAGCATACCCCTAGAAGTCCTCGCCTGATTGGGATGGATACAACCCTCACATTTATATTCACTTCATATATGACAAAGAGGCCAAGTCTGCCCAATGGGTAAAAGGTCCCTTTAACGAATGGTCTTGACAGAACTGAACAGTCACATGTAGAAAAATGACACTAGGCCACCAATTAACATCATACACCAAAATTGGCTCAAAGAAGATCAAAGATCTGGATATTAGACCTGAAAGTATAAAATACAAAGAAGAACATATTGGTGAAACACTAGCTGGCAATAAAAGGCAGCAAGGAAATACATAAATAAATATATAGCTACAAGTTGGAGTGAGTCATTTTTTTATAGATCAGGGCTCCTAATTACAGACAGTATGATCCACTCAAGATAATTTGAGAAGAAATATTAATATAGTAGGCAATACTAACAGCTGCACTTTTAGAAGAGATCTAAGGAAATAGACTGTAGGCTAAAACTCCAATGTCAGTGCCACAGCTTATACTGAAGAACTATGTCACTAAGAGAGCTGCAGCCTTAATCAAATAGAACATCAGGTCTCTTTTTCCAGGGCTGCAGTCAGCCAAATTAACTTTTCTCTGTGTACATCTCGGCTCATGCACAACACATAAAAACTACCTCCTGCGTTCTGTCAGGCAAAATCTCCACCACTTCTAGCATTCAGTATGAGTAAACTCAGGAAAGGCACTTTTATTTATTTGTTTATTTATTAAATTTTTTAAAAAATTTTATCTTTATTTATTAGATAGAGACAGCCAGAAATGGAGAGGGAGGGGGACAGAGACACCTGCAGCACTGCTTCACCACTGCCAAAACTTTCCCCCTGCAGGTGGGGGCCAGGGGCTTGAACCTGGGTCCTTGTGCACTGTACCATGTGTGCTCAACCAGGTGTGCTACCACCCAGCCCCTTATTTATTTATTTTTATTGCCATCAGGATTACTACTCAGGCTCAGTGAAATTCCCCCCACCCTTTTCTTTTCTTTTGGTATGACAGAGAGATGTTGAGGGAAACGGGGGTGATAAGGAGAGAGAGAGAAAGAAAAAAAAGGTACCTGCTGCACTGCTTCACCACTCATGATATTTCCCTGCTGTAGATGAGACCAAGAGCTTGAACACAGATTCTTGCACCTGATATCCAAGTATGCCAACACCTGCTGCTGGCGCCCTGGGCACTTTTATTATTTTTTTTAAATTATAAATCTTTATTTTTTTTTTACTATCTTTACTTATTAGGTAGAGACTGTCAAAAATGAAGAGGGAAGGGAAGATAGAGAGAAAGAGAGACAGAGAGATACCGCAGACCTGTTTCACTACTCACAAAGCTTTCTTTCCACCCTGCCGGTGAGGACCAGGGACTAGAACCAGGTCTTTGTGCATTGCAACATATGTGCTAAATCAGGTGCACCATCACCCAGCCCCTGGCCCTTAAGCACTTTTATTCTTAGACCCTGATTCTTATAGGAGGGAGAATGCATATGGAGGGAGTCCAGTAATTTTACCTTACTCACCATGGGAAAAGATCAAGGAAATGAACAGAATGAGAGATCTATTTTAAATTAAATGAATTGGACTGAGGAATAAACTTTGTTTTGAGGATATTGTCTTTTTTAAAAAAAAATTATTAAGAGAAAAGTTATTTACAAGACTATTATCACTTGTATACAATTTCTTAGCTCCCCACAATAAGTGTCTGCACACCACATGAAGAAGTTGTCTTTAAGGTGAGTATACTGGAGGGAATGAGATTTCACAAAAGTGTACAAATGTCCTGAAGTGGAAATTTGTCAGTGACCATAAACGAGTAAGTAAAGAGTGCCGGAGTGGGGGGAGATAAAGAACAAGCCCTGAGGCTACTTAGAGGTGGAAGGGTTTATTATAGGAGGCCTGGAGAGTCAGAACTTTGTGCTTTATTTTACCTGCAATGAGAAGCCATGAAGGGCCTATAAAAGAGAGGTTGTGATTATGTATTTCATTACTACAGAACATAGTAAATGTTATAACTTTCCATGGATGCTATCTGCTACAAGAAATAAAATACCAGACTAAAGGGAATCCAAATAATTTTTTTTTCACCTAACAAGAAGCTGATAGAAAGGCATATCCAAGATTTGGTTATTTGTTCAAAGACAGCCAGGATTTGAGTCAGCTTCTTCATGACCCTTCGGATTGCTGTGACCACAAGACAAAGGATGTCGTTCTAATCATCACATGTTTTCTCCATGGAAGCAAGAAAATAAAAGGCAGTGCTTTAGAAATTAGAGAAAGACATATTCTTTAAACTTTCAAGTTCCTTTGGACCACACCAGATGTCATTGCTCTGCTCAACTCCAAAATCCACCAGGAAAACAATTAATTAATCCCAATTCTGAGATTTTTATAGTGTGAAACACACCCAGGCAGGGAAAGGACAGAAAGGTGTAGCTTTTTTAAAACTTTTTAAAATTATCTTTATTTATTGGATAGAGACAGCCAGAAATCAAGAGGGAAGTGGGTGATAGAGAAAGACAAAGAGACACCTACAGCACTGCTTCACCATTCGCAAAGCTGTTTCCCCCTGCAGGCGAGGACCGGAGGCTCAAACCCAGGTCCTTGTGCATTGTAATATGTGTGCTCAGCCAGGTGTGCCACCACCTGGCCCCAAAAATGTAGCTTTTAATGAAGACTCTTTATTAATGCCAGAGCCATGTCACCCCCAGAAAACTGTCATTGCTGAAACCACCAAGAGCAAGGCTGATAGTAACTCTGATATGTCTGGCTAGAGGACATCAGAAATGCCGCAAGCATCCTGGGAGATAGATCACCTAGTAGAGTACATACTTTATCATGTGCAGTGTCCTGCATTTGAACCACCAGCTATCACATGGGATCACCTGCATGGGGGAAGTTTCACAAACAGTGGGGCTGTGCTGTAGTATCTCTCCTCTCTGCCTCTCTCTCTCTCTCTCTCTCCCTCTTGCTTTTCACCTTCTGTCTAAAAGTAATAAAAAAGAGAATCTACATGGTGGCAAACTCAGTATCATGGACATGCTGTAATATGCAAATTCCCAGATTTAAGCCCTGGGTCTTCACCTGCAGCGGGGAAGCTTTGAAAGTGGTGAAGCAGTGCTGCAGGTGTATCTCTCTCTCCCACTCCCCACTCAATTTCTCTGTCTCTATCCAAAAAAATTCATAAACAAAATTAAAATATTTTTAAAAAGAAGAACACTTGATTTTACATTTATCAATAAACATGTTTAGAGGGTGATGCAAACCAATGATACTATGTTTGTAGTGCACTCGGCCTGGGCATTAGACAGACGTGCTAATGACACTGCCAGACCCCCAAGGCAATGACAAATCTGGAATGCCACTCTCTTGCCCACTAAGATGAAGTGGTGAATAGTCATCTGCCTCTTTTGTTCTCATTACAGGCTTTGTCTAATGTATTCCCAATTCTCTCTACCAAATTCCTTCTCCAGCTGTTCTCCATATGGGAGAGATGGGGCTACAGCTGACTCTGCTAACAGTGTAATTCTGTGATTCCATCTGCAAGAGGGGCTTATTGTTAAGTAAAATAGACTTCAGTTTAGAAATTTGTTTATGAAATGTCTAATCAGAGGTAGGGAGAACAAGGAAGATACATAGAGAGGAGTCCTTCACTCTTCCTCCTTCCCCTCCTCTTTCTTCTTCATCTCCTCTTTCTTACCAGAGCAATGCTCAGCTCTGGCTTGTATGATGGTGCAGGATTGAACCTACCATGGAGCCTCAGGCTGTATTGTGATCCATTTTTCATGACTTGAAGTGATATTAGCTCTCCTGTTCTCTACCCTGACTCAGTACTGTAGTTTAGAGTTCTAAAATTTAAAAAAAAGAAAACATGGGGCCCTGGACCCTCTGTAATTGCGAAAGCTGACTTGTACAATTAACGAGGATGGGAGGAAAAAAAAAGAAACTACAATAGAGGTGACTAGAAAGTAAAGATGGGGGAGTCGGGCTGTAGCGCAGCGGGTTAAGCGCAGGTGGCGCAAAGCCACCTGCAGGGGAGTCGCTTCACAGGCCCCTCCCACCTGCAGGGGAGTCGCTTCACAGGCGGTGAAGCAGGTCTGCAGGTGTCTATCTTTCTCTCCTCCTCTCTGTCTTCCCCTCCCTCTCTCCATTTCTCTCTGTCCTATCCAACAACGACAACAACAATAATAGCTACAACAATAAAACAACAAGGGCAACAAAAGGGAATAAATAAAATAAATATTTAAAAAAAAAAAAAGAAAAAAAAAAAAAAGAAAGTAAAGATGGGAGTGGATATGGAAAAAAGAGATGGAAAAGAATAAAGTTATCCAAAAAATAAAGTGGCTATCACTGTAAGTGTAAGTTCAAATAAGCAAGTGTATGACATAATTTACCCAGGGATGGGTAAATTTGTAAAGAAACAAAAAGTGATGGAAAGGTGCTGGAGAAAACATCTTCATAAAAAGTGATATTTAAGAAAGAAAAAAAAGGAAATTATGAACTGATATAGGGGGAAAGAAGACACCAGAACTGGAAGAACAAAGAATGTAAGTGCGTGTCCAGAGGAGAAAGGTGATGAGCTAATGGAGCAAAAGAGAAGACAGGCACACAGGAAAGGCAATAAGACCCAGGGAAGACTGACCTTGTTCTAGATGCTGAGGAGCCACTGGGGGTTTTCATCAGGAAAAAGATGTGCTTTGTTGTTTATTTTTAAAAGATCACTGTGACTGTCAAGAATGACTAAAATTAAAGTGTTGGTACAGATGTGGAGAAACTAGAATCTTCATATTTTACATAGGAATGTGAATAGGTAAAATTCAGAAAACAATGACAGTTCTGTTAAAGCAAGATACATATAGAACTGTGCATAAATGCCGATGTGTAAAAAAAAGAAAAAAGATGAACAGCTGATGTCCACCCAAAAACAGTAACATACTTGTTAAGAAGCTATTAGTAATCCCAAACTAAAAACAAGTGTAAATGATAATTGACAATATAGCTAATTGTTTCATTTAATAAACTGGGTTAAATTGTGGCAAATTCAGACAATACTATATGACAAAACAGAGCATATAGTAGAATGAATAGCTCTCACTGATCTAATGTAGTGGTTGTGAAAAAAGAGAGAGTACATTATTCTTGGAGACAGTCTTTGTTCCTTCCCCTGAATTAATTAGCGTCTTTCCTTATAACTTTAGAAATGCCTCTAGGAATACACACACACATACTGTGCAGATGTCCCCTCAGGCTAGTGCCAGTTCCCGCAAGAGTTGATACGATATTCTCAAAGTGCCCTTCCCAACCAATCCTGTCCCAGCTCGTCACTCCTGGTTTTTGCCCTGTAAAGCCCTTCTTATTCTGCCTCTCTCTCTCTTGCCCACTTTTCACTTTGGTGATTCGACGCAGGGAAGGTTGCTGCACGAGGTGGCCATTTTTGCTACCTCCATTTGGCCTGAACCACTGCCTCTCACCCAACTCTGAGGTGCCCGTGCAAATAAAGAATTGTGTTCCCTCTCTACTTCAGATCTCCTCTCTCTCTCTCTCCTCCGCGTTGCAGCCGAGAGACACACACACACACACACACGTAAATGAAGCATTCATTTATCAGGTACTAAGATTTTAAGGACTTTTAAATATCAGCATAAAAAGATACTTTTAATACCATAGGAGGGAAATATATGTATATATTTAATTTTTTCACTGGGGGATTAATGTTTTACATTCGACAGTAAATACAGTAGTTTGTACATTTTTTTTAACTTGGCTACTCTGGTGAAAACCATCTAAATTCAGAAAATACTTATTCTTGTTTTCTGAAAAGAGACTGACAAGAATTTAATCTGAATATGTAATGAGATTTTAGTTATGTTGTATTTAATTACTCTTCCTGGCAGTTCTATTTAATTTACAAAATATATTATTTTCCCTTTCAAATTATTTAAATTTAGTCTTTGGAGGTTATATCTAACATTCATAAACCTGAAGATGACAAATGCATAAAAGGAGTAAACACAGCACTTTTCACACCTGGAATGCTCAAAGGACAGTTTTTCATCAGGTTTTTTAAAACATATTTTAAACTATATAATACATAAAAGATAGGAAGAATTTGTTTGTATACAAACACACACATATACGACAATGGCATTCATGTTTTCTATATAATTGACCTTAGCAGCTATAAAATAAGCAATAATAGGAAATAAGAACACAACGCA
The DNA here is from genome assembly GCF_950295315.1 of Erinaceus europaeus. NCBI lineage: Eukaryota > Metazoa > Chordata > Mammalia > Eulipotyphla > Erinaceidae > Erinaceus > Erinaceus europaeus. Next base: position 51,361,744 of record NC_080165.1, read on the forward strand.
TAGAAACAACTGGGTTAAATTTAGATGTTTGAAAGGATTATTTGCTTTAAAATCACACCAAGTGGGAGTCAGGCAGTAGTGCAGCAGGTTAAGCATATTAGATGTTGGGCACAGACAAAAACTAGTTACGTCATGGGCCCTTTGGAATATACCTAAAATAGACCTACTATCTTTTTCCAAAACAGAGACTCTCAAATCTTCATCCGCAATAGTCAAGCCTTTAAGTTCATGATTAGTCAACAATTTGCTCTGCTTTCTATCTTAATTCATTTTCAGCCACCAGGTTCCAGATGCTACCATGATGCCAACTGGACTTCCTAAGGCAGATGACCCCACCATGTGTTCTGGAGCCCCATCTCCTCAGATCCCAGCCCTACTAGGAAAAGAGAGAGACAGGCTGTGAGTATGGATCAACTTATCAATGCCCATGTTCAGCAGGGAAGCAATTACAGAAGCCAGATCTTCCACCTTCTGTACCCCATAATGACCCTGGGTCCGTGCTCCCAGAGGGTTAAAGAATAGGAAAGCTATCAGGGGAGGGGATGGGATATGGAGTTCTGGTGTTTGGAATTGACAATCTTATTCTATGGTCTTGTCAGTGTTACCATTTTATAAATAAAAACTTGAAAAAGAGAGAGACATAGACCGACAAAGAGAAAGACACAACAGTACTGATGCTTCCCCCATTACAGTGGGTGCTGACTCTAACCTGTATAGTGCAGATGACAAAGCAAAATACACTCTCTATTGAGTTATTTTGCTGGTCCACTTTTTTTCAAGTCTTTATTCTAATTTCACCATCCCCACAAGGCCTTCTCTGACCACTTAAAAGTCTGAATGAGTGGCCTAGGAAGTTCACAGAGGATAGAAAAGCAGCTTTACAAGCATGAGATCCCAAGTTTGATCCCTGGCACTGCATATGCCAGTGTGATACTGTTGATTCCTTCTTTCTTTTTCTTTGTTTTCCCCTCTTATCTCTCTCACAAACTAGTAAATACATCATAAAAATAGGGCAAGTCAAGTACCTCTGACTCCCTCCTCCTCCTCCCCGGTATTCTTTAGTCTCCTTTGTCATTTTACTTTCATAAATGAAATTTTAATTTATATGTATAAATTAGTATCTATAACTCTTACCATCTCCAAAAATCCAATTTAACTAATTTATTAACATAATCTTAGTTAACCATTTGACTTTAACACTAGAAGGTAAGTTCCATGAAGTAAGAGAGTTTTGTCTCCATTAGTGATACATTTATCATTTATTCTTTGCTATGTGTCCAACAAAAATGTATCAGGTATGCAGGGTGCATTTAACAAACATTTGTTAGATTAGGGACATAAAATAGTAGTTATGAAAAACAGTTTCATGCTTAAGGTCCCAGATGCTATCCCCAGTATCACTACAAAGCAGAGCTGAGCAGTGCTCTGGTAAAAAAAAGAAAAAAAAAAAGATACACTTGTTGGATGCATAAATAGTGTTTCTAGCATCAATTGGGCAAATGTGTCCAGATACTGTTTTATATGCATTGATTCACTAAGTGTGTATGTATAATTACCTAGTATATTATATCAGACATGAGATACAGTTTCATTATGCATATGATCACAATATTCCTGTTTGTATAAAGATATCAATATTTTTTTCTTTACCATATGTTTTAAGAGTACAATATTTTTTTCCCCAGAGCAATGCTCAACTCTAGTTTATGGTGGTGTGAAGTACTGAATCTGGAACCTAAGGTATGAGAAACTCTTTGCATAACCATTATGCTATCTACCCCCACCCAGAATAATATGATTAATTTAACATCAAAGAGTTTGCAATAAAACCTACAAAGGAAATCTTGACTCTGGACAAGATAATATTTTTCTTCTTGGAAATTAGGCTGTGTGTAAATTGGTATTTGCCAGCTACCAGTGGTAAGCATTAACTGTGGAGTACATTTCCTATCTAAGGCAACAGGGAATGAAGGAATAGTGCAGCACACGCAAACAGAGTTTATATTAAAAAGTATAAAATCATGCCCTTCCCACAGTTACTAACATAAGAAACATCCTGTGGGGCCGGGTGGTGGTGCACCTGGTTGAGTGCACATGTTACAATGTGCAAGGACCCAGGTTCAAGCTCCTGGAACCCACCTGTAGGGGGCAAGCTACGTGAGTGGTAAAGCAGGGCTGCAGGTGTATTTCTGTTTCTCTCCCTCTCTATCTCCCCCTTCCCTCTCGATTTCTGGCTGTCTCCATCAAGTAAAAAAAGACAATAAAAAAGAAATATCCTCTTATTACCTAGTATAATTATTTATTTTAATATATTTATTCCCTTTTGTTGCCCTTGTTTTATTGTTGTAGTTTTTACTGTTGTTGTTTTAGTGTCACTGTTGGATAGAACAGAGAGAAATGGAGAGAGAAGGGGAAGACAGAGAGATAGACACCTGCAGACCTGCTGTACTGCTTGTGAAGCAACACTCCCCTTTAGGTGGGGAGCCCAGGGCTCAAACCGGGATCTTTACACCAGTCCTTGCTCTTTGTGCCACCTGTGCTTAACCCGCTGCACTACCAGCTGACTCCCACCTGGTGTGATTTTAAAGCAAATAATCCTTTCAAACTTCTAAATTTAACCTCAGTTGTTTCTATGCTTTGTGTTCTTATTTCCTATTATTGCTTATTTTATAGTTGCTAAGGTCAATTATATAGACCCAACATATTTTTTTTGTATACATACACACACATATATGACAATGGCATTCATGTTTTCTATATAATTTCAACAACCACTGTATTAGTTTACTGGGTCTGGCAGGTGGGGTGACTTAAACAACAGAGTGTTACTTCTTCATAGCCCTAGGGTTCAGAAGTCCGAAATTAAGATGTTATTGAAGTTGGTTTCTTCTGAGTGTCGGGCTAATGACACAAGAGAGATGACCCAGGAACCGAGCTGGTGGTGGCAAAGTGGTTCAAATCTTTATTCACTCTCGCGCCCCAGCTCTTAAAGGCCAGAAAATGGAAATGGCATGTCGGAAATGGAAGTGGCTTGACAATACCATACATGGTTAGGAAAGGGGCAGAGACAGGTAAAAGGGGCCTGGGCAAGATAGGAACAGTCCTTAGCAACTGTTGAGAGGGGTTTAACTGGTAGGATTAGTAATATCCTGTAGGCAGGGAGGGTCTTGAGGGTAGGAAAAGAATATATCAAATAAGCAGAATGGGTGAGGAAATAGGGAGGAGACCTTAAGTCATTTGTTTAGACAAAGCAGAACATTGATATGTAGATAATAAGAGAGCGGGCCATTGTATCAAGGAATGCAGGGTGAAGCAGGGGAGTCAGCTTAATGTTTTAAGGAATGCCAAGCCCCTGGAGGCAGAAAAATGCAGGGTCTCTGGAGATATTGAGTAACTGACAGGGAAGCAAAAAACTGAGGTCTGTACCTCTCCCCAACTCAACCTTATCAAGAGAGTCTGACAGGGAGATTCGTTTCCTCAGTTCCCCATTTTTCAATGGGAAAAGCCTCACCAAGTTCAACTTGGTTCTCACAGTATTCCCAGCACTAAGAACTCTGCTTAGATTACAGATGTCGTCCTCACATAGTCTTTCCCACACATGTATTTGTCTTCTAACTTTCCCTTATCAGGACACAAGCATTGTTTACTTAAGTGTACCCCAGTGACTTCAATTGACCCTAATTACTTCTATCCCCTTAAACAGCCACATTTGAGTTTATAACTTCAATTTATGAATTGAATGAGGGAAATAATCCATATAATATTTTATAACACCACCAACATTTCCTTTGTGGTTACACACTTTGGTGAATTCCATCACAACAAGACTTCCTGCTGTTGAATCTTGTGGTAGAATTCTAGTGTTAGTTGACTTGGTTGCCTCACTTTGAATTTATGGAATAACTTAGAAGATATATATGATTTTGACTATTTGCACTAAGTTGAGAAGTCCCAAATTCAGTAACACCACAAGTTTGTTGTTGTATGCTTTTTGTGTAAAATAAATCTTAATCTTCGTAGAAAGATTGAAAACCACAGGGGAAAATTGTTGAGAAAAGAAAGAATGTGATCATAGGGGTAAATAGCAACTTAATAGTTTTTTGATTTCTCTAGTTTTATGGCTAGTATTCAAAGAAATAAAAAAGGTGTTCTAATCTTTTTATGTTCTAATTGTTTATAACCCTGCTCTGTTAATGGTTTACTGTGCAGTTATTGACACATCTCCTCATGAAAATTATTTACAGAACACTCTCACCCGCAGCTTAGATCCTTTTACATCATCATGCACCAGGGCCCTAAGTTTCTCTTTAAGCCTTTCCTCCTACTCTTTCCCCAAAGTCCTTTGCTTTGGTACAGTAGGTGTTCTAATTTTATATCTATAATTTGATATATGGACAGAGTGTTCAGTAAGCATCTATCTTTAGGGATAATAAAAGTCAGTCATCTCAAGTTCCATGACTCTCATAGTCTCCTATGTTTTATAGAACCTGGGGAGTGTTCCACATTCCCACAATATAAATCAGATCACCATGCTGAAAGGTTTTTTTTTTTTTTTCCCACTCTGTTAGTGGAATGCCAGAGCAAATGTTCCACAACTTCCTTGGTATAAACCACAGCACTATTTGGAAAAGTTTCCTTCAGTGTTTTATGAGCTTTGCCTCATAAAAAAGTCTTAGGCAGATTTTACAACCTACTAGGAAGATCTGTTCTTCCCCACTATTTCTGGATACAACTTTAAAAAACAAACAAACAAAAGCTCCTTTTTCATTCCCTCTATACTGTTTTCTTAATTAGAAAAATCCTTAGCCTTGCCTCCATGCCATACATTCAAAGTCTCAGGCCAAGTAAATTTGTAAAAATAAAGAAAGTTTGAGTGGAGAAGTCTGCTGATAGTCTTATGGGTTTTCCCCTGTATGTGACTTTTTGTTTTTCTCTTACAGCCTTTAGGATCCTTTCTTTATACTTACTTCTTTTCATTGTAACTATGATGTCTTGGTGTCTTCAGGTCTGGGTGGATTCTGTTTGGGACTCTCTAAACCTCTTGAATCTTAACGTCCTTTCTGTTGTTTAGGGCTGGGAAGTTTTCTTCTATTATTTCCTCTAGGATGTTTACTTCCCCTTCCTCTCTTTCTTCCTCTGGTAGACCAATTATATGAATGCTACTTCTTTTGAGATCATCCCATATGTCTCTGTTTTTGTTTTCAGCATCTCTCAATCTCTTTTTGAGCTCTTTTACCTCCTTCTTATTTTTCTCTAGCTCATCCTCTCTCTGTTTTCTGCTTCTGTTAATCTTAGCTTCCTTCTTCAGTTCAGTTATAGTATTAGCTTGTTCTGCTAGTGGGCCTTTTAGCTCAGCTTTTGTTCTCTAATCACCTCCAGGTAGCTAGTATTTTCCTTGAGGGTCTCTTCTGTTGTTTCCCTATTTCTGATAGCATTTTCCTCAATAGTTGTCTTCATTTCTGTAATTATTATGTCTATATTGTTTGGATATTGTTTGGATGTGGTTACTTCCAACTGATTTGGAGTTTCTTCTGGGCTCCTGTCCTGATTCATTGTGGTAACAGTTTTATTTGCTCTTGATTTAACCATTTTTTTTATTGATGTGGTTTGTATTTTTCTGTTGTCTTTCTTCAGTTGTTGTATTTTGAGTGCAAGCCACACTAAAGTCTTTTCACAAATGCAGTCACAAACCTCAGAAAGTACAATAGCAAATAGTGCAAAGATTGATGCATTTCAACCAAAGCCAGTTAACCAAACAACACCTCCAGTCCAAGAACAAAAAATAAAAAATAAAGAAAAGGAAAAAGAAAAAGCAAAAATAGACAATAATGCAAATCTACTATCCACTATAAGTTCTAGAGAGATTCCACTCTGAATCAGACTTCTTCCACAAGATAATTCACAAATGAGTGCCAGTGAATTCAGAAAGAAAAAGAAAATAAAGAAAAAAAAGAAAAGAGATTTTTTTTTTTTTTGGATTAGCTAGGAGGAAAGAAAAAGGAAGGTGGAGAAAAGAGAGAGAAAAAAGCAAGTTCCTCCCACAGTTAATAGTACACCCAGTCTCCTATCAGTGGAAAAAGCAACAACAGTTAATTCTGGTCAACCTGAAGAAGAGAGAAAAGAGACACATGTATATAATAAATAATAATAATAATAATAATAATAAATAGAATAAAAAACTCTACATTTAGACCACACCTGATTGGCTGCACACAGCCTAGTCCTTTTCCTAAACCAAGCAAAGATAAACAATTACAAAAAGTAAATATCAAACAAACTCAAGTGGTAGATGATGAAAGACAGTTAACCTAGCTCAGGCAAGGATGAGGCCATGATTGGTCAGGTATTCTGTCACTCAGATAGAGCTCCAGCCCCTTTCAAAAAGAAAAAAAAGCTTTGCTTGGGGGGAGATAGCTCACCCCTGCTGAGCCAGTAATCTTGGTAAAGAAATTAGCTCCATAGAAAGCCTGCTAGGAGCTAACATGCAGGGGCTGGTTTTGGGGTGGTGGGGTGGGGGTGGGGTGAATGCAGTAATAGCTAAGCCAAAAATCCCCATTTCTTTTGTCCTTTATAGCCTGTTTGCCAGACCAAGAGTGGGCTATAGGACTCTTCCTTGGTGTCACCCTGACCACCACCTGCTCTCCCTTCACCACTGGCTCAGAAATACTATCCTTTCATGAGATTTCCACCTTGAAAGCAGCTTCCTTGCAGAGCTCACACCAGGTGTTTTCTCCAAGCTGCCATCTTGGCTCTGCCCTCAAAATTAAAGAAATAAATGTTAAGTTTATATACTATTTTGGAGGCAAGTTTGTTGAATTTTCATTACACCCTAGTAATGCCATTTAAAAAATGTTATAATCAACACAAGTTCCTCTGGATTCCAGTGTTCTGCCACTTACTACTTGCACGTTACCTGAAATAAGTTATTTATATTCTCTGTGCCTTGATTACCTCACTTGAAAAATAAATACTAAAATTTCTCAGGATGATTTATGAGAATTGACTGAGTATTACAGGTACTAAGATTAGTTCCTCATAAGCAGTATATAAATGCTTATTATTGTCATTATCATCATTATTATCTCTTTCTGGATAGTTAATCAAAAGCATGAAGGAGGCATTAAGCACTACAAATCATCTATCTAAGCTAATGAAACATATACATCAAGAACTAGTAAAATACAATTACCACTTCCCTGTTTCTCCTGCTGAAATATCAATATTAATGAACCGTTGACTTAAATGTTCATTATGAACTTTCTTACTCTCTAATAATCAACGATTGCTTTTTTTAGAGGAATAATATCTCTACTTTTTTTTTCAAATACTTCTTTTGGTGGGTTGTGGAAATGTATCTCAGGATTTAGAGTGTAAGATTATTCTAAGCATAAGTGAGATCCTGGGTTCAATCCCCAGCACCAAAATAAATTATTTCATGGGATTGTGGGCTCAAAAGTCAAGCACATAGAAATACTCTGTAGCAAATAATAAGTGTGATAACTACTTATTATTATGTGAAGGGTGTTTTCCCAGTGTCAGTTACTTTATAGATATTACCTAATTTAATTTTCAGAATAATCTGGGCAGAAAGAGGATTCTTTTACGTTGAAGTTGAGGAATCTGAATCCTTGAGAGATTCAATAATCTGACCCAAAGTTAGTAGGTAACTGAGCTTAATTCAACCCAAGGTTTATAGTTTTCTACACCCATGCTTCTTAAGATTAGATTATTGATGACTCAAGAAATACTGGTTCTGAAATGAGTGCAGCCTAGATTGTTCCTAGTTGTGACCATGGACTGCAAGCTCAGACTGACAAGGATGCAGGGGTTACACAGGCTCCTGCACAAAATATGAATAAGATACGGGCCATAGGTCTGTTCAGTGGAGTTTACAGTTAACGGTATTTATATACTTTCCTCATATTTGGGAACTACACTCTGCCCTGATCCAGCTTTCTAGTCCTAGTCTCAACTTTTTTAAAAAATATTTTTAAATTTATTTCTTTATTGGGGAATTAATGTTTTACATTCAACAGTAAATACAATAGTTTGTACATGCATAACATTCCCCAGTATCCCATTTAACAATACAACCCCCACTATGTCATTTATCGTCCTTCATGGACCTGTATTCTCCCCACCCACCCACCCCAGAGTCTTTTACTTGGGGGCAATATGCCAATTCCATTTCAGGTTCTACTTGTGTTTTCTTTTCTGATCTTGTTTTTCAACTTCTGCCTGAGAGTGAGATCATCCCATATTCATCCTTCTGTTTCTGATTATTTCACTCAACATAATTTTTTCAAGGTCCATCCAAGATTGGCTGAAAACGGTGAAGTCACCATTTTTTACAGCTGAGTAGTATTCCATTGTGTATATATACCACAACTTGCTCAGCCACTCATCTGTTGTTGGACACCTGGGTTGTTTCCAGGTTTTGGCTATTACAAATTGTGCTGCCAAGAACATATGTGTACACAGATCTTTTTGGATGGATGTCTTGAGTTCCTTAGGATATATCCCCAGGAGAGGGATTGCAGGGTCATAGGGTAGGTCCATTACTAGCCTTCTGAGAGTTCTCCAGACTGTTCTCCACAGAGGTTGGACCAATTGACATTCCCACCAGCAGTGCAGGAGGGTTCCTTTGACCACACACCCTCTCCAGCATTTGCTGCTGTTACCTTTTCTGATGTATGACATTCTCACAGGAGTGAAGTGATATCTCATTGTTGTCTTGATTTGCATTTCTCTGACAATCAAGATACTTGGAGCATTTTTTCATGTGTTTCTCGGCCTTTTGGATCTCTTCTGTGGTGAATATTCTGTCCAAGTCCTCCCCCCATTTTTGGATGGGGTTATTTGTTGTCTTGTTGTTGAGTCTGGCAAGCTCTTTATATATGTTGGTTATTAAACTCTTATCTGATGTATGACATGTAAAGATCTTCTCCCATTCTGTGAGGGGTCTCTTGGTTTGGGTAGTGGTTTCTTTTGCTGTGAAGAAGCTTTTTAATTTGATGTAGTCCCATAGGTTTATACTTGCCTTAGTCTTCTTTGTAATTGGATTCGTTTCATTGAAAATGTCTTTAAAATTTATGCAGAAAAAAGTTCTGCCAATATTTTCTCTAAGTATCTGATATTTTGTGGTCTAACATCCAAGTCCTTGATCCACTTGGAATTTACTTTTGTATTTGGTGAAATACAGTGATTCAGTTTCATTCTTCTGCATGTTTCAACCCATTGTTTCCAACACCATATGTTGAAGAGACTCTGCTTTCCCCATTGAATAGTCTGGGCACCTTTGTCAAAGATTAGATGTCCATAGGTGTGGGGCCTCATTTCTGGGCTCTCAATTCTATTCCACTGGTCAGTGTGTCTATTCATGTTCCAGTACCAAGCAGTTTTGATGACAATGGCCCTATAATACATTTTGAGATCTGGGAGTGTGATGCCTCCAGTTCTGTTCTTTCTTCTCAAGATTGTTTTGGCAATTCTAGGTCTTTTCTGGTTCCAGATAAACATTTGTAGCATTTTTTCTATTCTCCTAAAAAATGTGCTTGGGATCTTAATGGGGATAGCATTAAATTTGTAGATGGCTCTGGGTAATATATTCATTTTGATGATGTTAATTCTTCCAACCCATGAACATGGAATATCTTTCCACTTCTTTGTGTCTTTTTCAATTTCTTTGAGTAGTGACTCATAATTTTCAGTATACAAGTCTTTCACTTCTTTGGCTAGGTTTACTCCTAGATATTTTATTGTTTTAGTTGCTATAGTAAAAGGAATTGATTTCTGGATTTCAATTTCTTCTAACTTAGTGTTTGCATAGAGGAATGCCACTGACTTTTGAATGTTAATTTTGTAGCCTGACACCTTACTGTATTGCCTGTTGATTTCCAAAAGCTTCTTGCTGGATTCCTTAGGATTTTCCATGTATACTATCATGCCATCTGCAAATAAGGAGAGTTTAACTTGTTCTCTTCCAATCTGTATGCCTTTAATTCCTTGCTCCTGCCTGATTGCTATGGCAAGAATTTCCAACACTATGTTGAATAGTAATGGTGAGAGTGGGCATCCCTGTCTAGTACCTGATCTGAGGGGAAATGCTTCCAGTTTTTCACCATTGAGTATGATGTTGGCTGTAGGTTTGCTATATATAGACTCCACTATCTTCAGGAATTTTCCATCTATTCCCACTTTTTGTAGTGTTTTGATCATAAAGGGATGTTGTATTTTGTCAAAGGCTTTCTCTGCATCTATTGATATGACCATGTGGTTTTTGGTCTTGCTTTTGTTGATGTGGTGGATCACACTGATTGATTTACATATATTAAACCAACCTTGCATGCCTGGGATAAACCCCACTTGGTCATGATGAACAATCTTTTTGATATACTGCTGTATCCGGTTGGCTAGAATTTTGTTCAATATTTTCGCATCTATGTTCATCAGAGATATTGGTCTGTAGTTTTCTTTTTTGGTTTTGTCCCTGTCTGCTTTTGGTATCAGGGTGATGTTGGATTCATAGAAGCTGGCAGGGAGTATTCCAGTGTCTTCAATCTTCTGGAAGACTTTTAAAAATAGAGGTATTAGTTCTTCTTTGAAGGTTTTGTAGAATTAATTTGTAAAACCATCTGGTCCAGATGGATTTATTTTGGGGGAGATTTTTGATAACTGTTTCAATTTCATTGGCTGTGATGGGCCTGTTCATGTTATCCACTTCCTCTTTACTTAGTTTTGGAAGTTGGTAGGTATCTAGGAAATTGTCCATTTCTTCCAGGTTCTCTAGCTTGGTGGATATTCTAAACTTTGACATATCTTCCCAGATAATACTTTTTGCCCACCTGCATGTTAGCTACTGGCTCAAGCAAAAATTAGTAAAGTTGTGGGTCCCTTGGAATATACTTAAAATAGACTACCTAGCTTCTTCCCACATGAAGAGCCTTTGATCCATTTGCTCTATTCTTATCTTTAGGTTCCTGATTATTAGAAGTTTGTCCTGCTGTATATCTTACTTTTCAGCTACCAAGCTGCAGATGCTACCATGACTCCATCCTGACTTTGTTGGGCAGATAACTTCACCAGTGTGTCCTGGAACCCCACCTCCCCAGAGCCCAACCTCACTATGGAAAGATAGAAACAGGCTGGAGTTATGGATCAAGCTTCCAACACCCAGCTGCAGTGGAGAAGCAATTACAGAAGTCACAACTTCCACCTTCTGCACCCCATAAAAAATATTGATCCATACTCTCAAAGGGATAAATAATAGGGAGTTTTCCAATGGAGGGGATAGGATATAGAACTTTGGTGGTGGGAATTGTTTGGAATTGTACCCCTCTTATACCACAATTATGTTAACCATTATTAAATCATTAATTATAAGACTAGATTACTGATTGAGAACTGATTCTAAAATTACTGAACAAAGAATCAGACCGTCAAATGGTAGCTTCTGGTGTCTTCTGAAACTGCTTAAGGAAAAACATTTCCTGAAGAGTGTACAAAGCAAGATTTATTGAAAATCATGGGCCCTTTAATTTATTATTATTATAGGTAATTTAGATTACCTATGAGGAGGGATGAAGAATGAGAAAATTTAGTAATTAAAATAATTAGAATTATATTTGTTAAGCACTGATATACCTCTTTACTGCAAAAAGTCTTTAAAAAGAGAGAAACAGGTCAGGAAGTACCTTGGTGTGTGTATTTCTGTATCTGCTTTATTTGGTCATCAGAGAAATGCAAATAAATACAACAGTAAGATACCACTTTCCACCTGTAACAATGTCATACATTGGAAAAGACAGTAACAATGGGCCAGGTGGTGGCACACCTCATTGAATGCATGTATTACAATGCGTAAAGATGAGAGTTCGAGCACCCCCCCTCCTCACCCTGCAGGGGGAAAGTTTTGTGAGTGGTGAAGCAGTGCTGCAGGTGTCTCTCTGTCTCTCTCCCTCTCTATCCCCCTTCCCTCTTGATTTCTGGCTGTCCTTATCTAATAAAGATTTTTTAATTTTTTTTAAAAAAGAAAGAAAAGATATTTAAAAAAAAAAAAAAGACATTAACAACACATCTTGGAGAGGATGTGGGGAAAGAGGAATACTTCTGTACTGCTGGTGGGAGTGTACATTGGTCCAACCTTTATGGATAACATTCTGGCGATTTCTCAGAACACTAGAAATATATCTACCCTATGAAACAGCAATTGCTCTCCTGGGAGCAATTACCAGCAGTTTTGTTACCCAAAGGAAACAAAAGCACATATCAGAAGAGATCTATGTACACCTATATTCATAGCAGTGTGATTTGTAATAGTCAAAACCTGGAACAAACCAGATGTCCAGTGATAGATAACTTTGATATATATAAGTATTATTCAGTTATTAAGAATGACAAGGTCATGGCCCTTGCATCATCTTGGACGGAAGTAGAAGACATCATGTTAAGTGAGATAAGTCAAAAAGAGAAGGACAAAAACCAAATAATGTCACTTATAAGAGGGACTTGAGAAATAGAGACAGGGAAAGAGGACACAAAGTAAACCATGGACTGAGCATGGCGTGTTGCAGCAAAGTAAAGTACTTGGGGGAATGATGGAAGAGAACTTGTGGGGTGCTGGTGCATAACAAAATTGTACTCATATATCAGTGACTACACTCTAAACTATTAACCCCCCAATTAAAAAGAGTGAGAGAAACATGAAAAGAAAGAAGGGGGAAAGAAATGACAGAAAGAATCATTAGAATGTCTTCAGCAACCTCAGCTAAGTGTGCTAAATTCATCTTCTGCAGGCACATTACCTTGCAATATGCATGCTGTGGAAATCATTTGTGAGAATTAAGACCTCAGGATGCAATCAGAATGAAGGGCCTTGCCAGAGAGACGATCCAGGTGTCAGCAATCTCTACTCATCAGAGATTTGTCTTACTTAGAAAGTCAGCAGAATCAGAACAGATTTTTTGTTAAAATGCTTCTAATACTTCGGTGTGATTTTTTTTTCCCTCCAGGGAATCCAATTCCCTCATATTCTGCTTGATCAATGTTGGCCACCTCCCCAGGTTTACTAACAGGTGGTGCTGACAGGTTAATTACAGGATGAAATTAGTATATATCAGAGCCCTAGGTGGGCACACCTACTTGCAATGGCCTCTATTTCTAAATGATCTGCTATAGTTTTCATTCTCTTCTGGGCAAAGGGTTTGGACGGTGAAGTTGCACAGAACTCAGGCTTCTTGACTAGCCAGGGAATCTAGCACTGTGTCTTCACTAGAAACTTGTCAAAGACTAATTTGAGTATATCAAATACCAAAGGTGACTAAAACACGGTACGTTATTTTCCCAAGGATGCCAAAACAAGATACTACATGCCAGGTGACTTAAACCACAAAATATATTATCTCACATTTCTGGAAGATAGAAGTATCCACATCACAGTGCAAAACCATATTCCCTTCAAGGTGCTAGGAATGAGTATGTTCCAGTCTTCTCTCCAAGTTTTTGGTGCTTCCTTAACTTGTAGTGGTATATCCCCAATCTCCATGTGTTGTTCTCTCTGTGTGTATGTAAGTAATGTATTCAAATTTCTCTTTTAAGATTTATTTGCTTTATGAGAGACTAGATTATAAGTATATATATATATATATATATATATATATATATATATGTCAGCTTTACCTACTGTCCCCAAATTTTCCCTTTTCATAAGGAATGTAGTCATAATCACATTAGGATCCAGTCTAATGACCTCATCTTAATTTGAAGGATGCTCTGTCCAAATAAGGTCAGACTCTAGGGTTGTGAAGAAGACTAGCAGAAGGGGGAGTTCATAATTCAGCTCATAACATACATTCATTTATTCATGACTCTAGAAGTTGAGATTTCTTAGGGAAACTGGTAATATGTTCTCCTGCATGAATAAAGAGATACTGCATACAACCCAGCCATGAGTCCCGGGTCGTCTGTTACCCGCCCGTGAAGCCAGCCGGCGAAAACAACATAATGGCGCCTACAACGTGGGACCGGACCTGTGCAACTCCCAGATAAGTGAAGACTTTGCCTACCTATGCACTATGGTCTTCTCTTCTACTTACGAAGAGGTTTGCCAAAGCCTCTACTGTTTCATCTTGAGACAGTTACTCTGTCTCTGGAACATTTTGCTCTGGGCCACACTTTGTTTCCCTGACCGGGAACTTTGGTTTCTTGTGACCCTAATCATAGAGCTTGGGAGATGCACTGAGATTTCTCCTTGGACTTTCTGGATTCCCTCTCCCATGTTTCCTGAGGAAAAGGACTACATTTTGCTCCGGGCCACAATTTGGTTCTTTATGACCATGATCGTAGACCTTGGGATATGTACGGAGATTTCCCCTGGGACTTTCTGGACTTCTTCTCGAATATTTCCCATGGAGAAGGACTACTTTAATTTGAGGAGCATTCTCAAGTACCCTGGCAGTCCCCAAGAATGGAGACACGTGGTTAGTTCTACTCTCCTGATTGGATTCTTTCTTCGATGGGAAGACACTTTTAAAAATGGGTGCCTGAAGCAATCCAGCAGGAACAGTCAGAAGCACCCTAAATGGAATTTCGAGGAGCTTTTTGGACTAGGACGCCCTCCGGGGACTCTTGATGCTACATGGTGAGATCTGTTTCGTAAGAGAGTGATTTGAATGACTGAATTTTTGTTTGACATTGACTTAAAAAAAAAATGCTGGATGCAGCCATGATTTCTAGAGACATCCAGAAACAATCCAAAAAAAATTTTTTTTCCCTCCTTTGATTTCTTTTTTACGTCTTGGCATAAATCTGAAACGTTTAATCCTGAAACGGTATGAGTTATGGGTGGGGCAGATAGTGCAATGATTATGTTAATTATTCTCATGCTTGAGGCTTCTACTGTGATTCTTCTGTTTCCCTTTCCACATTTTATTGAGTTTAAACTGTTTAAACAACCTTAAAATCATACTAAAAAGGACTTCCAATTATAATGGAGTTATCAATTATAGTAAACTTCTAATCTGCTACAAGTTTTGTTTGACAAGTAAGTGAATTTCAGCTGTCAAGCCTTCACATGAAAAAGCATCTACTCAAATAGAATTCCCAGAAATCCACTTGGACCCCTGTGCTCTGACATCGCCCACAAGATGGAATGACTACAACACACCCCCAGAAACCAATGATGTGACCAAGCACGACCTGAAGAAACAGATTCACAGACTCCAAAGCTCACTCTCTACAGAAAAGCAAAATTCTGGTGGCTGACATTCCCCATTGAGACAGACGTGCAGCGTTTCATCCTCCGGTATTTTCTTCTGTGGTCATCTACTTTGGACTGACACCTCCATCGGACTTGCTGGTACACGCTGCTGTTTCTCAAAGACTAACTTCAGCCAATTACCTTGAGACTTTATAGACCATGTCCCCTCGCCTGCAGGCTCTGTCCCCAGAGCAGAAAATTCCCCCTCTTTATTAGATTATGCCCACAGAGGCAGGAAATTCCCTTTGAGGCAAGAGATGCCCCCAGAGGCATGAAGCGCTCCTAGAGGCAAGAAATGCCCTTTCGCCTGCTAGGCCTTGCCCTTTGAGGCAAGAAACATTCCCCTTGGCATCACACTGGTTATTGCTGCTCGCCTATTTTGTTTTCCATGTCTTATGCCAGTTCTTTTGAAAACACCTGTACGATATAGGTTTCTGTTCACCCCACAATCCTGATACTATGGCCATTAGTTAAAAAGCGAGGGGGAATTGTTGGTATGCTTAACACTATTCTATTTACATAACTACTGTATTCTATTTACATAACCACTGCAGGGCATTGGTTCAATCCCCACTGGTTCATGATATGTTTTTGCTCCGCCCCCTCTCCTTGTCACTCTCTGATTTTCACCAGTCACTTTTCTCTCCAACCTTTCTATGTCACGTCCTGTTTCCACCCTACTTGGCAAGTACATATAAAGACAGCATTGTGAGTTTTACAGTACTTTAGTTTAGCTTAGCTTGGTATAGATTGAGCTGCGTCCTGCATGAATAAAGAGATACTGCGTACAACCCAGGCATGAGTCCCGGGTAATCTGTTACCCACCCGTGAAGCCAGCCCGGAGAAAACAACAATGTTCTATGGTAAAATGTAGACTTCATTTGAACCTGAAGATAAATCGTAGACTGACTATCTGTGTGTTGTGACCTTAAGGAAGTCACTTGTATTCATTGCTGAAAGGAAGGCCAGAACTGCCTTGTAATTTCCAATAGCACAGCTATATACAAGATACTGGGTACTGTACAGCAAACCCTAACAAAATGACTTTTCAAAGTTAACCCAATTACCAAATAATGTGATGATAATATTAACTATCGATTGTCTTTTTGAACCCTAAGACAGCAGGAACCTCACATCTCCACTATAGAGCCTCTACTTCCCCCAGTCCTAGAACCATTGTATAGGGCCCACTTTCCCGTATGCCTCTCCCAATCCATATCAAATAATATTGCATCTGCCAATCACAACCTAACCAACACAACAATTGCCACCTCAACATGCTTCAGCTCAGACTGTGTCCAGAGACTTCACGTGTGGAATGACAACTCTTCAGCTTCATTACTCGGGTGAGACCTTTCCTTTCACAGTATACTCTAATTCCATCTCAGGTGGTTCACTTTCTAACAAAGTCCCAAAATCTAGATATACACCAGTTTCTGTAAGAGAGAGCATATGTTCACAAGTATCCGTAAACTACTGCAAAATATATACCTGAAAGCAGAAGTACACTAGAGTTTTCAGTGAGTACCCCCCTAACACTTCCTCTCCACTATTCCAAGCTTTGGGTCCATGATTGCTCAACAATTTGTTTGGCTTCGTATGTTAACTCTCTTTTCAGTCACCAGTTTCCAGATGTCATCAGGATGCTGGCCAGGCTTCCCTGGACTGAGGACCCCACCAATATGTCCTGGAGCTCTGCTTCCCCAGAGACCCATCCTACTAGGAAAAGAGAGAAGCAGACTGGGAGTATGGACCGACCAGTCAACGCCCATGTTCAGCGGGGAAGCAATTACAGAAGCCAGACCTTCTACCTTCTGCAACCCACAATGACCCTGGGTCCATGCTCCCAGAGGGATAGAGAATAGGAAAGCTATCGGGGAGGGGGTGGGATATGGAGATTGGGTGGTGGGAATTGTGTGGAATTGTACCCCTCCTACCCTATGGTTTTGTTAATTAATCCTTTCTTAAATAAAAAAGTAAAAAAGAAAAAAAAAAACTTCACATTTGACCTGGCGGAAAAGTCAAGTCTCTGACCATGACAAAACCTACAAGACTGGAGAAGATCTCACCTCTGCCAACTTTGTAACCTCTCTATTATCCCACTCACCCCTTCTGCTTCATTTAAAGTGCTATTCTGGGTCACTCAAGTACTCTCTGGAGTATACATATCACTGAAATTCATCTGCATCTAACATGCCAAATTGAATTTGTGAATACATATGGAGAATCAGAAGCACTCAGTCCCTGCTGTGTCATGTGTATGACTTAGTTTCATATCTGGCCCTCACTACACTGGGGGAAATTTTACTCAACTGGGTACATCGCCATCCACCCCTATTATACTAAGTTCGTTCTCCTGGTAGTCTGCATAGCAGAAAACTATGAGAATTAGACAGTGAAATGAGGCATGTTCCCCAGATGCTGGAATTTTCACATTGAGAGACATACATATATACTGACATACCTGCAGCCAGGCTTATCTGAAAACCCATGAAGTTCTAGAGACCACCCACTAGATCCTCACCTGTGCTTGGCAGGTCAGTTATGCAGGAGACTCAATAGTGAATATAATTTTAAGGGACCATAAGGTGGGCCTAAAAAGACTATAAAACCCATAGGCTTGACCTAGCCACTCCTTCTTTCTCTCTGTGTGGTTCCCTGGTATGATCCCATGCTCCCCTCCCCCTTTGAGTAGGAGGGCAAGGTATTTACATGCACCTGACCAAGTTATAGTCCAGACACCCATCACACTAAAGTAAACTTGTACTCTATCTATCCTTTTCTCTCTCCTTCTCTCTCCTCTCTCTCTCTCTCTCTCTCTCTCTCTCTCTTTCTCTCTCTCTCTCTCTCTCTTTCTTGCAAGAAGGAAGACAAAGAGGTAGAGGAGGAGGAGGAAAGGAAGGAGGAAGGAAGGACTGATGGAAGATAGGAAGGAAAGAAAATTTTAAATGTTTGCATTTAAATTTAAGTCGTTTGCATTTAAATTTAAGTCGCTCCCCTAAATAAACTTCAGGTTCTAATACATTTTCTTAAAACACTAATGGTTTCTGTGCTTGCTAGTCATTCTCGTGTCACAAGTGTTCACATTCTCCAGTTCTCATGCATGAGGAGAACCTCACTTCTCTCAGCTATAGTGAGGCCAAGATCAGCAGTGAAATGTCTGGAACTTGTAGTCTCCTTCAGAGACATTTTTCTGTCATCAGATGAGCAGGTCTGGTCACTTAGCTTCATGTCAAGTGGCTTGCAAACATCTAAATAATTTATTTTCTGAAGGACTTAAAAAAAATTCCCTCTGCTGATCCCAGCAAAATAAAATAACAGCAACTAGTGACCACCATGTTGGAAGTCTAGCTGATGTTCCATGAAAGTGTATTCTGGCTTACAGTTCTATATATTTAAAATAAAAATAAGCCAAGTACAGGTCATGGTACCTATAACTAAGGAAAACTGCTGCATTTCTCTTCACGGTTGATCTTAAACAAGAACTAATGTTTAATAGGTAATCTTACTTCAGTGTTCTTTCCCCAGCTCAAGCCCAGCATTCTCTAGTGGAATGCCCTTATCAGCAATAAAAGTCATCACATTCCATACTGAACTTCTGAGCACAGGAAGCATGAATTGATGCTGCTATATTAGGTCATTTCCAGCTGCCAAAGTGCTGGCTTCAGTGACTAAGTTTCTTATATCACACCAATTTTCCCATAACTTAGAGTCAAGAGAGAAATGTCTTGTATGAGATCATTTTGAGAATCAGACAAGAAAAATGCAGATGTATGTTGTCACTAGTGATGTCTGATACCAGTGTGTGTTACTTTGAAAACTAAGTGTTCTTTTCTGGTATCTAAAAAAGTCAGCTCTGTGGTGTCACAGTTCACAAATGCACATATACACTTACTTTTACTATAATGCTTGGAGAAGATGCCCTAATAATTACTTCATTCTCAGAAAATTGGAGGAAGGGAGTTTGATTTCCACATAATGTTTTAGTACCTATCTTTCCTAATATTAACTGTAAGCTCACACTGTAGAGAAAAGACTAAGAGAAAACAGATCAAAATCTAGCATCTATTATATATAATGCAAAAGAGTGGGATGCATTTGTCTGCCTTGGAATTGGTTTTAAACGTAACATTGCAATGAGTTTGTGCATTCTGGATATGCATGAATGCCTTTGTTTATTCAGCCAACATTTCTCTGCAATATATTTTGTTGACTGAGAATCTTTGGGAAGAGAAGGTGAAAGTGATCTAGAAATATTCTAAGTAAGTTATGGAAAATAATTAAGAATTTGCAATATATACAACAGTAATAATTTTACACTACTGAAAAGAAGACAAAGCAAGAAAATAAGCACTTCACTTCAAATCATGACATAGTATAAACTGTCTCAAAGCAATAAAAACTAGAATAAAAGCAATGGTAGAAGAAGATAGTAGAAAATTAAAATTGTCCCTTACAGTATTTAAAGTTGCTTTAAAAGACATTTCTAGGTTACACTAGAAAATATGAATCTAGATAGAGTGCTTTTTCAACTCCATGTTTTATAGAAAATTGATTTATTAAATGTAGAGAGAATAGTTTTTGATAGAACACATTTGTTTTTATGCCCCCCCCCATTTCCATTTACCCACTTGGGCATGGGACACAACCCTCCTCTCTACACACTCAGTCATTAAACCAGCCAGAAAAAGTTTACAGAATTGGGTCCATGTGGCAGCAGAATTGGTTGAACACACATGTTACAATACTCAAGGATCCAGGTTCAAGCCCCTGGTCCCCACTTGCAGGGGGAAAGCTTTGCAAGTGGTGAAGCAGTACTACAGGTGTGTCTCTTTCTCTCCCCACTTACTCTCAATTTCTCTCTATCCCTATCCAATAAATAAATTATTTTTTTAAGTTTTCAGGACCATCTTAGAAAAGAGCAGTTAGAAGAAACCTAAAATATAACTTTACATTAGATATATGTTTTGTTTTTTATGATGGTGGTAAATAGTGCATTTGTGAACTGCAACCCCACAGAGCTGACTCTCTAGATTCCAGAAAAAGGCACTCATTTCATACAGTAGTGCACATTGGTGTCAGACATCATTAGTGGCAACATACATCTGCATTTTTCTTCTGATTCTCAAATGGTCTCATACAAGACATTTCTTTCTTGTATATGTATTATTATTATTATTAATTTTGTTACCACCACAGACTAAACTTTCTGCAAGTTACTATAATGTAGATGGCCTTTGTGCCAATCTATTGCCAATCAGTAGAATGTCTTACAAAAAATGATTGACTTCTTTCCCCTATGAAGGGGAATTCTGGCAGCAGATTTTCTTTATATTATACTCTAATCTCCCAGGGTGTCCATCCTACTGGTCAACCTTGTTGATTTTTTAATTTTCCAGCCTCCACAATTTCATGAGCAAGTTCATTAAAAAATCTCTTTCTCCCATATATTAGATGAAGATAAATAGTGATAGATATAGATAGATGACAAATAGATATAGTCACCTAAAAAATGGTTTTAATGAAAGCTTATTAGATAATCATAGTGACGATTCAAATTTAAGAATAATATGATATATTTTTATTCTTGAAAAAAGTAATTCTCCTTGCACAGTCTAGAATATGATGTATCTACATTGTACCTCCATGGGTCTAATAGATGATCCTTTCCTTAACTCACTCTGCTGTAGCCTGGATTCTGCTGTTTCCTGAGACTCGGATTATTTGTGCTTGCTGTCTTCATGCCTAGAATATTCTTTCTCCAGAAGACTACAAGGCCCTTCATTCATCTCTTTGGAGTTATTGTCACGTTCACAGGAAATTCCTCCATAACCATGTTATAAACTACAGCAGCATTTCCTGTCTTCCCTATGCAGCCTTACTTTTCTCTGTAGCACTTGACCTCTAACATGGTCTATTAATTACTGATTTTTGGTTTTTCTCTTGTCACCTTTAGAATGAAAGCTGTTCAAAAACAGGAATCTTATATTCCCAGCTTCCTGGAGGCCCTCTGTAAACATTAGTTGAATTAATGAATGTATCACTTCTTCAGGAAAATTATATTATTTATCTGCTCTATTTTTATACCTTAAAAACTCTTTTAGTTTTTTTCTACTCAGCATAGAAAAACTCCCCAAAGAGGGTCCAGGTAGAAAGCACAAGTTACTGCAGGCAAGGACCTGTGCTTAAGCCCCTGGTCCCCATCTGTGGGGGAAGGAGATGCTACACAAATGGTGAAACAGTGCTGCAGATGCCTCCCCTTCTCTCACTCTCTTCCTCTCTCCCTCCATCTCTCAACCTTCATCACAAAAAAAGAGAAGAAAGAGAAAAGAAGATTAAATGAAAAGGAAAAAGGAAAGGAAATAATACTAAAAAAAAAAATCGTCGTCTAGAGTAGTAGAATGTAGGTACATACATAGTTCCAGTGATACCTTTGGTGGCAGAAAAAAAATTCTCAAGATTCTCTATTTTAACAAAATAAAGCAAGATAATACAACAAAGGACAAGCAGAAGCCTTTTCCTCTAGTTTCATTCTCAGCCCTATCACTCTATACTGGGTAAAGTCCCCAAGCTCCACTTTTTCAGTAATGATATATACATTGGCAATATCTATTTTTTAAAAAATATTTATTTATTTGTTCCCATTTGTTGCCCTGTTTTTATTGTTGTTGTTATTGATGTCATCGTTATTGGATAGGACAGAGAGAAATAGAGAGAGGAGGAAAGGACAGAGAGGAGTAAAGAAAGACACCTGCAGACCTGCTTCGCCGCCTGTGAAGTGACTTCCCGGCAGAGTCAGGTGGGGAGCCGGAGGCTCGAACTGGCATCTTGACCCCAGTCATTGAGCTTTGTGCCACATGCACTTAACCCGCTGCGCTACCGCCCAACTCCCAGCAATACCTATTTATACTGTAGTTTCTAGCCTAGTCCATTCCTCTAGAACTTCAGGGCCTTCATGAAACCTAACATATATCCCCTGACCATCTCTCCCTCTCCTCATGCACATATAGCCCTTCACAGACATGTCAAAGACATTTCCAATACTGAATCCATTGTCATTTCATAGGGCTACCTTTCTCATAGAGCCCTTATATGTGCTTTCTTGTCTATACAAATTGCCCAAGCCGGAAACCTAACTTCCTTTATGACTCCTATTATTTTCTCACCTCTACATACAATTTCCTTTTTGTTGGTTTATTTTTTAGATAGAGAAAGAAATGCAATTTATTTTTTTCTTATTTGTTTAGACAGAAAAATTGAGAGGGAAGGGCGAGATAGAGAAGAAGACCCACACACTGCTTCATTACTACTCTGCTGCAGACAGTGACCACGGAATTGATGAAACCTTAGCCTTTGTGCACTGTAACGTGTGCACTCTATCAAATATACCACTACCCGGCCCCCATATATAATTTTTAAAAGATTTATTCATGGGAGTGGGGCAGTAGCACTGTGGGTTAAGCCCAAGTGGTGCAAAGTGCAAGGACCCACAGAAGGATTCGGGTTTGAGCCTAGCTCCCCACCTGCAGGGGAGTCGCTCCATAGGCGGTGAAGCAGGTCTGCAGGTGTCTGTCTTTCTCTCCCTCTCTCTGTCTTCCTCTCCTCTTTCCAGTTCTCTCTCTCCTATCAAACAACAATGGCATCAATAACAACAACAATAACTACAGCAATAAAACAAGGGCAACAAAAGGTAATAAATAAATATTTAAAAGGTATTTATTCATTTGTTTATTTGTTTTTATGATATGAGAGACAAGAGAGACAGAGTACCAGAGCATCAGCTCTGCCATATGCAACATCAGGGGATCAAACTCAGGACTTCATTCCCACAAGTCCAATTCTCCAGCAACTGTACAACCTACCAGATTTTCCCTATACACACTTCCTCATGAAGTTCTTTCAATTTTATTTCATAACTTGTTCTCAAATGCATCTTCTCCTAGAAGCCCAGTTCAGCCCCTCTCTCAATATCTAACTCCTTAACAGCTCCTCTTTCTTCTAATTTTAATCCTTCAAAGCTGCTAGATGTGGTTCCTTCAAAATGCAAATTGGAGTCTGTGACACTTCAGCTTAAAACCCTTTTTGATTCCCCATAGCATTACAGAACATAAAATGTTTCATGATCCAAATCCAACTTACCTTTCTCACTTAGTTTACTGACAAATCCAACTTACCTTTCTCACTTAGTTTAGTGATAAATTCCTCATCTTAATGCAGTTCCCCCAGGCTTTCACTCCTCGCCCTTCTTCCTGCAACCCTTTGCTTTCACCTACATAGGTAGCTTGTATTTATTTATCCTCAAAGACTCACCTTGAATAATTAATTCCCTGTTGGAACGGCCTGTCTTTCCTTTGAACTATTCTCGTCTCATGTACTAATAGCTAACAGCTATTAGCAGGAGTGGAAGTTGATTTATTTACTCTTCCTTTCTAAACTTCACATTTTTGAGGGCAAGAAATATATCTTTATGCATTTTTTTGCCTCCAGAGTTATCGCTGAGACTCAGTACCTGCACTATGAATCCACTGCTCCTGGAGGCCATATTTTCCCTTTTGTTGCCCTTGTTGTTTATCATTGTTATTATTGTTGTTGTTGTTGTTATTGTCATTGTTGTTGGATAGGACAGAGAGAAATGGAGAGAGGAGGGGAAGACAGAGAGGGAGAGAGAAAGATAGACACCTGCAAGCCTGCTTTACCTCCTGTGAAGCGACCCCCCTGCAGGTGGAGAGCTGAGGGCTCGAACTGGAATCCTTATGCCAGTTCTTGCGCTTTGTGCCATGTGCACTTAACCTGCTGTGCTACCGCCCAGCCCCCCTCTTTATGCATTTTTAATTCCACATTTTTTAGTTTAGTTCCTGGCATAGAATAAGAGCTCAATAAATCTTATTTAAGGAAGTATCTGATTTTCTTGTCAGAACTTCTTGCTTTTCTCTATTAAGACAATTTACCAGAAATGGAAAGGAATATGAATTGGGTGATTGGGACAATAAGTGATGGCTAGGAGAGTTGGGCTACCAAGGAATAATTTAGAGCAGAAAGTTGTGTCAATGTGACAACAAACTCTTCCCCAAATCACTCTAATATCAGTTCCCATTAGCAGGAAGAATAGCAAAAAAAAAAAAAATTCACATTAGTAGCATAGCCAGAATAGGTCCAGTGACAACACAGGCAAACTTGAATTCTTACCACAGAGCATATTTGGTTCAAACTCAAGAATTCTTTTTTTTATTATTATTCAAGAATTCTTCTCAGATTAATAATAGAAATGAGGAGTGATACACAGTGGTATAACACTAGACCTAGAATCCTGAGGTACTGAGCTTGATTCTCTATATCAATGGCATATGACAGAGGATGCTTGCCTCCATCCAGTTAAGAAAGTGAGTATTTTAAAAAACTATAAGATTGAGGAACTTGGAATATTTGGCCTTTTCTCAGGAACTGGGGACCCAGAGGTACATGTATTAAATGTGTAAATATGTTACCTCTCATAGAAATTCCACAGCGATTACTCTAGTTATACAAGATGAAGCTTCTCTACCATGTGGTAGAAAAAAGAAAAACCACAAATGGAAGTTTCTAGTCTACCTTCAACTGTAGGAATTAGCATAAAATCATATGAACAACAAGAAATTTTTTTTTTACTTTTCTCAAATCATTGATCGCATTTCCTATTTGAAAAAACTGACTGAGACAATTTTTAGTTTCACTTCATTCTTAAAGTTTTATAGTTGAAATATATTTATATCTATAATTTTTATACATATTTAATGTGATACCTAGTGAATATAGTGAGATTATCCTATTTTTCTATTTTGAATATTTAAGTGACCTTAATTTTTTTAACTTGATTATGTTATAGACAGAAACAGGGTGAAAGAAGGGGAGAGAAAGAGCACTGCTTCACTATTGAAGCTTTCCCCCTGCAGGTGGCAGCCAGGATCTCAAAACTGGGATTCTGTGTGCTTTATCAGCTGTGCAATCACCTGGTCTCTGAGGTTACTTTTTAAAGTGCTTTTGGAGGTCAGGAGGTAGTGCACTAGGTTGAGTGCCCATATGCACATGTACAATGGCCCACCTTCAAGTTCCCAGTCCCCACCTGCAGGTGGGGGGATAGGCTTCATGAGTGCTGAAACTGTACTACAGGTGTCTCTCTCCTTTTCTTTTTTTCTTTCTTTTTTTTTTCCTACAGGGTTATTGCTGGAGTTCAGTGCCTGCACTATGAATCTGCTGCTCACTAGCCTGCACTACGAATCCACTGTTCCTGGAGGCTATTTTTCCCCTTTTTTGTTGCCCTTGTTTATTGTTGTTGTTATTATTATTGTAGTTCCCTTTTTTGTTGCCCTTGTTGTTTATCGTTGTTGTGATTATTATTGCTGTCATTTTTGTTGGATAGGACAGAGAGAAATGAAGAGAGGAGGTGAAGACAGAGAGGGGGAGAGAAAGATAGACACCTGCTGATAGACACCCCCACCACTCCCGCAGGTGGGGAGTCGGGGGCTCGAACCAGGACAGGATACTTATGCCGGTCCTTGTGTTTTGTGCCATGTGTGCTTAACCCATAGCACTAACGCCTGGCCCCCTCTCTCCTTTTCTGTCTCCTCCACCCTTCTGGATTTCTCTCTGTCCTATCAAATAAGAGAAAAAAAGAGAGAAAGGAAGGAAGGAAGGAAGGAAGGAAGGAAGGAAGGAAGGAAGGAAGGAAGGAAGGAAGGAAGGAAGGAAGAAAACTGGCTACCCAGAGCAGTAAATCCATCCTACAGGCACCAAGCCCCAGTGATAACCCTGGTGGCAAGAAGGTGGGGGGAGAGGAGGAAGAGGGAGGAGGGAAGAAGAGGAAGAAGATGGGGGAAACAACATAATGATTATGACTAAGGCTCTTAAGTCCCAAGTTTCATCTCCATACCACCATAACACAGAGCTGAGCAGTGCTCTGGTTTCTCTCTCTCTCTCTCTCTCTATATATATATATATATATATCCCTCTCATTAAAATAAAACAAAAGTTTTTTACAATAATAATGAATTTTAAAAGTTATTTGAAGTTAACATTTCATATAATCTCATGGCTGGTATCTAGGACAGATTCTATACAGGATGAAATGGAATGAATACTTTTATTATCATTGACTTATGTCAAATGTTTTTTCTCAAAAGATGTGACAATATCACCAAAAATGTGAGATGCTATTAAGAAAGCTTCATCTTCACTTGCTGTTGTCATTTAAAAAGAAAAGAAAAAAGAAAGGTAAGGCAGCTCCTCCTAATTGTTCTTTTATTTTGCATTAATTTGTCTATTTATGAGATCAAACACTTGTGAATTTGTTTATTTAATACTTTAAGTCTGTTTTTTTAATGACAAACTAGAAGAGTGAAATGAAAGACAATGGAGAGGACAGATGAGAATATCAGACAGAGCTGATTAGTGATCCCCTACTAAGGCGTTAAATATTTCAAATGTATGGTCAGCCACATTCAAATGCATGTTATGAGAAAAAGAAAGCAAAAATTCACAAGAATTGAGTTCATAAAATTACTTCAAACTGTCTCAGTTCTTGACACTGAGACTTTTTTCTTAAAGCTTTTACAAACCAAGTATATCAAACTAAAGGAATTAATTTAGTGTAAAATGAATTAATACAAATAATAACGAGCATGAAAAACTTCTTCAGTATGTTTCCACAGCTGTGTTGGTCTATATGGCAGACAGTAAGAAAATGAATCTGAGAGATAAATACCACAACACTGAAGCTTCTTCCAGTGCAACAGGGAACCCAACCTGGGTCACGCACATGACAAACAGGAGCTCTTGAGTGGAAAAAAAAAAAAGAGTTCTTGAGTGTTAACCAGATATGCTCTGGCTTCTTATTTACTTTAATAACATTTCAAAGATATCTCTCACTAGTCTTCTGAATTAAATTTCTTATTCTAGGTTATTTTTCCATTTACCTTAAATTAGTTCAAAAATAATTCTTGTGCTATTGTTTACATTAAAGTCACATTAAACTCATGACTTCTGTTTGAATATATTAACTTCTTCTACCCAAGAATGCAGAGGGTATATATGGTATCAATAGTAAGGCAGTTTTCTAAATATTTTTACTTTTTTCCCTTCATACTATGGAATGCACTGAATGATATAAAGATGTCTTTTATATTGGAATTCAACCTTGAAACCAATTGAGCTTCAAACATTTTTATTGCAAAACGAAATCCTTACAACCTTAAAAACATTTTTTTAACCTAGAATGATGCTAATTGATCTATGTTTCAATATACATGATTATTTCTTATTTTCATTTACTTTTGCAGTTGTATTCTCCCTTCTATAGACCAAATAAGGTTTAGGTTTGTTGTCGTTTTTCATAAAGAAAAAAACGTAGTCACTCATCTACTTCCGATAAAGACAGATATTTCTATTTCCTTACTTATTTATATGGATGCATCTTCATAATTTATAATTTATTCTCACTGATTTCTGTTGGCTTTTCACATTTCAGTACTTTTCTAAATGTGGTACCAGGGCCTCATGCCTGGACAATACTGCTGAGTGACCGTCTCAGCCCAATTATTTTATTATTTATTTTTCAAAGAGAGGGAGGGAGAGATTTGAGGAAGGCACCTCTTGTATTTTGCTGGGGCTCCAACCTGGGCTGCACACATGGCAATGTAGGCATCCTACCTGGTGAGTTATCTTGCTGGCCTTTAACGTCGTAATATTTGATTCTAGTTTTCTATTTTCATGTGTGAGAAAACTAGAACCATTCATGTAGTTGTTAAAGTGAAAGATGCATATTCAAGTCTTTTTTGCTCATTTTTAAAGTGTTACGTTAGTTCTATTTTTAAAGCCTGGATTTTCTATAATTTCTACAGAATGCCTGGAATATCCAGTTAATGATTTCACTCTTTTCTGGTCAGAATTCAAGTGCCCCCGGTACTGTGAGGCCTCTAGTATTCCAGTGTACCTCAGTAGCTTTTCACTGCCACTGATCATAACTACTTTACATGGGCTCAGATTAATATTTAATGAAAGAAGCAGATGAAACTGTAGATTTTTAGAGCTACTTCTCTGTAGCTCTACCCTCTCTGGACATCTTTCTCCATAAATTACAGTTGTCCAAGAAGGCCTGAACTCTGATACCTGCTTCCTCCAAATAATAATAAGAAGAATAGATTTTTTTCCTCTACTGGGGGGATTAATGGTTTATAGTCAACTGTAAAATACAGTAGTTCATACATGTGTAACATTTCTCAGTTTTCCATATAATAATTCAAACCCCTCCTGGTCCTCCTCTGCCACCATGTTCCAGGACCTGAACTCTCCCCACCCCAGCCCCCAGAGTCTTTTACTTTGGTGCAATACACCAAACCCAGTCCAAGTTCTGCTTTGTATTTTCTGTATAATATCTGTGTAATGTTTTCTGAGTAATAAAATGATAATGTATGTCATTCATTTCTATGAACCTTTTGTGGCATGGAGCAATTAAAGAGTCATAATAGTTGTCACTTTATTGGCAGAATTTAAACCAATGAGCATGAATTGAATTTTTCCTGTTCCATCTGCTTCAAAGAAACAAAATGCATTCTAAAACATTTTCATCATGACAGAGTGATGCACAAAAAAGCCATGGTTCACATTTCAGAAGCAAAGAGGAAATGGAAGACGCACCAATAATCTCAATATTCTGATAGTAATGAAATTAAAATAATTAGCCTGTCAAAATGGGATTATTTGTGAGGGTCATATTAATAAATGGCAATGAATACAGATCAGTATACATTTTGGATGAAGTTCTGTGGATAAAGAGAAGGTTGGTTGGGTTTGCATATAGTATGGATGAAACCATCATTGTAAGTTGGTAATACAGAAACTTTAAAATATTTTTGTGTTCAGTGCTATTACAGGGACTAATATCTGAACTTCTTTGACTATCAATCTAGAAAATCCCAGAACATTTCATAAAGTACCAGCAAATATATCAGCTGAATCCTCAATACAAAGGATTTGAGAAATTCAAAATGAGGGTTTCCTTGGAAGCACTCTCTTCAAGACAAAAGGCAAACCAAAGTCAACTAATTGTATTCCTGAAATGAAAGTAAATATTATCTCTCTACCTTTATCACTGTGTAAATATATTTATATTAATAATGGGATTTAGTCTACAATTTCTGTCACTTTAGTAGTTTCCCTCTCCCACCCATAGTATTGGAGGGATAAGAGTTTACAGCACAGTTGTCTACACATGAGCACAATCTCCCAGATCCACATAATGGGCACCTACAAAATACTCTCAGCCCCAGTGTAGGAGTCCAACGTCCTCCCCAGCCCCAGCCCCAGCCCTTCCCTTCTGATCCTTCCCCCAGATCTCTTGCTTTGGTATACCATACCACTACCAGTCCAAGATTCACCAAGTGTTCCCCCATTCTGACTCTATCTCCTGAGTTCCATCTACGTGTGAGCTCATCCAGTATTCATCCCTCTCTTCTTAAATCATCCCACCCAGCACTTTTCTTTAGCTTCCATCCAACATGAGGCAAAGATTGGGATTTTATGTTTTCTGGTCTAATATCTAGCTTTTGATAGTTGGCCTTGGTGCACCAATATTGGTCACTCTATCTGTTTTGGGTTTTTTTTTTCTCCCCTTTCTAATATTTTCTTTCTTATTTTGCTACTGTTTGTGTTACTGGTTGTATTCTGTTGATACCACTGATCACCTCAGAGTTGAAGTTCATTTGCTTCTTTTCAAGTAGGATGCTTCAGTAATTCTTGCAAGGCAGGATTATCGGTGGTGAATTCCTTCAGTTTCTATATATATTGGAAGATTTTTAGTTTCTCTTTCATCTTTGAAGGATAATTTGGAAGGATAGAGCATTCATGGCTGGTAACTGTAATATTTTAATACCGTGACTATGTCATTCTACTTCCTTCTTGCCTCTAGGGTTTGTGATGAGAAATATGATGAAAGACTTTTAAAAATATTTATTTATTCCCTCTTGTAGCCCTTGTCTTATTGTTGTAGTTATTATTGATGTCGTAGTTGTTGGATAGGACAGAGAGAAATGGAGCGAGGAGGAGAAGACGGGGGCGGGGGGGTGGGGAGACACACGTCTGCAGACCTGCTTCACCGCTTGAAGCGAACCCCCTGCAGGTGGGGAGCCGGAGCTCGAACTGGAATCCTAACGCGGATCCTTGCGCTTTGCGCCACGTGCGCTTAACCCGCTGTGGTTAACCCGCTGTGCTACCACCTGACTCCCAATGATGAAAGACTGTTGATGGGAGGCGGCAGCGCAGCAGGTTAAGCGCATGTGATGCAAAGCACAAGGACAGGCATAAGGATTCCGGTTAGAGCCCCCAGTTCCCCACATGCAGAGGCGTCTTCACAAGTGGTGAAGCAGATACCCTGGTTTGGCTAAGTGTTGCTTCTGCTATTCAGCCAGCAGGTGGCATTGTGGCTATGTTGTTTATATGTGAGGGTTGGAAGAGTCTTCTGTATAACCTTGGATAGATTTAGACAGAGTTAAGTTCTTGCTGCCATGTTTCAGACTGTACTGTGGCATTTAGTTGTCTTCTGTCACAGTCTGGGCAGGCCACACAGTTCTGGTTTTCAAACATATTTCTCTTTATTTATCTATTTTTAATTTTATTTATTATTTCTAGATAATGACAAAGAGAACTTGAGATGAGGAAGAGATAGAGAGGAAGAGAGAAAGAGAGGCACTTGCAGCACAACTTCACCACTCATGAAACTTTCTCTAGCAAGTGGAGATCAGGAGTTTGAAGTTGGATTCTTGCACATTGTAAGGTATGTTCAACCAGCTGAACCACTGCCTCTCCCTCTAACCAGGTATATCCTTGCCTTCTTGGGTTGAGCCTGTGTTCTGCTCTGTGCCTTTACCAATAGAGTGCCAGCAGCTGATTGCTGGCTGCTGACTCCCAGTTCAGGTTGCTTTTGTCTTGAAAGTTTGTCCCATACACTTTACCACTCTTGCCTACACTCACCTGTGGCTCAGTGAATTCCTTCAAACAATGTGAGATTCCTCCGTTTTGTTGTTGTTGTTGTAATGCTTGTTTTTTTTAATTTTTCATTTCTATTTCTTTATTGAGGGATTAATGTTTTACATTTGACAGTAAATACAACAGTTTGTACATGCATAAAATTTCTCAATTTCGGGGCTGGGTGGTGGCGCACCTGGTTGAGCACATATGTTGCAATGTGCGAGGACCCAGGTTTGGGCCCCCAGTCCCCACCTGCAGGAGAAAAGCTTTGCGAGTGGTAAAGCAGGGTTGCAGGTGTCTCTCTGTCTCTTTCCCCCTCTGTCTCTCCCTTCCTCTCGATTTCTGACTGTATCTATACAATAAATAAATATTTTTTTTTTAATTTCTCAATTTTCCACATAACAATACAACCCTCCACTTGGTCCTCTGTCATCCTTTTCCAGGACCTGTACTCTTGTCCACCCACCCACCCCCAGAGTCTTTTACTTTGGCCCAATATACCAACTCCAGTTCAGGTTCTGATGTTGTTTTTCAACTTCTGCCTGTGAGTGAAATCATCCCATATTCATCCTTCTGTTTCTGACTTATTTCACTTAACATGATTTCTTTAAACTTCATTTAAGACGGGCTGAAAATGGTCAAATGACCTTTTTAATAGCTAAGTAGTATTCCATTGTGTATATATACTGTTTGTTTTTCATTGCTTTATCTAGCTGTTCATAGACATGATCTTTCCATTGCTGCAACTCCATGGACACATCTCCTAACAGAAAATTTCTGTTGTGGTTTCTTACATATAGGTCTTAGTAAGCTAAAATTCTTATATGATTTATTTTTATTAATGATTCATATTTCAAACTTTTTCATTTCACATGAAAAAATCATATATCCTTCACTTTGTGATCATACCTCTAATATGAAAGAATGTACTAGCATTATTAAGGTTAATTTTATTTTTTTTAATATTTTATTTATTCCTTCTGTTGCCCTTGTTTTATTGTTGTAGCTATTATTGATGTCATCGTTGTTGTATAGGACAAAGAGAAATGGAGAGAGGAGGGGAAGACAGAGAGGGGAAGAGAAAGATAGACACCTGCAGACGTGCTTCACCATTTGTGAAGCAACTTTCTCACAGGTGGGAAGCCCGGGGCTCGAACCGGTATCCTTCTGCCGGTCCTTGTGCTTTGCGCCACGTGCGCTTTACCCACTACGCTACCGCCCAACTCCCAGGTTAATTTTATTTCTATCTATATATAAATAGTACTAGTTAGATAATTTTGAGTTTTAATATCTAAACAGGTTTTTTAAATGAGTGGAAATGATGGTCCAATAATTAAATGATTGTATCTTATAAATGTAAAATATGATGAAAGGTGGTGAAAAGATTAGAAATCAGCAAAAATTAATCCTAATCCAACCAGGACAAGATTAAATAAAGTGATTAAAATGTAGGCATCTTGTTATCCTTTTCATCTGAGAAATAAGGCCTTTTATCTGAAAAATCACTATAGAATATCTCCAGAAGCTCTTAACATATGGCTTTCAGTACAGACTTTTGAACAAAATGTTTCATTAAAAACTCAAAAGGATGGAACTATAGGGAAGAATCATTTATTGAATTTGCCTTTCCTTCTCTCTCCCTCTTCTCTCTCTCTCTCACTCTCTTTCTCTCTCTCTCTATCTCTATTCCTCTTTGTCTTTCTCTCAACTCACTTTTGTAATGTTATGATAAACAATGCAAAAGTCACTAATGTGCATGGTTTCATTAATTTTCATTGTACTGTCTTTCATGATTATCTTAATCTGGACTTTACAGATAAAAGCCAGATTGGGTAGTGTGGAGGCTGATAGATAGCTCACAAGGTAAAAGGAAGTGCACAGCCTAAATTCTAGAACCTTTACCACATGAGAGAGCTATGCCACTGGAGGAAGCTCTCGTGCCAAAATCTTTTCTCCATTATTTCTGCTTCTCTATATTTCTGTGAAAAGGTTAGCGAAAGTGTGGGAGGGTTTAGAGGGATAGTATGCTTTTAATGTTTCCTTTGCTTTTCACTGGCTTAAAATTCTCCTGGAACTGAAAGAAGAAGAAGAAATTACTTCTTTTAGCTGTTCTTCTTGAAAATTCTTTTTCTTTTATCATTTTATTATGCTACAGTACAATTGTTGACAAATGAGTAGAATTTCTCATCTCCTCATGACAAATATATACCAAGCACTCTTTTCTTTATAATAAAAGATTTGATGTCTTATGACACAGATTCACCCATGGTTAATCTATTACAATTTGATCTCTGGCATCTTTCTTGCAGCTTCACTTTAGGCTCTGTTCTGGCTCCTATGCTATTTAATATTTACATCAATGATCTCCCAGAAACTTCTTCAAGGAAGTTCATCTACGCCGATGACATCTGCTGTGCAACTCAGGCATCCAAGTTCGACATCCTCGAGGAAACACTCACGAAAGACATGTCTCTGATATCTGATTACTGTAAAAAATGGTGACTAATCCCTAGCACTGCAAAAACGGTATCATCTGTTTTCCATCTACACCATGCCTCAGCCTCGCATGAGCTTAATGTGCAGCTTGGCGATATGAGAATCCGGCATGAAGCCCAGCCAATCTATCTTGGCGTTACTCTCGATCGCACTCTGTCATTTCACAAACATCTCATAAAAACTGCAGCAAAGGTGGGCGCAAGGAATAACATCATTGCAAGACTGGCCAGCTCCTCATGGGGCGCGAGCGCTTCCACACTACGATCATCATCTCTGGCATTATGCTATTCCACTGCAGAATACTGTGCCCCCGTATGGTTCCGTAGCCCTCATGTCCACTTGGTCAATTCCAAATTATATTCCTCCATGAGGATAATTTCTGGAACCATCCATTCCACCCCGGTTCCATGGCTGCCAGTTCTTAGCAACATCGCCCCGCCAGACATTCGTCGGGATGCGGCATCATCTAAGTTCATTTCCCATGTCTACGCTCGACCAGACCTGCCAATATACACAGATATCTTCACCCACCCTGTCCAACGCTTGACGTCTCGTCACCCAATCTGGTCCCCTATGCCTACACTGAACTTCTCTGTTCCAGTCTCTTGGAAACAGAGTTGGCAGTCAGCTGAGGTCAAGAACAAACACCTCATCACAGACCCCTGCAAACGTCAACCCGGCTTTGACCTAGCACGTTATGATTGGGCCCTCCTCAATCGCTATCGAACGGGCCATGGCTGGTGCGCCGCTATGTTCCATCGCTGGGGAGCCAGAGACGACCCAAACTGCCCCTGCGGCTACAGACAGACTATGACCCACATAGTCAATGACTGCCACCTCTCCAGATTCAAAGGAGGTCTCGAAACTTTACATCAGGCTCAACCTGATGCTGTTGACTGGCTACGGAAGAAGGGCAAACGCTAGAAGAAGAAGGAAATTAAATCTCCTTCTGCTCCAAAGTGCACATCCTTTTCTGAGTCACTTGGAAAAGCCACCATAAGTGACACTACATCACTACAGTAATTATAAGTAGTATCATACCCATTGGTGACCATAAAGACATTCTGGTATTAATGACACTTATGTGATTCTACTATGTCTCTCTTCATTGAATCTTATGTACAAGACTCTCTAGAAGAGGGCACAACATGCATTACTCCCTAAAACATAGAAATAGAGTTGTACACCTTCTACCCTATGGTTTTGTTAATTTATCCTTTCTTTTTTTTTTCTTTTTTAAAATTTATTTTTTATTTATAAAATGGAAATATTGACAAGACTACAGGATAAGAGGGGTACATTTCCACATAATTCCCACCCCCAGAGCTCCATAGATGACATCTAATATGCAGTTGGATTCATGTTATTGTCTGGAGAGATGGTGTCATAGTGTCATAGTGATATTCCTGCCATGATGCTGTGTACTTGTTGTAACTGGTCAGCAAATATTGACACAAGGTTACTGATTAAAGCCCATGGCTTACATTAAAATCTTTTCATTACTTTTTTCATTATCTGCCATCACTCTATCCATTTAACTGGCATAAATATATTTGGGATGTGTTTGGATCATTTAATTCCTTTTTTCTTGTCTATTAATTGTCTTTTTGAACCCTAAGACAGCAGGAACCTCACATCTTCACTATAGAGCCCCTACTTCCCCCAGTCCTGGAACCCTTGGATAGGGCCCACTTTCCCGTATGCATCTCCTAATCCAAACCAAGTAACATTGCATCTGCCGATCACAACCTAACCAAAGCAACGATTGCTACCTCAACATGCTTCACCTCAGAATGTATCCAGAGACTTCACGTGTGGAATGACAACCCTTCAGCTTCATTACTCGGGTGAGACCTTTCCTTTAATAGTACACTCTAATTTCATCTCAGGTAGTTCACTTTCTAACAAAGTCCCATAACCTAGATATACACCAGTTTCTGTGAGAGAGAGCTTATGTGCACACGTATCCATAAACTACTGCAAAATATATACCTGAAAGCAGGACTACACTAGAGTTTGCAGTTCCAGATGCCACCAGGATGCTGGCTAGGCTTCCCTGGATTGAAGACCCCACCAATGTGTCCTGGAGCTCAGCTTCCCCAGTCACACCCTACTAGGGAAAGAGAGAGGCAGACTGGGGGTATGGACCGACCAGTCAACGCCCATGTTCAGCGGGGAAGCAATTACAGAAGCCAGACCTTCTACCTTCTGCAACCCTCAACGACCCTGGGTCCATGCTCCCAGAGGGATAGAGAATGGGAAAGCTACCATGGGAGGGAGTGGGTTATGGGGATTGGGTGTTGGGAATTGTGTGGAGTTGTACCCCTCCTACCTTATGCTTTTGTTCACTAATCCTTTCTTAAATAAAAAATTTAAAAAAAAAAGACAACAAAAATTTATCCTTTCTTAAATAAAAAATAAATTTAAAAAAAGAGAAAGGAATAGAGTTTCAATGATTGTGACTCACACAGGGTGTGTGTGGTTAACTTGGTACAAAGATTCACATGTTCTGACCCTGAAAGTCAGAAGTCAATACACCACATCATTTTCCCTCACTGGTATTTTCATTAGCCCAGAATAAAGGAAAACTTTATTTGAAATTTCTATGGAAATACCTAGTTTCCAATTAGTTCACAAAAAAGCAGAACTTGTGCTACTAGCTGGAAGGAGAACTGAGAATTCTTAGAGTTGGCGAGTATCTACTAGTGTTGCAAACTTCTACACACTGATTCCACTTACCTTTTTGCTTCAGATCCCTGATGTATGGTATGAAGAACACTTTCTGAAAGTGATTTTTTATATGCTTAGGGGTGCACTTATTTACAACTTTTTTTTGGGTGTTGTTAAAGGGAAACAAATTAAAAGCAAAGTGGAAAAAAGGTGATACTGACATTATTATATGAATTATTTTCTCTTTGACCTCTCTTATGATATATTTCTGAAGTATATTTCTAAATATTAGCATCTTAAATCACTTTTCCCTTTTACATGAAAACTTTGTTCCCTATTATTAATATAGGAAGTAATTGAAATTTTAGTCATATTTGGTCTTTAGTCTTGGTTTTTATTCAATGTGTCTTTAGTCTTCCTATGTCCTTTAGTCTTAGGAGTTGTGCTTAAAATCCGTAGTAGTGGTCTTTAGATATATACTGAATCAAGTTTTAGGATAATAGGCATGAGATATTTAAGTTTCTATATTTTGACTCTATTCATAAGATCAATCTAGGTTGGCAGGTAAAAAAAAACAGTAGATTCTCCTGTGTTTGTCTCAGAATACATATTTATTATTTAAAAAGAGAAGGAGAATTTTAAATTGAGTCATCAAGATGTTGGCTTTGTTGTTTGATGACATAAGAAGAATCAAATCTGAACTTGACAAAGATAAATCTTTGCATACTCACCTTAGCACAATGACATCAAGTAATACTCAAAACATCATGCACTGACATCAATGAGGAAGTCATGCTTCAACATTTGAATTTGTTTCTGTTGGCTTGAGAATGTACTGGAAGTCCCCAAATACCTTTCTCTTTCATTGCCACAGATCTTTTCTGCAATAGTAAAATGGACAAAGTCCACAAACGAAGTCAAACACATGTACAATCAAAATTACAAAAGTCTGCACTTTTCAGATTACCAGTGCTTACCTTGACACACCTTCATTAATTTTCCTATAAATCTAACCAAACTGTTAATATTACAATACAGAAATGTCTATCTTTTTAAAAAAGAATGGCTTTGTTTAATTTTATGAGATACAGAAAGTTCAGAGCACCACTCAACTCTAGAATGTCATAGTGCTAGTGTTGAACCTAGGGCCTCTGGGGTCTCAGACGTGCAGTCTTGTGTGCTCAGTGACTATCCTGTCTCCCTGACTCAGAAATATTTATCTTAATTAAATTACACTTTGTCTATTTTACCTTTTCGAAAGATGTATTTTATCCAATTCATATGGGTAACATATATTATATATTATATTTTATATAATATATATTATATAGAGTTTCATATAAGAAAGAAAGTGGTGGGGGGGTGGTTGGTGGTATACTGGATTAAATGCACATAGTATGAAGCACAAGGGCCAGCTCAAGGATCCCAGATCAAGCCCCTGGCTCCCCAACTATGGGGGGGAGGATGTCACTTCACAAGTGGTGAAGCAGGTCTGCAGGTGTCTATCTTTCTCTCCCTATCATCTCCTACCCTCCCAATTTCTCTCTGTCTTATAGAAAAAATTAAAAAATGGCCAAAGTAATAGTATGTTAGTAGTACAGGCACAAAGCTCCAGGAGAAGAGAGAGAGAGAGAGATGCAGTAGCATACCTGCATAATCAGTCCTTGGGAATTAATCAGACTTGGGCATGCAAGACTTGTCTTTGTTGCAAGTAAAAACAAAGATGTGCAATATATTTGAATACTTATCTTTTGCATAAATTTCTAATAAGCCAGAGTAAGACCTGAGGTAATACAGAAGAAAACAAAGTGTGTGGATACTTCCAATATAGACCTATGCCCACATTGTGGCCTAACACTATTTCACATTACAAGATAGAAATTGTAATGAACAAAAATTATATGGTATTTAGGAAATGCAGGAAATGCTGAATATCTTTCTCATTCTTCATGTCAAAACATCTATTTATAATTACATGTTAAGAAATTTATAATACAATAGCAATTTTAGAGAAACTGCCAATTAGAGAAAATTTGTAGGTGATTATTAAATACCTAGTATAAACAGATACATCTTCCATCTAAACATACTGAATGCTTCTAATTATAGGTCATAAAAATAAAGGATTCTTTCTTAGATGTATATTAAACTTGTGAATGTATATGCCAGGAAAACAATAGAACTTATATTTATTTCAATGGATATATTCCAGGAGTCAGGAAGTAGCACAACAGGTTAAGCGCAGGTGACACAAAGTGCAAGGACCGCGTAAGGATCCCAGTTAGAGCCCCCAGCTCCCCACCTGCAGGGGAATCTCTTCAAAGGTGATGAAGCAGGTCTGCAGGTGTCTTTCTCTCCCCCTGTCTGTCTTCCCCTCCTCTCTCCATTTGTTTCTATCTTATCCAACAATGACATCAATAACAACAGCAATAATAATTACAATAATAAAACAAGGGAAACAAAAAGTGAATAAATAATTTTTTTTAAATGGATATATTCCAAAGCAGAGAGGTAGTAGTGAAGCAGTAGAGGGCAGGATTTGCATGCATAAGGTTTGGAGCATGGTTCCCCGCACCAAATATGTTGTCTCTCTCTCTCTTTCTTTTTCTCCCTCCCTCTCTCTCCTCCCCCCCAGTCACTCTCACTCTCTCACTAAGTACATAAATACATCTTTTGTAAAAATAAAATGTATCAATTTGAGTTGCTCAATGAAGATCCAATAATAAATAGTAAGAGAATATAGGTAAAGAACAATGGGGACCAATGCACAGTTGAAATGGGGTAAAATTTTCTTGAGCGTGTATTTACCCACTCTTAGCTTCAATATCCTTAACTGAAGAGTGCTGAGCCCATAGTGCTAGTAAAGGGAACGCATTAAAAAAATTTACATAAAATGGATAAATGTAAATGTTCAAACATTGTGTTTTATTTTCCTTTTAAAGTAACTGTCTTAAGGTGGTTTTTTTTTTTCTCACAGATCTAACAAATAGTTCTGTGAGAAAAGAAAATCAGATTAGTCACTGAGGCATTTCCAGTGACTCAAAAATAGCAAAATCCCACTGAGTTAAACTTTACATAGATTATAATAACTACTTTGTTTTATTATTTCAAAAATGCTACTGTATTTTAAGTGTATAGTGGTGTTGAATGTTGTATGCTGTATTTCATAGAAAGTAATTTCTAAGGTTTTTTGTTTTTGTTTTTACCTTTAGAAATTTTACTGGAGGGGGGTGGTCAGCACAGCAGGTATGCACATAACTCTAAGCAAGAGGACAGGCTTAAGGATCCCCATTAGAGCTGGGCTCCCCACCTGCAGGGGAGTCACTTCACAGGCGGTGAAGCAGGTCTGCAGGTGTCTTATCTTTCTCTCCCCCTCTCTGTCTTCCCTTCCTCTCTCCATTTCTCTGTCCTAGCCAACAACGAATGACATCATCAACAACAACAATAAAACAACAAGGGCAACAAAAGAGAAAATAAAATAAATTTTTACTGGGGTTCAGTGCCTGCCTAATGATTCCACTACTCTCAGTGGCCTTTTTTAAAAAATTTCTTTTGATAAAGGGTGTGATAGGGGAGTTGGGTGGTAGCGCAGCGGGTTAAGCGCCTATGGTGCAAAGTACAAGGACTGACAAAAGTTTCCCGGTTCAGCCCCGGATCCACACCTGCAGGGGATTCACTTCACAGGCAGTGAAGCAAGTCTGCAGGTGTCTATCTTTCTCTCCCCCTCTCTGTCTTCCTCTCCTCTCCCCTCTTCTCTCCATTTCTCTCTGTCCTATCCAACAATGACGACATCAACAATAACTACAACAACAATAATAAAAACAAGAGCAACAAAAAAGGAAATAAATAAATATTTTTAAAAGGGTGAGATAGAAGAGATAGAGAGGAAGAGAGAGGCAAAGAGAATAAGAGACACTAGTGGCACTGCTCTTCCACTTGTGAAGGTTATCTCCCCTGCAAGTAGGGACAAAGACTTGAACCTGTGTCCTCAAGACTGGCAATATGTGTGCTCTAACAAGTATACCACTGTCTGGTCTCCAGTTTCTAGTCTTTTTAAAAGAAAATTTATGGCAGGCTAGAGAGGTAGAGTGTATTCCTCGTCATGTTGGTAGATCAAGAGTGAGGAGTGAGCCCTGGCACAACATGGGTTATATTATGATCACAAAAGAAACTCCAGTGCTATGGTGTCTCTTCACTACCTCAATGCTCTCTGCTTCTTCTCCTAATGACAAAAGAAACCCAGACTGGTGAAACTGAGCATGTGCAAAGCCCCAGATGAGCAAAAAAAGATACGAGAATCCGGCATGAAGCCCAGCCAGTCTATCTTGGCGTTACTCTCGATCGCACTCTGTCATTTCACGAACATCTCATAAAAACTGCAGCAAAGGTGGGCGCGAGGAATAACATCATTGCAAGACTGGCCAGCTCCTCATGGGGTGCCAGCGCTTCCCCACTACGATCATCATCTCTGGCATTATGCTATTCCACTGCAGAATACTGTGCCCCAGTATGGTTCCGTAGCCCCCATGTCCACTTGGTCGATTCCAAATTATATTCCTCCATGAGGATAATTTCTGGAACCATCCGTTCCACCCCGGTTCCATGGCTGCCAGTTCTTAGCAACATCGCCCCGCCAGATATTCATCGGGATGCGGCATCATCTAAGTTCATTTCCCATGTCTACGCTCGACCAGACCTGCCAATATACACGGATATCTTCGCCCACCCTGTTCAACGCTTGACATCTCGTCACCCAATCTGATCCCCTACACCTACACTGAACTTCTCTGTTCCAGTCTCTTGGAAACAGAGTTGGCAGTCAGCTGAGGTCAAGAACAAACACCTCATCACAGACCCCTGCAAGCGTCAACCCAGCTTTGACCTAGCACGTTATGATTGGGCCCTCCTCAATCGCTATCGAACAGGCCATGGCCGGTGCGCAGCTATGTTCCATCGCTGGGGAGCCAGGGACGACCCGAACTGCCCCTGCGGCTAAAGACAGACTATTACCCACATAGTCAATGACTGCCACCTCTCCAGATTCAAAGGAGGTCTCGAAACTTTACATCAGGCTCAACCTGACGCTGTTGACTGGCTATGGAAGAAGGGCAAACGCTAGAAGAAGAAGAAGAAGCAAAAAAAGAAACAAAAATTCATGGCAAAGCTATTTTACTTTCTGTTTTGTTTTCTATCTTAATTTTTATTTTATGGCATGAACATAACACAACACTTATTTTATAACAGAAGCTTGTAGCTTGTATACATTTATTTACTTATTAAGTTTTTTTCTATATATATTTATTGGGCAGAGACTGCAGGAAAGCAAGAGGAAGGGGAAGATAGAGAGGGAGAGAGACAGAGAGACACCTGAGACAAGAGAGACACCTGCAACCCTACTTGAGCACTCAAAAAACTTTCCCACTGCAGGTGAGGACCAGGGACTCAAACCAGAGTACTTGTTCACTGTCATGTGTGCTCTCAACCAGGTATGCCACCACCCAGCCCTGCTTTTGTACATTTAAAATAGATTTGTTGGCCCTCTTTATTTCTTGCACTATGGATTTCTTTGTTTCCCATGATATTCCCAGACCTAGTGCATGAATGATTTCAGATTTCATTATGCTGAGTTGTTTCATTATGTTGTCTTCTTCAAGTAGAGACAGACAGAGGGAGACCAGTGGTGGGAGAGACTCCTTTGCACTGAAGCGTTCCCTGACATTATAGTTTGAACTCCTGTGGAACTCAAACCTGGTTTGTGCACATGGTCAGGCTAACCAGGTCACATGAGCTATCAAATCAGCCCCACACTATGAATTTCTTTTTCTTTCTTTCTTTCTTTCTTTCTTTCTCTTTTCTTTCTTCCTCCCTTCCTTCCTTCCTTCCTTCCTTTCTTCCTTCCTTTCTTTTTTTCTTGCTTTCTTCTTTACTTTTTTGAGCATTTTTAATTTTGAAGGCAAGTTTAGCATCCACAGTATTATTCAAATTTTGCTTTTGCTCAATTGTGTTACAAGAATACATTTCCCTAGAGGGGCCGGGTGGTGGCGCACCTGGTTGAGTGCGTGTATTACAATGCGCAAGGACCTGGGTTCAAGCCCCCGGCCCCACCTGCAGGGGGAAAGCTTTACAAGTGGTAAAGCAGGGCTGCAGGTGTCTCTCTGTCTCTCTCCCTCTCTATCACCCCCTCCCTCTTGATTTTTGTCTGTCTCTATCCAATAAATAAAGATAATAGTAAATTTTTTTTTTTAATTTTAAAAAAAGAATACATTTCCCTTTAACAAGCAATGAAATACAGCTTATAAATAACATTGTTAGGGACATGCCAGTCTTCTCCATGGAACAATAAGTTTTAACAATAAAGGCAGCAGTGACCAGAGCAACTGACCCTGGCCTTGTGCTCCTTCTATTCTGATCTATTCAGCCTTACTTCTCCAGAGAAGAAAGAAAGAGAAGAAATGAGTTACCTAACTGATGGGTGGTAGAGATTGTATCACAGGGTATGAGACTGAGAAAAAAATTTTTTTTAATTATTTATTTATTTTTACTTTGGATAGAGACAGAAAGGAATTGGGCAGGAAAGGGGAACTAGAGAGCTACAGCAATGTTTGACCTCTCCTGAAGCTTCCCCCCTGAAGGTAAGGACTAGGGGTGGGAGTGAGCCCAGATCCTTGAGCACTGTAATGTGTGCATTCAACCAGGAACACCACCATCTGACCAACCCTAGGAATCACCTCTTCACTCTCATTGTCAAACTTTTAAAGATGGAGGAAATTATGTAAGATGATATAGACAACCAGATCAGTTAATTTATGTCATTTCTGCCTGGTCTGGTGTTGCAAAGCAAACTCTCAGAAAACATTTTAATCACAGCATAACATTTAAAACAGGGCATAAGAAGTAATTTGTAATAGTCAAAAAAAAAAAAAAAAGACCTAACCATG
The DNA here is from genome assembly GCF_950295315.1 of Erinaceus europaeus. Lineage (NCBI taxonomy): Eukaryota > Metazoa > Chordata > Mammalia > Eulipotyphla > Erinaceidae > Erinaceus > Erinaceus europaeus. The sequence goes on from NC_080165.1 coordinate 51,405,100, forward strand.
GTTTTGCATCTGGTGAATGTCAGTATCTGAAAAACACTAAAAACATTAAAAAGAAAAAAAACTCTAGTTATCTGAGCTAATATTTATTCAGTATGACTATAATACAACAATTAGTGAATATTTAATATACTCTCTGCATTAGAGTTTTCAAAAGTCTTCTAAGGTAGGTACTTACTTTTTTAAAAAAAAATTAATATTTATTTTCTCTTTTGTTGCCCTTGTAGTTATTATTATTGTTGTTATTGATGTCATCTTTGTTGGATAGGATAGAGAGAAATAGAGCAGGGGAAGAGAAAGATACCTGCAGACCTGCTTCACCGCTTGTGAAGCGACTCCCCTGCAGGTGGGGAGCTGGGGCTCGAACCAAGATCCTTAAGATGGTCCTTTCGCTTCACGTGACGTGTGCTTAACCCACTGTGCTACCGCCCGACACCAGGTACTTACTTTTTGTCTTAAATGATGAATATTGAAACACAGAAAATAGTTTGACTACTAACTGGTAAACTATCGATGTAACATTTGAATTTAGGTAATTTGGCTTTATTTTTTTTTTAATAAAGATAGGGAATCCACACACACACATACACACACACAGAGAGGGAGAGAGAGAAAGAGACCACACCACTAAAGTTTCCTTCAGTGATGTGGGGGCCTGGTTCAAACATGGCTCTTGTATATAGCAAAGCAGTGTAATTTCTTCTTAATGCTTGTTTCAATATGCAAAGTGTCATTTATTTCAATAAATGCTAAAGCAACAAAATTTAAAACTATGTTTTGATTTGACAAACTATAGTGCATCAGCATTTTCCATACAAATAATATTGCATTGCATAGATTATCGACTTCGAGATTTTTTTTTTCTAATCCATTTTCTCTAATTATACCCCATCTAGTCATTAATTTGTGAATCAATTTAAAGCAGTTATGAATATAATCTACAGTCACTGAAATAAGCCTTGAATAAAGATTGAACTAAACATGTAATCACATTTGAGCCAACAGAACTGAGTGGTCCCTGCCCTGGACTGAATTAATGAAATGCACAGGTCTAATTATATACAATTCTCTCATATTACATTATAAATCATACACAAATACACTCATATACACTCTACATGGTGAGAGGGTTATTTAAATAGCAGCATTAAAAAATAACAGCAAAAGTCTTACCTTTGAGAGATAATAAAATTCTGCAGTAAAATAATTTACCTATTTCAACTGAAATTCTAAGGAATACTAGCTATAGAAGAAATGTCAAATGTTTTGATGTCTACATTTGTTTTGTATTTCAAATCCTTCTCTTTTTTTTGGAGGATTTAGAAAAATGACAACAAAGACTTCACAGGAATTTGTTTAGTTACAAAAACAAAACAAACAAAACATTTTCCAGGTCCCCTGGAGTCCTCATGTCAGTATGTCTGTTCTGATCTTTATCTCCATTTAAAGGACCTTCAGAGCACTGGCCTGAAGGCATTCAGAGTTGTTTAAGCATCAAAGAGAATCCATATCCCATATACTAAACATTTTACAACTATTCTTAACAGAGATAGAATCAAAGAAAAATATATTTTATCCAGCAGGTGATTTCATGGCCATTAATAAAAAAATAAATGAATGATTTAGTTCTAACATTAACTTTTTTTGAAATTATTTTACTTTACTACTATTAAATCAGTTTTGGGTTTTGAAATTAATTTTTAGTTAATTGACATTTTTACATTAAATAACTTGGAACCTCTTGTGCATTATGAAATGATGCAAGTTATTTTATTTAAATACTTAACATATTTTCAGTGAAGCCTGGATCTTTCAATCAATAATTATTACAGTTGTATATAATTGGTTATTAGACAGGTACTTGCATTATTTTATATGTTACTTTCATGAACTATTTTTATGCAATGTGAATATTAAAGCAACAGATAATGATTCACCAAATAGTACATAAAAATGTTTCATAATAACTCAACTCAAATGTATAGATGAATATAAGTGTTGAATGAAAATCAGCCTTAACATTTGACTGTCTGATGCAAAATTAAGCTTTGCTATTAGCAAAGAAAAGGAGGCATGCCTGGCTAATTGACCTCAAAGCTGGCTTTTCTCTTCATGACTGACCCCAAGGAATGTAAAGTTCTGTTGTCTTTCACCTAACATGGTTCTTTAGATCCCATTTGGCAACAACCATAGGTAAATAAGTAAACATACTTTCTTTCAAAGTAACTGAAAAAGAATGAAGGAAAGATGTCTTGTCTCAAGCAAAATTAACTACACAGCAAATGTCTTCTGATTTTTCTTTTGTTTGTTTTGTTTTGTTTTTATCATTGTACAACTCCACTGTTTTATAAGGTTGTTGAAAAGTCATGATGTTTTTCTCTATGTTTTGCTATGTAAAAATGTGTCATGAATTTTCTAACAACACAATATATAGACATAATAAAAGATATCTAATCCACGCATATATTCCAGATAGTAAAAATCATAATTAGAATAAAGAAAAAGAGCTCAGTAACTTGTATAAATATATGGTGTACTTATAATTTAATGCAAATACTGTCATCTTTGATCCAGACTTTGCATATGGCTAGACAATAAAAACTTGAGTTTATAAAAAATGCAAAAAGAAAAAAAAAAGCTAACCTTTATATAGTTGTCTGCTGGCTTATTTTGAGATATGTAATAATTTGAGAAATGAATCAATTATTTTTTCTTAAGTTTATATATTGGTTTCTTTATGCTACATTGAATTCTACAAATGTAAATACAACTTGATCCCCACTCTAATAAGAGAAATAATTTTAAATAATTATTGTTATTAATAATATGAGAAAATTGACCTATTTATTTTTGGAGATATTTCTGAAAAGAATTACACTAATAGACTTTTCAATGCTGTGCTCAAATCAGGTCTATATCCCAAACAACGTGAATCCATGTTCAACTTTCCTCTTTACAATCATCCTAAGATATGTAACAGACATTTTTCTGAATAATGAATAATTGAAACCCAGTATACAACTGAAATTTTAAATGCCTTGTGGTTGATTAGAATTGTCACTTTAGATTGCCATTTTATCTCCTGCTATTTAAATAAAATATTTCCTCACTAAATATTTTTATGGCTTCTATTATATCAATTATGAGAAAGGGCATAGAAAAAGGTTATAAAAGCTACTATCTATTCAAATATGCATGGCACTGGATATATTCATTTCAGCCAGAAATTTAAATGAGGTGTTTTATGAATACTAAATAGACTTCCACCTAGAAATGAATACAATACAACCCAATTATTACAAATTATTCCTGAAAATGCATGGAACAGTGGGGGGAAATAAACCTAGTTTTAAATTCCTGACTATCTAGCCAGCTTTGTAACACTGAGAAATTTATCAGCCATAAAACAGGGATAATATAATACAGCATTTGCTGTAATTGTTAAAATTAGAAATAATACACCATATATGGTGTGATTTGCTCATACATTAGGATTAAACCAATAGGACACAACCTGTGTATAATTTCAAAATATAAACGCTACATGAATATATTATTAGAATGTTTTTGTTAGTGTTTTATCCTGTGATTTTCTTTTCCTTTTTTTTTTTTTTTATTTTACCAGCGCACTGCTCAGCTCTGGCTTATGGTGGTGCAGGGGATTGAACCTGGGACTTTGGAGCCTCAGGCATGAGAGTCTCTTTGCATATAATCATTATGCTATCTATACCTGTCCTTGGAATGTTTATCTAATTTTGAAAGCAAATAGTCCCTTTGGTCCGGGAGGTGGCGCAATGGATAAAGCTCTGGACTCTCAAGCAAACAGTCCCTTTAAGTCAGGAAAATTTCACACTTACTCTGAGGTTTAACCAGGATTATATAATCAGTAACATCTTTATTAGGTATATGACATATGTACTGGAAATAAAATTTTCCTTGTGAGGCACGGCTACAGAGTAGCAGCAGCTACATTTCCCTCCTATCCTCCGTCAACTAGGAATATCAAAGGAAACCACCTGAGACCGCAACATGAAAGGACTAGAACTACTTTGGGACCCACTAAATCACCAGAGCATCCAGAGACTACAGCTTTGCCCAGACCTTCAGCTCTACCCAGTTGAGAAACTTCTCTGAAGAACAAGAAATATCAAAGATGACCTGAGACTGCAACAAGACAATTCACCTATTAAAAGGCACAGAGTGGGAAGATGGATCAGAAAACACAACCCAACCATATGTTGTCTGCAGGAATCCCACCTAACTCAACAGGACAAACACAGACTCAAAGTGAAAGGATGGGAAAACTACCATACAAGCCAATTAACCACTCCCCCCAAAAAAAGGGCAGGAAAAGCTACGCTCATATCTGACATGATAGACCTTAAAATAAATAAAATTTTAAAAGATAAGGATGGACATTACTTAGTGCTCAGAGAATCAATCAATCAAGAGGACTTAGTGATTATCAACATCTATGCACCCAAGGAGAGGCCTTCTAAATACTTCAAACATCTATTGAAAGAACTGCAGCAATATATTAACAGAACACAGTAATAGTAGGGGACTTAAACACCTTACTCTTTCAACTTGAGGTAAGGTGAACATGGAAAACACCAGAGGAAGTCAGGCACTGTTTCTTTATCTGAGAGAGAAGAGGGGAAATGTAAGGACACTCAGATGTTGTGAAGGGAGGGAGAGATAATATAGTGGTGATGCAAACAGACTGTCATGCCTGAGGTCCCCGGGTTCCAGATTCAATCCCCTGTACCACCATAAGCAAGAGCTGTGCAGAAAAAGAAAGAAAGAAAGAAAGAAAGAAAGAAAGAAAGAAAGAAAGAAAGAAAGGGAAGAAAAGAATAGTGACTCATAGTTTTCAGTATACAAGTCTTTTACTTCTTTGGTCAGGTTTATTCCTAGGTATTTTATTGATTTTGCTACAACAGTGATAGGAGTGAATTCTAGATATCCTCTTCTTCGGATTTAGTGTTTGCATAAAGAAATGCCATTGATTTTTATACATTGATTTTGTAGCCTGACACCTTGCTATATTGCCTAATAACTTCCACTAGCTTTCTGATGGATTCTTTAGGTCTTCTATGTATATTATCATGTCATCTGTTAATAGTGAGAGCTTGACTTCTTCCCTTCCAATCTGTATTCCTTTGATTCCTTTTTTTTGTCTGACTGCTATGCCAAGAACTTCCAGTACTATGTTGAAGAGTAACGGTGATAATGGACAGCCCTGTCTAGTCCCTAATCTGAGGGGGAATGCTTTCACGTTCGGTCTGTTGACTATGATGTTTGGTGTAGGTTTGCTATATATGGACTCCACTATCTCGAAGAATTTCCCATCTATTTCCATTTTTTAGTGTTTTGAGCATGAATAAGTGCTGGATTTTGTCAAAGGCTTTCTCTGCATCTATTGAGATAATCATGTGGTTTTTGGTTTTGCTTTTATTAATGTGATGAATGACACTGATTATATATTGAACAGCCTTGCATTCCTGGGATATATTCCACTTGGTGGTGATGAACAATCTTTTTGATATACTGCTGTATCAGGTTGGCTAGGATCTTATCCAATATTTTCACATCTATGTTCATCAGAGATATTGGTCTGTAGTTTTCCATTTTTGTTATGTCCCTGTCTGCTTTTGGTACTATGCAGCTATTAAGAACAATGAACCCACCTTCTCCGATTCATCTTGGATGGAGCTAGAAGGAATTATATTAAGTGAGCTAAGTCAGAAAGACAGATGAGTATGGTATGATCCCACTCATAAACCGAAGTTGAGAAAGAACAGAAAGGGAAACTTACAGCAGAATCTGACTGAGTTTGGAGTAGGGCACCAAAGTAAAAAATCGCTGTGTCGAGGGTAAGGGTGGATGGTCAGCTTCATGGGGGGGGGGGGGGGCGGGATATGGGATGGGACACAGTCTTTTGGTGGTGGTAATGGTGTTTATGTACACTCCTATTAACTTGTAGTCATATAATCACTAAATAATATGAGAGGGGAAAAATTGAATGTCTCAAACTTTTTGTTTTTGTTTATTCCCTTTTGTTGCCTTTGTTGTATTATTGTTGTAGTTACTATTGATTTCATTGTTGTTGGATAGGACAGAGAGAAATGGAGACAGGAGGGGAAGACAGAGAGAGGGAGAGAAAGATAGACACCTGAAGACCTGCTTCACTGCTTGTGAAGTGACTCCCCTGCAGGTGGGGAGCCAGGGGCTCTAACCGGGATCCTTACACTGGTCCTTGTACTTTGAACTACCTGCGCTTAGCCTGCTTTGCTACTGCCTGATCCCCACTCTCAAACTTTTTAATGCACAGACCATAGGCTGAGTCCTTGAAATGTTTACTTTCTTCAAAGCTTAGACCAGGGAGAACAGATACAATCGGTGGTATTACTCTATAAGACACAGCTATATACAAATAATGTCAAAGGACATAAATTATGGTGATGTTGTGTATGATACAGCAAATTCTGACAAAGGGATTTTTCAAAGTTAACCCAATTGCCAAATAATTTGATTATAGCAATAACTATCTATTGCCTTCTTAAACCCTAAGACAGAAGGAACCTCCCGCTTCCTCTATAGAGTCTATATTTCCCCCAGTCCTGGAACCTCTAGGGTGGGGCTCACTTTCCTGCATGCTTCTCTCAATTCATACCAAATGATGTTGCCTCTGCTGATCCCAACCTAGTCAACACAAGAAGTATCACCTTGGCATGCTTCACTTCAGACTGTGTCCAGAGACTTCAGGCATGGACTGTCAACCCCTTCAGCCTCATTACTCGGGTGAGACCTTTCCTTTCATAGGATTCTTTAATTCCATTTCAAGTGGTTCACTTCCTAACAAAGTCCCAAAACCTTGTTATAGACCAGGTCCCATGAGATAGGGCATATGTTCATATGTATCCATAAATTAGGGCAAAATATATACCTGAAAGCAAAAGTGCACAATAGTTTGCAGTGAGTCAATATATGCAACAAGCAATTAAAAAGACCTAAAAAGGCACCACAAAGTTCCTAACGAAATAGTGTCTACTTAGACTTAGATACCCTGTTCACCTACTTCCTATTACACTTCCCTCAGTCATTCTAAAGCTAACCTTATCAAAGTAAGGATTACAAAATCTGAATAAAGGCAAGAGACCAGCATACTTTAATGATGACTCTAGTCACTATCAGGCCACGCCATCATCCAGGGCCCTAGTAGAGGAGTTCTGAGATTCCCAAACAGACATGATGGGCTTGAATAAACCCCTGTCTCCATTGTTACTGGTAATCTCTATCAGGAACAACACAATAGACCCCTTTGTGGGCCCCCAGAGGACCTTGCCCTCAACGTAGCTCAACAATGGTAGAGAATGTTCCATCCTCCGAAGGGAGGGTGGACAACATACTCTACCTTCCACCTGAGGAAGGTGGGTCCGGAAATTGGGGCAGCTTGGAATGTTCCTACTCATGACCACAGAATGTGAGCTCAGATCTACAGGAATGCAGAGGTCACATAGTCTCCTAAGCTGAATATGGGCCCAAGATCAGATCAAATCGATGGGGTTTATACTCAACAGTATTTATATACCTTTCCCATATTTGGAAGCTACTCTCTTCCCTGATCCAGCTTTCTGGTCCTTTTTCCAGCCATGGTATCATCTCTCCAGACAATAACTTGGATCCACCCGCATATCCGCTGTCAGGCAAAGATTAAAAAAAAAAAAAAAAAAGCTAGTATACTCATGGCCCCTTTGGAATATAACTAAAATAGGTCTACTATCTACAAAATGGAGACCCCCCCCCAACTCTTCATTTGAACTATTCCAGCCTTTAGGTTCATGATTAGTCAATAATTTGTTTGGTTCTATATGTTAGCTCTTTTTTTCAGCCACCAGGTTCCAGATGCTAACATGATGCCAGCAGGACTTCCCTGGGCAGAGGACCCCACCAGTATGTCCTGGAGCCCTGCTTCTCCAGAACCCCACCCCACTAGGGAAAGAGAAAGGCTGGGAATATAGAGCGACCTGCTAACACCCATGTTCATCGGGAAAGCAATTACAGAAGCCAGACCTTTCACTTTCTGCACCCTGTAATGACCCTGGGTCCATACTCCCAGAAGGATAAAGAATCGGAAAGCTAACAGGGGAGGGGATACGATATGAAGTTCTGGTGGTGGGAGTTGTATAGAGTTGTACCTCTCTTTAGCCTATAGTTTTTGTCAGTGTTTCCTTTCTTTAAATAAAAAATAAAAAAATTTTTCCTTGTTTTATCATTATTTCCCATATTCCTCCCCCAATTCTAAAAGAATCTAATACTTTAAGGTAGTAATTATTTTTTAATGATTTTTTATTCGTGAGTTAATATTGATTTACAAAATTACAAGATAACTGGGTACACTCCACATCATTCATACCACCAGAGTACTTTGCCCCCGTTCCCTCCATTGCAAGTTTTCCTAAGATTGTAGATATATGGGTTAATTATTAATTCTACAACTGTCTATATTTGTACATATTTTCCCATTTTTAAGATCCCATCTTCTCTTTCTTCTTTTTAATTTAGTGATTTAATGTTGCTTTACAGAATTATAAGCTAACATGGTACAACTCTGCACCATTCCCACCATTAGAGTTCTGGATCCCCAGTCCCTCCCTTTTAAGCTATAGCTGTTCTCCCCAGGTTGCAGATATGGGTTAATTATTATTTCTACCACTATCTGTATATATTTTTATTCATTTGCTTTTTGTTAAGTCCCATCTTCTCTTCCTTTTCAAGTCACATACACCTTTTACTACATCCAAATGTCCCTCCCTTTTTCCTTCAGTTCCTGATGGAGGTGGAATTCAGAGCCTTCTGGTCATCTTCCCTCTATTATTTCTCCCCTACTGGGAGTATGTATCAAAACTATTTTGGGGATGCAGAGAGTGGAAGGTCTAGCTTCTGTAATTGCTTCTCTGCTAGACATGGGCATTTGCAGGTCAATCTGTACTCCCAGCCTGCTTCTACCTTTCCCTGGTGGGGCAGGGCTCCGGAGTGGTAAAGTTCCAAGTGGAGTGGTGAAGTTCCAAGACATACTGGTGAGGTCATCTGACCAAGGAGTTAAGATGGAATCATGATAGAATCTGCAACTTTGTGGCTGAAGGGCAGCAAGATACAAAGCAGGACAAGATGATTAATGTCAAGCCCCTAAATCTTCATCTGCAATATTCCAGCCTTTAGGTTCATGATTAGTCAACAATCTGCTAATGCCCATGTTAGCAGGGAAGCAATTACAGAAGCCAGACCTCCCACCTTCTGCACCCCATATTGATCCTGGATCCATACTCCCAGAGGGATAAAGAATAGGGAAGCTATCAAGGGAGGGGATTAGATAGGGATTTCTGGTGGTGGGAATGGTGTGGAATTGTACCCCTCTTACCCTATGGTCTTGTCAATACTTACATTTTATAAATAAAAATTAAATAGGGTAAATAATAAAATCTTTTTTTTAAAAAAAAAGGATTAATGTACAGGAAGAAAAGTAGAAGTAGAGCATGATCCTTCCTGCACTGCTATTGGAAAAGTAAATTGGTCCAACATCTGTGGAGAGCAGTCTGGAGAACACTCACTAGGCTAGAAATCAACCTTCTTTATGATCCAATAATTACTCTCCTAGGGATATATTTTAAAAAGTCAAAAAGATGGGTCCAAAAAGATATTTGTATACCTATGTTCATAGTAGCACAATTAGTAAGAGCCAAAATGTAGAAACAACCTAGGTGTCCAACAATAGATGAATGTTGGACACCTACATTGTATTATATATACACAATGGAATACTACTCAGCTATTAAGAGTAATGAACCCTGCTGGGCTCAGGCAAAAATTTGTAAAGTCATGGGCATGTTGGAATATACCTAAAATAGATATCCTAGCTTTTTCCAAAATGGAGCTCCTCAAAACTCATCTGCCCTATTCTTACCTTTAGGTTCCTGATTACTAAACAATTTGTTGTGCTTTATATCTTAATACTTTTCAGCCACCTAGTTGCAGCTGCTATCATGACAACAACCTAACTTTCCTGGGAAGACCAATGTACCCTGGAACCCTATCTCTCCAGAGTCCTACCCCACTAGGGAAAAATAGAAATAGTCTGGGGGTATGCATTGACCTGTCAATGCCCATGTCCAGCTGGAGAAGCAATTACAGAAGCCCCACCTTCCACCTTCTTCTCCCCATAATGATCCTGGGTCCATACTCTAAAGAAATAAAGAATAGAAAAGCTTCCAATGGAGGGGATGGAATATGGAACTCTTGGTAGAGATTGTATGGAATTGTACCCCTCTTATCTTACAATTTTGTCAGTCACTTAAAAAATAATGAATAAAAGAGGAAGAATGAATCCTTCTCTGACCCATCTTGGATGGAGCTAGAAGGAATTATTTTAAGTGAGATAAGCCAGAAAGAGACACACATGTATGGGATGAGCCCACTCATAAACAGAATCTGAGAAAGAACAGAAAGGGAAACGCAAAACAGAATTTAACTGAGTTTGGAGTATTGTACCAAAGTAAAAACCTTTGTGGGGGGGATAGATTTTTAGTTCCACTATAAGGGGGTGGGAGTAGGAGCACAGACCTTTTGTGGTGGGAATGGTGTTAATATATACTCCTATTAACTTACAATCTTATAAATCACTATTTAATCAATATGAGAGCGGAAAAATAGATTGAATGTCTCAGCCTTTTAATGCATAGACTTCAGTTCTGAGTATGTATTCCTTCAATCTAAGCATTTAAGATTTCAAATTAGTAAACTGATTGAATTTTAATTGGACTTAAATTGTTAATGGATTTCTAATAATTTTTTAAAATATTAAATCATCTATAATCTTAGACGAGAAGCAACTGGTCTTGTCAGTATATAAGAAATAAAATAGCATTAAATGATGTAAGTCATGGTAAGGTCTTGTATGGTATAGTAAATCCTAACCATGGGATTTTTCAAAGTAAACTAAGTTCTCAAATAACTTGGTTATAATAATTATCTATTGCCTTCTTAAACTCTAAGACATCAAGCAACTGTCCTCATTCTCTATAAAGTTCATATTTCTCCCAGTCCTGGGATCTTTGGGGCTTTGCTTATTTTCCTTCATGCTTCTCTTGATTCACACCATTTGATAATGCATCTGCTGATCTTACCAATGCAATACGACCAGTGTTGCCTCGCCATGTTTCACTCTGGACTGTGTCCAGAGACGCCAGGCCTGGGATATCAAGCTTCTGGCTCCAATATCCCGGTGAGACCTTTCCTAGATCAAAGGACTCCTTAATTCCATTTTGGGTGGTACACTTCCTAACAAAGTTACAGAACCTAGATATAGACCAGGGTCAATGTGCACCTTTATTTATAAGTTAGGGGAAATATATATACCTTAAAGTAAAAGCATGCAATAGTTTGCAGTGACTCAATAAGTGCAACAAGAAAATAGACCTAAAAAGACACCACAAAGTACCTAATCAAATATTTTCTATTTAGACTTAGATACCCTCCTCACCTACTTCCTATTTCACTTCCCTCTATCACTCTAATTCTTTTATTTTAATTTTTTAAAATTTATTTTCCCTTTTGTTGCCCTTGTTTTTTATTGTTGTTGTAGTTATTATTGTTACTGATGTCATCGTTGTTAGATAGGACAGAGAGAAATTGAGAGAGGAGGGGAAGATAGAGGGGGAGACAGAGATAGATACCTGCAGACCTGCTTCATCGCCTGTGAAGCGACTCCCCTGCAGGTGGGGAGCCAGGGCTGGAACCGGGAACCTTAGGCCAGCTGGTCCTTGCACTTCAGGCCATGTGTGTTTAATCCACTGCACTAACATCCGACTCCCAATCACTCTAATTCTAACCCTGTCAGGTAAAGGAAGAACTACAAAAGCTGGATAAGGGCAAGAGACCAGCTCACTTTAATGATGACTCTTTTGTTCATTACCAGGCCACTTCATCATCAAGGGCCCTAGTCAGGGACTCCTGGGATTCCCACATAAATATGATGAGCCTAAACTTCTAACAGATCTCTCTCCACCATCACTGGTCATCTCCATCAAGAACAACATCATAAACCCTCTTGGAGGCCTCTACAGGACCTTGTCCTCATGCAGAACAACAGTGGTAGAAACTGCTTCACTCTTTGAAGGGAAGCTGGGTCAGCATACTCTACCACTCAAGGAAGACTGGTTCTGAAATGAATGCAGCCTAGAATGTTCCTAATTATGACCATGGAGAGCTCAGACCTACAGGGATCCAGAGATTACACATGCTCCTGTGCTTAAATATCAATAGACATGGACCCTAGTTAGTGGTATTTATATACTTTCCCCATATTTGGGAGATATTCTCTTCCTTGTTCCAGCTTTCTAGTCCTTTTTCCAACTAGGACACCATCTCCCCAGAAAATACCTTGGGTCCACCTGCATGTTAGCTGTCAGGCTCGGCAAAAACTCAAAAACTAGTAGTCATGAGCCCCTTGGAATATACCTAAAACAGACCTAGCTTTTCCCCAAAGACAGACCCCAAATATCATCTGATATATTCTTGCCTTTAGGTTCCTGATTACTCATCAATTAGTTCTGCTTTATATCTTAACTCTTTTTCAGCCACCAGGTTCCAGATGCTACCATGATGCCAACTGACTTTCCTATGCAGACAGAACCACACTAATGTGTTCTGGAGCCCTGCCACCCCCATAGACCCAGTCCACTAAGGAAAGACAGGCTGGGAGTATGGATTGACCTGCCAACACCCATGTTCAGCGGAGAAGCAATTACAGAAGCTAGACCTTCTACCTTCTGCATCCCATGATAATCATGGTTCCATACTTCCAGAGGGATAAAGAATAGGGAAGCTTTCAAGGGAGTTGATAGGATATGGAGTTCTAGTGGTATAATTGTACCCCTCTTATCCTATGTTCTTGTTAATATTTCCATTTTATAAATATAACAATTTTTTTAAAAAAGAAACAGGCTGGGAGTATGGACCAATCTGCCAATGCCCATATCCATGGAGAAGCAATTACAGAAGCCACAACTCCCACCTTCTGCACCCTATAAAGAACTTTGGTCCATACTCCCACAGGGATAAAGAATAGGAGAGCTTACAGTGGAGGGGAGAGTATATGGAACTTTAGTGGTGGGAGTTGTATGGAATTGTACCCTTCTTATCCCACAATCTTATCGATTATTATTAAATCAATTAAAAAAATGCTACTATTCATGCTTCCAATTTGCTGGATTTTTTAAAAACGGTAGGTAGCTACTATCCTTAAAATATTATATACACACAAATATAAGATAATCATTGAGTGATTAATAATTCCCCAAAGTCATAGCATTCCAGCTTGGGAGATTCTCGTGTTATGGACATTTAATATTGCATATGTTGAGAATATAGAAATGACTCTGAAAGAAAATCAGTGTAATGAAAGTCACCTTTTAAGTGTTGCTTAAAATTGATTTCAAAATGTAAGTTTAAAAACAAGCCCAGAAAAGCACTAATATCATACTCTGACCTACATATTTATTAAGAATAAAGAAATATTAATAGTCTTGCCCATTTTCAATAAAACTATGGTCATAATACATAAAATTTGTTATGCCGTGTCACTTAAAATTCAGGTCAGAGAATAAGAAAAAAATGTTATTCATACTGTTTATGTAAAAAAAGAATATAAATATATTACAAAAGAAGTGTTAAATATTAATATAATTATGTAACAGAACATTAGTTATTATGAAATAATTATCACTAAGTTTTTTTATTGTGACATTTTCTTTTTTTAATATTTATTTATTTATTCCCTTTTGTTGCCCTTGTTGTTCTATTGTTGTAGTTATTGTTGTTACTGTCATTGTTGGATAGGACAGAGAGAAATGGAGAGAGGAGGGGAAGAGAAAGATAGACACCTGTAAACCTGCTTCACTGCCTGTGATGCAACTCCCCTATAGGTGGGGAGCCGAGGGCTTGAACCGGGATCCTCACTGTAAGTTTTTAAGTTACATGAATGCCACTGATCTGTGAACTCATAGCATATTTTCCTTATTTTTATTTCTTTGAAAAACGAGACATTAACAAAACCATAGGATAAGAGGGGTACAACACCACACAATTCCCACCACCAGATCTCCCGATAGGTTTCCTATTCTTTATCTCTCTGGGAGTATGGACCAAGGTCATTGTGGGATACAGAAGGTGGAAGGTCTGACTTCTATAATTGCTTCCCCACTGAACATGGGCGTTGACTGGTCAATCCATCCTCCCAGCCTGCCTCTCTTTCCCTAGTGGGGTGGGGCTCTGAGGAAGAAGAGCTCTAGGACACATCGGTGGGGTCATCTGTCCAGGGAAGTCTGGTCAGCATCATGCTAGCATAAAATTTCAAATTGTTACCACCACCAGAGTTCTGTGTCTCTGGTCCCTTCACTAGAAACTGCATGAGTTTTCCCGAGGTTACAGATATGGGTCATTATTTCTATAACTATATATCTACATCTATCTATCTCTCTATATATGTATATATAAATGGTGGCTGAAAAGAGAATTAACATACAAAGCTAAACAAATTGTTGACTAATCATGAACCTAAAGGCTGGAATAATGCAGATGAAGTGTTAGGGGTCCTCCATTTTGTAGATAGCTAGTAGGCATATTTTAATTATATTTCAAAGGGCCTGTAGCTATACTAGTTTTTTTTTTCTCCTCTGAGCCTGAAATCTGATATGCAGGTGGATCCAAGTTATTGTCTGGGGAGGTGATGTCATGGCTGGAAAAGGGACAGAAAGCTGGATCAGGGAAAAGAGTAACTCCCTAATACGGGGAAGGGGTGTTAAGTATTGTCGACTATAAACCCCATCGATTTGATTTGGTCTGGGTACCATATTCAGCTTAGGAGCCTATGTGACCTCTACATCCCTCTAGAACTGAGCTCACATTCTGTGGTCATCTTCCTCAGGTGCCCCAATATCAACCCATCTTCCTCAGGTGTAGCATAGCGCATTTTCTTTTTTTAAAAGTTTTTTTATTAATTTTATTTTTGCGAGAGATGGAGAGAGAGAGAGAAACACCAGAGCACTGCTCAGCTGCTCAGCTCAGGCTTATGGTGGTGTGGGGGATTGAACCTGGGACTTAGGAGCCTCAGGCATGAGAGTCTGTTTGCATAACCATTATGCTGTCTCCCTGCCCAGCACATCTTCATAAAGGATTTATTTTTAATGCTTCTGATGGTGACTATGCAGTAACTTCACATAGATGTTTAAATCATTTTGCATTATGCTTTACACATGTTTTGTCATTAATTCATCAGGAAGATTTGCTATGCCACTACATTCTATTTCTTTGCTGGATGGGATTTTTTATAACAATACAATAGAATAAAATCAAATGTAGTTTCCCAGTTCTCTGCATTACATTATTTGAAAGCCATTTGTACTTGGTAATAACATTGCTCATTGGGAAAAGATGACAGTGGAGAATGAATTCAAAATTATCCCCATATATTTTGTTCATGTATTTCATAGCATTGCTTAGATTTTGTAATGTTTCTAAATTAGCAACATATTTCAAATGCTAGTAAAGCATTTGAAGCTAGCATTAAAGTATATTTTCTTATAAATACAGCATCTGCATTGCTTAGGTAAGAATGTCTCTGAAGTCTCACCTCTTCAGAGCTCTACCTCACTAGGGAAAGACAGTAACAAGCTGGGAGTATGGATCGGCCTGCCAACACCCAAGTCCAGCAGAGAAGCAATTACAAAAGTCAGATCTTCCACCTTCTGCACCTCAAAAAGAATTTTGGTCCATATTCTTAAGAGGAATAAAAAACAGGAATTTCTAAAGGAGGGGATTGGACACTCTGGCGGTGGAAACTGCATGGCGTTATACCTGTTAACTTACAATCTGTAAATCATTTAAATCAGTAATAACAAGAAGAAATACAAAAAAGGAAATAATGCAAATCACTGTAGTGGTGATTGTGGGTTCCCCTCCCATTGTTCTGAATGCTTCAGGCAGGACAGTTAATCCTCCAAGCAGAGGAAACAATCATTTTTAAAGATTCACTTAATTTTGAAGTGTGAATTTTGTTTTTCTGAAAATGGTTGCTCTCCAGTGATTTAGAATGGACAGAGCTCTCTGTACCTAACAGTTGGTACTGCAGGGAAGAAGTGGCTGATGAGCAGACTGGGAGTAGGAGCCTGAGGAGGGTTTCAATGGCTTCCCCCAAGCCAAGCTCTCAAAATGACTCTTTTGGTAGTATGCTTATTTTATGATTTCTTTTTACACTTGTCAGAAATATTTATTCCTACACTTAGAAACCTTACCCATTGGAGAGTATGTGCACTCAGAGTGTGTGTTTAAATACCGGTCTTCTAGTAACTTAATAGCTATAAAATTATTCCTTGTAAATACAGTTATAAATATAACTTCAGTTATCTAAATTAAGAGTGGGAATGAGTATAGAATGAATTTAATCTAAGACTATTTTCTGAATACAGACAGCTAAATAAATAGATAATATAAGAAAGCACAACTACAGCAAAGGTAAAGTCAGTAAACATTTTACTGAAACATTTCATAACACAGAGAATCTGTCTGAAGTGTAAATTTACTCTTACACAAGGACAGAAGACCCATTTCAAAGACTAATATGAATACAATAAATATGAAGTTTACATACTAATTTATACACAGAAATTCTGCCCCACAGCCATAAAATTTATATTTTAACAGTGCAACATATAATTTAATCATTTGATTTGACCGTTTTTTACTGAACACAAATAACTACCTGGTTTTCATATACACACATATAATATAGATTATATATATATATATATATTCAACAGTCTGTACAGTTTCTAAACATAAAACTCCTAAAAGGCACAACTGTCTATACAACATGTACAAAAATGGCTGGAGCTGACACAAAACAATTATTGGTCAAAAGTTCATGATTGCACAAAGATTAGTCATGAGTTTATGTCAGAAAAATGTGCTTTAAGGAAAGAAGGATTCTCAAAGAAACCTTTAAGTGTTTTATATATATATATATATATATATATATATATATATATATATATATATATATATATATAAAACCCTACCCCAACACACACACACACACACACACACACACACACACACACACACACACACACACACACTCTAGGTTGCTATCACAAGTCTGTCCTCGTCATCATCACTGCTCACATCACTGAAATGTATAGTGGCCTGCCTTCGAGACAGTGCTCTGGGTCGGGGCACCTGTCTGATTGGAGAAAGAGTCCTCTGGCCTGAGTACTCTGTGAAAGCTTCAGGCTGTGTCTTCGGCAAAGGCTGTGATGGGGACACTGGCTTATCCTGCATAGAAGTAAGTTCCTGCTTGGGCTTCAGATGATTTACTGATGCAGCCTTCCCTGTGTCCATTTTACTTGGGCCATCAAGACTTGCATGGTCTTCTACAGGGGCAGGTGGATCTAGAACTTTCTTTGTAGATTCCTGCTGAACTTGTTGTGACCCCTGAGGAGATTCAGTCCGACTGTCCTGATTTGCACTGGCTCCAGAAGTCTGCTTGACAGATGGTTCCCTTGCTCTGTTGTGGGGGGCTGGTGTTTCTGGAGCTCCCTGTGTGTCAACGGTGACTTGGTTAACTGAGGGAATTAAAGTAGGCAAAGCTATGTTCAAGATCTGGAGGCCTGGAATATGTGCCTGGGGGGTGGGATTACTTTGTGAGGAAGGGTTTGCAGTCAAAACCTGCAGTCCAACAGCATTTAGAGCAAGGCCAGGTGGATGTACTTGTGGGGTAATATTTGTGTTGGTTAGGCCTAAAATATTAACAGTTTCCATGCTCAGTGAAGGAAGTGACTGTAAGCCTGGAGTACTTAGGCTCTGAAGGCCTGGCACACGGATTTGGCCAATAGGAATACATGGCACAACATTACTTAATTCAGTCACTCCAGTGGGATTTGTAGTGCCAGATACTTCTGTGCCAGTATCCCCTGGAGTGGTCACAGTTCTGTGAATTACATTGACGGCAGGAATCGTAAGTTGCATTGGCCCAGCTTGTATGGGTACAAATGTGGAGTATGTGAAGCCAGCAGGTACCACATGGATTCCTCCCACTGGGATCATATTATAAGGGGTCTTTGAAGGCTGTTGGGAATGCAAAGGAAGGTGACTAAACAAATGAGTTTGGGAAGAGGCTAGTCCTGGAGTTGGTCGAAGAGTTATTTGTTGCTTCTGTTCTTGAACGTCAGGCTGAGGTGAGTCCACTGAAGAAATTCCCACCGCTGTCTGAGAGTTGTTTTCAGTAACAGGAGGGGGAAGTCTCACAGATGATATATTCTAAAAGACAAGAGACAGTATATATATATATATATATATATATATTTTTTTTTTCTTTCTTTTCATACCAGAACCTTCCTAGCTGTTGAACTAAAATGTTCAGTAGAAGCTATTCTTGATGGCTCTTCCCAATGATATAAATCAAGCTATTTAAAAAATGTACAAGTTTTCATGGTCCGGGAGGTGGAGCAGTGGATAAAGCACTGGACTCTAAATCAGGAGGTCCTAAGTTCAGTCCTCAGCAGCACATGTACCAGAGTGATAGCTGGTTCTTTATCTCTCTTCTCCTTTCTCGTTAATAAATAAAAAATCTTTTAAAAGAATATATAAAAAAGAAAAAAATGTACAAATTTTCTAGAAATTATACTCTGAATAAAATTTCTGACTAAAAATAGATTATATAATCTAACACAAGCTAATATATTTTATATAATAGTTTGCATTTAACTTCTTTGATATAATATCATTTATACTGAAAGTAACCCTGAGAGGTAGCCATAACTATCTATACTCCTTTTTGTTGGTTGTTTTTGCTACTGCTAGCACTACTGGTACTTACTTTAGAGAGACAGTGTTATGGTAATCAAAATATTAGTTGGCTTTACTGGGGGAAAACTAATTGAAAGATCATTCATTTATGAATAATTATGTTATAGAAAAAATTAATTTATGTACTAACTTAAATCTACATGCTAGTACAATTTAACAGAAAGACAAAGATATGATACAGAGTCATCCATTTCAGTTTTCTCCAGTGTTACCAGGTAACCCCAAATCTGTCAATATAGGGGAAAAAATCATCTTGCAATTTTGAGTATACACTAGAAGAGAACTGTCCTTGAGAGAGAAGATTCATGTCTCACAGAACTAAACATTTCTTACAAGTCTATCACAGGTAGATGTGAAGAATTACTCCCAGTGTAATTAAGACTTATGTGAGCCCTGTGTCTCCTGTGCCAGTTCACAGACAGAAATTTTCCCAAGTTGCCACAGCAATTCAAACCATTCAAACAAATTACTGATACATTTTTCTGGTTACATTAACGTTGTGATAGAAACTGGTAGCTGTTTTGCCAAACAAAGCAAGGTTTGAAATGTTTGGATAAGTAAGGACAAATTATCATGTATCCGTGGGAAAATAACTCACGCTGTTATATGATAAATACATGTATTCATGTTCTCAATGAACATATACATAATTTCAGAATTTATAAAAAAATTACTGATTATAAAATAATCAGTAATATATAAAATTATAAAATTCTTATTTAAAATTCTGATTATAAAATTCTTACTGATGCAAGAATACATTTTGTAAGATTTCACTCTTCTTGACTTATAACACAATGTGTGAACTCTGACCAACTATCTAATAGAGGCCAGGGAGACAGCATAATGGTAGTATATGGGACTCGGATGCAAGAAGTTCCAGGTTTGATCCCTGACACCACATATAGCAAGAGATGAGTATCTGGTCAAAAACATAGCAAAACAGTAACAATGAAAAATGTTAACTACTCAAAATAAATTAAAAGGATATAAATGTCGGGGCCAGGTGGTGGCACATCTGGTTGAGCGTACATGTTACAATGCACAGGGACCTGGGTTCGAGCCCCAAGTCCCCATTTGCAGGGGGAAAGCTTTACAAGTGATGAAGCAGTGTTGCAAGTATCTCTCTGTCTCTCTCCCTTTCTATCTCCTCCTTCCTTCTCCATTTCTAGCTGTCTCTATCCAATAAATAAAGATAATAAAAATAAAAAATAAGGGATATAAATGTCCTTGCTCCCTAAGTAAAAAACGACAAAATAATTAAAGAAACTGATTTGTTCATAAAGGAGTAATTCAAATACATCACTTCACTAACAGCCATTAAATCTTCCATATTTAATAGGTCAAGCAAAAGAGAAAACAGTAACAAACTCTTTACCTGTGTTAAAGTAATAGCTTTTCCTGTCAGAGAACTTCTTAGAAATTCTTCATTTTCAGGGTAGTCTACTGACATTTGATGACATGGGGATCTGGGTGAAACTTGCAGTGACTTAGTAGAGTCTACAGAATTAGTTGCCCCATTCTCTTCTTTTGGAACATTCTGCCTGGTTATTACCGGGGACTCTGATTTTCTACCGTAGTCTGACTGCACTGTGCTCAGTACAGTCATCTTGGTAGGCAATGCTCTAGGTAGAACATCCATCGGGTCAGAGTGCACTCCAGGGAAGCAATCAGTAACTCTGATGTCTTCATCAGTGCCCACAGGGTCCTGCAAGCTACCTCTGGAAGGAAGGTGCTGTGGGCTGGCCGTAACAGAGGGAGCTGCAGACAGGACTGATTCAGCCTGGCTGTCTTCATCATCATCATCATTGTCATTATCATCCTCATCTGGGCCATCTGATTCTTCAAGATCATATCCAGACCTCTCATAACTGAATCTTTGTTTCTCATCTAATAAAAACAAAAACAACCAAGAGGATATGTCAGTGAATGCTCTGCAAATAGACAAATGCGATCTTGTCATCTTTATACTTTTGGCAACTTTTCCTGTGAGGAATATGAAAGAACTCTAAGTGCAGGAAAACCCACAATTAAATCGGATCCATTTCTCTAGTTCCTAAGAATTAGAAATCTTTTTATGAAAAGAAAGGAAACAAGCACTACTGCTCTTTCAGTAATTTGGCTTTCACTCAGAACAGTGGAGAAAAGAAATGAAGGGAGGGTGGGGGGTCGATAGCATAATGATTCTCATGCCTGAGGCTCTGAAGTCCCTGGCTGAATCCCCCGCACCACCATAAACCAGAGCTGAACAGTGCTCTAGTAAAAAAAAAATAATAATAATAAAATAAATTTTTAAAAAAAGCAAAGAAATGAAATGAAGAGGAAAAATGGCACAATTCTATTCCTGGAAAAAAGATGCAATTCCAGCTCAGTTGACCACAATAATAGAAAAGAGAGAGTGAGAGAGAGAGAAGGCGAGAGAACAGACACCTAAGAACATGATTTATACTGAAGGTTGAACCTAAGTATAAGAAAGGGTAGTATCCAGTCTTCTCACTTTTTAATGTCAATGTAAGGACTTTCAAATATCAAGTAGCAACAAAATATTTCTAGAAGTGAGGTGGAAATAATACTCTCTTTAGATAACACTCTCTTTAGCACAATGCAAAGAATGAAGATACATTTTTTAAAATCTAGTCTCCACCCCAAACAAAAGGCACTATTATAGTTATAGGAATTTGAAGTTTCTAGTAGTCAAGAGTAACTATAGTAATTGCCAATCACCAAACCCAGTCCCACTCTAATTACAGGAAAAGTCTAATGTCCTAGCAGAAGGAAGTGTGCTCATTATCCAGCCTAACATGTATCCATGTTAGTCTTTCATAAGATATTCAGCTTTCATCAGAATATATTAGACATATAAAAGGGGGGGGGCATGCTTAAAAGAGAAAAAGCAGTTAGAGAATAACTATATGCCACCAAGCTAGAGAACATGGAAGAAATGGACGATTTCCTAGATACCTACCAACTTCCAAAACTAAGTAAAGAGGAAGTGGATAACATGAATAGGCCCATCACAGCCAATGAAATTGAAAGAGTTATCAAAAATCTCCCCAAAAATAAAAGTCCTGGACCAGATGGTTTTACAAATGAATTCTACAAAACCTTCACAGAAGAACTAATACC
This sequence comes from Erinaceus europaeus, assembly GCF_950295315.1. Classification (NCBI taxonomy): domain Eukaryota; kingdom Metazoa; phylum Chordata; class Mammalia; order Eulipotyphla; family Erinaceidae; genus Erinaceus; species Erinaceus europaeus. The sequence goes on from NC_080165.1 coordinate 51,427,147, forward strand.
TCTACTTTTCAAAGTCTCCCAGAAGATTAAAGACACTGGAATACTCCCTGCCAGCTTCTATGAAGCCAACATCACTCTGAGACCAAAAGCAGACAGGAACACAACCAAAAAAGAAAACTACAGACCAATATCTCTGATGAACATAGATACGAAAACACTGAACAAAATTCTAGTCAACCGGACACAGCAGTATATTAAAAAGATTGTTCATCATGACCAAGTGGGGTTTATCCCAGGCATGCAAGGTTGGTTTAATATATGTAAATCAATCCACCACATCAACAAAAGCAAGACCAAAAACCACATGGTCATATCAATAGATGCAGAGAAGGCCTTTGACAAAATCCAACATCCCTTTATGATCAAAACACTACAAAAAATGGAATAGATGGAAAATTCCTGAAGATAGTGGAGTCTATATATAGCAAACCTACAGCCAACATCATACTCAATGGTGAAAAATTGGAAGCATTTCCCCTCAGATCAGATACCAGACAGGGCTGCCCACTATCACCATTACTATTCAACATAGTGTTGGAAGTTCTTGCCATAGCAATCAGGCAGGAGCAAGGAATTAAAGCGAAACAGATTGGAAGAGAAGTCAAACTCTCCCTATTTGCAGATAACATGATAGTATACACAGAAAAACCTAAGGAATCCAGCAAGAAGCTTTTGGAAATCATCAGGCAATACAGTAAGGTGTCAGGCTACAAAATTAACATTCAAAAGTCAGTGGCATTCCTCTATGCAAAAACTAAGCTAGAAGAAATTGAAATCCAGAAATCAATTCCTTTTACTATAGCAACTAAAACAATAAAATATCTAGGAGTAAACCTAACCAAAGAAGTGAAAGACTTGTATACTGAAAATTATGAGTCACTACTCAAGGAAATTGAAAAAGACACAAAGAAGTGAAAAGATATTCCATGTTCATAGGTTGGAAGAATTAACATCATCAAAATGAATATACTACCCAGAGTCATCTACAAATTTAATGCTATCCCCATCAAGATCCCAAGCAAATTTTTTAGGAAAATAGAACAAATGCTACAAATGTTTATCTGGAACCAGAAAAGACCTAGAATTGCCAAAAACAATCTTGAGAAAAAAGAACAGAACTGGACGCATCACACTCCCAGATTTCAAATTGTATTATAGGGCCATTGTCATCAAAACTGCTTGGTACTGGAACATGAATAGACACACTGACCAGTGGAATAGAACTGAGAGCCCAGAAGTGAGCCCCCACACCTATGGACATCTAATCTTTGACAAAGGTGCCCAGACTATTCAATGGGGAAAGCAGAGTCTCTTCAACAAATGGTGTTGGAAACAATGGGTTGAAACATGCAGAAGAATGAAACTGAACCACTACATTTCACCAAGTACAAAAGTAAATTCCAAGTGGATCAAGGACTTGGATGTTAGGCCACAAACTATCAGATACTAAGAAGAAAATATTGGCAGAACTCTTTTCCACATAAATTTCAAAGACATCTTCAATGAAACGAATCCAAATACAAAGAAGACTAAGTCAAGTATAAACCTATGGGACTACACCAAATTAAAAAGCTTCTGCACAGCAAAGGAAACCACTACCCAAACCAAGAGACCCCTCACAGAATGGGAGATCTTTACATGCCATACATCAGACAAGAGTTTAATAACCAACATATATAAAGAGTTTGCCAAACTCAACAACAAGACAACAAATAACCCCATCCAAAAATGGGGGAGGTCATGGACAGAATATTCACCACAGAAGAGATCCAAAAGGCCGAGAAACACATGAAAAAATGCTCCAAGTATCTTGATTGTCAGAGAAATGCAAATCAAGACAACAATGAGATATCACTTCACTCCTGTGAGAATGTCATACATCAGAAAAGGTAACAGCAGCAAATGCTGGAGAGGGTGTGTGGTCAAAGGAACCCTCCTGCACTGCTGGTGGGAATGTCAATTGGTCCAACCTCTGTGGAGAACAGTCTGGAGAACTCTCAGAAGGCTAAAAATGAACCTGCCCTATGATCCTGCAATTCCTCTCCTGGGGATACATCCTAAGCAACCCAACATACCCATCCAAAAAGATCTGTGTACACATATGTGCTTGGCAGCACAATTTGTAATAGCCAAAACCTGGAAGCAACCCAGGTGTCCAACAACAGATGAGTGGCTGAGCAAGTTGTGGTATATATATATACAATGGAATAATACTCAGCTGTAAAAAAAATGGTGACTTTGCTGTTTCTCTCCTCTCCTGGATCAACTAGGAATACCAAAGGAGACCACCTGGGACCGCAACAAGACAGGACTAGAATGACTACAGGAACCCACCAAACCACCAGTGAATGCAAACACAGGTTGCTGGTGACAGAGAGGAGCCTAGGGAGAGACTAAGTGGCTGGTAACAGTCAGGTGGTTTATCAGTTGAGACACCACCTCCAGTCTGTTGCACCAACAAGGGGACAGCTGAAGGGAGGAGAGGACTCCCCGGAGACTCACCAAGTGCAACTCTGAGTCTCCATTGCTACTGCCCTCAGAATCTGGAGCAGCGGCAGGGAGGGACACCGGGGGACAGAGATCTAACCAGGAAACTCAGGAAAGGACCTATACCTTGGAGGCATAGCTGTGGGGCTGTGAAAGTCTCTTTGCATAACCACTGGACTATCTCTGCCACACCCTGCTTTATCTCTTAATCTGGAGTCAGTGATTAAGCTAAGAAGCCTACTTATAGTTTAGAAGCCCTCAGGCTCCCATAGCCTACAGAGAAGAAAAAAAAAAAAAAAAAAGAGGCTTTTAAATCACTGAGCTCCAACTCAGGGATTAAAATATTATTGAAACAACTGTTAACTTCCACCACTGTGAACCCTTTAATTACCTTACTTAGATACAAGTCAATCCAGGAAATAGTGATCAGTAATTTGAAAAGTACTAAGAGAGGGAACTCATAACAATATATAAAATGGGTAAACCAACAAGAAGAAATATTGGAGAAACCAACCAGGAAAACAGTCCAGCTAAAAGCCCCCCAAAGGGTGAAGCACAAAATAATGAGGTCAACATCCAAACATTAGCTAAGGAAATAATCACAGGAGTGAGTAAAGAGTTTGAAAGAATTGTCATCAGAAATACAGGAACAACAAATGAGACTCTGGAAGAAAACACTATCTCAAGGTTATTAGAGAGCTGAAAGCTGAAATAGCTGAGCTAAGAACACAACAAGCTGAACAAGCTAAAATAGTATCAGAACAGAGAAACAAAACAGATGAACTCCAGAAAACAGTAGAGAGCAGAGAGACTAGAATCAATGAGGCTGAAGACAGAATTAGCAAGATCGAGGATGAATTAGAGACAACTAAAAAAGAAGTAAGAGATCTCAAAAAGAGATTAAGAGATGCTGAAAACAACAACAGAGACCTATAGGATGACTTCAAAAGAAACAATATACACATCATTGGCTTACCAGAGGAAGAAAGAGAGGGAGAGGAAGAAAGCATTCTTCAGGCCATAATAGCTGAAAACTTCTCTAGTCTAGACAACATCAAAGACAAAGATTCAAGAAGCCCAGAGGGTCCCAAACAGAATGCACCCAGACCTAAAGACACTAAGACACATCATACTTAGAATGGAAAGGAATAAGGATAAAGAAAGGACCCTGAAGGCTGCAAGAGAAAAACAAAGAGTCACCTACAGAGGAAAACCCATAAGATTAGCAGCAGACTTCTCCACACAAACACTACAGGCCAGAAGAGTGCTCAATGAGAAAGGCTTTCAGCCAAGAATACTATATCCTGCTAGACTGTCATTCAGACTAGATGGAGGCATCAAAACCTCCACAGATAAGCAACAATTAAAGGAATCAACTATCACCAAGCCTGCCCTGAAAGAAGTTCTGAAAGGTCTTCTATAAACAGTCAGACCATCATAAATAAGACATGTATCAGAACACTCTAAAACCCTAGTTTCCTTTTTATCTTCTGACCTAGAATATTCTGTTATTAATTTTACATTAATTTATTTTCCCTTTTGTTGCCCTTATTGTATTATTGTTGTAGTTATTACTATTGTTGTTATTGATTTATTCCCCTTTGTTGCCCTTGTTGTTTTATTGTTGTAGTAATTATTGTTGTTGTTATTGATGTCATCATTGTTGGATAGGACAGAGAGAAATGGAGAGAGGAAGGGAAGACAGAGAGGGGGAGAGAAAGACACCTGCAGACCTGCTTCATCGCTTTAATAATAATATATATTTCTTTTTAACACTTTTAAAAAATTTATTTATTCCCTTTTGTAGCCCTTGTTGTTTTATTGTTGTAGTTATTCTTGTTATTGTCATTGTTAGATAGGACAGAGAGGAAGGGAGAGAGGAGGGGAAGATGGGGGGGGTAGAAAGACAGACACCTGCAGACCTGCTTCACCACTTGTGAAGGGACTCCCCTGTAGGTGGGGAGCCGGGGGCTTGAACCGGGATCTTTACACTGGTCCTTGTGCTTTGTGCCACATGTGCTTAACCTGCTGCACCACCACCCGACTCCCAATAATAATAACTTAGAATAAAAATTTATCCATGGATGAGATGGAAAATCTAGGTGAGGATTAAGGTCATAGCCAAAGTACAAGAGGAGGAAGTCTGAGTTAATTATAACCTAGATTCTGCAGTCTTAATTTCAGGAAGTGGTCCCTTAGCTAGGTGGACAATTTGTTGACTGCTGATTATTTTCAGAGGAACTAGAATTGGTAAATTCCTGAATGCTAAGATGAATCCATAAGTAAAGTTGTTAAGAAGAACTCCTTCTCACGTAAAGAAGCCCCTTGAATAACAAGTATCTGGATATTTTCTCTCCAGCAATTATGACTGGCCTGGAAGATTCCCAAAGGTGATCTTTTCAAGTCCATTTGAGTAAGGTGGTTTTAACATGTTCTTGAAACTATAGTATAATGCACACATTGTATTTAGTTGTTTATTCCTAAAACAAGAAAATACTCACTGTATGTCCTTTGGTGAACAAATAAAGTAAAAACAAACATGAAAAAAAAAAGGTGACTTCACCGTTTTCAGCCGATCTTGGATGGACTTTGAAAAATTCACGTTAAGTGAAATAAGTCAGAAACAGAAGGATGAATATGGGATGATCTCACTCTCAGGCAGAAGTTGAAAAACAAGATCAGAAAAGAAAATAGAAGTAGAACCTGAAATGGAATTGGTGTATCGCACCAAAGTAAAAGACTCTGGAGGATGGGTGGGTAGGGAGAATACAGGTCTAAGAAGGATTCAGAGGACCTAGTGGGGGTTGTATTATTACATGGGAAACTGGGGAATGTTATGCATGTACAAACTATTGTACTTACTGTTGAATGTAAAACATTAATTCCCCAATAAAAAAAAACAGCAGTTAGAACCAGTCATATACAAAACATAAGTATAACTATTAGTGAATTTAAAATAGTTATGGGGCCAGGTGGTGGCACACTTGGTTAAGTGCATGTGTTAACAGTGTACAAGGACCTGGGTTTGAGCCCCCTAGTCTACACCTACAGGGGGAAAGCTTTGCAAGTGGTGAAGCAGTGCGGCAGGTGTCTCTCTTCCTCCCCCATCTATCCCTCCCTACCCTCTTAATTTCTGGCTATCTCTATCCAATAAAGACAATAATTTTTTTGAATCATTAAAAAGTTTAAAATAATTACGACTATATGTTTAGGTTCTAATGAGAAAGGTAGACATACAGTTTTCAAATGAGAATTTCAACTGAAAGATGAAAACTATAAAAAAAATTTAATAAGTTTAAGAGCAAAGACCGCTGTTTCCTTTCAATAATAATAAAATAAAAATCTCCCCCCCAAATGAGATGACTGTAAATTTACAAAAAGAGAAAATAACTATGAAAACTGTCAAACTCTGAATTGCCTATTAAAATTAACTTTTGAAGATGAAGGAGAAATAAAGACTTCTTTAAAAACAAAAAATGAAAAGAGGGGTCAGTGGTGGTGCGCCTGGTTTAGTGCACATAGTACGAAGCACAAGGACTTGTGCAAGGATCAAGGTTTGAGCCTTTGGCTCCCACCTGCGAGGGTAGGGGGACACTTCACAAGTGGTGAAGCAGGTATCTTTTGCTCTATCTCCCCTTACTCTCTCAAATTCTGTCCTACCCAAATAAAATAGAAAAAATGGCCACCAGGAGCAATGGGTTTGTACTGCTGGCACCATGCCCTAACAATAACCCTGGAGGCAAAAAAAAAAAAAAAAAGTGAGGGGAGTCATAGGCCCAGGACTACTTGAAAATAAATGTTGAGGAAGATTTTCAGGTAGAAAGACTATGGTATCAGGTGGAACTTGGAGTTATCAAAAGAAAACAAAAAGCCTATCAGAAGGAGAATATAGGTGAAACAACATTATTATTTTTATTATTTAAATGGAATAATTTTATTATTTTTAATACATAATTTTTTATTTTCTTAGTCTATTCGGAACAACTGGACAGTTATTTTCATGGGATGGACATTTATATGGTACAGTAAGTTATTTATTTTTTTTCTTTTTTTTTAAATTTTATTTACAAAAAGGAAACAAAACCATAGGATAAGAGGGGTACAACTCCACACAATTCCCACCACTAGAATTCCGTATCTCCTCCCCTCCCCTCGAGAGTTTCCCTATTCTTTATCCCTCTGGAAGTATGGACCCAAGGTCATTGTGGGATGCAGAAGGTGGAAGGTCTGGCTTCTGTAATTGCTTCCCCACTGAACATGGGTGCTGACAGGTCGATCCATATTCCCAGCCTGCCTCTCTCTTTCCTTAGTGGGGCGGGGTTCTGGGGAAGCAGAGCTCCAGAACATATTAGTGGGGTTGTCTGTCCAGGGAAGTCTGGTTGGCATCATGCTAGCATCTGGAACCTGGTGGCTGAAAAGAGTTAACATACAAAGCCAAACAAATTGTTGACTAATCATGAACCTAAAGGCTGGAATAGTGCAGACGAAGAGTTGGGGGCGGTGTATCTGTTTTGTAGATAGCTAGTAGACATATTTTAGTTATATTCCAAAGGGCCTGTGGCTATTATTATTAGTATCATCATCAAAGCACTGCTCAGCTCTGTTGTTGTTATTATCATTACCAGAGTGCTACTCAGCTCTGGTTATCAGTGGCACCAAGGACTGACTTGGGACTTCTTACATGCAAGTCTGGTGTGCTACTGCTGAGAATCTTCCCAATTTTGTATATATTTTCTAAAATTTAAACTACTGAAAAAATAACAATATCTACATCAAATAATAGTAAAAATATCCTATGTGTTCAGGAGACCTTAATATAAAATGTAACTTTATTTACATTTCATATTTTCTAATATGTACGTGCATATACACAGTAGAAAGTTACAAAAAGATTTTTTGTATATATATATATATATATATATATATATATATATATATATATATATATTTAACAGAGACAGAAAGGTACTGAAAGAAAAGAGACCAGAGCACCAGGGCTCCCTTCAGTGCTTTAGGGGCTGTGCTCGAACCTTGGTCACAAGCATGGCAAAGGTGAACTATTCTGCCCACACAATTTTATGTATTTACATGTAAAACACTGCAATACTTTGTGAAAGTAAATAAATTTTTAAAGACCTAAATAATCCAATAGAGGAAATAAAATGATCAATTCTTATATAAAAAGAAAGCAATGAAACAACTGGTAAGATGGTAGGTTTTAATTCCCATTGCGAGCCCCGGTTCTCCACCTGCAGAGGGGTTGCTTCACAAGCGGAAATGAGGAAAAACACAGTCAACATTAAGCAATAAGGAAAAAAGGAAATCTGAAGAACTCTATGTCCTAAAAAACAAACTTGAATTCAAAAGAAAGAAAAGTTAATCTATAATGTCACCAAAAGAATTAAATATGTATTGCGCCAAAGTAAAAGACTCTCGGATCGGTGGGGGGAGTGTTTGGGTCCTAGAACATGATGGCAGAAGAGGAGCTAGAAGGTGGTTGAATTGTTACATGAAAAACAGAAATGTTACACATGTACAAACTACTGTATTTTACTGTCAATTGTTAGCCATTAATCCCCTCAATAAAGAAAAAGAGAATACATATTAACAAAAAACATAGGAATATACATTGAAACTAAAATAACCGGTTAAAAAGTCATGGGTAGGAAACAAATGAAGAGATAAACAGTATACATAGAGTGGAAGGATCAATAATAAGAAAGTATTTCTGCTCAATTTAATTTATAGATACAATGTGAATCCATTTAGCCAAAGCAATTTTGAAAAGGGAATAGTTCAGGAACCAATAGATCACTCTAAATTTTGGAGGGTGGCTAAAACAAATGGATAGTCACATACGTGCATGTTAGTTGTTGGGCTTAGGCAAAAATTAGTAAAGTTATGGGCCCCTTGGAATATACCTAAAGTAAACTTCCTAGCTTTTTCCAAATTGAAGACCCCACATCTCATCTGCTATAATCTTACTTTTAGGTTCCTGATGATTAAACATTTTTTTCTGCTTTGTAGCTATAGTTTTTCAGCCACCAAGCTGCAGATGCTACCAAGATGCCAACCTGACTTCTCTGGGCAGATGACCTCACCAATGTGTCCTGGAACCCCACTTCTCCAGAATCCTACCTCACTGGGGAAAGATAGAAATAGACTGGGAGTATGGATCAACCTGCCAATGCCTATGTCTAGCAGAGAAGCAATTACAGAACCCAGACTTCCCTCCTTCTGCACCCCATAAAAAACTTTGGCCTATACTTCGAGAGGGATAAAGAATAGGGAAGCTTCCAATGGAGGGATGGGATACGGAACTTCAGTGGTGAGAACTGTAACCCTCTTATCCTACAATCTTGTCAATCATTGTTAAATCAATAAAAAAGCAAACTGGTAAAATTCTTAAATGTTTCACTGATTATTTTAATAATATGCTGTGTTAGTTGCAGAATAACTGGACTCTCGTACATTGCTGTTGGGTACAAACTGGTATAGCCACTTTGGAAATTAGTTTTACATTTTTTTAATAAAACTAAATGTACACCAATCACCAATCACATGACCTAAGATAGTTCTGTTGTCAAACCCTGAATAGGAAACTCTCATTCACATAAAATCCTGTGCATGAAATTCTATTTATAACTGTCCCTAACTGAAAAACCTGTAGGTAGTTTTCAAGTGGTCAGTAGATAGCAGAACAAAGTATTAACTCACACCAAAACACAGATGACTATTATATACATTTTGCTAAGTTAAAAATATCAGGTTCCCTAAACTACTTATGCTAAGATTCTTTTCATATGACACTCTGCAAAAGGGTAAACTGTAAGGAGGGAAAGAGATCAATGATTGCCAGGGGTTATTGGGAGGCTGACTCCAAGGAGTGGCCCAAGGGACTTTTTCGGAGTGATGGAACTGTTCTGTATGAAAAACGTAGGGGTGGACACAAATTCTATGCATATGTCAAAACCCACATAACTACATACCATAAACTAGATTTTATTGTATTTGATAAGAACAATCAACCTGCATGTGGGTAGAATCCAAGATGTGGTGCAAGCTGTGATAAGTCTATAATTTAATTAGTAATGATTCACATAACCACAAAAAATGAGGATGTTGTGACTTCGGGAATCTTAGTGAAGTACTACACAAAAACACTTGTGATTGTGTTTTGTCCACAGGTAGATCAGGATTTATAAAACTATCAATAGTTTATATATATATATATATGTTAGAATTGAGCAATCTACATACATAAATTTGTAGATATGAACCAGGTTTTAGGGGCTGTGTGGTAGCGAACCTGGTTGAGCACTCACATTACAGTGAACAAAAATTAACATACATACATGTACTTTCTAGCTTTCTCCTATGAAAGATGCTAAAAGCAGCTGACGGGTCACTACCACTAAAATTACCACTTAGTAGCTAGATTTTGGTTTCTAAATAACATTTATTTCAGTAAAAGTAAGCAGAGAATCTTAAACAGTTGATTCCAGAGCAAGAATTTCTTGGGGGTATTTAAGTAAGTCCAAAGTTCCCACTACAAGACAGACCGACAGACAGACAGAAAGAGAAAGGAAGGAAGAGAGAGACGGGGGGTGGGGGGGGGAAGAAAGGAAGGAAAAGAAAAATGGAGTCATGCTGAGAGGACTCAAGATCAGATCTTAAAGAACTTTTAATGGATTAAAACCAAAGAATAAAATATATATTCGGATTCATAGTGATATAAGTGAAAAACTGGACAGGAATAACTTTTCTTTACAGAACAAAATTAGCTAATAAATTAAAAATGCCTCAATTAGACCCATATCCATGTACAGACAAGATATCTGCATTATCTCAAAGTTATCTTCCACAAATGTTGACTATTACAAAGGTAATAAAACCAAGTTTATAGTGGAGAGTCTTTGCAGAAATCAAGTAATAAAAGTTAACAATAACCAGCTATACATATTAGCAATCTGTTCCCAAGAAAAGGACATCAACTTCCCCAATAATGCACAAAATCAGACCACTGTAAATCAGAAAATCACAAATTAAAAAAAAGACAAAATAATAATCAGTAACCTCTACAAGTGTTAAGTTTGTGAAAGACAAGGCTGAAGAACTTAACTGGAGGGACCTAAGAATGTAATATAGCAGTGGAAAAATGTAATGGCATTTTGTACTTCAGTTTTCAATACTGGGCTGAAAGTAAAATTTCTTCGTGTTAACAAATGTTCTACAGTTATGTAAGATTCTGATACAAGGGGAAGATGGGTGAAGAGTATGAAGGAAATCACTATCCTCATTTTGAAACTTTTCTCTTTTAGTCCAAATTTACCTTGACTATACCACAGTATTGTTCATATCAGAGTTAGTGATGCACAACATGGCTTTTCTGTATAGGTCTTAGAGAAGACTTAAGAATAGCTAACTCCTCTCTATAGCTTTTTCTTTCTTAAGAATGCACTGCACTGTGTCTGAAACTTCCTGAATAGGGAAACTGGAAACTGGAAATCTGTAAGTGAATTATGGATCATTATATAATCTGGGGTGACAGAAGACCTTAATAAGCTGAAGACAAAGCATCCTTTAAACACTCCAAGTATCAAAACAAAGTCCAGAAAACTCTGCTTTCTGTCTGGTTCATGCATATACAAATTATCTGACAACAATTTCCTACCTGCTCAGTCTCTATTCATACTCGCCAAATATGAATACCGCTACTAAGTCAGTGACTATGCTAGTAGAAGGCCTGGAAGAGTAACTTTATTTATGACCACAAGAACACAGACCCGTAAGCTACTACAAAAACTTACCATTTCAAACTCTGTGATGTTTTTCACAGTGTGTGTGTGTGTGTGTGTGTGTGTGATTTAGCATAATGGCTAGTGTAGGATGCTAGACATGGTCATGCCTAGACCTACCAGCAACTGTGTGACAGAGTTGGTCTGCAGGTCCTTCTTGTGAAGAGAAGATAAGAAACTGATAAATGGCTAGACAAGATGAAAGTCAGAACCTGGAATTAAATGTTTATGCATTTAGGTGTTCTGTCCTTATTCAAATATGATATACATTGCTTCTATTATAGTCCTTCTTTATTTGTGTAATACAGACTGCAATGTTCTAAATGGTAAAGATGTGGCTTTCCCCTATGGGAGTTACCCATGGACTCTAAAGCAGACAACAGGAAGTCATATTTACCAAGAAATTCATAAATGGCCCTTGCAAGTTCTAAGTACATCCCTGATCCCACTCACTGCAAGTTAGTTTTTCGAATAATCAGTAAAAAAAAAAAAACATAAAAAAGTAAAATTGAATTCCCCTATTTTCTGTGAATTTAAATTCCTGATGAAGGAAAAAGCATGAAATGAAGTACTATAATATTCCCTAAAGGATAATTAAGTCAGTAAACCTTGTAACAACTTTCTTTAAGATGTGTTTCAAAAGTATCTTTTTTTTTTTTAATTTTACTTCTGACTAAGTTTAATATAAGCAGTGAATATGATCCAGGGCATTCTACTGATGGCAATAAAGAAAGTCTGTGACCTTTGGAAATGGAAGGGAACAGCTTAGAGAAAATTCAGAAACAAAAAAAATTTTTTTTAAAAATCAGAAAAAAAAATTCAAAACAGAAGATGGAAATTTGTATCATGAAAATGATTCTGGTTTGCTACCTTGGTATTAAGTTATAGAAATAAGTTGTTTTCTATCTCAAACATACTCTTTTGAGATGAGTTGAATGAACTGCATCTTGCCTTCCCATTGCTACCAGACAGTGACACCTGCTGGATGAATGGGATCCATAAAAGACCTAAAGACTTCCTCGCAGGTGGGCAAACTAGGAGGTCACTACAGACCTTTGTCCCGCAGCAACACTTTCCTTGTTGCAGTTTTTTTTTTTCTTATATGTTTAGAAATATTTTGAAATTCAGAAAAAACAATGGTAACCTAGGAGAATTTTTATTTTTAATCTTAGCATTCAAGAACTAAAGCCATTTCTCATTATTGTTTTTTTTGTGTGTGTGAATGCTTCTGCTTATGTTTTTAAAGAACATAATGGACCAAAGTTTGACATTTATTACTGTAAGAAAAACCTTTTTAAAATAGCATTTAATTTTCTAAAAAAAGAAAAGAAAAACTTGGAGAGGGGGAAGAGGGAGGGAGGGGGAGAGAGAAAGAGAGAGAGAGAGAGACACAGAGAGAGAAATTGAGAGGCAATGAGGAGATAGGGACAAAGAAAGACACTTGCAGTACTGCTTCACAGCTCATGAAGCTTTCTATCCGCTGCCATAGGTTTAAACTGAGGTCCCTGTGCACTTAACCATATGTGCCATTGCCTGGCCTGATAGAAAGAAAATGATTTTATCTTTGCTGTTCATGAATGGTGTGGACACTACTTAATTCTAGATGAGAGTAGATGAGTTCACAGTGGTATGACTATGAACAACACTACTTCATTTTCAATAAAAAAAATCACGACCTAACTATAATTTCATATTGTGCATAGAAGTTTTTCTTAAAAAGAATGCGTTTTCTATTTTCAAAAATCCAGTAGTAAAAGCAATCTATTAGTTTCATTCAGACAGAAGGCATTAAAATTTTTATAAAATATTCACTTAAATTATTTTGAGTAAATGTGAAATGTCTGGAGTAATACAACATAGCACCATCTTTTATACACACTAAGGCTAAGTATTTAATCTCCAGCCAAGAATAATGCTTGTAATGATCCTGTGCCATATTAAAAGTTTCTTTCACGGAGGAAAAAAGGTCCTTTCCAGCTTGGCAGCTGAGGGTCCAAATTAACATTGAAATGTAGCATTCTGTTGACAAAAACATTCTTTGGACTAAAGTATGAAAAGCTGATAGCAGGCAGTAAATTTTTAACACAAAAGGTGAAAACAAGGTATTCACTACTGCCCCAAAAACACAGATACAAAATTCCTGAGACTATATAATTCTGTCTGGTAATGATAAAGGGCATGTGCATCTAAGACCAGGGAAATCTAAGATCAGGGAAATGAATCTTTTCATGAGAATAATATAATTTCAGCTTTAGTTGCTAGCTTTAAAATAATAGAGACTGCCCAATGTTAATGTCAAGTATGTAAGTTTCAATGACCGGTTTAGAAAAATTTCTACCACTTGTATTTGATTTAAAAAATAATAATTTTGGGAGTTGGGCTGTAGCGCAGTGGGTTAAGCGCAGGTGGCGCTAAGCACAAGGACCTGCGTGAGGATCCTGGCTGGAGGCCTGGCTCCCTGGTTGGAGGCCTGGCTCCCCACCTGCAGGGGGTCACTTCACAAGCGGTGAAGCAGGTCTGCAGGTGTCTATCTTTCTCTCCCTCTCTCTGTCTTCTCCCTCCCCTCTCCATTTCTCTCTGTCCTACCCAACAATGACAAACAATAATAACTACAATAATAAAACAACAAGGGCAACAAAAGGGAGTAAATAAATAAAATAAAATAAAAATAATAAAAATAAAAAACAATAATTTCTGGGAGTTGGGTGGTAGCACAGCGGGTTAAGCGCACGTAGCACAAAGCACAGGACCGGCATAAGGATCCCAGTTTGAGCCCCCAGCTCCCCAAATGCAGGGGAATTGCTTCACAGGCAGTGAAGCTGGTGTGCAGGTGTCTCTCTCTCTCTCTCTCTCCCCCTCTCTGTATTCCCCTCCATTCAGTGGCAGCTGTGTTTGAACCTGGGCCATGCACATGACAAAACCATTCACTATCTAGGTTAGCTATTTTGTCGCCATTCTCCCTTTTTTTTTTTTTTTTAAGAGGTGTTACTCCAGTTCTCAAATGTCTGAAAAATCAAGATGGAAATACATGGGTTAAGTTCATGAAAATCCTATGCGCAGTGACTGCTTAAATATAGGCGGGTTGCATAAAATTGTATTAAAAGCAAACAGTCCTTCTAAAGGGACTGCTGTAAGATTCTACTAGAGTGAGATGTGGCTGTGATGTATATATAGTATGAATATTAAATTAATACTTAAGAATCCCACTCAGTATTTGGAGATGACCTAATGTCACAAATTTTTATACTGATGTTTTTGCAAATTGGATTCCTAAAATATGCATGTCTCCTTATTTTTCCTTAATCACTGTACTGCCAAATAGACATCTGTGATTTATTAACATAATCAAGTCAGAAATTTCAACTGCATTTGGGAAAATGTAGGTTCTAGAGGAAATTCAAGGACAATTTATTCAGTTACTTTAGACTTACCTTTCATATAAGTTAGACCAGTCATGCAGGCACAATGAAAGGTATCTGCAACTGTCATTACTAACTTTTAGAATAAATGTAAGAAAGCTTCATTGTGTTATCTGCTGTGGCATATTACTGCCAGCTAAACATTAGCATTTTCTGAAATGTTAAGGCAGACAAGTGAAATTCTACAGTGATTTAGAGCAAGAGGTTCCAGAGGGTAGATAGCATAATGGTTATGCAAATAGACTCTCATGCCTGAGGCTCCAAAGTGCCAGGTTCAATACCCCACACCACCATAAGCCAGAGCTGAACAGTGCTCTGGTTAAAAAATAAATAAAGAAGTGCACCTAGAGCAAGAGGTTCCATGCTATGGGCTTAATTATTTATGTGGTATTAACAACAGAAGAAATGACACCCCCCACTATGTCACAAAAGCATGCCTAAATTGTTGAAAAAATTATTATGTTAAACTTGCTAAAAGCTTCACATTAGAACGTTCATGATTACAGTATGACCAATTATGTGTTAAAAAGTGCCCACATTTCACAATTATGTCAGTTATTTTCCTTTATTGGATTAAAAAAGAATGGAAAACACTGACAGGAGTCTCAAGATGGATAAAAGACCCTACACGGGCCAGGCAGTGGCACATCTGGTAGAGCAAACACATTACCATGTGCAAGGACACAAGCTAACTCCCAGCTCCCCAACTAACAGGAAGAAAGCTTCACAAGAGGTAAAGCAGTGCTGTACGTCTTTCTCTTTCCCCATCTCCTCCTTCCCATCAATTTCTTTGTCCCCATCCAATAAATAAAAACAAATAAAAACTGCCTATATATATATATATATATATATGTTAAACATATATTTAATACTATATGGAAACTAATATCCCAGATGACACCACTCAGATGAGTGGACTCACAGAGAAAGACATAGCCCTGTGAGATCAGGGAGGCAGAGAAGCCCTAATTGGCAAGGTGGAAATGGAGTGAAGAAACTAACATACAAGAATATGATTTTGGACCAGGAGATCTACTCTTCAAAACAAACATGGTATATTGTTCTTCTATGAATAAACAACTATGCATATTCCTTATTTTTAAAAGGTCAGCAACTTCACCATCTACTAATTTATGCTGATAATCTGTATTATTCTTTTCTTGGAAATGAAACTGACAGCAAAATCAAACACTTCATGACTTATCTTGATACTCCTTACAACATCATTATGAACTTGGTATGGATAGAACTTTAAAACAGTAAAGTAGAAACACAGGAAGTCCTTATTTTTTTTTAATTTTTAATATTTATTTATTCTCTTTTGTTGCCCTTATTATTTTATTGTTGTAGTTATTACTGTTGTTATTGATGTCAGTTGGATAGAACAGAGAGAAATCAAGAGAGGAGGGGAAGACAGAGAGGGGGAGAGAAAGAGAGACACCTGCAGACCAGCTTCACCACTTGTGAAGCAGTTCCCCGGGAGCCAGGGGCTTAAACCAGGATCCTTATGCCGGTCCTTGCGCTTTGCGCCACGTGCGCTTAACCCGCTGCGCTACCGCTGGACTCCCGGAAGTCTTTATTTTTTATGAAAGTCTACTCCGTAGGGCAAATGCTATACCACAGTGATGCTGGGTGAGATCAGTAATTAATTCCAGGAGTAAAAGTAATAATAATGATAATAATAAATTTAACAAAAAGATTATTTCCAAGGGACAAAAAGCCTTCTATTAAAAATGATTCCTAAATTAGTAATTATACTTTATACGTGCACATACAAAACCAAATGTCACAAGGAAAAATCCTGAACCAGAATTTCCACCCAAACTCAGAAACTCCATCTGGTGGAGAAGGAGGGATGTGGAAGCACTGAGGTAATCTCTCTATATTAAAACAAAACAAAACAACAACAAAAAACAAACAAAAAAACAATCCAGAAGAAAAAGATTTTTACTCTATGGTATTACTAATCATTGTTAATGCTAAAAGGGGACTACGTGCTTAAGGAAGTCATGATTAGTCATTACTCAGTTCAATAAATAATGAATAAAATTAGCCCCTTTTTGTCTGTCATCTGAATTCCCACTACAGAATAAAATGGCAGTAGCACAAAACACATAAACATGCAAATCTTCAGCACGAAAATTCTAGGATCACAGCTTTAAATCCTACTGTCTGGTCACACAAACATTTGAGAAAATGATCTGGGCTGCAAGTCAGAATATATATGATCCTGAGCAATCAATGGCTTCAAAATACATTAGGTGATTGAGGAAAGAAAAAAAAATCAGATTTTCTTCCTATATTGAAATGTTTAGAAGAATAAAAACATCAGAAAAACCACACCTAAGCAATATGGTTTTCAAGTGTCAAAACAACAAGAAATATATATGAAATACCATGTCAAATTCTGATTATATCTCAGAATAAGAGGTATAATAGTAATTTAATGCCATGGCAATAGCTTCCCAGGCTAAATTCCTCCTTGCGTACTAAGGCCTGACTTCCAGTGGAAACATCCCTTCTCTTTCTTCTGAGATACACTTAGTAAACTCTTTTGCAATCAAAAAGGCCATAACTGCTCCTTCCATGACTCTAGTCTTGGGAAGTGAACATGCCAGGTGTTGGGGAACTCCAGCATCACAGCCTAGGGCCAGGAACTCCTAAGAAGTGACTGTGTACATAATAAACAGTTCCTGAAATCCTAATTAAACAAGCAAATCAGTTAAAATAATTTCCTCCCTGAAATTAAAAATAGAAGAAATCTTCATCAATCTGGAGAGATCATTACAGAAGACAAAAATATGGAATAGATGAATAATCTAATATTAGAGTCAACGACAGTAACAAATTAAACAAATAATAAAACATAAATGCCATATGACTTTAACAATACTGGTATGACCATGGCCATACCACATAAATTTATAGGTAATAGCATCAAATATCATATTATTAAAGTTATTGTTTTATTTTATTATTAAATGAGAGTAACAAAAATTAATATATGAAATTTAAAAAAATAATAATGTTGAATTATTTCTTGAACAGACTGTCGGTCCTTTTTGCTCCAGTAATCCGCTCCATCTAACTACTCTACTTGCTAGCTAGAAATAATCTCAACAAGTTGGTGATAGAGCAGTGAACACAATAAAATCCGAGTCCTTTTATTATTTTTTTTTCCTGTAGTTAGAAACACACAATATGGTAGTGCTCTAAGGAAAAATAAAGCAGGATTAGAGGAATAAATAATGCTAACAGTAAGAAAGTAAAGCACTTACAGCAAGTCCTCACTGATAAGGCAACTTAGAAGAAATGGAGATGATCAAAGAAGTCTTGCGTGATTTGGTAGAGAGCATTCTAGGAGAGAAATGAGTACAAAGGACCCAAGACTGGCCTTCTGGATTTGTTCAAAAAAGAGAAAAGTGGCTGAATGTGCAAGGAGGGGGGGAGAAGTGAGACAAGTTTCAGAGATGGTGGTGAGGAAGGTTGAATGGAGGATAAACAGGATCATCACGGATTTGAAGTAAATATAAAAAAAAGTATTTGTAGTCAACTGGTGTACTACATGAGTACATACAGTAAAACTACTCTTTTCATACTTACAGTGATCTCAAAATGTTTTCTAAAAACACCAGAGTAAGAGGGAAGCAGTATCACTTACTTAAAACTATCAATTTTTTGTTCCATAATCTAATACCTACCTTAAATATTTCTTTTTTGATGGCTGGCACTATGAATTCACTGTCCTGGCAGCTATTTCTCTATCCCCTCCCCCTTCCCATATTATTCCACAGATCAGAGAGAAATTGAGAGGGGAAGGGGAGACAGAGGGAGAGAGAAAGATAAGACACCTACAGCCGGGATTCAGCTCTCATGAAGCTTCCCCACCTGTGGTGAAGACAGGCTTGAACCCTGGTCCTTGCTCATAGTGCTATATGTGCTTAACAGGGCGCTCCACCTCCTGACCCCTTAAACATTTCTTGAATGAAATAAAAATAAAAAAGTGGATGGTCAGTCAGTCAGTAAGCCAATCTAAACAATGTAAATGGGAACTGCACATAATTTTCTCAGCAAATCAAGGTATACTTTCCTTTAACATTAAAGGACTCTACTGACATTATTTCCTGACTTATCTTGAATTAAAATCTTAAAAATACATACTACTTTTTAGATTTACATATTTTTCAGATATATAAGTATTAATGCAGCCCAGGAGTGAAGGTGAGGGTTTTTTTTTCCAGGGATATTGCTGGGGCTCAGTGCCTGCACTATGAATCCACTGCTCCTGGAGGCCATTCCCCCCCTTTTCTTTGCCTTTGATGCCCTTGTTGTTATTGCTGTTGTTGTTGTTGGACAGGACAGAGAGAAATTGAGAGAGGAGGGAAAGACAGAAAGGGGGAGAGAAAGACACCTACAGACCTGCTTCATCACTAAGTGAAGTGACCCTTCTGCAGGTGGGGAGCCAGGGGCTCTAACCGGAATCCTTGCACTGGCGGTCCTTGGTTTCGCGTCATGTGTGCTTAACCCGCTGCACTACGATCCTGCCCCGAAGGCGAGGTTTTTAAGAGTATTGTGAAGACAGAGGGCTGGATCAATGTCATGTAAGAAGGAAATTCAAGGAAGGAGGACTAATAAAAGTGAGGAAGTAAACAGACACCAAATTATAAAGGACGTGAAGAAATAAAGTAAAAGGCTCTTACTGAAAAACAATGAGAGACTAGGAGCAGAGTAGTAGTACGATCAGATACATGCTTCAGGAAGAGTAACTTAACATCAGTAAGACAGATTAGCAAAAAAACAGAGATGAGGAAACTGGCTGGGAACCTATCTTGGAGTATAAATAACAGATAATGAAAATAGAAAGTATCAGTGGAATGGAAAGAAGAGCGTGGGTGTAAAAAATAGTACATTGCAAAAAGAATTCATGAAAAAAATGGAATAAAGCCTTACCTGATTCTTCTGTATCTTGTTCATCTATTAAACCTACTGAGACACCTAAATCCATGCATTTCTTGCTATGTGTCTTGGACTTCATGTGTTTTGTCAGATTTCCTTAAGGGAAAAGAATATGTTCTAAGATTATATAGGATTATTTTGCTAGTGCGTTTGTCAACAACAACAAATTATATTCCTATTTCAAGTGAAAAATACACCCAATGATAAATCTTGGACGAATATACTGTTATCTATATAAAAATCTTGTCAGTTATTAGTAATCAACTCTCGTTTTTAAAATTTCCCTCCTCTACTTTGATACTGTCTATACTGTCTGTGGATTCTATTCTCTAGTCCTTTTTTATATCTGAAAATATTTTATGTATACTTTAGAGTTTCTATATATGCTTTATATATAGTCTATATATATATATATTTATACTTTATTGTATATGCCAGCTGCAGCTGCTGTCTCTCATTACTTTTTTTTTTCTTACTTTCCAGCTTTTAATGTATGCTTATCTTTAGCAAGATTATTTTTAATGGAGTCTTAAATACCTTGGGTTCTAGAAACTTCTCCAATGGATCAATTTTCCAGAAGCTTCTGCCTATAACCCTAACAATTTCATTCATTTCAGACCACTCATTCTGAACCAGTATCTTTACAAAGTATAGAGATAGGGCTCTGCAGTTTAGCAAGAGGAAGGCTTATTTCCAAGGTCTTAAACTCCATCCCAGGACTGGTATTAAAACCCTAGGTATGGGGGCCTAGACTTGGCTTTGATGTTCCTATTGAGTTTGTTTTTAATATAATATCTGCTCATCATGCAAGGTTGTTTTTTTGGTTTTTTTTTTTTTTGGTACTTAGAAATTTGATCGTTGTAAGTGTTGAGCTAGATGATCTCTTGAAAACTATTCAGTTGTCAGTGCATTATAAGCAGTTTTTCTGGTTTGGAACATGTGTTTGCAACATGAGAATTTTCTGAATTTCACTCCATCATACTGATGAAGTCTCATCACAGTATCTCTGAAGATACGCTTCCTCTAGCGGCTAGTATACTGACATTTATGAGTTTAATCAGGTTAACTAGAAATCATTGGCTTCACCTGTCACAAGTGACCATGAATACCAGGAAGCACTTGACTAAGGATACTATGTATCATGAGTGGATAATATCAACATTAAAAAAAAAAAAATGCCAACAAGGAAAATTCATTTGAGAAAACAAAGTTTAAATACTTAATTTGGTAAACTGGATTAAACTAGTATTTCAGAAAAAGCCTTATTGAATTTAAAAACCTCTGAGTCATTGGCCCAGGTTTTAGGTGTAGAGTAGCTGAAAGATGGCAAAATTATTATGTTTATAGAACATCCACTGTAGTGCTGAACTAAGTCCATGAAACTGGTCACAGTTGTTCAAGACAAGTCTTGCACTAGACAGTATACACAACATCCCAAAGCTTAGTGCTTAAGAAGTCCAGGCATAAGAGAATATCTGGGTCAGATAATGTGTAAGGTGTGTTAAACCCTGAAGTAACACAATGGCTAGAGCACTGGAGTTACAAACTGAGGTCTGGAGTCCAATCCCTAGTGCTGCATCTGTGAGAATGATGTTCTGGCTCTACTATTAATAAATCTTTTTTTAAAAAAAGAAAAAGGATGTGTCAAATCCTGACTTTTATGACTGTGGGGTTTGATACCATGCTTAAAGGCTTGGATATGTCTGACATATATTTTAAATATATGTACAAAGTAAAATGAAGCAAATATGGCAAGATGGTAATAATCATTAAAAGAAGATGGGCATATTACTGTTCACTATGTAGTCTGTATTTCTACATGCTTCAAAATCTCACATGAAAAGAAGTTATAAAAATGGGCTGGCTACTTTAATGCAGCTGAAATTCCCACTTATAAGTCAAAATACTTTCAATATAGTAACAGTATTACAAACCACATTATAAGCTTTACTAATAGTTTTCTTCCAAAATGCTTTTGTTTCTTAAATAGCAGGTCGTTTGCTTTGTAATAAGTTATCCGACAGGAAGAGGAAAAAGAACACCTGGAAGTTGTAATAAGTGTAGGTGTGGCTTAGAAATGAAAGTAGAGCCTCTAAAAAATGGGCATCACCTTCCCATGGGGTCATCCATCTTTTCCCACATACATCCCACATGCTTCTCTGGTATGGTTCTTTTTATTTTCCTGATTAAATGTTTAAAATATGGAGGTGGGAGGCTATGAGGAATACTAAGGAAATAACAATGGAATAAAAACCAGCAATTACGGGGTTACAAATACGGGGTGGGGGTTGAGACTTATACTCAATGAAATTCTACTTAGCAGTAACAACAACACTATAATATGTCCTTTGGGATTAAATGGATGGGACTGACAGTGTTTAGTGAAATAAGGAAGGAAGGAATGACAACTACGGGATGATTTCATTCATCTGTGGAATACAGACAACTGAAACACATGAATTTGAAAAAGAAAAATCATATAGCTAACCATATCTATGACCTTAAGAACTATGGTGGCTTCTACCATTCTCCAAGAGGGGGTGGGACACAGGACTTTTTTGGTGGTAGGCGTATAAAATTATACTCCTATTATCTTATAAAATCACTATTAAATCACTAATAAAAATATATATTCAAATTGCAAAAAATTAATATATAATTGTAACTAGGCAAATCTAAGAATATAACTATTGAACAAGAATGTTCTCACAATTTGAGCTATTACTAATAACCACCTTTTAAATGCTTTAAAGTAAATCCATTTTCATTTTATATATGCAAAAGATTTAAATTTTCCAGGGTAATGATGAACTATAAGTGACTAGAAGGGATGTTTTTGTAAAAAGTAATTAATGTCACTAATCACCAGGAAAATGCAAGTCAAAAGCACAATGAGGACTAAGCAGGGGTACACTTAGTAGCGCATACACTGTAACAAGCCCCTGAATCCCACCTGTACAGGGTAGCTTTATGAGTGGTAAAGCAGTGTTGCAGGTGTCTCTCCTTACTACCCCTTTTTGGAGCTTAATTAATAGAAGATTTCTCAACCATTTCAATAGACATCAAGTCCTTAAAAAATTAAAAACACCAAATCCCTAGTACAATTAGGAGATTTTGTTTCTGGGTTCCAACAGCTTACATATGGAGTTTAAATTTCTGTAATATAAATGGGATTAAATCCTGCAGAATTAAGATCACTATATATTTTCTCCTAACTCACCTTTTTAAAAAGTGGTGACAATCAGTCAATTAAAATCACACTGAAAATATACTAGGAGGACTCAGAAAATAAAAGGGGCCAATAAAAAATAGACTATATGTATTATAACCAGAAGCATTAATTTGATGATACTTTGCTGTCCTTGTATATCCATATTTATATAACATGAAAGTATACCATTCTTCCTGTACATAAATAGACACATTCAATAAGAAGTAGAAATGGATTGATGAGGACAACAAAGTGAATCAGAGCTGTGTGTGCTAGGCTGCAGGTTTTGACTTTCTCGGATTCACTTTGTTGTCCTCATCAATCCATGGAAGAAAAAATAAACTGGGTTAAAAGATTAAAGCACTCTATCCTACCAAAAATCTTTTCATAAGACCAAGAAAAATCATCTTGATATCTACCCTAATCTTCAGAAGGATTTCTATGTTCCAGTGAATGGACAGCAGGATCAGTATCCTTCCTACTCCTCAGGATTTCATGGTAATTTTAACACATATTTAAGGCTACCTAGAGAACAACTTTAGAAGGATTCTGTCCTCACTCCCACTTCTCCCTCCTCTCCCTACCCCGTAATTCTTGTTTCAGGCACTACTGGCATTTAAGAAACACTAACTAGAAGCTGTTTAGCTGCTACATATAACTTTTAAATGCTAATAGTAGTAAAAAAAAAATGTAATAAATTTTGCTAAGAGTTTTATCAGTCTCTCAAATCAAACTGAAAACAACCAGTATAATCAAATGTTAGGTCAAAAGAGACAGATTCTGTAAAAAAAAAAATTAAGAATTTTTGGGAGTCGGGCAGTAGCGCAGTGGGTTAAGCGCATGTGGCGCAAAGTGCAAGGACTGGCAAAGGATCCCGGTTCGAGCCCTGGCTCCCCACCTGCAGGGTAGTCGCTTCACAGGCAATGAAGCAGGTCTGCAGGTGTCTTTCTTTCCCCATCTTCCCCTCCCTCTTTACATTTCTCTCTGTCCTATCTAATAACAATGACATCAATAACAATAATAATAACTTCAACAACAATAAAAAGGGCAACACAAGGTAAATATAAAAAAAAATTTACCAAAAAAAAAAATTAAGGATGTTTAATAGATTCTGTTCTGCCAGATAATTTAACTACATTGGTTCGTTTTAGACTCATTTTTGAGTGATACGAAAAGGAATTCTCAAGTAACAAATTTTTATATAATGACTTATGAAGGACAAATTAAAAGGAAAAAGCAAAATGAATAGATTATCCATTATATAGTAGGGAAATTTGTAATGGATAAAACTACCTTAACTAAGATAAAGGCTTACAATTTAGTAAATACTGTAAGAAGTACTAAAATATAATTTTAATAACTAGTTATCTTTATAAGTATTAAATAAGATTTTGAAGCTAAAATTAAACAGAATTTGGATTAAAAAAGGATCACAGAAAAGAAAAAGTTATATATGTCAAAAATTAAAGAAAATATGAATGCAATCATTATAAGCTCACAATTAATTATTATTTTAAATTTCTCTTTAATCTTTTAACTCCAAAATGAAATCTGATAATGAAAATTTCTTTTCTGAGCTACCAAAAAATTATTTTTCATTTTTAGACACAAAATAAATATTTTTGAAAATCAATTAGTCACTGTTACATAACTGTAAATTTAAAAGGGTAGTTGCTTCCTTTAAAATGTTCTGCTATACACAGTCTACAAGTCTGTAATTAACATTTTTCTAAGAGACTTAGAAACATGTATAGAAATAATTATAATGCTGGCAAGCTATAATTTCTACCAGTCTGTTTACTATACCCTTGGCCAAAAAATAATACAAAATGGTTTTAACTCAAGTAACTCAAAGTTTAGAAAAAGGACCATGAAGCAATGTCAACTCATACCTTTAGTTTTAAAGGAGAAATTACAGTGAGTGCAGTGGTAGGGACGGACATCTGTGTGAGTTCGTATGTGTTTCTTTAGCATACTAGGTTTCTTACAACGTATTCCACATTCTTCACAAATGTACTTTCCTCTTCCCCTGCCTCGGACGTATACATATTCTTCATTTGATTTATATCTAATTTAAAGGAAAAACGTGAATTGGGAGACTGGATACTATGTCTTTGAGAAAATATTGATGATTAAAACTCAACCTAAAAAAATATAAAACAAGATGTTCATACTCAATCCATATAAATGTTATGCATGTCAAAGTAATAGAATATTCAAGCTTTATGTCAGTACTTAAAATTCTAGTTGCTAAATCTAATCAAGCAACCTTACTTCATATTAGTTTAATTAAATATTTCATCTTCCTAAGTCACTGGTTTAAACGTTTATTGTTAAATTCAATGACACTCTAAGTACAGAAATATTTCTGAACTTCACTCTAACTACAATTGACTTTCATAACTTAATTTTTCACAATTAAATGCACAAATGAAATTTTAAAGTAATTCTTTATTGTAAATCAGTATGAAATGCAGGGTTCACTCTGAAATTAGTCCTTAGCTTCCTTCTAGAACCTATAATGTTTTCCTAAATACTTATTTTCTTGTTCATAAAATCACTGGAATCATTTAACATAAGACTAACATATATTTCGCCATGAAAATTCTGTTAATGGGGTGAGAAACCTTCAACATTTAAATAAAACTGACACTGGTGAGTCTCCATTCACATGAAAGCAAATGTACATTTAAAAAGTAAGTTTAAATGTACATTTAAGAAGTAAAATTTGTACTTGCCCTCCATCAAATATTTTAATTCTTCTTGGTTCACTTTTGATTAAGGAATTTTCTTTATCTTGCTCACTGTTAATTTCAGAGGCATCTTTATTGCTGAATTCAACTACTGTGGACTTTTGATTACCTAATGCTCTCTGAAAGGAAAAAAAAAAAGAGAGACTAATTTAATAAAACTGAAGACACAAACATACTAATTTGGAAATTAAACACAGCAGAGTACAGTGCATATAGTTAATGAAGTGCATTTCAAATAAGTTAACAGATGTCAAGGTTATTTAATTTGTCTTTTCCCTTTTCTTTAATGAATGTCTACACCATAGCAAACTGGTTGGTAAGTCTTATGCTATTTTAAATCCTACCATAATCCACTGACAGTCCTAAAGAAAAATTTTATACCTCCCACTTTGGTATCTATGAGTTTAATAGCCACTATTATATCTATATAGCCATTCTTATATCTAACCAATGACTCATATTACAGCTTAAAGCATATTACTTGAGTTTATTATTTAGAGGTGGAAAAGAACTAATGATCTCTTATATAACAATGCTTACATTCCTAAGAAACTAAATCCCTTTTAATTTCAATGCACTGTAAAATTAAAATATAAGTCCCATTTCCCAAAACTTTATTCTCTCTTCTTTCCATAATTTTAGAATAATTAGGTTTGAGAGATAGCATAATGTTTATGTGGAAGAGGACTTTCATGCCTGAAGCTCCAAGGTCCATGTTCAATCCATGGCACCATGAAAAGACAGAGCTGAACTGTGTTCCAGTTTAAAAAAAAAAAAAGACACTGAGTGTTAACAGCCCAGCAAGTGGTTCAGTGAATAAGGCATTGGATTCTCAACCATTAGATCCTGTGTTTCATTCCTGGCATGTGCCAGAGTGATACTCTGGCTCTGGTCTGTGTTTCTTTTGCTTTCTCCTATATTTCTCTCTCAAATATGTAAATAAATATTTTTGAAAGGATAATTACACTGCTTTCTTTCCATTGTTTTTCAAAATTTTCTGGATACTGATAACTGTGATACTAAGTCAGGTCAGCAGTCAGCTTTGGTCTAAAACAATTAAATCTCTAGAAAAGGTAATGAATATGAAAATGAAAAATGACATATTACTTTTCCCTTAGAAACACTGTAGTCTAACACTACCTTATAATTTTATAAAAGTACAACAATCACAATAAGTGTTCTCACTTGTCAACTCATTCCATTCTCATATGTCCCTAGGAGGTTGGTAACACATGAGATTAAGCCTTAGTGAGAAAGGACACTTGGGATGAAGCCATTTATCCAAGGTAAAGGGTTAATGACCAGAAGTTCTTGCTGAATCTAGAAGGCTTAACTTTTTGACGATGGACTTCTTGGTATCACTGTGGTATACACAGTGCCATGCACAAGGACTTGGGCACCCAGTCACCAGCTGGGGGCTGTTGAAGGGGAAGTTCACATGTGGCAGTGCTGCAGGTATCTCTTTCTCCCTCTCTGCAGGTATCTCTGCCTTCCCCCTTTTCCTCTCAATTTCTGTCTCTATTAAAAATAAATAAGTAAAAACACTTTTAAAAATTAGATTACCTAACTTGTCTGTTCTTTCCCAATCATCAATATATTAACATGTAGGTTGTGAGTTAGGAGTCAACCGAATATCCAGTCCTCCAAATTGGAGCTACCTGTGTGACTAAAGTTCCCTAATCCACATATTCCATTAGTAATTTATTTGTCCTCTCTGCTTGAACAACTCTCCTTCCTTGTCTTCTTACTTGTCTTACTTGTCATCTTCCTTATCATTTCTTACTTCTCTTTGTTCTATGAATCGCGTTCAACTTCCTTTCTTGCACTGTTTTCACCCTCTCATGTTAGGATCAATTTTAGGTTTTTTCTGATGCTTCCTGAGAAAACTCAATAGTTACACTGAAGAATCTCCAGACTTCCCTTTCACCTGTAGTTTTCTCCTAGATTCAAACCTAGATGTGCATATCCAGCAGTATTTCTATTAAAATATCGGGCACTAAAAGGAGAGTCATTTTTGCATGGGCAATCTAGAAAAATACACGAAGCTGGATATAAATTCTTTGCAACAGCTCTCATCTTTTAAGATTGACTTAGTAACTTAAGAGTAGAATATGAATATTTAGAAATTAAACTCCAGAGGCTCAGCAGGGTACATCTGTTACCATGCCTTAGGACCTGGATTCAAAGTTGCAGTCTCCATTAGTGGGAGGACGGGGGCAGAAGGAAGCTTCAGCAGCAGCAAAACAATACTACAGGTGTTTCTCTGCTCTCTTCCTCTCTCCTGCTCCTCCTCCACCCCCCTCCCTCTATCAAAAAGAAAGAAAAAAAAATAACCATGAGAAAAGGTAGAGCCACACAGGCACCAAATCCAGTGATAATCCTAGTGATGAGGAAAAAAAAAAAAAAGATTCCAAAAATGGTTTGGATATAAACCTTCATCACTGAGAAGGGATCAACGCTTCTTCCACCATCATGTATATTTTGCTTTTTACTTGTTACTTCCAGCTGTTAAGTATGTCAGTTTTCTTTTAAAATAAAACAAGTTCTTTCTTACTTTCCTGACTTTCTTACTCAACTGACTATTAAAAGTTTTCATTTTTTCCTTTGGAAAAATCTCCACTTAGCCAAAGACTAGGGGGTGTGTTCCCTGGTGGAGTGCATGCCTTACTATGCACAAGGCACAGGTTCAAGCCCTAACACCACACAGTAATACCACATAAGCAGAATAAGTATCATGCATGGGTGGTAAAGGTGTACTATGGGATGTGTTTCTCTCCTACTCTCTGAAATAAAAAGAATGAAAAAGTGAGATTGTGGCTAGGTGTGGTGGAATCTCACATCTGTAAGACTCCAGTATCATAATAATAAGTAAATAAACAACCTCAGCTGAAGTATCCCCACTTTTGGACTTCTCCCCAATCTACTGACAGTATTAGAGACTTCTTCTAGAAGCTGTACATAGCAGTGATATTTGCTTACTGATAAGCACATTTGTTTTTGAACCTATTTTATTTGTTTATGAAATTCTAGATATTCTGCATGCCTCATAACACCCTATCTATTTATTCTGAATCACTTTAGTGATTTTTTTTCCATTTTATAAAACCAATAACTGTAATGAGACTAATTTACCAAGCTACCCCAAATTATAGTTTTATGACCTTAATCTACAAATCTTGATCAAATCAACTGAGAGTATACAGACATGTAGATGTGCTGATATATACACAGATGTGTGTGTATAAGCATGTATGAGTTTATAGTGAGCTTCTCTCTAATAGTAACATTATTCTCAGAACTTCATTGGAACAAATCTAGAATCAGCATAGTGAGGAACAGTGGTCAGGTATGCACTAGATAAAAATGAATGAATTTCTGCTCATAATTTAAAATAAAACATAACAATATTAAATTATTCACAACACTGATCCCGATTTTAGTAGAAACCAGGTATATATAATGTCCTCTCACCAATAACAAGAAATCCATAGTAAGAGAGAAAACAGAAAGCAAAACCATGCCTTTCTGTACACTAAGCAAATATGAAAACATTCAAATGAGGAAAAACATGCTCAGGGTCAACTTATCATTTTTAAAATGTTTCAAGACAGAATCACTGAAAACACTTCAGGTGAACTTTATCAATTTAACTCTCAAAATAAAAATATCATAACATTCAAACAACTGCGCACAAAGTATGATCTATAATTGAAAACTAAAATTTAGCTTTAAAGTACTTAGGTGATCAAAACTAGTTTGCACAAAATACTTCAGAAGATAAATGATATTTTAAGTACCTTGCTTAAGTTGCTTTTCCACTTGCTTGAATAGACCAATAAATCTGATTTGGAATGGGTAGTTACTGCTTGACAATAGAGTGATTTTCCAATCTTCTGCTTTGAATTAAGAAGAGAAAGAGCAATCTTTGTAGGCAAGCCAAGTGGATTTGGATTACCACTGCTTACTGTCCAATTAGTATAGGCTGATGTTTTCTGGTCACTCTGGGGCAAGTGCAGTGCCTTCTGTCTTAATAGGTAACACCATGTAAAGCTGGTAGTAGTCTTCAGACTAGGGAAAGACAGCTGTTGCTTGTCTCCAGCATCAAACCCTGGAAGAGTAGTAGCTAGTTCACCTTGTCCCTGGATGTCCACTTTACCACCCTGGCTTTTAACCCCTGGAGACTTTCTTCCTTGGATACTGTCTATATGATCCGGAGAAAGTTGAGCATTTTCAGAAGAGACAGGTGAATTTTTAACTGTCAGAGTTAGCGATGTAGAGGACCTGGTGTTTTCAAATCCTTGTCGTTCTTTTATAGGTCCTATAACTGCAGCTTCTGAGTTTCCTGATGACAACTGATCAGCTGGTAAAACATCTATTAAATGAACAGCCTCATTACTTACTTCAGGTTGAGAGAAAATGTCTTTTTCGAGTACTGTGCCTTCCAGAGGTTCTGTAGTACAAACTTGCCTCACTAAAACAGGTTTCTTCTGTTTATTAATTTCATTAGTTTTTGAATTCAGTGGTCCTAATGGTCTAATATCTGCCCCACAAACAGCTCCATTTTCATCTTTTGCTCGTTTCTGATGCTTTTCCATGGCTATGTCTAAACTGTTTGCTGGGGAAAGCATTCTTTTACTTGAGGCTGAAGATTCTTGTTGGGGGGAAAGTCTACCAATAGATATTTTTTGGGCTATGGGCAAGGATTGTGATACAGAGTAGTTTGAGTCTATTTCTGTAAAGCTGTTTTTGCAAACAAATTCTTCCTCTGGGCTTGGCAAAGCATTTTGGTGATCATTTTGCAATTTTGGCACAAAGTTTTGTTCTTCACTGATTGACAAAACATTGAGATTAGCCTGACAAACTGATTGGCTAGATAGATCTTGGGTCACCAGGATCTGTGGCAGAGGGGTGGCTGTGGCAAAACAGTAAGCTGGAACATGACCCTGCAGATGTACAGGCAGTGTGAATGATGAGGCCACCTTCTGTACCTGAACACCAAGTGGTCTGAGTGGCAGAGGACATGATTTGGATGTGGTTTCTAACAATTTAGCTGGTAAAGTAGGAAGGTCAGTATGAATTGGATCGGAAAGAACTTGATTTGGCAAAACACTCACAGAATCAGAAGAGCAAGGCTGGCTGGAAGTGAAAACCTGACACTGAAGTTGGTACTTGGGAGCAAAAGAATACTCACTTTTAGAAGGTACACATACACTGGGACTTGAATCTGGTTTGATACTCTGGGTAGACACTTGCACAGCTGTCTGCATATTTTGATGGTTAACAGGTATATGGATTTGTTTTAACAAGTTGATACAAAATTGCTGCTGAACAGGACTGATGGTAGTTGTGTTAGGATTTGAAATTTCAGTTCGCAGATCTTTAATTTGAATCTGGGCATGTGAAGTATTTGCAGGAAATTCAGCTGAAGATGTATTAGTCAGCTGAGCCTCCTGAAATGGGACTGCATTCATTCCAGGAACAGCAATGGTTTGGAAAGATGATGGGTTCAGAGGAGACAGTTGACTATCTGGAGGAATGTTTAGAGATATCTGTCGTATCAGTGGGCCTCTCCTTCTTTCTAAGAGAGGTATGTGCCCAGTGATACCCAAGCCAGAAGAGGTTGTTGAAGGCTGAATTTCAACAAGTGGTGTTTGGGATGAAGTTATGCTTCCACAGTCAAATGATTTACTTCTGATATCAGAGACCTCCATCAAAGTTTGCATGTAATTAATCTGTTCTGATGCAGCACGTCTCATTTCCCGGTGAGTTGTTGGAACATTAAGTGTATTAGATCCGCCTGGCATCATGATAAATTCTGCTTTACTTAGAAAATCAATTTTGGGGGAAACCTCAGGTTTAGAAATGTCTTCAATGTCTAGTGAAGCTGAGAAACTTGAAGTTTGTGACAAACTACTCTCCCGACTAAGACTCCTGGAGAGAGTGGAATCAAAACTTGATTCAGTTGAGGAATGCTCTATCTCAGCAAGACGGAGCCTTTTCTTTTTGGGTGGCAGTTTTTCTGTTGGCAATTTCGACAATGTTTCACTACGCTGAGGCCAACTGAACTTCTCTGATTTTTCTTGATCGTGACCTTGGACTTCAGGATCCCGATCTGGCTCTTCTGTGACCAGAATTTCTGGGACTTGGATATTATGCTGTCGAACAAGTCTTGAGGGCTGTCCTAACACATGTCGTTCACTTGAAATCTTTTGTGGACCTTCCTGACCTTCTCCTCTAAGAGTGGTCGATAGTCCAGTTTGGGGACGATGAGGCATGTTCCGAGAAAGATGACATTCTTCTTGGGAAATGCCTATTACTTTCAGAGACCCAGCCTGTACTGTTCTGCTCAGCTCCTGGAATGAAACTGGGGAACCTCTTTCAAAAGACTCAAGCTTGTCAAATGAATTGGGTCTGCTCAGTGTGTTTGTATGCTGGATGACAGAGATTCCGGTTCCGTGTCTCTTCAGTTCCATCTTGTCTGGAGCAGTTGAACTCATCTGCTGTTCCATTACGGTGGACAGCTTTGGATCCATGGTCTGGTCAGGGCCTCTAGAAACAAGGTGAATTTGTGAGCTTTGCAAATGGATAGTTCTGTGCTGCTGGTCACTTGCTATA
The DNA here is from genome assembly GCF_950295315.1 of Erinaceus europaeus. Taxonomy (NCBI): domain Eukaryota; kingdom Metazoa; phylum Chordata; class Mammalia; order Eulipotyphla; family Erinaceidae; genus Erinaceus; species Erinaceus europaeus. The sequence goes on from NC_080165.1 coordinate 51,459,386, forward strand.
GAGATACTGTGTTTAGGTAAGCTGGAAGTAGAGCTCAGAGCATTCTGAAACTGAAGACTTTCAGAGCTTTTGGGAGATGCTCCACTTTCATTTTGCTGAAGTTCATCATCATCTCCAACACTTTTCATTTTCCTCCTTTTTCTTATCTGAGGTGTCTGCTCCCACACCCCTGTGGAGCCAGCAACTCTGTAATGTAGAATCTGAGGTTGTGTACTGCTGGGCACAGGGCTGTGCTCTGGTTCTCTCACAGGGACCTTTGTTTTGGGTCCATGTAGCTCTGAACAGTAAAATTTCTTATGGTTCTCAAAGTTTTCTAGTTTTCTGTATCTGTTTCTACAGGTTTCACATTCAAACATTGTCCCCCGCCCTTGATGAGATTTCTTTTTTTCTAAGTGTGGTGTCAGTGGCTTGTTTCTTGTTGGTATGGTTTCACTAGTGGCACCACATCCTTGATAGCTCTCATCCACAGTACCAAGAACATGATTTTCATTTGCTGAAGAGTCTTCTACAGCTGCTTGTCTGACAAGGGTACGGGGATGTCCACTCTGGGTCACAGGTGTGTTAGGTCCTGACACAAAGACATCATCATAGAAGGCTCCAATTTTATCATCAAATGACTGACTTCCTCTCAGTGGGTGAGGAGGAGGTATTATGTTTGTAGGTAATGCTGAATAACCTGTGGTAGGCATAGAATTACTTCGTGTAATTGGTAAACAATCAAGGGAAGGTACAGACAAAAGAAACACTTGCTTTGATTTCTCCGTAGGGGTGAAAGGGGACTTTGGTATATCAGAGCTTGAACTTGTTCTCCGCCCCATTGGTTTTAGATCAAACTGGAAAGAATCCTTAAATATATATGATTTAGGGGAATCAATACTTCCTCGTCGTGAGAGAGAGGTCCTCCGTGGCTTTACACTATCTAGCTGTTTATCATCTACAAGGGCTTCATTGTCTGAGATCAACTTTGATATTCGTTCTTCAAGTGTTTTTGTTGCTAAAGGTGGGCGCATCTGGCCTTTTTCACCTGTTGCTAAAGTAGAAGGTGCTGGTGTATTGACACGAGGTGCAGAGGGCCCATTGCTCTTACTTGAGTCCTGTTCTATGGTGGGCAACGTTCTGGCAAAAGGAGTTAGTGGACTCACTGTTTGATCAGCACTTTCAGAGCGTGAAAAGTAACCAGAATCAGTACTTCCTAGACTTCGAGGACTCAGAAGTTTTCCTTGTTGCTCTTGGGAGTAATCAGTAGCTTGCTGCCTTTGTAGCTGGGCATGTACTGTCCCTACATGAGATTCCTGCTTTCCTTCTGGCTGATTCATGTCCCCTTTCTGATGGGGCTTCTCACTAGTCTCTAGAGAGGATGTCCAGGCTGGATGGGACAGTACATTGGTTACCTGAAGCTCCTTCTGTTTAGCGAGACCAGGCTTGGGATCCATTACCTTAGGGGTCTCAGCTCTTAAAGGGGACATACTGACAGGATGAACCACGACTTTTGGTAATTCAGGTAGAGCTTGTGACTCTGAAGATTTGTCCTGCAGTGAAACATCACATGCCATGGGATCTATACTACTTGGAATGGAATTTGATTTTGGCAAAACTTCAGAGTTTGGTATTGTTTTCATTATCTGCACAGGCTGTAGGTCCATGGAGCCTGGGCCATTCTGTTTTTCATCAGCATTGCCCTCTTCATCACTTTCCCCACTGTCCTCTACGTCCGATTGAATACTAAGTGCTTTGGGGGACTCTTGTGACAACAACAAACCACCAGCATCTGGCTGTAAGACAAGACCAAGTTTTATAGTATGTGCATGGGATTTTTTGTGCTTGTACAGATTACTTTTAGTTTTAAATGAAAATCCACAGGTCACACAGGGATAGGGTCGCTCTCCAGTGTGGGAGCGGATATGCTTTAAAAGTACACTAGGTTTTGCACAAGCTCTATTGCAGTACTCACAAATATATTTTCCTTGCTTTTTTGGCTTCTGATCTTTCAGGAAAAGATTGCACATTTGTTCTACACTGTGATTGACAACAGAGGCGACAGGGATTGAATTATAAACAGGTGTGGGGGACGACTGTGTAGAAAAGGTTGAACTTATTGACATAGGCGAAACAGAATCCATTTGCTGGTTTTGAGGAATAACCTGAGTTCTACTGAAAGGTGAACTTAGAGCTACTGATGATGTTACTACTATATTACAAATTTGTTCAAGTTTGGTGTTCTCTTGATTTTGCAGATTGGCCAGCGATCTGTTGAAACCTGAATATGCTGGAAGGTGTTGATTAAGTTGATTAGAAACAAAGTGTTCATGTTGATTATAAGAATGAGAAACAGACTGAACTGCTTGCTTGTTCTGAGGAGTGGACTCATGTGCTGCATATGAGGTACAGGGAGTCTGTGATTCAGAAATAACTTCTTGTGAAGTCACATCATCAGGTGCACCCATTGAGCTGCTTTTTAACTGAGAAGGGGTTTGTTCAGTTTTATTTGGTCTCAGTTTTTCTATTTGAACTGCACAAGATGAATCCTTCTGTGACAAAGTGCTCAATTCTGGCTCCATTGCTTTCAATAAGACATCAAATGCGGTGTTTATATACGAGGAGGAAGTAGTACTACCATTAGAGGAATTACATTCACTATGGTCAGTCCTGGTTTGACCAGACAAAGAATTTGAGTCACATTTTTCATTTAAGAAGTTTAACTTGGTAGGGTCGGAGTCTTCTAACCTCCATCCACACAGTTCAGATGAGTGTTGCAAAAGCAAGGGCTTTTGGGGGGAGACAGATTCATCTAATTTAGAAGTTTCAGCAAGCATCCCAGGTATCTCTCCATTTTGCTTGGTAAACTGCTTCCCATTCTTTACAGAACTATAATTCTGCTTCTTATGATGCTCTGAAGCACTACGAAGAGCAGTGTAAGATGACTCTTCTGTATTTTGTTTATGTTTTGCTTGAAGAGGGTTTCTTAGTGGAGATTTGGGTATTTTTTTCAGGTGACTCTCAGCTACAATCTTTTTGCGTTTCACACCTTTAAGTGATTCTGAAGCTCCTTTAATACCAACTTCTAAGATCTCTGTTAAGAAAATAAAAAAAAAAGAAAACCAATTGGTAGAATGGTATACACACCAAATACATGTGTGTGTGTGTTTGTGTGTGTGTGTGTGTGTGTAGTATTAAAGTACAACAATGAGGCAGTTATGCAACTGAGGAAGACAGCTTAAAGTCCATGTTAGTTAAAGCTGCATTCTAACATTCTGTCAACCCTAAGAATGCTGCCAGTCAAAATCCATTCAAATAATCATGCAAAGATATCAGTGTACATTTTCAGAAACTAACTTGTACCTCTTTTAATACCCTATCTCACAAAGGTCATAGAAAATATTTCAAATTTAAATTGCCTCTCTCTCCTCTAGTAGTCCTTCAAAAAGAATTTAAAAACCAGGTTACAATGAATACTGGTTAAAAATAACTATTTTAACTGAATGAATTATTTAATGGCTATATTTATATATCATTAGTGGTAAGTAGATATGTAGGAAAACAGTTTACTGCAGGAGAGAAAAGATGAAATCATTGCCATTTCTGGCTATATTGAGAATAAATCAGCATTTAAATGGCATCAGAAATTCAACTATTTAGTCAGCTACTATGGCTTTGAGCAACATGTTTTGACCATAATCTAATTTGTTTCCATTTCTTAGATGATTGGGTATATAAACAATAGTATTCAAGTTTATTACTATGAGAAAGATAGGAGAGGGAGAAAGAAAGGGGTGAAGGAAGGAGGGAGGGATGGAGGTGGGGGGAGAGAGACAGAGAGAGATATCTCCAGAGTATCACTCTGACACATGCTATGCCACGGACTGAACTCAGAACCTAGTGCTTTCAGTTCCAAAGTTTCATTCACTGTACCACCTCTGGTGCTACAATATTCAAGTTTATATTATTTAACCATAGAAAATTCAAATACTTATTTCTCATCTATTTCACATATAAATTTATTAGACTAAAATGTCTGCACCATAATAACCATTCATATGTGGAATATACATGACTAAAGCAAAAGAACTTGCAAAAGAGAAAGAGAGTGAGGGTGAGAAAGGGAGGGAGAGAGACAGACAGACAGACAGACCGACCTAAGCAGACTGTTTCATAGACATTGTAAGAACTATGATGGATGACTGGGGGCTGGGGAGTGGGTGGAGGCACAGACTTGATAGATGTGGTGACTTACATATGGGTCATTATGTCCCTGAAATCTTTTAATTCTGTAAAACACTGTTAAATTACAAATAAAAAAAGAAAGTCAATGATATATTTTATGCCTCTCATTCGACTCTACCAAATGGATAAAATAAAAATTGATAATCATCATCTAGGGTGAGTAGCTTTGGCCTTCATTTCCCAAAAGCTTTGAGATGGATTATAATGGAAATAAAAGTCACTGATCTACAATACATAGAAAAACTGAGGAGAAACCAGTTGGAGGAGCAGAAGTTCTTAAATGGGGTGACTGTCAAGACAGAAACATTAGTTTTTAAATAAACTTCCCATCAGGCCCCATCCATGACCCAAGCAATCAATCATGGCTGTGGTTGATATTTCTTTTTTGTTTTTCAAACTTAAATAGGCTTTTATTTTTAGATATATTTCTAAAAATATTAAAATGAGGTCTTATACTACAAAGAAAAATGCAAAAATTCATGTATGCTCTAAACAAATAAAAGTTAACTTTATACTTGAGAGAAAATACAGCTATAGTGAAAACAAAGAAAAATCTGTATTTCTCTGTAGAGACACTATTTTCTAAAATTTCCTCTAGAGTTTAAGAGCTTTAGCTAAAACATGTTGTAGAGGAATATTTTTTTTGAACTATGTATTTTACCTTCAATTCTCTCTCACTCTAATATTATGAAATTTGCACTCTATTTAAAGATTTGTTTACTCTTCTCTTAAATTTAGAGATAAATTCTATGTATCTCTATCTACACTGTAACACATAACATAGTGCTAGTACACCAAATCTTTCCTTCAAAAGTTTGTACCTCTAATAATAAAGCTGATAGGGAGAGATCTGATGCCAGTGACTAATTTGCCTTTCTCCTGGTGACTTGCCTTTTTCAGCCAAAAGAGAACATGGTCATCTGATTCTGTCTACCCTCCCACTCTCACCAAAGCATTTTCTCCTCTATGCTTCATTCTCAACATCACTTCAGTCACAAAATTTGTGAAAGACATCAGAAAGCCCCAAAATATATGTAAATTCAACAACCTAATTTAATTCTAAATAGTCTAATGGTCAAAAAGATAAAAGAATTAGAAAAAACAAAACCAGCAATTTAGAAAAGCACAGCAAAAAATACCTATCATACTAATGATACTCAACATTGACAAAAACTACAGAGAAATCTTTGAAGGCTGGAACAACAGATAAGATCCTACAATAATCATTGTAATAAATAATCACTTATCTAGATAATAGAGGATGAATGAAAAACGGGGCATAAGTAATGGCAAAAAGGGGGACTTCGGGAGGCATGGCCATAGAATAGGAGCAACCAAAAGATCACACCCACGAACATCTAGATATATCAATGAATAAAAAAATGCCTGGAGAATCACAACATCTGAAGGAATTCATAGAGCTACAGGTGGGTGCAGGTGTATGCGGTAAGGGGTGGAAAATAAACTTTCAAGACAAAAACAGCCTGAACTTGAGAGTCAGCAGCCTGCAGTAGGTGCCACTTTGGTACAGGCACACAGCAGAACACAGGCTCAGCAAGAGAAAGCAGGGAAAAACCTATGCAGAAAAAATATGCGGCCCAGACTACGACAGAGGACTGTCAGAGGCCATATTACAGTCTGAAGCAAGGCAGCAAGAACTTACTCTGTCTAAACCTATCCACAGTTTAAGGAAGACTTTCAGGGCACCACCACCATCACAACATATAAACAATATTGCCACAAATGCCACCTACTGGCTGAACAGCAGAAACCACACTTAGCTAAAATATGGGGGGAAATTCAACTGTTCAAACTCACGAAGATTTTGAAACAATTGCCGAGTTTGAATTCATAGCTGATTAGGAAGGCAATTCAAGACTATAATATACAGAGACAAATACAGGATTTCAGAGATCATTTCACCAAAGAGCCATAGGACGCACAAAAAAAACCAAAAACCTCCCAACGGAGCTACATGATATGAAGGATACTTAGGATGGAGCTGAGGCTTACATAAAAGGCCTCGTCAGTAGAATAAATCTCCTTGAAGGGAGAAAATGGAGACCAGAAGATAATATCAATATATTCTCAAAGGAAAAGAAAAGAAGAAGCTTGAGAATGTAACCTCTTTCTATACATTATGATCCATTTTTCAGAGTGTAAAATCTATGAATGGCAGCTGTTACCTTGCTATATTTTTCATTTTCTTTAGCAGTAAAACCTTGACTTTGTTAGTCATAAAATTATCATTTTCTGACAGGTGCCTATCAAAACCACATACCTTCCCTCATACATTTATTACATTTCTAACTGCTCAAGCTTTTGAGGATATTTCTGCAAAGTATAGCTATCTTTCAAACTTCATTTTGATAACACAACTCATTAAAAAGTGTCAGAAGAAATACTCTTGAGTATAATGCTGTTGGGGAGCAAAAGCTCATGGAACAGGGATAATATTCAAAGAGATTATAGTAAAAAATTTCCATACCTGGGCAGCACTCAAAACATACACATTCAGGAAACTAACAGAATATTAAGATCCTGGGTTCAAAAGGAGGGAGAGATCCCCAGGACTAAAAGGCTATTTTCAGCGATGACTGGCACCAAACTGAAGGAGTGACAGCTTAGGGGCATCACTTATAGATCTGAGTCAAGGAAACTACTGTTAGAAAAAAAGGAGAGAGGGAGGGAAGGAGGGATGGAAGAGAAGGGCAGGAGGGGGGGAGGGGAAAATACCTCCTAAGCCACAGGAGAGTATAGACACATATGGCTTGTGGACAGAAAGGGGGTGATGGAGCCATTCCCTAGACTAAAAACAAGTGCTCAGAGATGGTTACCACCAAACTGGGAGATTGGCTGCTGAGCCGTACTAATTCCAGATCTGAGTTTAAGCAACAAAGAACTATTAAAAAGAAAAAAAAATCACCTAAAAAGTCACCAAGTTACACCTATGACTTCTTGAGTTTCCAATGCTGTTGTCTCACAGAGGCTGAGGCAGGAATAGCAGCAGGGAAACCAGGGATACTAACTGGACCTGGTGGCTCAGGATAAAAATCTCTCCCCAGCAAGATATATAAACAGGGAAAACTAACATCTTAGCCACAGCGCTTCCTGCTGGCACATTAAGAAGAGAACACTAAATGTGGAAACAGAAGTACAGACAGTAATGACAGAAAACACAACCAGCGGGAGTCGGGCGGTGGCACAGTGGGTTAAGCACACGTGGCGCAAAGCACAAGGACCGGCGTAAGGATTCCGGTTCCAGCCCCTGGCTCCCCACCTGCAGGGGAGTCGCTTCACAGGCAATGAAGTAGGTCTGCAGGTGTCTATCTTTCTCTCCCTTTCTTTGTCTTCCCCTCCTCTCTCCATTTCTCTCTGTCCTATCCAACAACAAAGACATCAATAACCACAACAAGGGCAGCAAACGGGAAAATAAATTAATATAAAAAAAAGAAAGAAAACACAACCAGCAGACACAGATCTAGAAGAAAATGACAGAGACAGAGTTCAGAAAACTCATTATGAAATCACTTCAAGATTCAAGTTTAGGATTAAGATTCAAGATTAGTGAGTATTTTAGTAAAGAATTACAAAGTCCAGAAAGAAAACAAAAAAAACCTTCCAAACAGAGCTGCAAGTCTTAAAGGACACTTTGAATGCAGTTCAGGTTGAGGTAAGAAGCAGACTTAATCAGGTTGAGAAAGAGAATATCAACAGGAGAAGACATAATCACCACATTCTGTGAATTAAAAGTCTTGGAGAGGAAAGGTTTAAAGAAAATGAAGCACTTCTCTCCAGGTGATAGATTGAAATACGGTATTCCAAGCCAATAATGCAAACAAAAGGTAAGGAACTGCTATTTTAAAATCAGACTTTCAGGCAAAGAAGGCGAAAAGCAACAGACACAGATACTACATATAGGTCAGAGGATCAATCCACAAGTAAGACATAACCATCATCAATATATATGCTCCCAATATGCATACACCCAAATATGCAGAAAGGGTACCTATTGACCTTAAGGGAGACACTGACAGCAGCACAGTATTAGTTGGAGACCTCAGAACACAGATGAGGAAAAACAAACAACAAGAAAAAAGAGGCCTTAAATGAAGACACAGATGAGATGAGCTTACATATATTCAGAATTTTCATCCCCCCCCCAAAGAATATACATTCTTTTCAAGTGCATATAGAACATTCAAGTGTACATTCTCAGCCTTAATAGGTATGTGAATATTGAAATCATAAAACGTTTTTTTTTTCCGACCATGAGGCAGTGAGGTTAGAAATCAACTACATAAAGAAACAGAAATAAACCCAAAATATGGAGATTGAATAATACTTGCATCACTGAGGAAATCAAAACAAACTGAAAATGACTTGGAGGACAATGAAGAGACCAACTACTAGGTCCTGTGGGATGCAGCATAATAGGGAAGTTTATAACCACACAGGCCCATAGTAACAAAGAGAAAAGATCTCAAGTAAGCCACCTAACATCAAACTGAGCCAACTAAAAAAGAGCAACAAAGCGACCCAAAAGTCAGTAGTAGGAAACAGTTAAAATCAGCAGAAATTAATGAAATATAATCCAGAGAGATGATCCAAAAGACTAATGAAACAATGACTTGTTTCTTTGAAAGGGTAAGTAAAATAAATAAACTACTGGCTAGACTTACAACAAGAAAAAGAGAGAAAGCTATGATTTAAAAAAAAAAAATCAGGAAAGAGGAAGATGAAATTACAACTGAAGATAGAGAGACACCAAGAATCACATGTAAATATTATGAACATCTCTATGGGAGTAACAAGAAATTTAAGTCACTACAGGATCAGAGTAGAAGGCAGAGAGGAATGTTGACAATCTCACAGAAATGAACAAATAATGAAATATTCAACTCTAAACTAATTTAACTAGCAAGTTAGGAAACTAACAATTGCTTATTTAACAGTAACGGAAAATATTTATCTGCATAAGAATTTTGACAAAAATCTAGCATACACAGATTTCAAAGTTCAAAGACAAATGAATATGCAAAACTTCCCTATATGAAAGATAATTTGACCCACCAAAGAATTAACTCAGTGCACTGAGAACATGCTCATATGTGTGACTGTTTCCAGATTCAATTTCTGGCACTCCAGATAAATGAGCATTACTCTGCATCATTATCTTTAAAAAAAAAAAATGCACAGATCTCATGTCTAGTGACATTCTTTTTCATTTTAAAATCTTTGCTGTTATAGGTATAGCTACTTTAGCTTTATTATGCTTAATGTTTGCATATGTATTTTTATGTAATTCTATTTAAGAATTAGTTTAATTTAGAATGTTCCTTCAAATGAAGATTAGTCACATCACCAAAAAAGTTTCTATTGTTTGAAATTGTACAAAATTTAGAAATTTGAGAATTAAATCAATATCTTCAAAATACTAACTTTCAGGAGCATGCCATAGTTCTTCATTTCTAGTTTTTCATCATATGAGGAGCTTTCTAATTTCTGTATATTTTCAATGTTTTTTATTAGATTCATTTCTAGCCCATTTGTGGTTATAGATAGAATTTTTCCATTTCCTAACTAATTACTGTTGGTTAAGCTACAAGACTAATTTTTATGTTTTCAGTAGTTTTAGCTACATTGCTGAAGTCTTGTTAAGTACAGTAGATTCTTTTTATTATTTCTCTTATGTTCTCATAAAGCAATTATAATATCAGCAAATAATGTTCTTTTCCTCCTTGCCATTATTTTTGCTGTGTGTGCACGCATGTGCACGTGTGCATGTGCATGTACATGTTTTAATGGTTTAAAGCACAACTCCACACATAAGCACAATTTTCTGGTTCCTCATGATGGGTGTCTGCAAAACACTTTCACCCCAACCTAGGGCCCCAAGACTTCTTCCAGCTCCCTTCTTTCCATCTTTCCCTAGAGTCCTTTGCTTTGGTGCAATACACCACTAGACTAAGATCCACCCTATGCCTACCCTTTCTTGAGTGCCACACACATGTGAGGTCATCTACTATTCAACCCTCTCTTTCTGACTCATCCCACTGTTTTTCTTCAGGTTCTATCCAAGGCATGGCAAAGACTGGAATTTTAAAGTTTCTGGTCTAATATCTAGGTCTTGGATAATTTAATGCTCACCAACATTAATCATATCGCTCTGTCCATTTTTCCCTTCCTTTCCTATATATTTGCTATCTTCTTTTACTGCTGTTTGTGTTACTGGCTCTATTCTATTGATAACACAGATCACTTCATTTAGAGTTGGAATTCCTTTGCTTCTTTTTAAAAAGTTAATTTTTGTTATTAATAGTTTGTTCCAAGATTAAAGATTGTAATATATAATTAGTTCTACACCACATGGTCCCACCAAAGTTTTATAACCCCACCCTCCAACCTCCCCAAAGATAACCACCATAGTTCTCACAAGTGTTTGCTTGCTTCTGTTTTTTTTTTTTTTGACAAGTTCATGCAAATCAGATCTCTAGATTCCACATCTGAATGAAAGCATTTGGTGAAAGCAGTTGTCTTTCATCGGTTTACTTATTTTTCTAAGCATAATCACCTTCCGCTCCATCCATTTTGTCCCAAAGGAAACATATCTTTTTTCTTTTTTAAATGCATAGTAGTATTCCATGGAATGTATGTCTCATAAACTTCTTTAGCCAGTCATTTGTTGATGGGCATTTAGGCTGCTTCCATTCTTTGGCTATTGTGAATAATGCAGCTATGAACATAGGGGTGCATATGTTTTTCCCATCTTTTTGTTTAGTTGAATCTTGAATATAAAATATGTCTCAGAGTAGGAAGCTTATGTTTATACTATGTACTTTTTTGTCCAGTCTGGCAATCTCTACCTTCTGATTGAGTTACTTAATCTAAACATACTTAATTTTATTATTGACTATGGTCCAGGAGGTGGTAGAGTGGATAAAGCATTGGACTCGCAAGCATGAGATCCCAAGTTCAACCTCCGGCAGCACATGTACCAGAGTGATGTCTGATTCCTTCTCTCTCTCCCTAGCTTTCTCACTAATAAATAAATAAAATCTTCAAAAAACTTATTGTTGACTAAGGTGAATTTATGTCTGTCATTTTCCTTTACGATATTTATTCATTTATTTTTATCACCAGGGTTATTTCTGGGACTGGTGCTAGCACTACGAATGCACTGATCCTGGTCCATTTTTACTTTCTATTTTATTGGACAGGACAAAGAAAAATTAAGAGGAAAGGGGAAGTAGGAAGAGAGAGAAAAAGGTAAGACACCTGGAGACCTGCTTCACTGCTTGTATAATGTCCCCCCTGCAGGTGGGAAGTGGGAGCTTGAATCCGGGTCCTTGCACATGGTATTATGTGCGCTTAGCTTAACTGGGTGCATCATCACTCTGCCCCCCCACTTTATGTTCTCTATATGCCAAATCTCTTTTGTTCTTGTAATTCTTCCATACTGCATTATTTCAACATTAAATGATTGCTTTCTAATACAACATTACACCTTTCTATAGTATTTTCCACTATATATTTTTAGTTTATCTCTTTGCAGTTTTCTACATTTTTAACTGATCAGAATGTACGTAAGATTTATACTAACATAATTCTAGTAGACCATTATTATCATACATATAATATTTATAAACGTTATACCCCTACAATACAGTATTAAAATTATCACTTGTGTGGTCCGGGAGGTGGTGCAGTGGATAAAGCACTGGATTTTCAACCATGAGGTCCTTTGTTCGATCCCCAGCAGCATATGTACCAGAGTGAAGTCTGGTTCTTTCTCTCCTCCTATCTTTCTCATAGATAATAAATTTATAGATAAATAAATAATTTTTTTTTTCACTTGGCACATCTTTTGAAAGTCTGCTAAGTTACAGCACTTGTTACGTTAACCTTCTTATTTACAAGTTCCATAAGCACTTTTGTGGGACTGTAAAAGCACCAAATAGAGAGAGTATTAAGAACATTATTGCAATTCGAGACAGGCCTTCTCTCTAGACCTCTCAAGTGTAAGTCAGGTTAGAAAAACAGGTTATAGAAAAGTGACAAAATGAAGCATCTGAAATAGCTACATCTCCTATTCTACACTTGTTCATCTGTCTAAACAAAATTAGATTGAACTGGAGAAGGAAAATATAAAAATCTGAGTGAAAACCGTTAATAAAGTTGACACTGATAATAAAACCAAATATCCCAATTTAGGAGGCTGATTAAACCTCTGATTGGAATAAGTTCACAAACTAAAAAGCATATTACTGTCATGAGGGCTAATGACATTTGCAATGTATTCATGAGAAATATTCCAAAAACCTTTCTGATTTTCCTAAGAAATTCATGAAGAATTCTAGCTATCTGGAACAAGAGTGGGAGAGGGGCATATTAAGATGAGGCTTCATAGGTTATTGGAGGCTTCTCTTCACTCTTCCAGTTAACTAATGGGAATAAACAGATACTATGTGCTAACTTTAGGCTAGGCAGTAGCTCTCCAGAATTTCTGTTCCTGTAGTATTGTGCTATACATCTAATACAAGCTGTTAACACAGTTTGATCAACTCTACTTCTCCATTAACTACATCAAACTACAGATAAGCATTATTACATATATTTCATCTTACTTAAATGTACTTTAGGCCCCTTCCTGCTTTTCCTCAGTCATCTACAGGATCTCATTTGTGTTTCCTAAATTTTTTCTTGCATCAAAGTTAATTTCATATTTAGGCTTTATGATCACAACAAGTTTCAAAAATATCCTTCAAACTCTGAGTCTTTTTATCTATAGCATAGCCTAGCAAAATATACTTCGAATGGTAAAACATTAAGCTTTGTTTTATTGTTGTAGTTACTATTGTTGTTACTGATGTCATCATTGTTGGATAGGACAGAGAGAAATAGAGGAGGGGAAGACAGAGATGGGGAGAGAAAGATAGAAACCTGCAGACCTGCTTCACTGCTTGTGAACCGACTCCCCTGCAGGTAGGGAGCCAGGACTCGAACTGGAATCCTTACACTAGTCCTTGTGCTTTACACCACCTGCGCTTAACCCACTACACTACCGCCCAATTCCCAATAAGCTTATTTTCTATAATTACCCCCAGTTGCTTACCAGCAGCTTGTCTACAATTTATTCTGCCTCCCTGTGCTTTTATCTTCTATTATTTCTTTCCTAGAATTATATTCTTCAATTTCATACAATATGCTTAGTTCTATGATATGAGGAAACATGAGAATAAAGACAAGTCTTTATATAGGTAATAAATACCTAATCTTGGCCTCTATCTTTTCTTTTTTGTCCTATACACAGAACTAGAGTAGAGCAAAGATGAGGGAAAACTTAAATAAACAACACAAATACATATTATACTATTAAGAATCATTCTAGAGCATTCAGAAAAGACTGAGGCATACGAAATCAATTTAGTGTTTCAATGTGAATGTAGTATAGACTTGACTGTTTCTTTATTATCCTTCCATAACTTAAGCGAATATTTGGGTAAGATTTTTTTTCCTTTTCACTATCTGCAGAAATGCTATCCTCACAGCAGCTCAAATCTATCATTATCTGAACTATTTCATCTCTCTTGTCACCAAATGATGCAGTAGACATAAATATACTCTTTATAGAATCTTGGACAAATGTGATTTGAACATTTTAATCTCTCTGAAATCAGGATGCATCTTCTAATCAATTATAAGAGCACCCTGTCATGATATAAGTGGTAGTGACTTTTTCTCTTTCTAAATGGAGCATGAAATCTTTGTGCATCTTATGATCAGCAGCATTTAAAATCAGTGGACTAAGCTATAAAAAGTGCAGAAGAACCCATCATTTTATAAATCCTATAAAATCACAGTCTTATAAGCTATTTAAGCTTCTAATAAATGCATATTCAATGGACAGTAATCAGCGACACTGTCAGGAAATATGGAAGAATTCAGCCTCACCTATTTTTGCAAGAAACTTAGGTTTTAGCATCTCAACACCACGAGTATGACATCTAAAGATGTATTTAATAAATATATAAAATGTATTTAGGGGCTGAGTGGTGGCACACCTGGTTGAGTACACGTTACAGTGTACAAGTACCCGGGTTCCAGCCCCTGATTCCCACCTGCAGGGGGAAAGTTTCACAAGTGGTAAAGCAGGTCTGCAGGTCTCTCTCTGTCTCTCTCCCTTTCTACCTCCCAATTTCTGACAGTCTCTATCCAATAAATAAATAAAGATGTAAAAAAATAGAACTCTCTAAAAAATGTATTTAGCATTAACATACTAAAAATTCTATTTTTCATAAGTAAATTATCTATATAGCTCATACAGTCTATCTGAAAGGCAATAATATTTAGGGCTTTGATCATTTAAAGTCTCAAAATATTTGAAAAAACTGTATGATATCTTTAATTCATATATGTAGCACAAAGAAAATAAACAATGCTTACTTTTAAAAAATTCAAGCTATTAGTATCTTCTGTTTTATTAAGGGAACACTTCATAAGACAGGAACATTTAACTATGAATATCAAGTCATATACTAAAAGATGAAGATGATTTTCTTTTCTGCAAAATCTGTTGCTTTTTCCCTCAAAGGGAATTTCTTTAGAAACTGGTGCAAGTCTACATAAAGTCTCATGAATTTGGATCCCACTAATTTTAAAATAATTTGGACAAGAACTGAGTAAAAGCTTGTGAAATCTCAAGATTTAGACTCTTTCCTACTTCCTAGAGCATAAAGAATGGCATGTACATAATAAAAATTTATTAGATAAAGTAATAAACTAACAATTTTACAAGGAAAACATGATAAATTAGAGCATTTAACACTGAGTAAAATTTATAATTACTTATATTTAAAATACACACTAAATATGCTTACTAAACTCCATTATGTCAATTTTCAAAGACAGAGCCACAGTAGACAGTTTTAAGCAAGCTGCACTTTCTAAAAACAACTATGTAAAGAACAATAAACTGAAGAAAAATCTCACCAATACACAAGAGAATTTGCCTGAAAAATAAGCATCCTTCTGATGGGGGATGAGAGCTGAGCAAGTGTCAGTGGTGGGAACAGAACAAGCAAATGTTTCAGGCTGAGCAACTCAATGCTTGAAAGTTATCTTTGCTGGCTGAGAACACCTGGCTGGGACAGAAGAATGACCTCCAGCCCTAATGACTCATCTTTGGGGAAGAAAAGGAAATCATCTAAAAACTAGCAACTGGGCTCAACTGGGCAGTGTGACCAGGTCTCCTCAACAGACAACAGACAACTGTTTTAGTCAGAGCAACCACAGTCAGAGGTAAATGGTTGAGACTTACACAAGTGGAGAAATTGAGACTTTATTATGCTGAGCACACGAAATGAGAGTTACGCTGTA
Source organism: Erinaceus europaeus (assembly GCF_950295315.1). Classification (NCBI taxonomy): domain Eukaryota; kingdom Metazoa; phylum Chordata; class Mammalia; order Eulipotyphla; family Erinaceidae; genus Erinaceus; species Erinaceus europaeus. Next base: position 51,474,986 of record NC_080165.1, read on the forward strand.
TTAATTACACTAAGGACCTGGAAAAACACAGCAGAGAACTCTCCCTTGGTTATGCACATCCCAATCCTTCTTACACAATACCAGGAACAAGCTAGTTTTAGCCTTCTCCACTGCCAAGCCCCTCCCCCCCCACCCACCTTATAAACAAAGAATTGCATAAAAGAAGACATAGTGCTACTTGCAGGTAAACAACATAAATGAATGGGAAAAGAAATCACATGTGCAAAAATATAAAATGGTAGAAGAAAAACAACAAAAACTTTTTAAAAATCTACCAGAAAACAACAACAACAACAACAACAACAAAAATGGCAGTATTTAACTTCCTTAAGAATCACTAAATGTAAATAGTCTGACTCAGTAGTGGAATACAAAGAGCAGCTAGGTGGATTAAATAAAGTAAACTAAACCATAATCTACTTGTACTACACATGCAACAAACTAACAGCTTAGATGAAAGATTAACACAGGCTCAGAATGACAGAGTAAAGTAAGGTGTTACAAGCCAATAATACAGGGAAAGAGAAATCTGCTATTCTCAGAACAAATAAGGACTTTATGGGTTGGGGTGGGGCTGGGGGAAAAGGTAATGAAGAATAACGCTCAATACTAAAGTGGCCAAATAATAACTCAATCAATGAGATTTAATTATCATCAAGATATATGCACCCAACAAGTTATACCCAAAGTATAAATAGAAATTATTAACAAATCTAAAGGAGTACACTGAGAGAAACACAATGCTAGAAGGGGATCACATACATCACTTATAGTAATAGATCGTTAGACAAAGAAATCAGTAAACCAATAGTGACCTTAAATGAAACACGGGGCAAGATGGACTTAAGAATATACAAAGAGACCAGGAGTTAACACATCTAGTACACTTTACATTGTGCAAGAACTCAAGTTCTAGCCCCTCACTCCACACAGGAGCATCATGAAAAACACTAAGGGAAAACTCATGAATCAAAAAGTGATGCTATGGTGTCTCTCCTTCTCCCTCTCTCCTTCTGTCTCTGCCTATATGAAACTGAGAGAAGAAACAGTTCACCAGAAGCAGGGAAATTGTGTTGGGTCATAACATTATTAGCAATAATAAATAAATACATTTGTGTATGTATGCTTTTGTCTTCTGATGGAAAAAAAACTGGAATAATTTACATGCTGCATTACAACTATCCTTTTTTACATTAAGTAATAAATTACCAGCATCATGTGAAATAATTAGCATATTTTAAAGTTGTGTAACATCTCAAAATAAGGATGAAGTATAACTCATTCATCTGCTCCTGTGTTGACAAGTAGTATTCATGTTATTTCATTTATTTTAGACTTCTGACATTACAAAAAATACTGCATCATCTGAATTCACATACACACCCATGAATACAGCTATCAATATCCACTATGTTGGTACTTGAATTGTTATTGGATAGTGTCACAAACTACCTTCTCCAAAGAGTAGCATCAGTCTTACACATTCCTCCCAGCGATATTTAATATGTGGGAAACAGACATAAGTAGTTAAGGTGTTACACAAAACAAAGCCAGTGTAGTTTTAGATATCACTTGCTACAGGGATTTTTAACTTTGTGATGCGTATATGGAATTAATAAGGATAAAATTATAAGACCTGTCGATTATACTATATAGAAATCTCTGCAAGAATAAAGAAGTTGATTTAAACTTACCTTTTTTTGAAACTTCTGCCCCATTAAGTTCTTTTTGTGCTTCTTCAATTTTATCTGAGAAAAGAAAACATTATAAATCAGCCCATGACAAACAGGAAAACCGTAAAACATGCTTCTTATAAACATTCTGACAGACAGCAATAAATATTTGTTAAATGGATTTTTATGAAACAAATATATGATATATAATTTTAATTTCTAAATCACAAGAACCAAATGCCATTATTAAATACTTTCATTATGCAAACAACTAGTACCTTTTAAATACTGAAATAGTTTTAAAAAGTGCTTAGCTATATAATATCTAACAATAATACTTGCCTTATGAAGACACATAAATGTACAATAGGAATTTTGTTAAATATAATAAATGCCTCCAAAATGGAAGGACCACCCCCCAATTTCCATCTGCAATATTCTTGCCTTTAGGTTCATGATTAGTCAACAATTTATTCTGCTTTATATGTTAACTCTTTTTCAGCCACCAAGTTCCAGATGTTACCATGATGCCAACCTGACTTCCCTGGGCAGACGACCCCATCAATGTGTCCTGGAGCCCTGCATCTCCAGAGCCCTGCCCCACTAAGGAAAGAGCGAGATGGGCTGGGAGTATGGATCTGCCAATGCCCATGTTCAGTGGGGAAGCAATAATAGAAGCCAGACCTTCCACCTTCTGCACCCCACAATGACCCTGGGTCCATACTCCCAGAGGGATAAAGAATAGGAGAGCTTTCAAGTGAGAGGGGGGTGGATGGGACAGGGAGTTCTAGTGGTGGCAATTGTGTGGAATTATACCCCTCTTATCCTATGGTCTTGTCAATATCTCCATTTTATAAAAAAAAAAAATGCTTACTAAAAATTAAACAAAGTTCACAGATGAACTAAGATCTAGTCCAAACATAATGAAAATAAAGAATGGGGGGAGGGGCGCAAAGGAAAGAAAACTCAGGAGTAGCATGCCTTCTGTCCATCACTCTTGCCAACTCTAGATAACTGGGGAGCTATCTATAAAGTGAGTGGGTATAAAAAAGCAGCACCAAAGAGATACTGTTTTCACCAAGTGACTATGGAAAACTGTTGTATATAACCACAGCTTTGGAAGAATCACTTATAGTCCATGAAAAAAAGGAACAAAACTGGGAGCTCTCTCTGAGGCGTAAACAGAGAAAGGGGCAAATGAGAGCTCAGAATCTGCAGTTTATTGACTTGGGGTACAAGTGGATTGTGTAAATAAGCATGTGTTCTACTTTAGCTATGATTATTCTAATTTGTAGGGATATAACTATGATAGCTATGATACAAACCCATTCCAAGTTTAATACAGAAGTCTATGTGTTTATTACAATTGCAAATGTTACATTTTGAACACTTATCAATAACTAGTACTTCAGGTGTTTCATGGCAGTACTGTGTGGTTCTGTTTCAATACTTTCAGAATATTGGATTTAGGTCATTTATGCCTTACAGCATACACCATCAGTTGCCCAAATGCTTTTTCTCTGCTAAACATTTCACTTTAGGCCATGAAAGATAAACTAAGACACAGATAACCAAAGAAGCCCTACAAACTATAATCTACAGATCTCTTCTGCCATCAGACTTGCTAAAAATTCAAAACTTTAAAGAATCTAAAATTTATTAATGAAAATGCTTTCAATTCCATATTGATTCAACCAGTTAGTCAAACAAGGCAGAGCAGAAGCAGATGAATAAAGAAAGCAAGCTAATTTAAAGTACTGGACACTGTATCTTAGCAACTCTGTTAAAAGCAACTAAATTTTTATCCTGACAAATGCATTCCCCAAAGCAGTAGTCTTTTTGCTCCCTCAGATCCAGAATAAGACTTGGAAGAGTATAGACATCCTTGGAGGCAGGGGGTAGAGGGTGGGGTGTGGTGAGAACAGTTTTCTTAAAATTTTAGTTACTTCCCAGTAAAATGAAGAGCAGAATTGAAAATAGTTCTAAAAAAATAGTATCTTATTAAATACAGAAAGTGGATCTAGCAATGAATAGTATTTTTACCTCAATGAGAAAAAAAAAAGACGAAAAGCATGGATGAAATCTTTACTAAGTTACAAGAGTACTAAAAAAAGAAAAAAAAGAAAAGAAATGCACTAAATATAGCACAGTGCTCAAAATGGAAATGGAAATAAACAGCTGTAACTTAAATATATAGTTCTTAAACAAAAAAGGGAAAAATACTTATTTCCATCAACAATTCATACAAACTTAAAAACCATAAATAAGACATGCGTGTATATATACAATCATAAGTACTAAAAAAAAAAACATGTTTTAGAGTCATATAATAAAACAACCTAATAATAGAATCAACTATAGCTCAAAGCAACAAAAACTTATAATTTAACGAATATTTATTTATTTATTTTATTTTATTTTTATTTAAGAAAGGATTAATTAACAAAACCATAGGGTAGGAGGGGTACAACTCCACACAATTCCCACCACCCAATCTCCATATCCCACCCCCTTCCCCGATAGTTTTCCCATTCTCTATCCCTCTGGGAGCATGGACCCAGGGTCATTGTGGGTTGCAGAAGGTAGAAGGTCTGGCTTCTGTAATTGCTTCCCAGCTGAACATGGGCGTTGACTGGTCGGTCCATACTCCCAGTCTGCCTCTCTCTTTCCCTAGTAGGGTGGGTCTCTGGGGAAGCTGAGCTCCAGGACATATTGGTGGGGTCTTCAATCCAGGGAAGTCTGGCCGGCATCCTGATGACACCTGGAACCTGGTGACTGAAAAGAGAGTTAACATACAAAGCCAAACAAATTGAGCAATCATGGACCCAAAGCTTGGAAAAGTGGAGAGGAAGTACTAGGGAGGTACTCACTGCAAACTCTAGTGTACTTCTGCTTTCTTACTTTGGTGCCATACTCCAAACTCAGTCAATTTCTGCTTTGTGTTTCTACTTCTTTTTTTACATGCATAACATTCCCCAGATTCCCATTTAACAATACAACCCCCACTATTTCATTCATCATTTTTCATGGACCTGTATTCAATTTAACGAATATTTAAAGTACAGCTACTATTTAACTGTTTGGTGACTCTGTGTACTTTAACATAACAAACTATTTGACCTCACTTTATATTTGACCACAAAACACTTATCTCTGTTTTTAAATTTTTCAATTAAACTGTCCGTTTCTCTTGGTAGTAACAGTGTATAAATTATTAGACTCAGGGCCAGGTGGTGGCACACCTAGTTGAGTGCACATGTTACGATGCACAAAAAGCCAGGTTCGAGCCCCTGGTCCCCACCTGCAGGAGGATAGCTCTGCCAAGTGGTGAAGCAGAACTGCAGGTGTCTCTCTTTATCTATCCCTTTCTATCTCCCCCTACCCCTCTCGATTTCTGACTGTCTCTATCCAATAAATAAAGATTTAAAAAAATCATTAGACTGAGGACATCTACTATGCTAAATATAGAAACCTACATAAATGCTTTTACCTACAGCTCTGGTTTAACAGATAAGAACAGTAGCCAATTTGATAAATGAATTATTAAAAGCTTTTGCTTCAATCTATTTCTATAAAGTATTGTTTATATTTAACCTGTTTGGATATTCTCCTATTAAAATGAGTTTTTTAGAAGTATTTTTTGAATTACAGAATGCAGTCACTTATTAAATACTTTTAATTGGATCATATAATACAGTTTACTGATATTTAAAACAATATTTATGTTTCTAATGGGCCCAAAGCAAGAAATGCATTTTTACACTCCATCACATTACACACATACATACATATTATGTGCACATGTATCTATGAACAAATTTAACAACACTGCATTTTCTTGTCCTATTAAAAATGGAAAATGTCACTTGTTCAGCTTCACTGATTCCACAAACCACTTCTGGACTGTAAACCATCTGCAGTTTGAAACTCACTAACATAAGGAACAGTTTAAAACACAGCACAACTTTGCAAGGATAACACTTCTCTTCATTGTAAGTCTTGATTGACCAAGGAGGGTGGGGTGGGTGGTTGAGAGATGGTGGAGAAACTGTATCATCCATCCCCAAATTCACCAAGAACTACATATTCAGAATACTTTTTTTTCCCCTGTTGCTGTAGCTTAACTATGAAAAACAACATCCAGGGAAATAGCTAAACTAGTAGAGTATAGGAGTTATGTAATACCCTCATTTAGAACCCATCACTCCCTTCTCTGAGCCACCACCATGTCTAGTATATATTACCCTGCTTCTGCAAAGCTATGTATCTCATGATTATGAGTAGTAATGACAATGGAACAACCTATTTAACTTAATGGTTGTATAAATGCTGACAATAACATGCCAAACAACACAGAAAATCACTAATCAATTCGGCAGGGGGAGCCTATATATAAATTGAAAATGAGCATGGTAGATGTCACTTAAGAATTTAGCATCTTATCCTCTTTGATGTTATAAATGATTTCATCCTTTGGGAAACTACCAATACAGTGAAAGCACCTGAATAAACTACTACTGTGTTGGCTCTATGCAAGACTTAAGTTATTTCTAAATGAATTCTATCATCTCATCAATCTTTTCTGCTATTTGGGGAGGCACCTATAACCCTTGCTCTAATACCCACATACTCTCCCCTCTTCCCATAACCCTAAAACAAAATGGAAACACTAGTAGTAAAATGTTATGAAGTATATCCTAGTGAACTGTAAAAGACTCCTCTATTTACTGAAAGAGATACCATCTGATTGAAAAAGAATCACCATATGTGATTGTACTATTTTTACCACTGAATAAGCCGAACTCCTACATTTTCTCATTACACGTCAGTATGAAGCTATTTCAGTAAGTCTAAATATATGACAATGATATTATGTTAAAAAGTCACATAAGGTGCGGGAAATACCACAGTGGTTATGCAAAAAGACTTTCTTGCCTGAGGCTCCAAAATCCCAGGCTCAATCCTCTGTACCAAAACTGAGTAATTCTCTGGTGTCTCTCTCCCTCTCCCTCCCCCCCCACCTCTCTCTCTCTCACTCTCCATTCTTCACCCACTAAAATGAAACAAATAAAGTATATATTTATAAAGTCACATAGTACCCATAGCCACGTATACAGGTTATTTTAATTATTCAAAGAGTTCAATGCTGAGTCAGCTAGGTAACTTTTGCAAGTAGTATGTTCACTAATAAATTACACCACTTAAATATCCTTAAACCTGTTTCTATTAGACAGCAGTACAGTATTTCTATTTTCTCTTACTAACAATAACTGATATTTTGATTCAAAAATTACTATTTAGATTAATAAAATAATAAACCCCCCAAATATGCTAAAGTTAGCTTTAAAATTTGGGGCTATAGATTTTATATTCCAAATTCACAGATACATGTTAAGAATCTAGAATTTTATTCTTCTCCCCATCCCCTAGGTACTTTTATAAGGCAATTGTTATTTTTTTTTTTTGGTCTGCTTAAATCATCTTAAATTTGGGGGGGGGGGGGTTTGAACATACATGTCACAATGCACAAAGACCCAAGTTTGAGCCCCCGTTCCCCACCTGCAGGGGGAAAGCTTCACAAGTAAAGCTGTGCTATAGGTCTCTCTCTCTCTCTCTCTTTCTCTTCCTATCTCCCCCCTTTTCTCTTGATTTCTATCTCTACCCAATAAATAAATTGGGTTTTAATTTTACATATGTGTTCCTTCTAAGAATCTAATGTCTGGGAATGGTATATGTGTATATGTGTGTGAGCTTTGTCATCCTCATGCTATTCATCTCTGTGTCTTCATTACTTAGTATACCACTACATGGTAGGCATTCAAGAAATATTTGTCAAATAAATGAAAAAGAAAAAAAAGACACTAGAACTACTATTTAAAACGTAAAAAACATTAGTGTACATTGCTTAATCAATTCAAATTACATTTACTAGCTCCTGTGTGCCAGCACTAAAGACACATGAAGATGGAAAATCCTACCAGTGGGAACACTCAGAAGTGAGTTAGAAGGTAAAAGGCAATTAGCAGATAACTTACCCCATATGTAGAATACAACTAAGCAAAGCAAATAAACTAACAATTAACAACAAAAACAACTCTTAGGTACTCTGAAAAATACTGTGATTACCAGAGTGGGAGGAGATAGTGTGAGAGAGGATAGAGGAAGTATCACAGGAATGACATTTCTGTATGGGGGGGAAGAATGAGGTACGAACACATACAAGGTATAATGTGGGAAGCTGACTCTGCAGTGTAAGCTGCTACCTATGGCTGGATGGGCCTCTTCGCCTCTCACCATCATCAGGAAAAATTGTACGCTCACAGTTATGACACGCACTGTGAATCTCTTCTATGTACTGGAGGAAAGAAAACTTAAACACTTCAAATTTCTAACTTCACTTTGTGAGCTCAAAACATCATCAACAAATCTATACCCTCAAAGAAATGCAGAAAAGATTATTAAAATCAGATATCTAAAGTGTGAATAACTGTTCATACCTAGGCTCTAGTGTATATGTGTGTGTGTGTATGTGTATACTGAAATTCTAAGCAAACACTGATAATCTTCATAATTGCAAAAGAAAGAATAGTCAATGAAGCAAAGTTCTCAGTGCTTATATCCAATACACAATATGTCTTTGTTCAACAGTAATACAGTGGAAGTATTTTAGTAGTAAGTTCTTCCATCAGCTCACCTACAGCCAGATGCCAGTCAACATGCAAGGGTTAAAACTCATGAACGGGGGTGGCAGGGTTGGGGGGATCGGGAGGCAGCACACCAGGTAATAGCTCACGTGGCACGAAGTGCAAAGACGTGCATAAGGACAAGCGGGGAAGCAGGTCTGCTGGTGTCTATCTTTCTCTCCCCGTCTTCCCCTCCTCTCTCCATTTCTGTCTTATCCAATAACAACAATAATAATAACTACAATAACAATAAAACAAGGGCAATAAAAGGGGGGAAAAGCAAATTAAAAATAAATAAATAAATAAAATAAACTCATGAACCAGAAAGGATCAGAGAACAATCTTATTCTTCTACCTTTCCAGCTTGTGATGTAGAATAAAATTCAACAATCTTCAGAAGAAGATGGTAGAATCATAAGACTCTATAACATATAAAACACACTTAGCCGCAAAAAAGCAAATGACCCCATCCAAAAATGGGCAGAGGAAATGAACAAAACATTCACCACAGAGGAGATCCAAAAGGCTAACAAACATATGAAAAACTGCTCTAGGTCACTGATTATCAGAGAAATGCAAATCAAGACAACACTAAGATACCACCTCACTCCTGTAAGAATGGCATACATCAAAAAGGACAGCAGCAACAAATGCTAGAGAGGATGTGGGGACAGAGGAACCCTTTTACATTGCTGGTGGGAATGTAAATTGGTACAGCCTCTGTGGAGAGCAGTCTGGAAAACTCTCAGAAGGCTAGACATGGACCTTCCATATGACCCAATAATTCCTCTCCTGGGGTTATACCCCAAGGACTCCATAACACCCAACCAAAAAGAGGTGTGTACTCCTATGTTCATAGCAGCACAATTCATAATAGCTAAAACCTGGAAGCAACCCAGGTGCCCAACACCAGATGAGTGGCTGAGAAAGCTGTGGTATATATACACAATGGAATACTATGCAGCTCTCAAGAACAATGAACCCACCTTCTCTGACCCATCTTGGACAGAGCTAGAAGGAATTATGTTAAGTGAACTAAGTCAGAAAGATAAAGATGAGTATGGGATGATCCCACTCATCAACAGAAGCTGACTAAGAAGATCTGAAAGGGAAACTAAAAGCAGGACCTGATCAAATTGTAAGTAGGGCACCAAAGTAAAAACACAGTGGTGAGGGGTAGGCATGTAGCTTCCTGGGCCAGTGGGGGGTGGGAGTGGGCGGGTCACAGTCCTTTGGTGGTGGGAATGGTGTTTATGTACACTCCTAGCAAAATGTAGACATATAAATCAGTAGCTAATTAATATGAGAGGGGGAAATCAATTGTATGTCTCAAAGTTTCTCAAAAGACAAACTGAATCTTTTTAATATATAGGCTATGTATTTGATATGCGGACTCTCTCAAAAGCCTAGACCAAGTAGATTAGAAGCTTCCAATAGCACAGCTATATACAAGATACTGGATACTGTCCAGCAAACCATAACAAAGGGAGTTTTCAAAGTTAACCCAATTAACAAATAATGTGATGATAATATTAACTATTGATTGTCTTTTTGAACCCTAAGACAGCAGGAACCTCACATCTTCACTATAGAGCCCCTACTTCCCCCAGTCCTGGAACCCTTGGATAGGGCCCACTTTCCCGTATGCATCTCCCAATCCAAACCAAATAACATTGCATCTGCCGATCACAACCTAACCAAAGCAACGATTGCTACCTCAACATGCTTCACCTCAGAATGTATCCAGAGACTTCACGTGTGGAATGACAACACTTCAGCTTCATTACTCGGGTGAGACCTTTCCTTTAATAGTACACTCTAATTTCATCTCAGGTAGTTCACTTTCTAACAAAGTCCCATAACCTAGATATACACCAGTTTCTATGAGAGAGAGCTTATGTGCACACGTATCCATAAACTACTGCAAAATATATACCTGAAAGCAGGACTACACTGGAGTTTGCAGTGAGTACCTCCCTAACACTTCCTCTCCACTATTCCAAGCTTGGGATCCATGATTGCTCAACAAATTGTTTGGCTTCATATGTTAACTCTCTTTTCAATCACCAGGTTCCAGATGCCACCAGGATGCTGGCTAGGCTTCCCTGGATTGAAGACCCCACCAATGTGTCCTGGAGCTCAGCTTCCCCAGAGTCACACCCTACTAGGGAAAGAGAGAGGCAGACTGGGAGTATGGACTGACCAGTCAACGCCCATGTTCAGCGGGGAAGCAATTACAGAAGCCAGACCTTCTACCTTCTGCAACCCTCAACGACCCTGGGTCCATGCTCCCAGAGGGCTAGAGAATGGGAAAGCTACCATGGGAGGGGGTGGGTTATGGGGATTGGGTGTTGGGAATTGTGTGGAGTTGTACCCCTCCTACCTTATGCTTTTGTTCACTAATCCTTTCTTAAATAAAAAATTAAAAAAAAATAAATAAATAAAAGTAAAAAAAAAAAATGCAGATTATATCTGAAACAAAAATTCACTGGACATTATTACCATCAGACAAAGAACTGCATAAGAAAAGATCAGTAAACTTTGTCACTTCAACAGAAGTCACCCAAAGTAGAAAACAGAAAAAATGGAATAAAAGACTGTTTCTATGGCCTCTGAAACAGAATCAAATAATGTGACACACACATAACTGAAGTCTCAGAAGCAAAGGAAAAGAAATATGGGAAGATAGAACAGTTGAAATGCTAGCTATTTCCCCCCAAAATTTGACTAAAAACCTCAAACAAGAAGCTCAGCGAACACTAAGGAGAATGAATACAAAGAAATCATACTTGAAAACAACACAGTACAACAGAATACCAGAGAGAAAAGGAAGGCCACTGCCACCACCATTATCCTGTTGTAATGAAATGTCCCAGTGGGCACTTCACTTCATTCCTGCATCCATCTTGGTGGCAGTATGGCACTCTTGCTTAAGAAAACAAAAGCTGAACTAGATTATCTAGAGCAAACTCAAAATCATTCTTTAAAATGAAAGTGGATAATGATATTTTCCCAGACTTTAAATAGTGGTAAAATCCATTAACAATGCTATAAGCAATGCTAAAAGTGGTGCTTCAGACTAAGCAAACAATGGCCGATGAAAATAGATACCTGGGAGTCGGGTGGTAGCGCAAGTTAAGTGCACATGGCGCAAAGCGCAAGGACCAGTGTAAGGATCCTGGTTCGAGCCCCTGGCTCCCCACCTGCAGGGGAGTCGCTTCACCAGCGGTGAAGCAGGTCTGCAGGTGTCTGTATTTCTCTCTCCCCTCTCTATCTTCCCCTCCTCTCTCCATTTCTCACTGTCCTATCCAACAACGACAACGACATCAATGACAACAGCAATAATAACTACAACAAGGGCAACAAAAGGGAATAAACAAATATTTTAAAAATAAAATAAAATAAATACCTACAATAAGGACCAGCAAACCATGGTCCATAGCTCAAGTCCAACACATAACCTGTTTCTATAAAGTCCAAGCATATTTTTTATAATTCAACAGAAAAAAAAAAAGGAAAAAGAAAAATAAGAGATGTGATGAAGATTTATGAGACCCTTCTCTACCCCCTCCCACCCCCACAAAAAAAAAAAACAGTAAATCACTCATCTGTAAGAAGGGAGAAACAGAAAAGAGGATGGAAAGATACTGGGCAAATTAAACCCTAACCATTTTATATTATAATGTGACTCAAACCTAAGGAACATGTAAGTTTGATAACCACACACAAAAATATACCTTTAAAAAAACCCAAAAAACTAAGGGGGCCAGAGGTGGTGCACCTGGTTAAGCGCACATTACAGTACACAAGGACCAGGGTTCAAGCCCCTGATCCCACCTGCAGGGGAAGCTTCTCGAGTGGTGAAGCAGGGCTGCAGGTGTTTCTCCCTCTCTCCTCCTTCCTCTCTGTTTCTTTCTGTCTCTATCTAGTAAATTAATTCATATAAAAATTTAAAAAACTAAAAAATATTTTAAATTAACTATATCTTTTGGGAGCTGGGTGGTGGCACACCAGGTTAAGCACACATAGTAAATTAACTACATCTTTTAAACAACTAGTATCTGTTCTGACCTATAAGTAAATGAGTGCCCTAAGGTACTTCTGTTCAGTAACCTTTATGAGAAAAGTTTACTTCTCATTGCTTCATAGAAATATAGATAAAAATATACAACATATAAGTATTCCCAACTAATAGTAGTCCATGCTATAATTTTAAATGCAAAATAATGTTAGCTACTAAGTGATTCACTTCATTAAAATTTTTTAAATGATATGGGGTAGGACTTGGCTCAGTGGTGAAGTGCATGCTCTGTATGTGTGGAACCTTGAGTTTGATTTCTGGTAAACAAAACAAAATAAGATGACAACAACAAATGGAATATCCAGGGTGGTAGGGCAGTCACCCTCACAATAAAAACAAAAACAAACAAACAAACAAAAAAACACAGTAGAGAAGTTTCTAAATGGATAGTTAATTGTGTGATCCACAATGCTCACATCAAAGATCGAAAGTTAGTTTTTGTTATTATTGATTAGCACATTCAGAGGGATAGTTCCTACATTCACTTATTTTATTTTATTTATTACTGGATGAAGACAGAGAAATTGAGAGGAGAGGGGAGATAGAGCAGGAGAGAGACAGAGAGGCACCTGCAGACCTGCTTCACCACTTGTGAAGCTTCCCCTAACAGGTATGGACCAGTGGCTTCAACCCAGGTTCTTGTACACTGTAGTTTGTGCACTTAACAAGTGCACCCACTGCTTGGCCCTCTCCTACATCCATTTCTAAATACTTGTGCTTCAGTTAGAGAACACATCTGCAAATCTGATCATTATATTATATTTAGAAAAATATATTATTTGGGATTATTGTTTGAGACTATTAGCATAAGTAATCAAATAACAGTTGATACAACTTTGTACAAGGGTGTAAAAAAAATCAGTGAGCTTTATCTTCCAATCTCTGTCTACGTTCATATGTCTTACATCTTTATGTTTTCACTGTTAATAGTTGTAAAAGCTCATAAACATTAATGATGTTGTGCTCCTAGTACACTCACTGATTGTAAACAATTTACGACAAAATTTTATGACATATGAATTTCACAATTCAAGTACTTATAATACAACTCACTATATTATAAGATAGCTCACATGGGCAATGTGCCAATTCTGTCACGCATATGATCCAGGCTAGAGCCAGGCGCCCACTTCAGTGGAGGAAGCTTTGATGCTGTGCACTCTCTTGCATGCACGCACGCACTCTGTCTCTCCACTTGGAAAAAAAAAAAAAAAGTCAGTTTGGAGAGGTGAAGCCCCAATGATGAAAAAAAGAAAGGTGTGGGGAGGGAGGGAAAGCTCATATGCATTTATGGTCATTACAACTAAAACAAATACAGAAGTCTGTAGTGCATTCTCCATACTCTGTGTTCCTTTTGAGAAATGCCTCTTACTTCTTCCCTTACTGTTTGAGATGCCTCATCCTCCTCCTAAGTTCTCAAGAAATATTTATCAGTAGTAATTCTAAAGTACTGAATATGTGCTGGGTACATCTGCAAGGACCTTACACAGTATTAAATCTAAATTATTTTCCACCAGGGTGATTGGTGACAAGAAATAACCAACTACTCCTGGTGGTCTTTTTTTAAATTATTATTTATTTGATAGTACAGGGTGAAACTGAAAGGGGACGTGGGGACAAAGAAGGAGAGAAACAGAGAAACACACCTGTATATATGCTTCACAGCTCAAGAAGCTTCTTTGTGCATATGGGGGCCTGGGTCTTGAACCTGGGGCCTTGCACGTGGTAATATGTGCTCAACCATGTGTACTACCACCAGGTAACCTATAGTACTAGTTGATTTAATTCACATACACACACAAAAATTTTTTTTAAAAACTTTAAGAAAAGCCAACAGTCCTTCATTTCCAATTCACAAAAGGAACAAACTGATACACAAAGCAGATTTCCAGATTTAATTAGATTGGAACATCAGAGGATGGCTCGAGAAAGCAAACCTCTGTACTATATGATATATTATTTCTCTGTATTTATTTATGTAGATCCACAAGTGCCCTGAGCTTTCATTTTTCCTGTTTGAGTTTGATTACTACATGATCTTGCAGTGATCCCTAACTGGAATCACTACAGATTGTACAATATTACCTGTCTGTGTTCCTCGTGCATCCTGTATGTATGTGTATGTGAGACATACTTGCTTCATCTCTGTGTGCAAAGGGTTACTTCAACTCATACTGTATTCCATGCTAAAAACTCAAACTTCAAGATCTAGATCTAGCATAGTCCTTTCATGCTGGCTGCCAGTATTTATCCATTATCTTACTAACTTTTCATACTGAAACTCAGATTCCAACTTTGTACTATTGCTACAAGTAAATCCATAAGAGCAACCGTTTCTTATGTTCCTATACATTCTATAGAAATCACCTATTTCATGCTATTTTGTCTATTTAGCATATGAGACTCTGTTATGCGTAACTTTTTCTACTTCAGACTTTTAAGCTACCTGAAGATAGGAAAAACAATCCCCACAACACATGCACAGCACTAGAAACACAGCATGTGTTTAAATGTGGCTGAGTTCTTATTTGCCAGAGCAAATGAACAGACTAAAAATGTTTCAACTGCTTCACTAAAGGTCCACTGGGAAGGTAACTCAGAATGGAAAATTAAGTTGAAAAAGCCTTTCTCCCCAGGGAAAATAAAGCAGTCAACATCAGATCAATAAAGCTATACTGAGAAGGTGGAGAAAGGGGCCAGGAGATAAAAAACATCCATGTAATCAACAGGAAAGGCAGCTTCTCTCTCCATTTCTCTTTTGTCCTCCGTTGGGCTAGACCTAAGAACCTGCTGGACTCAGAGCTGACTAGAAATAAAACTCCCAGCCAAGGAGATAGCTGAGTGGTATAGAGTACATGCCTGTCATGCATGAAACCTGGGGTTCAGTCCTCATCACTGTATTAAAAGGAAAGAAAAGACTGAAATGACCAAGATATGCACAATTCCAACAACAATATTGTGAAGAAAAAAAATCAGCACCACTGCTGAGGTAATTGGCATTACAATTTTCTAATATTAACATTGAAGTTGCAGTTACAACTCTTAGTGATTTTTATCTACTATTAAAGATCATAAATTATGTTTATGGTGGCTCTTACTAAACAGTCCCCTAAAATAGTCTGGCTAGTGTTATTTACTGCAAAAAGAGAGAAACTGTTTTGAGGATCCCAGAACATTGTGCATGAAAGGGTTTGGAATGTTCTGTCCTCACCATTTAAGTGTATGGGGCATATTGTGCCCCATCTAGGAAGCATTGATTTAAGAAATCTAAACTTCAAAATCATGACGCAGAAGATAATTATTTGCTATCCAATGAATTATTTATGAGTGGATACACTGAAGAAGAAAATTCAGGCACTAAGGACAGAAACTTGGGCAAGAACTAGGACAAGCAGGAATTCAGAAAGAAGCAATGTTATGTACCGGAACATGTTATTTATACTAAAAAGTGGGCTATTTTGCTAGCCAGTGGTAATGTATTGCTTTGCCATGTGTGCCATCCAGGTACAAGGCCAGTCCCCACTTGCAGTGATAGAAATTTTGCTGTTGTGGTATCCTCTCTGCCTTTTTATCTGGCGGCGGGGGGGGGGGGGGGGGGAGGATCCTGGAGTTTAAAGCCCCAGAGATAAGCAAAAAAAAAAAAAAGACAGAGAGAGAGAGAGAGGCTCCCTTATCTCTCAAGATCACTCACCCCTAATCTGTAGCAGAAAGTCAATTGTTGAAATTTTAGGCATACAGTCATTTGGAAGTGACTGACTGAAAACTCATGGTTTCCAATATCCATAAAGGTCTAGAACTTGTAGTTATTTCTGATTTTGCTGAGAAACCCATGGAAATCCCATACACAACTAAGCTGACATACAGAATGAGCTGCCTACTCAGTCAATCAGCAAGCTGCTTAAGAATTTACTTCTCAAACCCACATTGTTCTTGATTCTTTACGTAGAGCATTTAGTTCTCAGGTCCCAAGTCATCTGCTTCCTCACCTCAAAACCTGTCCAACTTGTACACCTCCCCATTTGGTTCAAGTCTTCACCTCATATTGTTACCTCAGCCATAGCCTCTGCGCTGGTCATAGGTTGCCCTCTCCAGCCTCCCATTGTCTAACCTATGCTTCATATGTAGTCACACCCTTAAAAAAATAAAAAAATTACTTCCTCACATTATTCTCATATAGATCATCTTAGCTTCTTCTATTAGCTCTATAATTATACTGTGTTTACTTCTTTTTTTCTAGTAGTAACCTATAGCCACAAGGTTCACCAATGTTGAATGCTGCCCCGCTACCCCCTATATTCCCCTCAAATAAGATTCTGTGAAATCTGGAGACATTTTTGACTGTCCCACTAAGAGGGAGGGGTTAGGGTTATGGTATCTTCTAATGGGGAAAGGCAGAGATGCTACTACATTTAGTGGAATGTATAGGACAGCTCATAAAAAAAGAACAATCCAGCTTTAAATGTCAATAATGTTGAGGTTGTGAAACCCTGAAATACTATGGTCAGAATGAATATCAAAATGGACTACCTGAAAAACAGCTCAATATTACTTCAATCACATTCTCTTTAACCTACTGTTGCAAACAGCAAAAAAAAAAGTTTGGATTGTCAACTCATATTTTAACAATAATAGTAATACAGGCTAGCAATAACCATTAACACAAAGGCTATCACAGTGCTCGAATGTATTCTATCACTAGGTACAAATGAAAATCTAAGGCATGAGGTTATGTAACTCCTGCTATGTCACCTGGTTAAGGTGTAGAAAGATGAGAAGTCATCTCAGGATACCTGTATAGAAAGTTTTTTCCACTGTTAAATTATAGTTGTTCTTTACAAGAAGAAAAAATGATGTGGCTAATAACTTTTAAGAGTTCAAGGGGAGGCCCTGTGCTGACATCTGGGAACAGAGGACTGACTGGGAAACTCAGGAAAAGACCTACACTTCGGTGGCCTGGCAGTGAGGCTGTATAGTAGGAGACTTTCCACATTGTTTTCCTGATGAGAACATGGTGAATAATTACCTGAGAACCTACAGACTATAAGCAGGACTTCTTTAGAAACTCGCAGGGCCCAGTAGTACTGCCCTGCTTGGCAGAGAAGCTGACTGAGCCAGGAGTTTTGGATCCCTGGGATGTAAAAGTCTCTTTGCATTACCACTGTGCTATCTCTGCTCCACCCTGCTTTATCTCCTGGTCAGGAGTGAGTGACTAAGCTAAGAAGCCAATTTACAGTTTAAAAGCCCTCAGGCTCCCACAGCTTACAGGGAAGAAAAAGAACGAAAGAGGCTTTTAACAGCCTCTGCCTCTGTGCTCCAATTTAGGGACTGAAATAATATTGAAACAACTGTTAATTTCTATAACTGTCAACTCTTTTAAGGACCTTACTTAGACACAAGTCATCCAGGCAAGAGTGATTAGTAACCTGAAAAGTACTGAGAGAGAGACCTATAACATACTATATAGAATGGTTAAGCCAACAAGAAGAAATATTGGAGAAATGAACCAGGACAATTAGTCCAGCTAAAAGCCACCCAAAGGTTGAACCACAAAATAGTGAGGTCAACATCCAAACGGTTCTTAAGGATTAGTCACGGGAGTAAGTAAAGAGTTTGAAAGAATTGTCATCAGAAATGCAGAAACAACAAATGAGACTCTGAAAGAAAACACTAATTATCTCAAGGTTACCAGAGAGCTGAAAGCTGAAATAGCTGAGCTAAGAACACAACTAGCTGAACAAGCTAAAACAATATCAGAACAGAGTAACAAAATAGATGAACTCCAGAAAACAGTAGAGAGGAGAGAGAACAGAATAAATGAGGCAGAAGACAGAATTAGCAAGATAGAGGACAAATTAGAGACAACTAAAAAAAGAAGAGATCTCAAAAAGAGATTAAGAAAACAACAACAGAGACCTTTGGGATGATTCCAAAAGAAATAATATACACATTATTGGCTTACCAGAGGAAGAAAGAGAGGGAGGGGAAGAAAGTATTCTTTAGGACATAATAACTGAGAAATTCTCTAGTCTAGACACATAAGTCTTCCAAAAGATTGAAAACACTAGAATACTTCCTTCCAACTTCTATGAAGCCAACATCACTTTAACACCAAAAGTAGACAGGGACACAAACAAAAAAGAAAACTACAGACCAGTATCTTTGATGAACATAGATGCTAAAATATTGAACAAAATTCTAGCCAACCAGATAAAACAGTATATTAAAAAGTCTGTTCATCGTGACCAAACAGGGTTTATCCCAGGGATGCAAGATTGATTTAATGTATGTAAATTAATCAATGTGATCCACCACATCAAGAACAAAAACTACAGTTTTATCAATAGATGCAGAGAAAGCCTTTGACAAAATACAACATCCCTTTATGATCAAAACACTACAAAAAATGGAATAGATGGAAAATTCCTCAAGAAAGTGGAGTCTATATATAGCAAACTTACACCCAACATCAGACTCAATGGTGAAAAACTGGAAGCATTTCCACTCAGATCAGGTACTAGACAGGGCTGCCCACTATCACCATTACTATTCAACATAGTGTTGGAGTTCTTGCCATAGCAATCAGGCAGGAGCAAGGAATTAAAGGGATACAGATTGGAAGAGAAGGAGTCAAACTCTCCTTATTTGCAGATGACATGATAGTATACACAGAAAAGCCTAAGGAATCCAGCAAGAAGCTTTTGGAAATCATCAGGCAATACAGTAAGGTGTCAGGCTACAAAATTAACATTCAAAAGTCAGTGGCAGTCCTCTATGCAAACACTAAGTTAGAAGAACACGAAATCCTAAAATCAATTCCTTTCACTACAGCAACAAAAACAATCAAATATGTAAGAATAAACATAACCAAAAGTGAAAGACTTGTATACTGAAAATTATCAGTCACTACTCAAGGAAACTGAAAAAGACACAAAGAAGTAGAAAGATATTCCATGTTCATGGGTTGGCAGAATTAACATCATTAAAATGAAAATACTACCCAGAGCCATATACAAATTTAATGCTATCCCCATCAAGATCCCAAGCACATTTTTTGGAGAATAGAACAAATGCTACAGATGTTTATCTGGAACCAGAAAAGACCTAGAATTGCCAAAATAATCTTGAGAAGAAAGAACAGAACTGGAGGCACCACACTCCCAGATCTCAAACTGTATTATAGGGCCATTGTCATCAAAACTGCTTGGTACTGGAACATGAATAGACACACTGACCAGTGGAATAGAATTGAGAGCCCAGAGTAAGCCCCCACACCTATGGACTCTAATCTTTGACAAAGGGGCTCAGACTATTAAATGGGGAAGGCACAGTCTCTTCAACAAATGGTGTTGGAAAAAATGGGCTGAAACATGCAGAAGAATGAAACTGAACCACTATACTTCACCAAACACAAAAGTAGATTGCAAGTGGATCAAGGACTTGGATATTAGACCAGAAACTATTAGATACTTAGAGGAAAATATTGGCAGAACTCTTTTCCACAAAAATTTTAAAGACATCTTCAATGAAATGAATCCAATTACAAAGAAGACTAAGGCCAAGTATAAAACTATGGGACTACATCAAATTAAAAAGCTTCTTCACAGCAAAAGAAACCACTACCCAAACAAAGAGACCCCTCACAGAATGGGAGAAGATCTTACATGCCATACATCTGACAAGAGGCTAATAACCAAAATATATAGAGCTTGCCGGGAGTCAGGCGGTAGCGCAGAGGGTTAAGCGCATCTGGCACAAAGCCAAGGACAGGTGTAAGGGTCCCGGTTCAAGCCCCCGACTCCCCACCTGCAGGGGAGTCACTTTACAAGCAGTGAAGCAGGTTGCAGGTGTCTATCTTTCTCTCCCCTTCCTCTCCATTTCTCTCTGTCCTGTCCAACAACAACAACATCAATAATAGCTACAACAAAAGGGAATAAATTAAAAAAAAAAAAAAAGAGCTTGCCAAACTCAACAAGAAAACAAATGACCCTATCCAAAAATGGGGAGAGAACATGGACAGAACATTCACCACAGAAGAGATCCAAAAGGCCGAGAAACACATGAAAAAATGCTCCAAGTCTTTGATTGTCCAAGAAATGCAAATAAAGACAACAATGAACATACCACTTCACTCCTGTGAGAATGTCATACATCAGAAAAGGTAACAGTAACAAATGCTGGAGAGGGTGTGGGGTCAAAGGAACCCTCCTGCACTGCTGGTAGGAATGTAAATTGGTCCAACCACTGTGGAGAGCAGTCTGGAGAACTCTCAGAAGGCTAGAAATGGACCTACCCTATGACCCTGCAATTCCTCTCCTGGGGATATATCCTAAGGAACCCAACAATCCATCCAAAAAGATTTGTGTATACCTATGTTCTTAGCAGCACAATTTGTAATAGCCAAAACCTGGAAGCAACCCAGGTCTCCAACAACAGATGAGTGGCTGAGCAAGTTGTGGTCTATATACACAATGGAATACCACTTAGCTATTAAAAACGATGACCTCACTATTTGCAGCCCATCTTGGATGGAGCTTCAAGAAATTATGTTAAGTGAAATAAATCAGAAACAGAAGGATGAGTATGGGATGATCTCACTCTCAGGCAGAAGCTGAAAAAAAAAAAAAAAAGATCAGAAGAGAAAACACAAGTCAAACCTGAAATGGAATTGGAGTATTACACCAAAGTAAAAGACTCTGGGGTGGGTGGGTGGGAAGGGAGAATACAGGTCCATGAAAAATGATGAATGAAACAGTGGGGGTTGTATTGTTAAATGGGAATCTGGGGAATGTTATGCATGTAAAAAAAAAAAAAAAAAAGAAGTAGAAACGCAAAGCAGAAATTGACTGAGTTTGGAGTATGGCACCAAAGTAAGAAAGCAGAAGTACACTAGAGTTTGCAGTGAGTACCTCCCTAACACTTCCTCTCCACTATTCCAAGCTTTGGGTCCATGATTGCTCAACAATTTGTTTGGCTTTGCATGTTAACTCTCTTTTCAGTCACCAGGTTCCAGGTGTCATCAGGATGCCGGCCAGGCTTCTCTGGATTGAAGACCCCACCAATGTGTCCTGGAGCTCAGCTTCCCCAGAGACCCACCCTACTAGGGAAAGAGAGAGGCAGACTGGGAGTATGGACTGACCAGTCAACGCCCATGTTCAGCGGGGAAGCAATTACAGAAGCCAGACCTTCTACCTTCTGCAACCCACAATGACCCTGGGTCCATGCTCCCAGAGGGATAGAGAATGGGAAAGCTACTGGGGAGGGGGTGGGATATGGAGATTGGGTGGTGGGAACTGTGTGGAGTTGTACCCCTCCTACCCTATGGTTTTGTTAATTAATCCTTTCTTAAATAAAAAAATTAAAAAAAAAACAGCAACAGGTGCATAAAGTTTTTTAAGACACAAGTGCTTAGAATAGTGCTTAATTTCTAGCAAGTGAAACCTAGAAGCTATTCTCAAATCAATGATCAAAGATTTTACATCTCAGTCTTCTGGCTTGTATAAGGATCAGAAAAATAATTTTAATTTACTTTTTACGAGATATATTGTGTAATTAATTTTTTTGTGTGTAATTAATTAAGAACTTTAAAAAGAAAAACAGATGTTCTACAAGTAGGAGGTCCTGGGTTCAATTCCCAACACCAAGATGACAATGATGATGATTATGATGGTGGTGGTGATAATAATACAATGCCAACTTAATAAGTGAATCTTTAAATATTACATGAAAAGTACCTCTTCTTAATATATAATATTTCAAACACAAAATAATCTCAAATAAGGTCAACATATAAAGGATATATGTCTATATATATATTAAGTCTCCAGTAAATATTTACTGAACAATTTCTGAAACAATCAAATTGAAGTAGTGCTTCCTAAATAAATACTGTACTGTTTTACAAATATTTTCACTAATATATACATCACTATTCCTAGATTTTTACAGAGCACTATACAGTTTTAAATCGTTGGCAATTTTTCATTAATCAAATTAGGTAACTAGTTGCCATCCTTAAAATAAATTGTAATATACATTAGACAGCCAACTGCTGTGACAAACCTTGCTATGTATCCTTCCACATAAATCATTTATAACTCAACTACTATAAAATATTCATCCTCATTTAAATTTCACCAGAAAACTGGTAAGTTAAATAAGTTTCTATATATTTGATAAATTCAGTACATTATGACTTCCTTAAGAGAAGCATATTTGTAGTTTAAAATATTTTCAAATAGCAACTCAGACGTTAAAATTACTAATCTGATTTCTTTTTAAACAAAGGAATTACCCACAATGATACTCATGAGAAAACAAAAGACTAATATAATCATATTCAATTTACCACTTCTGCCAAGTAAATAAACAAAATGATCATATCATAGCACACTCATTAACAATATTCTATATAAAAATATACCAAATCAATTACATTAGTAGCAAAAGCCAAAATTTATAAAAATTTATCTAAGATTTAAGCATATGTACCTACAAAATAGACAACTGATTTTGTTATACATGTTATATAGAAAAAAAAAAATCTTACAACTTTCAATGCTTTCTCTTTGATTTACCAGCTAGACTGCTCTAAAACATATATATGACTCTTGGTTAGTAAGTAACACATTCATTTCTGGTTGCAATTTAACCTACCACATTAAATTTTTCTCAGTGTAACAGTCGGCAAACGCTACAAGAAGAAGTGTAATAGTCACATTATCATTTATTTCACTTGCTGTTTATGTCATTATCTGTAAGAAAACATGTCTCCTGAAGTTAGTTTCTTATTATACCAAGGGTGTTCATTTGGTTTAATATGCTTAACTCTTGTAATCAAATCTCCAGTGTAAGAAATCATACGAAGGGTGGGAATACATACAACATTACAATCCTCTCACTTCACATAAGAATCCACAGGCACTTCCACAAAAATGTCTGTCACATCCAGGGGTATCTGCACCGTCACTTTCCCAGCCATGACAGGTCAGCCAGGCCCCATTATCTGTGCTGTCGTGGCACACCTGAGCTCCCTGCCCCTTCATGTCACATTCTGGAGCAGCTCTAAAACGGAATCATTCGCAGATGCTCCAGTCCTAGGAGTCCTCCCCCACTACCTCTCCATGGCAACCACTGCTACTGAAAAGCCAGTCCACCTCTTAAGCAAATGAAAAGAGGCCACAAATGTCAGCAGTCACAATATTCCCCCTTCTCTCTGCACTTAATTTCCTTCTTAAAGTAACAGTATTGTATTGTCATATTTTGCATTATAAAATATCTTCCAATATTTAATATCTGAGAAAACAACTTGGAAAAATCAGAGTTAAAAAAAAATACCATCGGTATGACCACTCACGAAAGTGACAGGGAATCCAAAGATGATTATGATTTGCTGAGTTTCGTTTACTGAGCCGTATCTCTGCAGGTTCCCTTTATATCTGAACATCCTAGTGTTTTATGTAAGAATCCTTTTAGATATTAACTATACTGTAATTTGCTTTTCTGAGAAAAGATAGCAAGAAACTATTCATTATAACTGAGAAACACTTGGGTGGACTGGGAGGTGGGACAGTGAATAAAGCACTGGACTCTTTAAGCATTCAATATGCATTATTTCTTTCATAAAGTCACATATACAGAAGTCAAGATTTTAAAAAATGATTTTACAATTACCAAATATTTGATTATGTATTAATCCTGCAGGAGAAAAATTAACAGATTATTCCTTAATGATGACCATATGGTGATATTTAACAGTTTCCTTCCCTAAAAGTATATAAAAAAATGTGTCTACCTTCTGTACCCCATAATGATCCTGGGTCCATACTCCCAGAAGGATAAAGAATAGGAAAGCTTTTCGGTGTGTTGCACCAAAGTAAAAGACTCTGGGGTGGGTGGTAGGGGAGAGTACAGGTCCAAAAAGGATGACAGAGGACCTAGTGGCGGCTGTATTGTTATGTGGAAAACTGAGAAATGTAACGTACAAACTATTGTATTTACTGTTGAATGTAAAATATAATCCCCCAATAAAGAAATTAAAAAATTAAAAATAAAAATATTTTTTGAAAATATTACAAATAAAAAAAAAAAGAATAGGAGAGTTTTCAAGGGAAGAGACGGGATATGGAGTTCTAGTGGTGGGAACTGTATCCCTCTTATCCTATGGTCTTGTCAATATTTCCATTTTATAGATAAATTTTATTTTTAAAATTGTGTATGGGCTACTTTACATTTCAAATGACTACAGAGCTTGAAAAAGAAACAATCACCAAGATTCATTAATAACACACCTAATAAAGGTATAAAGACTAGATTTAAAGTATATATACACGTTTTTATCTTTTTTATTATGTTAATAATGATTAGCAAGATTGTAGGATAAGAATGGTACAATTCCATATATTTTTTTTAATCCATGGATGACTAAAATACCAAATTCTGTAAACAGTCATCCAGAATGACTACCAAGTAATAAGAATTCTAACTGAAACACCATAGATCAAAATCCCAAGGAAGAGTGATGAACAATGTATAGTAGAGCTGTTAATATCCTCCAAAAACAGTTATGACAATTAAATAACAAAACAGAAGAAGGATTAGTAAATCTTTTAAGAAATACACTCAGGTGCATGGAGTCACCTTGCTGTGTGGGAGACGGGAGGTACTTTATATATTTTTTATATTAATCTGTATTGAGGTAACAGTCTTTTATAATATTATATAGTCTTTAGGTATACAGTATTATGTGTATATGCTACATGATAAAACATTTTTTATTATTCCAGGAAAAAGGCAGGTAAAACTTCTTCACTTAATTATTCAGTAAACATTTACCAAATATCTATGTAAGGGTAAGATATGAGGTATTTTCATAGAGGACTTAACCAGACCAGACCAAGGTTCTAGGTGGCTTCCAAGAAGTAGCTCTGGACAGTTACTGATTCACGGCAGAAGTAGTCAATTTGGCAGAGGGTTAATAGACAGAGATGGTGGGTATCCACGTTTCTGAAATTTAAGTGTAAAATAGAATGGAGGTACATAGCTAGAGAATCAAGCAAAATAATGAAGGACTTAGCATCATGAAAAGGAGTCAATATCATGAGGTCTATATTAAGATAAGTAAGTAACAGGGTCAGCAGGGACAATACCAAATGGAACTCTATGAATGGTGGAATGGTGCATTGGTGTTTCTCTCTCTGTTTACAGAAGAAAGAAACTAAGCCAGAGTAGTTACTCAGCATCACATATGGGAGGGCTTCGGTGTGTTACTTGGCACTGCATAAAAGAAAACACTGAAACTAGCTTCCTTTAGATACAAGACACAGGTGCTAGCTTCAGCAGCACATATACTAAAATTGGAAAGATATAGAGAAGATCAGCATGGCCCCTGCGCAAGGATGACACACAAATTCATGAAGCGTTCCATATTAAAAAAAAAAAAAAGAAAGAAACAAGACAGCAGTGTTTTAGTTTTAAAATTATTTTTCTAGAATTCATACCTTAAACATTATATTTGTATAAAGTCCTATAAAAAGAAGAGAGTATATCTCCAAAATTCCCAATAACATGGAATTACTTTTCTGAAACAAGCATAAAAGCTGTCAGGATAAATCTAGTTATCTAGATTTCTTCTTTCTCAATTTAAAGAAACAGTAGTTGAACATGCTGGCTTTAGGGGTTTATTAACCGAATAGTCTTCATATTTATAATAATTGTAAAATGATTTTAGGAAGGATTTTGAAAAAATACTAATTCCCTTCTCAACCTCCAAAAATTAATTTTTATAGTTGCCATTCTAACCTTAAGAGATATATCAAATATTCAAAGGAGAACTATCTTTTCTTTTTAATATTTTTTTAATTGTGATCAGAGAAACAGAGAAAGATACTGAGAGATACCAGAGCACTGCTCAGCTCTGCCTTATGGTGGTACTAGGGACTGAACCTGCGACTCAGGCATGAAAATCTTTTGCACAACCATTATACTGCTAAGGGAGAAGCATTTTAACCAACACTGAACATATTGGAAAGAACTATTGAGCTAAAATATCCCAAGTACTAATGTCAGAAGACATGCAATTGATAGTAAACATATGGAATGAATTATTTTCTAAACAAAATACAATCATTATTTCAAGTCACTTTCTTCTTCTAGCGTTTGCCCTTCTTCCGTAGCCAGTCAACTGATAACAGAAAACAGAACTAACTGAGATGTTCTCTAAAAGTTTATTTTATTATTGCCTTTATTCACTGAGCCAGCTATAAGTTGAGAGGAAGGGAGAGATAGAGAAGGAGAGATACAGACACCTGCAGTCCTGCCTGACCACTCGTGAAGCTTCCCCCCTGAAGTTGGGGACTGAGGGGGGGCGTGCTAGAACCCAAGTCCTTACAAATTATAACATGTGCGCTCAACCAGGTGCACCACCACCCAGCCCCTAGAAGTTGCTTTTATATATGAGATTTTTAAAGTGCACAAAGTAACATCAGTATCTTCTAGATGGTAAGCTTATGTACAAACTTACCAGAATGAAGGTAAAATTGACTTTTCATCCAAGTATCTAGATTAGTTGAATGATTCCTATATTTCAACTATGAAAATCTCTTTTTAACAAAGACTAATATAATCTTCCTAGTGGAAGTAATCATCTGTTAAGAACAGATTAAAAGACTTAATATCTTATAATCATTAATAAAAATATGTAAATACAATGTTTTTAAATCCATTAGTTACAACTGCATCTGACAACCACTGATCTATTTAAAATATGGTAGAACAAAACATACTGAATAATTAAAAGATGACTATCATTAAGTTAAATTTATGTTAGGGATAATGTAAGGACAGATAGCTTGATATCAGTATAACCATCTTACAACTCACTACATAGAATTATTAGGGAAAATATTACTACAGAAGCAAAAAAAAATGATAAAATAACATATTTTCTCCTTTATCAAGGACTCTGGGGGCAGAAAGGGGGCAGTGGTGGGGGTGGAAAGGGTGTTGACTTGCATCATGTAATGGTAGGAATGACCAGAACAAAGTTTTGGGTAGCTTCCAAAAAAATGCTCTGAAGAGTTATCAATCCACAGCAGTAGTAGTCAAGAAATTTATGGCAGAGAATTAGTGGAAAAAGTTTGATGAATAATGAGTATGCACTTGTGTACTTGTATACAAGTGGCTCAGTGGGTAGACTGCAGTATTTGCATGGACCCAGGTTGATCTTTGGTGGCATACATGCCAGAGTAGTACCCTGGTTCTCTTTCTCTTAAAATAAATGAACCAAAGTTATTTAGAAGCCCATTATAATAAAAATTGTCATCCCTTACTCTAAGAAATTAATAAATACGTTTAAAATCTCAAAAAGGTAACATTTTCTAACCATGTTGACACACATTTTAACTATAAAGAAAAAATATTGCCAATTAAAAATTTACAAGTAGTTATCTAGTTTTAACTAGATGGAATGAGATCACTGGATTTCATTTTTCGATAAGAAAGTAGACTAAGAGTCGGGCAGCAGCACAGCGGGTTAAGCGCAGTTGGCGCAAAGCGCAAGGACCGGCGTGAGGATCCCAGTTCGAGCCCCCGGCTCCCCATCTGCAGGGGAGTTGCTTCATAGGCGGTGAAGCAGGTCTGCAGGTGTCTGTCTTTCTCTCCCCCTGTCTTCCCCTCCTCTCTCCATTTCTCTCTGTCCTATCCAATGACATTAATAACTACAACAATAAAACAACAAGAGCAACAAAAGGGAATAAATTAATTAATTAATTTAAAAAAAAAGAAAGTAAACTAAAGCAGCAAGTCGCACTGGCACTAGTAACTGGTTTGTTTTTAGATAATGCAAGTGAGGTTCAATTTCCAGTTCTATCACTTAACTAGCTAGAAAAAATAAAAAGGACCATATTATTAACTCTATCTGCTAAGAGTACCAACTTGCA
Source organism: Erinaceus europaeus (assembly GCF_950295315.1). Lineage (NCBI taxonomy): Eukaryota > Metazoa > Chordata > Mammalia > Eulipotyphla > Erinaceidae > Erinaceus > Erinaceus europaeus. The sequence goes on from NC_080165.1 coordinate 51,503,358, forward strand.
TACCTGAAGTCCCGAAGATCACAAGTTCAATCTCCAACACCACCTCTACCAGAGTTGAATAATGCTCTGGTCCTCTAATTCTCTCTCACAATAAAATAAATCTTAAAAAAAAAAGTTTCATTTCCCCCATAAGATAGTTTTAACTTATGAAAGAGATAACGAAATACAGTAGATACATAATCCCCACACACACACACACACACACACACACACACACACACACACACACCTAAAGTACAGGTTTTTCAAACCAAATCAGCAACTTATACAAAGAGGTTTGAAGTACTATGGGCAGTATAGCTAGGACATTAATTTTATTTAAGACAGTTAAAATGCATTAATAAGGGGCCAGATGGTGGCCCACCTGACTAAATGCTCACATTACAGTGCACAAAGACCCAGGTTCCAAGCCCTTGGTCCCCACTTACAGGAGAAAAGCCTCATGAGCCTCATGGTAAAGCAGGGCTGCAGGTGTCTCTCTGCTTCTCCCCACCTACCTTTCCTCTCTCTCAATTTCTGACTCTATCCAATAATAAACAAATATTTAAAAAAAAGAATTGCTTACAAAAAATGCATTAATAAAAGTCTTCAAGTATGATCAAAGCAACAGTTGACTGGGAAGGGTCTACACATGCTGTCATGTATCTGGTCTAGGTCCAATCCCTGTTACACTACATGGGAAGTGACATAAAGCTATGCCCAGACAGTTCTTCAAGTAGGTACTTACCTACTAGTTCAGTGCTTTGGGAAAGAAATATTTTGTTACTTAGATATGTGTCCTTGCTAGGTAAAACACAAGCTAAAGGAAATGATTATATTGATTCACAATCTGAACAAAGGGATTATGTTTTGCTATCATCAGAGCATACTTTTTTTTTTTTGCCTCCAGGGTTATTGCTGGGGCTCAGTGCCTGCACTACAAATCCACTGCTCCTGGAGGCTAGTTGTTACTGTTGTTATAGCTGTTGTTGCTGGATAGGAAAGAGAGAAATTGAGAGAGATGGGGGAGACAGAGAGGAGGAGAGAACGACAGATACCTGCAGACCTGTTTCAGCACCTGCAAAGCCACCTCCCAGCAGGTGGAGAGCTGGGGGCTCAAACCGGTATCTTTACGCTGGCCCTTGCACTTTGCACCATGTGTGTGCTTTAACCAGCTGCAAATGTAAATTTGTGTCCAAATGAAAGAGTTCCCAAGCACTGCCTTTGCTTTAACCTGCAGGCTTTCACAAGTTAGCAACAGCTGTTGCAGTCTCTTAGACTTCTATTGGCTAGCCACACATAGTAGCATGTTTTAGCTCTTTGGAAAGTCCCCCCTCACAATCTGAACTAATTTTGAAACCTGAGAGGATAGTTCCTCCTGTAACTCAGCTGGGTATATTTAGACAAAAGTCCCCCCCCCCCCCCAGAAAATTTTGAAACCTGAGAAGATAGTTCCTCCTGTAACTCAGCTGGGTATATTTATACAGAAGAGCCCCCCCCCCAAAAAAAAAAATTTGAAACCTGATAAGATAGTTCCTCCTGTAACTCAGCTGGGCATATTTAGACAAAAGTTCCCCCCCCCGCCAAAAAAAAAAAAAAACCACACAGGTTCTCCCCAAGACAGATGGCATGTGACTGGAGTCATGTTAATTATGAAAAGAAAAGCTATCCAAAGTAAAAAGCACATGGAAAAAATAATTACAAAAGAACAAAAACACATAAGGATTTCATTATTTCAACTTTTTGCTTTGCTTGTTGCTTCATTTATGGTTTATTTAAATATAAAGATAAAGGGGAAGAAAGATAAATGGTTTGAGATCTTCTTTGTTGATGTGAGCAGACACTGCTATGATCCTGTTTCAGTGCTACTTTTGTTGTATCCCAAAGGATCTGACAATTCATTTTTATTTCATTATTCTCCAGGTATTTGACTTTTCTGATTTTTTTCTAATTCAACTATTACTCAGAAATTTGCTAAATATTCTCTACATTTTTGATATTTTCTTTATTTTCATTTTGTTGCTGATGCTTTGGTCTCACACAACTGTGATCAAAGAGTTCAATCTTCATATATATCCATTAGGCTACTTTTGTATGGCAACACAAAATCCTCAGAATCCCCCCCGCAAAAAAAAATACATATGCACTTGAGTACACTGTGTACTGATTTCATCTGAGGCAGAAGTTTCTGTATACATTAAGTTTAGGCCACTATCTTTTTGTTTCTAGGCCACTATCTTTTTGGTAATTTTTGTCCAGATGATCTGTAAGTGTCTTAAAGCTTCTACTACTAACTGTAATAAATGTACCTCTTGAGGTCAGTTAGTACTTGATCTGGTTCTTTGAATGCATCCAAGTTTGGTGCATCTATATACTGATGAAGTATATCTCCTTGATGGACTGACTCTTTTATCATGATGCTTTTCTTTGTTCTTTAATTTCTGACTGAAAAACTATAGTATACCTGTAAGCTATATAGTATGGATATTAACATATATGCATACAGTAAAGACAGTATGAAATAAGTCATGTTAGTTTAAACAGTTACCCATCAGAGGAAAGAGATCAGAGATCAAGACTGAACCTCGTTTTTGTTTTGTTTGTTTATTATATTACATTTTCGAATCAAGGAGATACTTTATACAATTATAAAATAAAAATCTGAAGTAATATCAACACCTACAAATAAAAAAGAAAATGAAACATATGAACCACAATATGTACTGAGGTGCAGCATACCCATATAGAAAGGAACAAGTGTTGAAACACAATACAACTCACAGCTGTGGATGTGGTTCAATTGGTAGAAAACATGTGAGACCTTAGATTCAATCCCTGGCACAACATCTGATAGTGAGGTGCTCTGGTCAGTTATTCTCCCTCCCTCTCTCAGTAACTAAATCTTTAAAAAGGAAAATAAACTACATATGCCCTGTGAGACATATCCTAAAGATAAAGTGTTGATGGTGGTGTGATTCTAAAGCTTCTATGGGATATATAGCAAATAAATAGCTCACTCTTGAAGTCACTGAGATTCAGGTTTTTCACTGTGACAGAAGATACAGGCCAAAGATCAAAGAAGTTAAGTACATATTCTGCTGGCTTTTTTCTTTTATCTTAAAAAGACCATATGTACTTGTGTGTAAACACAAAGTCTACTGAAGAGTTCTAGAAACTATGGACAACACAACAGGAATTAGCAGAGCTAGCAGCCTAATAGCTACACTATGGCTTCCAGATGCCACCACCAACTTCATAAAGAGAGCATTCCAACAAGTAGAGACCAATAGCCAATGGCACCACTCAATGAGGAGATAGGACAAAAACTTGAAATGTGAAGGAACACAAGCCATTTAGATAAAGTACAGGCCCCACCCGGCTAGAGACGGAGAGATGAGAGCTCCTGCAGTATGGCTGGCTAGACAGGAGAAACTGGACTGACTGACTCTACAATGAGTACCTAGTCCTAAAAGTACAAAGGAATTTTCAAGGAAATGGAGGGGAGGAGGAGGCGATTAAAAAAAAAAAAAAATCAATGAGTATCTGTTCAGTTGTTCTGCTAGCTTCTTACCTGAATATGGTATCTGATCCTTTGATATCCACCTGTGGCAGCCATGACCTTTCTCCTTTAGAGATGAGAATGTTAACCTACTACACAGAGAGTAAGAGGAAAAGCAAGATTCTAAGCCCAATAGTGGTTACCTAAGACAGAGTTGCTTCCCCTAAGCTACAGAAATAGGTACCCCAGTGTTCAGCAGCAGCTTAATGGTGTTGATATAAACACAGATCAGAAGTGAGAGTTCCAGGCAGAGGTGATCACACAAGCAACTTCACTTCAATTTTCTCAGAAGCAACAGGGACAGAGACACTTGCATGTTCAAACATAGACCTTACACTAGAGAGCTTACTAAAACACCCTGGACATGGGCACTTTCTCAGTGAGTGTCTTATTTTTCCATCTTCACTTTAATGTTATAAGCCAGCTCATCCACTCTCACCTCTCTTTCTCTCAATAGTCACATCTAAAACAGAAGCAAAAGTTCATAAAAGAAAGGTTTCCCTGTTAAACTGTAAATTTACTAAAGTCCCAAAGAGGGCTTGCTAGAAAACTAAAACTTATCAGTATAAAATACTCAAATTTGCAAGAAAATATACATTTACTGCAGAGAAATCCACAATTCAGTTTAACTATTTTTTAATTTTTCTATTACCTTTATTTATTTGTTGGGTAGAGACAGCCAGAAATCAAGAAGGAATTGGGGGGGGGGGTGATAAGAGGGAAAGAGAGAAACACCTCCAGCACTGCTTCACCACTTCTGAAGTTTTTTGCCTGCAAGTAGGGAGCAGGGGCTCAAGCCTGTGTCCTTGCACATTGAAGCATGTGCACTCAACCAGGCGTGCCACCACCTGGTCCTCTACAATTTCGTTTTTTAAAAGCCTTACGTCATCCGTAAAAATTAAGTTAGATCCTTTTTCCTACATACCAAAAATGGCATTTATTAACTACGAAGTCAGAAAGACAAAAAAAAAAAAAAAAAAAAAGCATCCTTTGGCTACTTCTGTGATTTTTGGACAGACGACTGTGTGAGGTTTATATAAGACATTTACAGAGAAGTAATCAGTTCAAACAGAACAACTTATACTATAATCTGCACAGACCTGACAACCACCTACTCCAACAACACAGAAACTAAGCACAAACTGCCTAAGTAGGTCAAATATACTCTTTTCCCCAAAGAGGTGACCCCACCCACTGAAGCAAATCTTAAGAGTGAGGAAGACAGTCAGGAAGGTGAGCAACAAAGAAGGAACAATACATCTGCATGGAGGGCAGCCTATAAATGATGAGGAGCATTTGCCAAAATCACCTTTCACTTGAAATACTGAATTGTATCATGGTAGCTATCATTCATCGCAAACTTCCATATGCCAAAGATTTCTACATTGCAACACCTGTTTACAAAAGGATGTACCTTTTATCTAATTATCTAAACCCAACAATAAGTGGTACAGCTATAAATGATTCGAAAGAATCACCCAGGCTCAGGTGGTGGCATACTTGGTTGTGTGTGTATATGTTCCAATGTGCAAGAACCCAGGTTCAAGTCTCCAGTCCCAAACTACAGGTAGGAAGCTTTTGAAGCAGTGTTACAAGTGTCTCTCTTTCTCTCTCCCAATCTCTCCTTTCTCTCTTGATTTCTACCCAATAAATACATAAAACATTAATAAAAATAAGTAAATCTTTAAAAAAAAAAATCACCCCCCACACACGTTTTTGTTTGTTTTTTTGTATTCTCACCTCTTCTGTCTTCTAGATAAGAAAGGAATCCAATTAAATCCAAAAGGTTTTAATTCGATAAATATCTATTTTAACATTTTCCTTCAGGAAAATTTTACTAAAATGCAGCAGTCAGAATAAATGTCAGTAGACGGCACATAAACTCTTCTAGGCTGGATTTTGGTTTGAATTGAGCAGACTAATAGAGTAAAACACAAAAATGTTTCCAAGTAGAAAGGATGATTTCATTGTTTTGCTCAAAAGTGAGCCAGTATCTAGGAAGAAAGGGGTCAAAAACCAAGCCTACATACCAGTTTTACAAAGACTGAGAACATTCTTGCTTAAATAACACTTACCAGAAGGCAATTATTTTAATGTGTCAGGTCTTCTATTCTGAAAAAAGCATTGTTTTAAATGTTCATATTGAATACTGAATATCCGTACTGAATAAAAACTATATATCCAGGTACCAGTGACAACTGACTGAGCATGCATATTTTGAAATGTGAAAGTAATCACAAGTAAAACATTATCTTTTTTTTAAGGTAAAGAATTTGGGGAGGAATAGTAACTGTAAGGTCAAGATATATGTAAAGAGATGAAACATAATAATTTAAATACCAAATCATTTCACGTCTAGATCACAAATGTCATATTAATATCAACAACTACTTATTTAAAGCAAATTTTATCTCCTTATCCAAGAGGAGAAAAAAAAAAAAATCAAGACTCCTCTGCTCCTGTAACAGACTATTTCAGAAACAGTTCTGAAATGCTCTCTCATGGCTAGCCATATCCTCTGCATGTTCTGCCTACTCTCTCCACTACATCCCAAGCTACCTAGAATGCATGACTTTTTTTTCCCCCCCAAGAGGAGCAAAGAGCTGTCCTAATGTGATGCCTGCTTCACAGAAAGACAGGAACAAACTTTAAGCACCCACTCGCTAGTAAGAAATGATGGCTCCAGGTACTTCAAAACTTCTAAATGGGAACAGCAGAATCAGGCTATTTTATTAAGTTCAACAAGTCACTAGTCACTTCTATTATCTACGCAAACTACTTAAGTACTCAGATTTTACAAAACAAAAATTGTATGTCCTGAAAGAGGCTCAGTGAGTATAACTCATGCTTTGGTTTGGATGGGTCCCAAATCTGACCCCTAGCACCATATAAAACAGATTAGTGCTATCTTTGATATTCTCCCCTCCCCCCCTCATAAAAGTAAATACTTAAAAGCAAATAAAAGCAAGGAAGGTAATATACTGAAAAAGTACAGTGAACTAAAACCAGGGGTCTGAAATGCTTTCCCTGACTGACTCACTTAAAATATATATATCTTGGTTTTGTGCTCTAGAAAGTTGCACAAGGGTTGATCTCTAGGTTTACAAGCATGAAATCCTAAGTTTGATTTCCAGAACTACATAGAGCCTCTATCTCATAAAATAAATCTTTCTTTAATCTTATTTTTTTAATATTTATTTTATTTATTTATTCCCTTTTGTTGCCCTTGTTGTTTTATTGTTGTTGTTGTTGGATAGACAGAGAGAAATGGAGAGAGGAGGGGAAGACAGAGAGGAGGAGAGAAAGATAGACACCTGCAGACCTGCTTCACCACCTGTGAAGCGACTCCCCTGCAGGTGGGGAGCCGGGGTTCGAACCGGGATCCTTATGCTGGTCCTTGTGCTTTGCATCACCTGCGCTTAGTCCGCTGCACTACAGCCCGACTCCCTTAATCTTATTTTTTTTATAGTAGCAGATACATCTTACAATAGGATAAGTAGTAATTTAAATAATCCCAGTTTCCTATTCAATGCATCAACAGATATGAGTGACCTGCATGAAATGACCCTGAACTTCATAAACTTTAAAAATGAAACAAAAGTAAACACGAACTTCAGATAAAGCCACTTCTATAGCTGAGTGAAAAGAAAAGCAAACTGCAATAGTATCCAGCATTGTAACAAACTATGGCAAAAAACAAAGGAAAAAAGTGTCAGGAATGGTTTAAAAACAGTTTAACATTTGGATATACCTGATACAACAGTTACATACTACATTAGAATATCCCTGAGGTGAACTTAAAACTATACTATATCACTTACAATTACTAATAAAAAATATTTGAATAACATTGTTATACACTTAAGAAAATGTGGCAGCAGTAAAATGAGATTTAAGACTTTGGATTAAGGCAGAATTCTACTTTCAGTTTCTGCTGCCAGTCAATTTCTCACAAAGACGGACACAGAGAAAGTAGAGAGGCAGAGAGATAACAAAAGAGACTATAGCACTGAAGTTTCCTTCAATGTGCTAGGGGCTGGGATGGAACCTGGGTCATGCACATGGCAAAGCAGCACACTAGCCAAGAGAGCTGTTTCACTGGCCCTGCCAGGGTTTTGGGGCCTGTGGATTTCTCCTCCTCTAGGCCTCAGTTTTCTTCTTTATCCAATGAGACAACATTAAGTGCCACCATGTTTAAAGATTTTTTTTTTTTTGAAGGATTAGGTAAGATTAGGACAGGTCCAGAAATAGAACTCTGTAAATGCGGCTGTTATCCTTTAACATATTTTTTAAAATTACCATGTGACTAATTTTTAAATTGCTACCCAACTTTATAATATTAAAGTATTTATAAACACATGAAAATGTTTTTGAACAAAATCTCAGCATCTGTAAAATCTACAAAAGTAGTTCAAATACTTGTCCACCATCAAAATTATTTTTTTTATTTTCACTACTAAAATTATTAAAAATCTCCCAGTAAATACTAGGAAACTTAAACTATATGTATTTCATCTCTTTGTTCAATTTTCATAAAACATACTCAAGATTCATTTGTAGAAACTTCAAGTGTTAAAAATACAAATTAACTTCTGGATCTCAACTGAAGAATTTAAAAGATAATTATAATCATGACCTCCCAATCAATATTCACAATGTTACAGTCACATTATTTTATTAGGCATTTTTGTGCCACTACAGATTTTATAGAAAGCAATCAACAGGTATGCACTGTTAAAAGTTTAATGCATTTTAATTGTTAATAAATGGAAGTTTGAGATCTGTCATAAGCGAGTGTTTACATGCCAGAAACACCACTGTTAACATTTCCTCTGAGGCTCAGGTAGCTCAGTAACCTCTAACAACAGTCTTGTAACGTAAAAGGTATAATTCATTAGCAATATTAATTCAATATGATTTACTGAAGAAATTAATGAACTAGCGCAAAGCTGTGCCCACTGCACAACTGTGAGAAAGGTCATTCACTGTCTAGAGTCGGCAGCATAGTGGTCCTACATCACCTCTCCGTTCTGACTTGAAAGATTTCTCCACTCATAATATGTTGTGGAAGTACATAAATCTGGGCCAGAGATGGCTCACCTGGAAAAGGTATGTACCTTGTCATGCATTTAGCACCAGGCAATACTCCAATGCAGTGGTGCCTCTGAGCTCTTTGCTCCTGTCTATTTGAATAAAATAGTCAGTAGGTTCAGGAAATATGAAATAGGGCGCCGGGGTGTGGCGCAGCGGGTTAAGCGCACATAGCCAAGAGATGCGAAATCACACTATGCAAACCCCAGCTCCACACACACACACTCAGAGAGAGAGAGATTGAGATTTAAACATGTTCTATTTTCCCTTATTAGCAGTAAAAAAAAAAAAAAAAGACAAAAAAACACTCTGTTCTTCTATCTACTAAGTAATTCACAGGGTCCTTGGAAAACCAGAGGCAGAGTTCTCTGTCTGAACAGGATGATGGCTTTATTTGGATCTACACACGTATTCATTCAATGTAACTTCTGAAGACTGGTATATGTTTAAAGAAGCCCAGTAGACAAAGAGGGTTAGCAATGTATTTATATGCCAGAAGAAAACTAAGACCCATACATTACATTCCGTCACCTTGGTAATCTCATTAGTTTAGAGTTCTCAACTCCTGAAACCCTGAAACCAAAAATAAACAAGCATGCACTTTCTCAAAAACAAATTTAACCAGATCTTACAGACAAGTATAGATGAGCATTGCAGTGAGATTCTAGGAAGTCTGAAAAGAAGAAATGTAGGACGTAATTTACTTAGGGGAGGAAGAAGGAGGTACTCAGAGCAAACCCGCAGCTGCAGTTAGGACCATCCATTGTGAGAAGCTTAAGAGGAGTTGATGGATAATGGCAAAGAGCTAAAGTTTCTGAGACATACTTATTTATCCCTCATGAAGTCCCTAATCAAAAAGTTTCATTTTTAAATTCAACCGAAAATATTTTTCTACAGAAAACAGAATGTACTTCCCCTAGGAAAAAACTATATGTATCAACTGTGTTGACCAGTTCATTAAAAAAAGTTCAGTGTCAGAGTGCGGTAGCACAGCGGGTTAAGCGCAGGTGGTGCAAAGAGCAAGGACCAGCATTAAGGATGAGTCTCCAGCTCCCCACCTGCAGGGGAGTCTCTTCACAAGTGGTGAAGCAGGTCTGCAGGTGTCTTTCTCTCCCCGTCTTCCCCTCGTCTCTCCATTTCTCTCTGTCCTATCTAACAACGATGACATCAATCACAACAATAGTAACTACAACAATAAAACAAGGGCAACAAAAGGGAATAAATATTTTTAAAAATTTTAAGAAGAACCATTATTATAAAAAAAAAAAAAAGGTTCAGTGTCGTGTCCCTAAATAACAAAGTATCGGTATAGAACCTAATTATTCATTGTAACCATGTTCTATGAGAAAGTAAATAAAGTTTGAATTATTCAGGAAACCAGAAATCTATTTTCTTGGCTATCATTCATGACTTTAAAATAGTGGTTCAGGGGACTGGCGGTAGCACAGCAGGTTAAGTGCACATGGGGCAAAGTGTAAGGATGCCAGTTCAAGCCCCTGACTCCCCACCTGCAGGGGGTCCCTTCACTGGCAGTGAAGCAGTTCTGCAGCTATCTTTCTCTCCTCCTCTGTCCTACCTGACAACAGCAGCAGCAATGGCAGCAATAACAATAACAACAACAGCAAGGGCAACAAGGGCAACAAAAATGGGAAAAGACAGCCTCCAGAGGCAGTGGATTCATAGTGCAGGCACCAAGCCCCAGCAATAACCCTGGAGGAAAAAAAAAAAAAAGAAAGAAAGAAAGAAAGAAAGAAAGAAAGAAAGAAAGAAAGAAAGAAAGAAAGAAAGAAAGAAAGGAAGAAAGAAGAAAGAAAGAAAGAAAGAAAGAAAGAAAGAAAGAAAGAAAGAGAGAAAGGAAAAGAAAAGAAAGAAGAAATAGTGGTTCCAAGGGGATGGCAAGTTCACTCCACAGAATGTCCATTTTATAAATTAAAAAAATGCTTGTTGTAAAATAAATAAAGATAGAGATAAAAAAATGTCCTTTTAAAGGGCAGGACATTTAAAAAAAATTTATCCTGAAAAAACATAAAATGGTCTATGTATTCTCATTCTCACACATCTTCAGCAACTATTCATACACCTATACCACCCCTAGACTCACAACGCAAATTGTTTTAAAGCAGAATTCTATGGGAATTTCTATCAGATTGATTGAACGGCTAATGGTATTTTGGAGGGCAGACACTGGAATTGTCAGAAATTCCACAAAGTTTAGGGCAGTCTCTAATTAAAATTTTAGAACTGTCACTAATCATTCAGCATCTGATTCAGTGGGGATCTCTTCTGAGTTTGACAATGAAGCAATCAGTGTAGCCAACTAGGATCAAATCCAGCAGAACTGTGATGTTGCATGAGCACTCCTGTGCATACAAATAAATGCTAGCTTTAAATTAGCATATTTTTAAGACAAGATGGTAGGCAAAAACAGAGGCTTTAGAATAAGGAATTAAGATACTTAAAGCAAACATTAAGAAAAACATTCTTGGGCAGGGGAAATAGTACAGTATTTATGCATATGCAAACAGACTCCACTGGCACCACCACAAGGAGAAGAAGGAGGAGGAGGAGGAGAAGGAGGAGAAAAAAGAAAGAAAAGAAGAGAAAAGCATTTTAAAGGGTGTGGAGGTTCCTTCTTAGAAATTAAAACTCACACACACACACACACAAAGCTACTGTCATCAGAATAGTATGGCATTACAAGAATAAATTAGTGGATCAAGAGTTAAAGATATAAATGCAAAAACTGTTATGTTCAAGTTGGAGGAGGAAAGTAGAAATTACAGAAAAGACTATCTTCAAGCAAAGTTACATTTCTTTTTTATTATTCTTTTTTTAATATTTATTTATTTATTCCCCAAATTTTGTTGCCCTTGTTGTTTTATTATTGTAGTTGTTAGTTACATTTCTTAAAGATGATTTTTAAATCATCATGGTGATTGCTTTCCTATTAGAAATGAATAGCTCATTTTTCCTATTAGGTCTCAAGATAATAGTGAAAAGTTGATTGAAGTTGACACTCAACTTGAAGTAATTTAGATTTTTGCTTTGTAATTTTCAACACCATTAGGAGAGTAGCAAAATTTTATTAAGGTTTTTTGTTTTCTTTAAATACCTGAACAGAATTAGTGTTTTTAGAACTAATTAAAAACTAGGTTATGAAACACGAAGTTATTTGATACTTTACTTAATATCCTACCTGACATTACTGCTATAAAATATAGTGATTTTTTACATTCTATTTTGAAAGTGGTGCTTTTACCTTTGAATTTTCCTTTTCAAGTTTGCTTGTGCCTTTTAAAAATGTGTGCTATTATCCATTTACATTCATGTTTTATTATAGACAAGTTTGGGGTGGTGGGCTGGGCAGTGCTGCACCAGGTTAAGCACACATAGTATGAAGCACAAGGATCCCAGTTCCAGCACCAAGTATCCTACCTGCTGGGAGGGAGGGTTTGCTTTAGAATTGGTGAAGCAGGGCAGGGGTAGATAGCACAATGGTTATGCAAACAGACTCTTGTGCCTGAGGCCCTCTCAAGTCCCAGGTTCAATCCCCTGCACCACCATAAGCCAGAGCTGAGCAGTGCTCTGGTTAAAAAAAAATAAATAAATAAATAAAAAATAAAAAAAAAAGAATTGGTGAAGCAGGTCTTCAGGTGTCTGTCTCTCTCCCTCTCTATCTTCCCTTCCCCATTTCTCTCTGTTCTATGCAAAAGAAAGAAAGAAAGAAAGAAAGAAAGAAAGAAAGAAAGAAAGAAAGAAAGAAAGAAAAGAAAAAAAAAAGAAAAAAATAAACTGCAAATAATAATGCCACTATTATAGAGAAAAATTGGGGGTGTATAATTCTTTTTTTTCCTTCTATGCAGGTATGTTTCTAAGTGAAAGTATGTTGGTTTTTAAACTGATAGTATATAACACAATCTGATTTGACATGACAATTTGTAATTTGATTAGTATAACTTAATCAAATTTTTATCATTGAACAGATTTTATGCTATAAATAATGCCTCAGAGAGCATTCTGTTTTACATACATTTTTCCTCCTTTGTCTATTATGTTCCTGTAATAAGTTATTAAGCATGGAAGCATTGCCCAAAGGGACAAGTGAATTTTAAAGATATCTGATGCATAAGTAACAAAATTACATAATAAGATCTACTGGAAATGTATGAGAAAGGCTGTTTCCTTCCTTGACATATTTTCAATCTCTGCCAATCTGTCTCACACACACACAAACACAAATGGCATTTTAATTTGTATTTCTATGATTTGCTTAAATTCCTTGTTCTTTTGAGTTTTGCTTTTTGTGAGTTGCTTATATGCATCCACTGGGGTCTTTTCCCTTTTTGAAATAAAATTCTTTGGATTATTTTAAAAAATGATGTCATATATTAAATTCAAAGCACCAATTAAAAGGTAAATCATTTTATATGTTACTGAAATAAAAATGTACTCCCAACTATGACACACTTATAAGAAACAACCTTAGTGATGTGAGATCATTAAAAAATATATACATCCCCATGTTCAGCAGGGAAGCAATTACAGAAGCCAGACCTCCCACCTTCTGCACCCCATAATGACCCTGGGTCCAGACTCCCAGAGGGTTAAAGAATAGGAGACCTTTCAAGGAAGGGGATGGGATATGGAGTTCTGGTGGTGGGGACTGTGTGGAATTGTACCCCTCTTGTCTATCCTATGGTCTTGTCAATATCTCCATTTTTTATGAATTAAATATATATATATATATATATACACATATACATATACATATATGTGTGTGAACACACACATCACAGAATCAGCAATAGAAGGTGTTTCAGGCTCAGGCTGATGAAATAGCTCACTTGGGTAGTGCAATGCTTTGTCATGTGTGCAACCCACCTTCAAGGACAACCCTTCCTGTTGGAAAAAAGCTCCAATGCTCTTGCTTTCTCTTTCTCTGTCTCTAAAGATAAAAAACTGATATTTCTACTGAAAAGATTAAAATTTTAGAATATTTGTGTTATTGTAGATTAGGAAAAGAAATGGGATGCATTGGATCGACCTTCTCGTGGTGCATCCCGTGAGTACCCATTCATTGGGGAAACTGACGATCCTTCCTAGCCGACTGAATCCACATGGATCCCAGTCACTTTCAAAGCCAGCAACAAGCAGCTCCTGACAGCTTTCAACCTGTTGACTGGCTACGGAAGAAGGGCAAACACTAGAAGAAGAAGAAGGAAAAGAAATGCTGATATGATCAGAAAAAGGTTAATAAAAACTGCAATAAACATAAAATATAGACTGAAAAGAAATGTCTGTACATAATATGTATGGCTTTCCCCCTCCACCAAAAAAAAAAAAAAAAACTCTCCTTTGAAGTGATAGAAAAGGGCTGCCATGAGAGTAAATAAAGCAAGAGACAAAGGGAAATGAAGAAACAATACAGAGAAATCAAAAGGAAATAACAAACTCATAAGATACAAATCTAAAGACACTACTTTTTATGTGCTGCAGTTAGCTATGGGTGATTTAAATGATAAGCAGGAAATGAGGAAAGTAGTAAATCTTTCACCCAAAACTCTAACAGTACCTGTTAAAACCTAAGACTATGGATATGCCATATGTTAGTAACTGTAACTTGGGTAATCTGTAACAAAAGCACAGCCAAATAAGAAGTACCAAGGATGTTTCAGTCCAATAAGCTGTAGAGGCAAAAATGAAAACAAAGTAAAAATAATTAATTTTTTTGTTAAAGAAATAATTTGGGAAATTGTTCCCCTGGAACACAATACACCTTACTGTAAAAAAATAATTGAAAAAAAATTGATAAATTTCTATTTTGTAACAAATTAAAACTATGAATTGAGCTCTATGTGTGATGAGCTAAACTATGGCCCTATCAGACCAGTAAATAAAAGACAGCAAATTGAGTGCACTGTATATAATATCCCATCAGTTTGGAGAAAAATTAAGAGTAACAAACATGCCTGTGTGCGTATTTTAAAATAGCAGGAAGATGTTGAAGGAGATAAAGCAAGTGGTCTAACTGCACAATGAAGAAAAAAAAAGGAAACAGTCAGACAGACATATCTACACACCTGCTGCTCATCAAGTTGACCCATTCTGTGAACATATAGTTAAAATTCCTTTCCTGGGGCCAGGTAGTAACACACCTGGTTGAGTGCACTTTAAGCCTCTGGTCCCCACCTGCTTGGGGGAGCTTAAGGAAGTGGTGAAGCAGTGCTGTAGGTGTCTCTCCCTTTCTATCTCCCCTGTTCTCTCTCAATTTCTCTCTGTCCTACCAAGTAAAAAAAAGAGAAAAAAATAGAATTTAAAAGTACAATAATAGTAATAACAATAATTTCTTGTCTGATTTTTTTAAGTTAATAGAATATATTAACACCGTTCTCACCACCAAAGGTCTGTGTCCTGACTCCCAGCCCCCTACAATGGAGCTGAAAATCTACCCTTTCCTCTTCTTTTCTGCTTCTAAAGGAAGTTATACTTTGCTAACTTTTGCAAAGTCAAAACATTAGGTCTGAGAAACTACTGCTTTAAGCAGTTATATTTTCTAAGTCTCCTTCTGAGTAGTGTCATTTCTTAAGTATAAAAGAAAAGTAGACTAAGTGGCCCATCTTCAGTATTATCTCATTTTTAGCAAAATTATAAGAAAAGCATTATAATCCTTAAACTGTTGAGATGATTCTTTTTTTTTCAATAAAACATAATCTTTAGGATAAAACTGATGAAAACACAATTCTGCTTTTGTTCTCTGAAACAAGTTCAAAGAACACACAATAGAAACAAAGATGAAAATTGAGGAATTCATCCATCTCCATCCAAATTAAGGGAATGTCTTTAAAAAAAAAAAAAAAGACTGTTTGGGTCAGCATTAATTTTAAAAACAAAGTGACCTCAATATCACTACTAGCAGTAAAATACTGCTTACAAAGACTCTTATTACCACCTCACAGTGATAAAAACTCTTGCCTGTGTAAGTGTAATCAAGGGGCGCATTCCATTCAGCAGTCTAACTGGCTTTTATTTTTCTTTTAGCTTTATTTTATTTGATAGGACAGAGAGAAATTGAAAGGGGGGGGGAAGTAGAGAGGTAGAGAGAGAGAGAGAGAATGCATACCTGCAGTACTGCTTCACTACTTGTGAAGCTTTTCCCCTGCAGGTGGGGACTGGGTCCTTATGCCTATTAATAAATGCACTTATCCAGGTGCACCACCACCCAGCCCCTGGCTTTTCTGATCAGAATTCTGTCACTTAGACCACATAACAGCTAAAATGTCTGACTCATCTGCTATGGCACAACTCCATTTTCAAAATTTTAATCAGAAAAGTTTTCTGTACCCTCTAAGTATTTGATAGTTTCTAGCCTAGCCTCTAAATCTTTCATAGATTTGAAGTTAATTTAGTAGTTCAGTTTCATTCTTCTGCATGTTTCAATCCAATTTGCCCAACAGCATTTATTGAATAGACTCCTTTTTGCATTTGGTGTTTTGGGCTTAGTCAACACGGGGGCTGATTTTTGGGCTCTCAGTTCTACTCCACTGGTCTATGTGTTTATTTTGGCTCCAGTACCCAGTGATTTTGATTATAGTGGCTCTAGTATGTTTTGAGGTCAGGAAGTGTAATGCTTCCATTATTGCTCTTTTCTCTCTTTGGCTATCGTAGGTAATTTTCTGTCTCTAAATAAACTTCTGTATCTTTTGCTCTATACTCTTGAAGAAAAATGGTGGGGCCTTGATAAGGATTGTGCTAAATGTGTATATGGCTCTGGGTAGAATAGTCATTTTGACAATGTTATAGGCAGAACTCATTTCCATGTTAGTTTTTGCGACATCTTCACTGATACAGATTGAATTGCAAGAAAAAAAACAAAAGCAAAATACAGCAAGCTAAAAAGCTTCAGCACAGCAAAGGGAATCACTACCATAACAAAGAGAACCCTCTCCACAGAATAGGAGAGAAATCATTATGTGAACTCACCAAACCCCATAATAAAAAGACAGACAACCCCACTGATATAGGCAGAATTTTCTCCAAAGAAGAGATCCAAAGGGCCAACAGAGATGGGGGGGGTGCTCAAATGATGATCAGGGAAATGTAAATAAAAACAATTACTACTTAACACCTGTGAGAAAGTCATACATTAGAAAAGACAAGACACAATACTACTTAACACCTGTGAGAAAGTCATACATTAGAAAAGACAAGACACATCAACTGTTGGAGAGACTGTGGGGTGAAAAGGGGTCTCTTATATTGTCAATGGGAATGTAAGTTTGTCCAACCCCTATGGAAAATAATTGGGAGATTCTTCAGAACTCTAGAAATGGAGCTACCCTGGGAAAACAAAAACACCTATCTGAAAAGACCTGTGAACACAAGTGTTCAAAGCAGCTCTGTCTGTAGTAGTCCAAACCTGGAAGCAACTGAGATGCCCAATGACAGATGAATGGCTATGCAAGTTATGGTACCTATATACAATGGAGAACTACGCAGCTGTTACAAATGATGAGGCCATCTTCTTTGCAATAGCATGGACAGAACTCAAAGGCATCATGTTGAGTGAGACAAGCCAAAAAGAGAAAGGAGAAAACCAAATGATCTCACTCACAGGTGGAACTTCAGAATAAAGAATAGTGTGGGGAAATGTAAAGTCAAACTTGGACTGGGTATTATGGTATATTGTACCAAAGCAAAGGACTCTGGGGGGTGGGGGAAAGGAACCAGATCAAGGGATACTAGGGTCCTGTTGTGTCTCCTTGACACCAAACAAAGGCAGATGAGAAGTTGTGCTTATGTGTTAAAGAAAACACTATATTCCATTAACCTAAAATTGAAAAGAAAGTTTTCTGTATCAAGCACTTTAAAAAATAAGTGTTTCTAGCTTCATAAAGGACACAATACAGTTATACTGAATACGTTGCTACTTTTCCCCCCACTTGATATATATAGAAAAAAAAAAGTGTGATAACACTTTTTTAAAAAAATCTATTGATAATTTAAATCTTTGTTTTAAAAATAATGTAAATCCACATTTCTCTATGAAAGACAAAAAGAATCAGAATAATCCTTTGTTGTTGCACAGTAAAACTAAACTTAAAAAAAAAAGACCGATTTAATCTCAAAATTTTTATTATCTTTTGAGAGGTTTTAATTTCTGGGAACATTACAAAAGATTTGCACCACCTGGTGGAAAAGTAAAGATTCAAAAACAGTTAATTCTCTTTATTATAGTTTCTCAGCTCCTTTTGCATCAAAGGCCCTTTTAGGACTGTGATGAAAGTCATGAGTCCCTCTTCCTCTCCAAAAGCAGGTATATGCAGGCATGCTCACAGCAGGTGCAAACTCAAGACACAAAAATAGTAAATACTTTTTGACTCCTGGAGCCAAGCAGTAGAAAGTGTCTGACTTTTTGTTTGTATTTCGCCTTAGCTGCCCGGCCTCTTAATCCTCACCCCAAAGTTGGAGAAATCATCTCTGGGTAAGTCCTAGTGGGTAGTCCCTTCTCAGAGTCAGTGGATCAGATGCCTTTTTGAATTCTGGTCACAGTACATGCTAAGACAACTATTAACGTGCCTCAGAGGTTCAGTGCTCCCTGTGCAGTCTGCTCCTTGCTGTGGTCCTGTTCTGGCTAAATATGGTTTCCTATCTTCACACAGAATTCCATCTACATTAGCAAGAATGTGATCTACCAGATAATCTTCCAATGAAGTACTTTTCTGAATTAGTTTGTTTCTTCTCTTCACAGTCAAGAACTTTGACTGTATATTCCTATTATAAATCTATGTTAAGCCCCCACCGAAAATATTACAGCACCTATTTACCCACACAAAGTGAAGCAGTCTACCACCTTCCTACTTCAATTGAAGTCAACAATCAAACGGGGTTTAAAAAGTTATTGAAAACGAAGATAAAGGGGAGAGTGACCAGTAACAGAATGCATGAATATCAACGACTGCCACCTCTCCAGATTCAAAGGAGGTCTCGAAACTTTACATCAGACTCAACCTGACGCTGTTGACTGGCTACGGAAGAAGGGCAAACGCTAGAAGAAGAAGATCCCAGACCTGAAGGATTCCTAGTACCCAGCCCCAACAGAGGCTCATCAATAAGTAGGTCTTCCCCACAGTTGGTATGTGAGACAACGGGTTTGATCTTAACAAAAAGTGACTAGCCAACATTTAAACAGTGAAAACTGATAAAGCAAAGCTATGTGGCATATAAACAAAATACAACGTCCATTGATGAGATATGTGTATGTGCATTTTTTTTTAACCAAAACATGCTCAGATCTGTCTTGTGCCAGTGCAGGGGACTGAACCTGGGACCTTAGAGCCTCAAATATGAGAGTCTTTTGCATAACCACTTTGCTATCTCTCTGCCAGTGACATACGCTTTTAACAAAATAAAGGTATGACCTTCTCCTCTTCTGCATTCCTGCATGAGGTCAGGTATTTCAAGGTTACTTCGACTTTTTCTTTCACCTTTGTTTAGAGTACCCCCATTCCAAATGTTATGGCCAGCTCCAAAATGCAAGCTTCCACACAGAATCATTTGGAAAGGCATTCCTTTAAACTCAGTTGTTACCTGGTTAAGTGCCCATCTACATGGTCATGCAAAACACTAGAGGAGCACTGCATCCCTTGCATCTAGGGCAGTGCCCAGAAAAAGGCCTTGTTGATTAAACACATAGTACAAAATGACCGAACCAACTCGCTATGCTCAAGTTTCTATCATCTAAACAAAAGCCTTTCCATAAAGGTCATAGAGCTGTACACACATATTATTTTCTCAAACAGTACACATTTTCATATTTCCATAGGATCACAAAAAAAAAAGTATTTTTAATACGGCAGGTGGTGGCACACCTGGTTGGATCACACACATTACAGTGCACAAGGACTCTGGTTCAAGTCTCCTGTCCCCACCTGCAGGGGGAAGTTTCACAAGTGGTGAAACAGTGTTGCAGGTGTCTCTCTCTTTATCTTACTTCCTCCCTCCCTCTCTATTTCTCTGTCTCTATGAGAAATAAATAAAAATATTCTTAAAGTATTTTTAATCTGCTAGTACAGAGGATCAACACACTACTCAACATTAAAGAGCACTCAAGTCATTTCTACTGTTTTCCTATTAAATGTAAAATTAAAAACAATCTTTAGTATTCCAGAAAACTATCTCTTTACCTCTGACAAATTATTTCAATAAACAAGACAACTGCATAAAAGAGGGTTATATAAACAGTTTTGTACCTAAGTATAAATCCCTATAAAGTTCTACCATGTTATCAACAGTGAATGATAATAGCTATTCCATACAACCTTAACAACCCTAGGTGTTTTTATGAATAGAAATGCATTGGTAAATAAAATTACCTCCATGCAATTTTGGCTTTCACTGTTTATTACTGAGAGAAATTTTCTCACATGCCATTTATCATTTATTATTTTATCCCCTTATATATCAAAATAGTTACCTTTTATTTTTTTAATTTATTTATTTGTTCATTTACTTAATGAACAAGAAGGCAATACCAGAGCACTGTTCTGTTCTTATTTATTAAGCTATACTTGCAAATCAACATTATTGGTCTAGGGAGATAGCACAATGGTTATGCAAAAAAAAAAAAAAAAAAGTTTTCATGCCTGAAGCTTTGAAGTCTCTGGTTCAATCCCTAGCACCACCATAAGCCAGAGCTGAGCAGTGTTTTGGTAAAATAATAATATCAGCATTATCAGTATAATGTAAGTATTTTAAGCAGTTCTGTTTTCTAAATCTCCAAACTTGAGAATATAATTCCTCTAGAGGTCTGAGCTACTCTTCTACAATAGCTACATTCTGCTTTTCTATACACTTGCACTTTTAAAAAATCACCTTAATTTTGCAGGATGATGATAGTTCATTGGTTTCTCCCCCAACACCATTTTTAAACAAGTCATCCCTATTTGTGTATTCATGTGTATAACAACTTCAAAATAAAAGCATTAGAAAGTAAAATTTGGGTGGGTCAGATAGCACAATGGTTATGCAAAAAGTGTCTCCTGACTGAGGCTTCTAGGTCCTAGGTTCAATCCTTATAGTACTCTTAACCAGAATTTAGCAGTGCTCTGGTAAAAAGTAATTAATTAAAAATAAAAACTACTGTTAAAATAGATTTGAAAAGAAAACACTCTTGATGATAATACATGTAAATCTACAGAACAAGGGATACAAGAAAAATAAAATGTACTATATACAATCTTTTTTAGTAAAATTGGATTTATCTAGATTCACCTGCCAATGGATTCTAACCCTCTACTGCTTTCAACTATTCCAACTGTTTCACTATAAAAAAAAAAAAATCATGACTGCAATTATTTTCTTTCTTTATTTATTTATTCCCTTTTGTTGCCCTTGTTTTATTGTTGTAGTTATTGTTGTTGTTACTGATGTCACTGTTATTGGATAGGACAGAGAGAAATGAAGAGAGAAGGGGAAGACAGAGAGAGGAAGGGAAAGATAGACACCTGCAGACCTGCTTTACCGCCTGTGAATCGACTCCCCTGCAGGTGGGGAGCTGAGGTTCAAACCGGGATCCTTACACTGGTCCTTGGGCTTCACACCACGTGCGCTTAACCCGCTGCACTACTGCTTGACTCCCCATTTTCTAAAACATTATACACATAAAGTTAAAAAGGGGGGAGAGAAAAAAGAAAAAAAATTAAAAAGGATAATGCACTATTATACTATAATTTGTCCTCTTATTTCCTAAAACCTGTAAACAAAACTGGATTTGTTTGGAACGATTAAGCTGTATTTCCAGTGAATAGATATGCTCCAACTGTATTTTCAAAATATCTTGGGATGATACTGAATAAATTCCACTGTTACTAACTAAATGACAAATTACTTTGAGCCAAGCCCCACACGTTTACACTCACACACAGATAAACTCTACTGAATAACCATTCACATTTTCTGTAACTAAAAATAATAACCACATCCAGGAGGTGTCAGTAGTTCTTCATACATGTGGTAGCAAGAATGCTTTCACATAATGATATTTTTTCCAAATCTAAAGTGTATAGCCCCAAGTTTACTCACTGTTTTTCAAGGATTTTTGAGACTCTGCATATACAGAACATCTCCAGACACATGTCAGCTGAGAGGCTACACGCAGTCTAGCCTAACCCTCAAATCCAGAAAATAGTATTAGCCTCCTTAGTCAAGCCTCTCTTCCCTGAATTCCTTTCCTCTCTTTCCAGCTCCTGGGATAAAGGGCAATCAGAAAAAGGTTTTAAACACAAATGCGAGAAGGAGCCAGGCAGTGGTTTGACCTAGTTGAGCGCACATGTCATAAGGCACAGGGAACCAGGTTTAAGTTCCCAGGCTTGCTCCATCTATAATGGAGAACCTTCATGAGTGCTGAAGTAGTGCAGCAGGTCTCTCTCTGCCTCATTCTCACTACTTCTCAACCTCCCTCTGCCCTCTCACTTCATCTGTCTCTATCCAATAAGTAACAAATAAATAAAATATGTTAAAACATGTTAATAAATACAAATGCAGGAACTTGGAGAATTAGTTTAATTGGACAGACAGAAAAAGCAGAAAGAATTACTGGAACCAGGCGGCAGCTTTCTCATTGAGTAAGTAAGCATTTGTAGGGCTAGGTGGTGGCACACCTGGTTAAGTACACACAGGACCTGGGTTCAAGCCTCCAATCCTCATCTGAAAGTAAAAAACCAGAAACTGAAGTGAAACAAACAGTGTAAGTGACAAACTCTCTACAGATAGAACATGCTCATGCCACCTGCCTAGTACTTACAGTTTGCACCTACACAGAGAGACACGAAGAATCCAAGTCAAAGTCAAAGTAAAGGTAGTCTAACAACTAACTGAAGTCTGAAAATCTTCCCAGCCTACATAGATCCATTACCAGAACACATAAACTTTAATAATTCAGTGTCAACCTCTGTCCACTCTTCAACTGAATATAAAAATAAGCTACCATAAGAATGATCCTTAACTGTGAACAGTCAGTCAGAAAGTTGCCTGGGCTGGGAGAGCCATAAAAGACTCCAAGAAATTTGAGAGTGACAGATACGTTCCAAAACTCAACTGTGATAAGGGTTGCACAACCGTAAGTTTACTAAATCTGAGTGAATATGATTATTTCATGGAAGGTAAAAGATAATGGGACAGGGGTAGATAACATAATGGTTATGCAAATGGACTCTCATGCCTGAGGCTACAAGGTCCCGGGTTCAATCCTCTTCCACCACCACCACCACCACCACCACCACCACCACCACCACCACCACCACCACCACCACCACCACCACCACCACGAGCAAAAACTGAGCAGTGCTCGGGTAAAGAAAATAAAAAATAAAATAAAAGATATAAAGTTGTAAAAATATTCTGTGCACTGTTTTGACTAAAGTAATAAACCACTTTTTTTTTTTTTGCCTCAAGGGTTATCACTGGGACTTGGTGCCTGCACTATGAATCCACTGCTCCTGGAGGAGCATTTTTTCCCCATTTTGTCACCCTTATTGTTGTCATTATTATTGGTGTTGTCACTGCTGTTGGATAGGACAGAGAGAAATTGAGAAAGGAGGGGAGACAGAGAGGGGAAGAGAAAGACAGACACTGTTTCACCACCCTTGAAGTGACTCCCCTGCAGGTGGGGAGCCAGGAGCTCAAACTGTGAAACTTATGGTCCTTGTGCTTTAAGCCATGTGCGCTTAACCCACTGTGCTACCGCCTGACCCCCCGGTAATAGACTACTATCTGGAGACTGAACTAAGCATGCCTTCCATGAAAGAGCACACAACCAAAAGAAAAGTAATACAAACTCCATCTCCTCCAAGTTGTTACTGGGAATAGTAAACATGTAACTATCCCTAACCTGACATTAATTCCATCAAACATAACAGATCAACTTAAATTACCAACAAAGAGAAAGTCAAATAAATAACCCCTTTTGCCTTGAAGTCACACATTCAATTGTATATGTTAATAGAATGTCACTTACACATTCACTTATCAAGTGCTTGTTTGCACAGCTGTCTGGACTTTAATGTGTAAGTCATTATGGTCCTTATGCCTTCAACTATAAATTTCTTGGAAGACAGTGACAGAACTATTTAACTCCACATGCCCAACCTATCACAGCAGAGCCTACAGAAGTCCAGTCAGAGCACCAACACTTCAGGCGATTTGGGTAAAAGCTCTGCTTTGTTTTTGCCACATAATGACCACTATAAGCTCATCTTTGTACTGAGAATGGAAACATGCTTGCAGTGACTGATTCTCCTACCACTTATGAGCCATATGCTTACATTCAATATGTACCAAAATCAAAAAAGTTAGCATCCCAATAAGTAAAACTAGTTTTATAATTAACATTACTGTTCAAACAGTAATTTCTCTCTAAATAATTAACAAGAACTCACTCATATTCTTCCTTAACAGGAAGTATTGAAACTCAAGCAAAATAAAGTTAAACAAAACCAGTTCACAAAAATATCATTTTGGGGGCTGGGTGGTGGTGCACCTGATTGAGCATACATGTTACAATGCGCAAGGACCCACGTTCGAGCCCCCACATGCAGGTCCCCATGTGCAAAGGGAAAGCTTCATGAGTGGTGAAGTAGTGCTGCAGGTGTCTCTCTGCCTCTCTTTCTCTCTATCCCTCCCCCCTTCCCTCTTGATTTTTGGCTGTCTCTATCGAATAAATAAATATAATTTTTTTAAAAGAATTAACAAAGTATCATTTTCCAGACCCAGAGATAGCTCATATAGTAGAGTGGGTTTGAGCCCTGACACCACATAGAGCAACATGGATGGCACCAATAGAACTATCTGGATGAAGAAATAGTGCTGATGTGTCTCTCCTCTTTTTCTCTCTGTGAATGTAAATCAGAATGAAAACATTGGGCCTATGCACAAAGCTCCAGGTTCCCCCAGCCCTACACTGGGATATATATATGTGTGTGTGTGTGTGTGTGTGTGTGTGTGTGTGTGTATGTGTGTGTGTGTGTGTGTGTGTGTGTGTGTGTAACATAATTTTCTCTACTTGCTTTTATTCTACTGTACCAAAATGACCAGAAAAAAATTACTAGACAAATAAAGCCAGTTTTGGAGGCAATAATGAGAATTCACATTTACTTTTAAAAAAAAATGTAATCACATTCTCAGAAACATAAGCATAAACTGTGATACACAATGTGTTAATGGGAATTGTCGCTTGAATAACCTGTCCCATTCTCAAGGTCCCATGTCAGCACACCACTCTCAATGGCAGAATTTAGCTCTTAGGTTGTTCCATTTTTCAAAAGGCAGTCTCTCAAAGCTGTTTTTTTGTTTGTTTGTTTGTTTGTTTGTTTTACTTATTTACTAATCAGATAGGAGGAGAGAGAGAACCAAGCATTACTCTGGTACATGTGCTGTTGAGAACTCATGACCTCATGCTTTCAAATCCAATGCCGTATCCACTCCACCATCTCGCAGACCACAAGTTTATTTTTCTAGAGAACAATCCTTCCTAAAACATTTTGGGGGAAAACTGCAGTTCTCCATTTTAGGCTTCTCAACTTTCAATTATACATTACTAAGCAATCATGTAAGCAAACAGCTATGTTTTCTTTCAAAGATCATGGAAAATCCCTTGGTTGTTTGCAATGGCTAATCCAACTTGGAGTAGTATATATAAATATAATTCTTTTTTTTTTTTTCCCTACCAGAGCACTGCTCAACTCTGGCTTATGGTGGTGTGGGGGGATGGAACCTGGGACCTGGAGCCTCAAGCATGAGAGTCTCCTTGCATAACCATTATGCTTTACCCCCTCCCACAAATACAATTCCGAAATGTATTTTTAGCAATCAAAGATTTAAAAGGGAGGGGAAAATGGTCCTTCAAATGCTGACAACCCAAGTGGTCTCAGCACAGATGTGCTATACTTGACAAACTATTCCAAAACTGGAATGAAAAGTATTTCCAAGTTCTTAACATTAACCGTAGCATTAACAAGGACAACATGACAGTCAATATCAAAGACACTGGGAACTCCTGCCTGGGGAACCCTGGCAACCATACACATACCTATGGACAAGCTATTTTCATTAACATAAAAAAAAAAATCACAATCTACTTGTCACCAACCTATATTGAACAAACTATGGGAAGTGTGTGTGTGTCCTTTCATATATGGAAATATAAAACACAATTTCACAAAAATCACTTGAAAAATATACAAATAATTTGTTCAAAAGTCCCTCCCTCATATACATGTCTGGTCAACTTCCTCATCTATAAAATAAAAAAGATAGGGAGTCGGGTGGGGTAGCGCAGTGGGTTAAGTGCACGTGGCACAAAGCGCAAGGACCTGAGTAAGGATCCCAGTTCAAGCCCCGGCTCCCCACCTGCAGGGGAGTCGCTTCACAGGCGGTGAAGCAGGTCTGCAGGTGTCTATCTTTCTCTCCTCCTCTTTGTCTTCCCCTCCTCTCTCCATTTCTCTCTGTCCTATCCAGCAATAACTACAACAATAAAACAAGGGCAACAAAAAGGAATAAATAAAATTAAAAAATATATAAAAAAATAAAAAAGACAAAGATCCCTCCTGATTATAACATGTGTGTTCACTAAGTATGTGTTTCTTGCTTTTTTACTATATATTTAACACATATGCATGATAGTACTGCTTTAGAGTATTTTCTAGAGCAAAATTCATCATAAAATTAATAAAAACCTTCTGAAGTATTTTTTTAAAGTATTAAAATATAAGTGGAAATTAGCATACTGTTTTACCAAATACAAGCCTTTACTCTTAGGGCCAAAAGACTTCTGAGAGAATTATTCGCTCACTGAAAGGAAATTATATTACTTGATTATAAATTTTTGTGAAATAGTGCATCATTGGAAACATAAAAATGCTTTATAAGCATACTTTAGCATCAGTCTATTAAGACAGCTCACCTGTTGCGGGTGTGGGGGCCAGTGGTTTTGTCATGTGCTTGACCCAAGTTCAAGCCCAAAGACACAGCACTATAACAAGCTTCAGTGCTGTGGTATCTCTCCCTCTGTCTCTCCATACCTATCTTTGTCTATCTGAAAAAGCTGACCAAGAATAGTGAAGCTCCAGCAACAACAAAAAAAGAAAAGTATCTCACGCAGCATCATCTGTAAATTATATACTATTAGTAGTGCAAAAGCATAGTATTAAGAGGTTCTACAAGTTAAATATATGAATGAAAACGATGCTTTATTTATTCACAAATATTTTTTCAGTTAACACCCAAAAATCAGCTTTAGCTCAGAAATGTTAAATTATGTTCCATTTTAAATGGAGCTTAGAAATCTACCTATCATAGGAGCCTTTATGCACATTATGCGTTTTTCTACTTTGTAATAAGATAGAGTCGCACTTTATATGAATGCTTTGTACAAAGATGTTCAAATATAAAAATTATTCTGATTAATCACATTACTACATTTTGTATTTGCTTTTTAAAAGGAAAATAAATTTGGTTAATGCTAATAAGCATTCAAAAAGCATTAAACTCTTGACATGAGCTGAAAAATAATTATCTGAAAAAAAGGGAAGCTTGCTACATTAAATCTAATTCTCCTATTTTTATCCTAGTCAAACTAAATAATATCAAATACTTACATGATAGTTCCTAATGATTTCAATTGCTTCTTCACCTATATCATTAAAAGCTACTTAAATTACTTGTTATGTCTATCTACACTGTACTTTTTTCCAGTAAACCTTGGAGTAGTTTTCTCTACAAGGCCCTGACTCTTTAATTCTTAAGCCTGGCAGCAGAGCACCACTAACAACCAACTGTGAAGAAGAAAGGAAGAAAAAAAAAAAAGCCTAAACAGATAGAATTCTATCTGAAACACATAAAATTACTACTATTCTAGTTATGAACTCAATATAACCCCACATATCAAGAAAACATAAAAATGCATTCAATTAGATAAACAGATATTTTACACAATTAGATAATTTAAAAAAATAATAAGTAGATTCAGGACACACACTGATAGCAAGGAAGCGCATTTATTGAAATTAGATCACTCCTGAAAGCCCAGTTCGGTTTCTCTAGTCTCACAGAGGAGTAGGAGATAGAGAAATTTCAGAACCTCAGTAATCAGAGCACTTCAATTCAACATGACTGTGACATCACCTTTTTTTCAAGTTCAATTATATTAAAATAAAAGACCTTACACTTTCCTGAGAACTAGATGCTAACAAAAGAGAAACTGGGAGTAGGGTGGTAGCATAGCAGGTTAAGCTCACATGGCGCAAAGCACAAGGACCAGCGTAAGGATTCCGGTTCCAGCCCCCGGCTCCCCACCTGCAGGGGGGTCACTTCACAGATGGTGAAGCAGGTCTGCAGGTATCTATCTTTCTCTTCCCCTCCTCTCTCCATTTCTCTCTGTCCTATCCAACAACACGGACATTAATAACAACAATAACAACTACAACAATAAAACAACAAGGGCAACAAAAGGGAATAAATATTTTTTAAAAAATAGAGAAACTTATTCAATGCTATCCAAAAAATAAGGCAAAATTTGAATGAGTGTAGGTGTGAATGAACCAAGGAAGCACATTGAGTAAGAATTTTCCTTCCCAAGTTATTATTATATTTTCTACATTGCTTTCTTCCAAATACCAACAGTAGCCAGGGCAAGAAAAAAAAATAGTACTCAATTGCTGAGCACAAAGTTTCCTTTATGAATCAAAATGTGGTGAAGATTTTATATATGTGGTCTTCAGTTTCTTCTGTTTGCAAACAATGCAAGTCAAGAGTTTGACATTAACCAGTTTTTTATGGAAAGTAATTGCTCTCTAAATTGAGTATTTACCTGGTAACAGGCATTCTACCAAATGCTTACATTTACCATACTATCTAATCTTCACATATCATCTCTTATTTTACCAACAAGAGAAAAACAACAGGCCAACTAGCCCAAGATCACACAGCAAGTTAGTCAGTGACAGGGTCAAACTTTTTTTTAACACTATGTAAATTAAACATGCCTAACAAGTAAACTATAGAAATTCTATTACCAAACCTCAACATTGCCTAAAACAAAAATTATTAGTAACTCCTTGGTTTATCTGCTCAGACAACTTAATTTTATTATGATAGAGTTCTTACTCAGAGGCTACTAAGAATCAGAAGACATGCTACTCAAGGTTCATACATATGTATTTCTTGAGTACAAATCAACTGTCTAGATGATATAATGTGTATCCAGTTAATACGGCAGTTCTGTAAGAGAATAATTATAATGCAATATTTACAGCACAATAAGGCAGCAGTAAACTCAAGCAATGGAGGTCCATTATATGCTAGAGGTAAGAGATAAGAAGACAATGAAAAAAAAATCAAAATCAAATTTTATTTGACAGAAAGAACTCAACACAGAGTAAGAAAACAGCAGTAATAGGAAAGGCAGAAGGGAGACAGAAACACTTTCCTCAAAGAAGAATGTTGGGTTTACATGCTAAGCTCTTGAAACAACAAATTACTTTTAATCATATTCAATGGAGAACAAGAAATCTAAATTGAAGCAACTGTCTGAGCCAATCTCAGGCCTCTTAACCTCATCTGTTAGGGAAACCATAGACCCACGTATGTGTCTCTGTCATACACCTTTTAAATGTTACTTTGACACCTAGTAAAGCTGATTCTCATTGTTTGCAAGGTATTCAAACCAAAAGCACTCAATAAATAAAAGTGAAAAACAGCTACACCAAATTCTCAAAATGTGTATAAACAAACATTAAAATTTAATATTTTCCACACTGACATTCAACTTTAAACAAGGTACATCTTTGAAACCTTAGACCAAATACAAGTAAAAAGGCAAATGGGAAACACCTATGTTTTTTTTTTTTTTCCACAAAATTCTGAAACATAATCACAGTGATAACCTCCATAGTACAAAAACATTATTCAAACTTAGCAGGACTGACTTGACACCTCTGTGAGTCCCCAGTTCCTACATTCCATCCAATCCAAGAGTTCTCCCAAAGGCATGGAAAGGCAGCAGAGGCAATTTATCAGTAAAGAAAGACTGGTAGGAAAGATGGCCACCTTCCAGTTATATTTAATAAGGCTAGGCATAGGAGCACTAGCTCTGGTCATGGAGTTTGCCATAGAGGAGCCAACAGCCCTTCTCCAGGGAACCTTGGACTGTATATAAAACTTTCTTCTGAACATCAAAGTGCTTCTCTTACACTCTAAAAATTCTTACTCAACCTTACAAGCTGTGTCAATATTAAATCCTATCCACCTGTATCACGCAGTCACTAAAGACAAGGTTCTATCTGGTCATATAATACTAAGGGTAAAAAGATTAGAATTCAACAAACCGCATTCCTACAGAATGTACGTACAAGTCAGCCCTTCAGCTCTACTGTCTCAGTCATGCCCTATCTTCATATGTCCTGCCCGGAACATACCAGTTCTCCTCATATAATCAAAAAGAACTTCTAGCATCAGTGAGTTGTAAATTTCACTTATGGTGACCTATGGTTATAAAAACTCTTCTCACCGTGTTAGTAAATGACATGAAGTCCCTACTTTACAAAGTTCAGATCCCAGTGTTAGAGAAGAAACAGTACATGGAAACTAAAGTTTAAACACTTAATGCTTGCCATCCAGATATTCAAGTCATTGAACAGCAGTACTACAATCACCAACTTAAACTTGGGCAATGGCATTCACCTACACCAACAGAGAATATATATATATATATATATATATATATATATATATATATATATTTTTTTTTTTTTTTACTATGTATTCATTTATTGGATAAAGACAGAGAGAAGTTGGGATGGAGGAGGAGGAAGAGAGATAAAACACCTGCAGTACTGTTTCACTGCTCATGAAGCTTTCCTCCTGCAGGTGGGGACCACGAGGTTGAACACCTCGAACCCTGATCCTTGTGTACTGTAACATGTGTGCTCAAGTAAGTGTACCACCACCAAATCCCTGAATTCAAATATTCTTTTTTTAATATTTATTCATTCCCTTTTGTTGCCCTTGTTTTATTGTTGTAGTTATTATTGTTGTTGTTATTAATGTTGT
Organism: Erinaceus europaeus; assembly: GCF_950295315.1. Lineage (NCBI taxonomy): Eukaryota > Metazoa > Chordata > Mammalia > Eulipotyphla > Erinaceidae > Erinaceus > Erinaceus europaeus. The sequence continues at coordinate 51,534,088 of NC_080165.1, forward strand.
CATTGTTGGATAGGACAGAAATGGAGAGAGGAGGGAAAGACAGAGGGGGAGAGAAAGAAAGACACCTGCAGACCTGCTTCATGGCCTGTGAAATGAATCCCCTGCAGGTGGGGAGCCGGGGGCTTTAACTGGGATCCTTACGCCATCTCTATGTGCTTTGAACCACCTGCGCTTAACCTGCTGCGCTACCATCCAACTCCCAAATTCAAATATTTTTATAGGCAAGATGCAGACATTACTTCCACATCTAAGCAGATCACAAAATTGACCACATTTACAGTTATCACCTTATAACATCTTGTCAAGTTCATTCTACCAAGGGGTATTTTCAGTACATCTCCTTAATTTGTAAGTCATTTCATAAATTGCATGTGCTTGTGAACTTAGTCTACAATAGCAAATATTTCATCAAATAATGTGCTCAGTTTGGAATCATTTAACAATTCCTTGCTTAATCTTTCTATATTCTCACCTGCTGTATTTAAATATCACAGTTACTCCCTAGGACAGGTGGGAGCACATGGAATAGAGCACACAAATTATAGTCAACAAGGACCCAGGTTCAAGCCCCCTTCCCCACTTGCAAGGTGAAGCTTCTTGAGCAGTGGAACAGTGCTGCAGGTACCTCTGTCTCCCTCTTAGCTCTCAATTTCTATCTCTATGCAAAATAAATATATTTTAAGAAAAGAGTTATTTCCTATATCCAGTTGATGAAATATATTAGAATATAAATACTTTAAAACAATAAGCTTGCTTAGTCAGCATGAAAATGTCTTCATTGTTAAGAAAAAAACTCATTTTTTTAAAATTTTTGTATGAAATGTAATATATATTTCTGACAATTATCTCCTTATATAAAATAGGTCAATTTGTCTCGGAGTTATAAAAATAGTCTGCGAGTGTCAACTACAACTCTCCTCGCTTCTTGCTAATCTAATATGAACAATAGTACAAAACTGAATCTCAAGATAAATGAGACATAGAAAAAATAATACATAGTGATCCAGTTGGCAAAAACTATTCACTCATTTTAGATTCCTGATCCAATAATGGCTTCTGCTGAGAGACTTTAGTACTGGCATCTACTGGCTGGAAAGGGACTGCAATTTTTGCCAAATTCAATTAATTCATTCAAAATATATTTATGAAGCACCTCCTGATACACAGGAATTGTGCAGGGCCAGAAAAAAGAAAAGGAACCAACACTCCTACAGCACCTAATGGAGCAGGGTCAACATTGAAAAGGCCATCATTCCTGTCACCAGATACTTTTTAACTAAAACTTATTTCCTTCTCATTATTTCTATTTCATGCAGAGCCTTCCTTGCCTTTTAGATTTCTGGGATGGATCTGCTTCGTTCGAGGCATCTTCTTTGATTCTGGGGTCCCTTTTGCTTTTCAGAAACTGTAGGAAGAGCAGGTCACAACTAGGAAACTCCATAAACCCAATGTCCATCAATTAATCCATGTGCTGAAAAAGAAAATACACACACACAAAAATCATATTTTACTATTTTCAAAACAAAACTATTTTAAAAGGCATAACTTCATGCAACTAACCTTAAACTCCACAAAAGCTAAAACTACCTGCAAAAAAAATTACTAACTCCTCATTATACATGGCAGATGGTCTTTTTTTTTTTTTTTACCAATTTATGGGCTTTTTCAATAAGAAAAGAGAAAAAAATGTCTATACTTTGATCAGAAACAAATGAGAAAACTTAATGAATTGTGTTTCAGAGTAGCATTAGTAAGTACAACCAAAGTACTGCATTGCATTATAAAAGGGCTACCTTGTATATAGTACATGTTTGTCTATTTGTAAATTCTTTGGAGAGAGGAGCCATGTCTTATTCATCTTGTTTTATTGAATGAGCTTAGTTAATAAATGTAGCTGTTCCCTAATTATTCCAATACTCCCTTCCTGATAGGCTGGCATTTTCTCCATCCCTGTATTTAGCTAGACTTGTAAGCAGTTCAACTACTGACCTGTAAGTAGGAAGTAAGAAGTATTTCAAGGTTTAGCACTTAGTTATCAAAGGAAGATGTTTTTCCAGAGTTTTTCTTTTTCCTGTACCAGGAGCAAGCACTGTTCTAGACATCAAGTCTGAGTAAAAAAAAAAAAAAAAAACCTGATCCCCTGTTAATCCAACATGAAAATAATAAGGAGACTATTTCAAATCATTGTGGACTGGAAGTTTTTTTATTAGTGAAGCATAACCTTGTCTGTCCTGACAAATATATATATATTTTTTTTCTTTTTCCTCCTCCAGGGTTATTGCTGGGCTCGGTGCCTGCACCATGAATCCACCGCTCCTGGAGGCCATTTCTTTTCCCCCCTTTTGTTGCCCTTGTTGTAGCTTCGTTATGGTTATTATTATTGCCCTTGTTGACGCAATTCGTTGTTGGATAGGACAGAGAGAAATGGAGAGAGGAGGGGAAGACAGAGAAGGGGAGAGAAAGATAGACACCTGCAGACCTGCTTCACCGCCTGTGAAGCGACTCCCCTGCAGGTGGGGAGCCGGGGGCTCGAACCGGGATCCTCACTCCGGTTCCTGCGCTTTGCACCACATGCGCTTAACCCACTGCGCCACCGCCCGACCCCCGACAAATATTTTTTTAAAGATTTTGTTTACTTAGAAAGAATGACAGACACAAGAAAGAAAGAACCAGATATCACTCTGGTATGTGTATTACCAGTGACTGAACTTGGGATCTCATGCTTGAGATGGACGTCCAGTGCTGGATCCACTGTACCACCTCCCAGACCACCTGACATTTAATTTAAAAACAATGATCTTGCTGCTGGATGATGGCATACCAGGTTGTGCACACATATTATAATGCACAATGACCAGCATCGAGGCCCTGGATCCCACCTGTAGAAGAAAAGCTTTGCCAAGTGATGAAGCAGTGTTGCAGGTGTCTCTCTGTCTCTCTCTTTCTCCCCCTCCCCTCTCAATTCATAGCTGTCTTATCCAATAAATAAATTAAAACAACAAAAACAATGATCTGAAATACAGTATGCTCAAATAGGAACAAATCAAAATTTTTCTCCCTTAAAAATTTTTCTCTGTTATCTTAGCCTTCTCTTGTTCAAGGCTCTCGATAAACCTAACATTTCAGTTTTAACTTCTGGACTAAAACTGAAAAGCAGAGCTCATTGTGATGATGATAAATAAGAAACTATGTTTAGTCACTAAACAAAGGCAGAAGAATAGAATAGGAATGTTTTGCTTAAAACTTTTAAGTCTACTACTGTAGAAAAAATGAGGATACTGACTGAGTATCTGCTAAGTTATCTATCTGCTTTCAAGATATCATTTAATTTAATCCTAAAAATAACTTGCAAGGTAGCAATAATTTTGTCATCTTATAGAGAAAAGTAAGATGAGGAGATATTAACCTGCCCATAGCTGGCAAATAAGGACTGTATTGAATAGAAGTACTCTGTGACTCAGTTATACTCTCAGTAAAGATAACACCAAACCCAGGGGGGGGGGGGGGGGCGCATTATTCAAGAGGCTGTGGATTGAAACAAGTCCATAACTATGTACGTTATGGCAAACAGCTTTGGAAGTGAACCTTCTTGCCCTTACTGTATGACCTTGTTCATGATGCTTAACTTCTTTGAAACTTAAGATGTCTGGGTTTCAGAGAAAAGCTAGGAAATAATATGCACCTGCAATGTTGTTAGTAAGTACTAAAGAGCACTGATGATTTACCACTGCCTGGCACAGGAAAAAATACTGGAACATCAACTCTTAGTTAAGAAAACCATCAGGGGCCAGGTGATGGCTCACCTGGTTATGTGCACGCATTATAGTGAGTAAGGATCTGGGTTCAAGCCTCCAATCCCCACCAGCAGGAGAGAAGCTTCATAAGTAGTGAGTAAGTGCTGCAGGTGTCTTTCCCTCCCTCTCTAGTCTTTCCCTCTCAATTTGTCTCTATCCAAAATAAATTAAATAAATAAAAATACTAAAGTATTTTTTACTTTAGGGAGTCGGGCAGTAGCGCCGCGGGTTAAGCGCAAGGACCAGCATAAGGATCCTGGTTTGAGTCCCCGGCTCCCCACCTGCAGGGGAGTCACTTCACAGGTGGTGAAGCAGGTCTGCAGGTGTCTATCTTTCTCTCCCCCTCTGTCTTCCCCTCCTCTCTCCATTTCTCTCTGTCCTATCGAGCAAAGATGACATCATTAACAACAACAATAATGACTACAACAACAAGGGCAACAAAAAGGAAAATAAATATTTTTTTTAAAAATACAAAAAAATTGTGTGGAGTTGTACCCCCCCTATCCTACGGTTTTGTTAATGTCTCCTTTCTTAAATAAATAAAAATAAAATTAATTAAAATTAAATATGGTTTAAAAATATTATGAAAAAGTTTAATTACTAGAATAAGATTTTAGTATGGTAAAGTTTCATTACAGATGGGAAGAGGGAAAAAAAGAAAAGTTAGGATAAACTTCAATATTTTAACTCCACTATGACTACGCTGGAAAAAACAAAAGGTAATTATTTTAACTACATGAAAAAGAATGTGTGTGCTATATTCCAAAACGATACACTTCTTCTAGCCCTGGGCTAAAGCTTCTATAGAAGACATGATTTTTCAACATACATATAAACAAATATACCATACAATGCACAAGGCTTCAGATTAAAGTAGTTTAGAGACCTTGAGGCTAACTATAGTGTGGGGACGCTTAACTACATGCTAACTTCCTTATTTAATTTAGAGCTTAACTGGTTTACGACATTTAGAAGTTTTTATAGCGAGAACTCCAATTGTAATACAATCACGTGATCCCACAAACTCAGGCGCATAAATGTAAAATACGCACATCCTAAATCTGTAACAGATTTCAGCCACCCTATTCCCTGCCACTATCCCTAAGCTGTCCATCCCTTGTTTAATTCCTTATGGGCGGTAGGGCGTATTTTTTAAAGGCAGCAGCACTGCTGGAACCGTAATCATTCATTCATTTACAGCAATAAAATAAATACTACACGAAGCAAAAACACGACACGATCAAAAAGCGTAAAGACAGTTGCAAGGAGGGAAAAAAAAAAAAACATGAATGAATGTGGAGGGCGGAGCCTGGGAAAACCCCTCTGCAACGCTGCACTGAACAAAGCACTTCGCATGCCAGAAAAGGGGGGGAGATGAAGTGCCAGCTCAGGAAGGAGGCTGGAGTGGATGCGGAGTGCAGCAGGACGACGAGGTGAGGAGAGCGCAGCAGCCCCGAGACTCCTCCTCCCTCTTCTCTGGGGCTGCAACTCCAACCCCAGCCAGACCCCGAGACCAGCCAGAGCCCACCCGCACCCAAACGCACCGCCCTCTTCTCAACTGCTGAAGGGGCCGACTCCCAACCCGGAAAGAAACTACCCAGGTGGTTCGGAGTAAACAGACACTTACTGCAAAGAACGAAAGGGAGAAAGAAAAAAAAAAAAAAAGCCACAAAGCCAGGAGGTTGGGAAGCCGAGGCCTGGTCTTCTCCACACCACCACCAACCCCCCACGCCACCCCAGCCCACCCTTTCGCAAAATGTGTCTGCCGCTGCTGCAACCGGGTGGGGAGGCGAGTTCCCCTCCGTACCTGTTCGGCTCGCAGGAGCGCAGCGCGGGCGCCCAGAAGTGTCAAGTGCCTCCCGCACTCAGCCATCGCCTCTGCAAGGTCGGCGGCTGCACACACACACACACACACACACGCACACACGCCCCCGGCCAGCCGAGGGAGACGCAGTCCAGCCTGTGCTCCCCCCTCTGCCCGCACCCAGCCACCCAGCCCCCGGCGCCCTCCCAGCTGCAGCGCCCCCACCGCGGAGCCCGCGGCGAACCTGCTGCCAGGACGCCTGGCGGAGCCCGAGCCGGAGCCGCGGCCGCTACCGCTGCAGCCGGCCCGGGAGCTGCGCTGCTGATGGCGGCGGCCGCAGCTCGGAAGCTGTGAGACCCTCGCGCGGCGGCGGCGGCGGCGCCTGGGATCCCTCCTTCACTTGACAACCCCAAACACAAACATAACCTCCTCCTCCTCCTCCTCCTGCCGCCACCGCCGCCGCTGCAGCTGCAGCTCCCAGTCCCTGGGCTCCGTCTCCCTCCCCGCCGCCGCCGCCCCGGCAGCAGCCACACGGAAGGCCGGCGACCGGCACTCACACCACCCAGCGCTGAAATATTCAACAGGGGAGCGGGCCGGGGGGCGGAGGGCCGCGCGGGCGGGGGCCGCGGGCGCCGGGCGGGGGGAGGCGGCCGCACTCGTCGGCGCCCCCCGACCGCGGCATGACCGACGCCACGGCGGAGAGAGGGAGGGAGGGTCTGGGAGGGGGCCGCGGGGCGCCCGGGCTGGGGGTGCGCCCCGCCGCGAGGCGGGTGGGCTGTCCCCGGGGCCGCGGGGCCCGGGGCAAGGAGGGCGGGCGCGGGCTTTACCTCTCCCCGGGGCAGAGTTGGGCACGTTTAGCGTCTTTAGGGGCGACGCGAGGAGCGCGGGCCGGGCGGCTCGGGGAGGGAGGGCGAAGGTCGCAGGCTTTCCCGCGGGTGGGCGGGGCGGCAGGGGATCCCCGGGGGCGGAAGGCGGGGAGGCCGCGGCTGCAGCGCGCAGGCGGGGGAGGAGAGCGGAGCCGAGGGGGGGAGGGGAGGGGAAGGGGCGATCCCGGCGGGGGGCGGGGGTCACCCCAGGTGCCCAGGCCCCGCAGGGTGGGCCGCGACTGCCAGGGGGGCTCTGGGGCCCGGGCGGGGTGGACGGCCCCCGCCCGGGCCCTGGCCTCGGGCTCCAGGAGAGCCAGGAGCCCCGGGTCTCCCCAACTGGGCGGGCCCGTGACCGCGCCTCCCTCGCTCAGGCCGCTACTCCCCGCCCGGTCGCCGCAGGACAGGGAGGCGGGCGGAAGGAGGCGGCGGCGCGGCCCCGGGGGAGGGGCGGAGTCAGGGACGCGAGGGGCGGGAGCCCGGGGTCGCGCCGCCTCAGGGACTGGCGCCCGGCGGCGGAGGGGCGGGCAGGGCCAGTCACGCGGCTCGGGGAAGGCCTGCCCGGGTCGCGCAGTTGGGGGCGGTTGGTCCGGGAAGAGGGGCGGGGACGAGCGAGGAGGTAGTTTCTCTTGAGTGTCTCTTTACTTTCTAAAACAGGATGTGGGCCGGGCCGGTGACGTCATGGGGTCCCCCAGCCCCGCCCCCGCGCCCCGGCCGGGTGGGGGAAGGGGAGCCGGAGTGGGGTGTGGGGGGTTCTGGGGGGGACCCCAAGGGGGTTTCCTCAGCAACGCGGAGAAGGAAGGGGAATGTCATTGTGAAACTTGAAACTCATTAACTTTGAAAAACAACTACAACAAAAAAATTAAAAACGGAATGGGGGCGGTGTGTTTGGAAGGTGCAAGAGAACATATTATTAACCCTGAACTGAAACCACTTTTTTTTTGTGGCGGATGGTCTAATAAAAGACTGAGGAAAGCCAAGGTTATTCCAGTGGCAGCTCAGAAACCCGCTGGTGGTTCCCGGAGCCGGAGCTGCCAGCGCGGTTAACCCTTAAGAGTCCACCTGACAGCTGGGGGCAGGGAAGGTCTTTGGGGGTCAGCAAAGGCCGGTGGGGACATCGCGGGGCTGGGCAGCTGACCCAGCTCCCGGAGCATAAGGAACAGAAAGGGGAAGAGGGAGTGGTTACCATAAACCTGAGTTTGACCCCGGCTTCTAGAAAGCAGTAGAGGAAGCAGAGTGGAAACCTACGGAAAAAGAGACTGGACTAGGGTAACGAAGGCTTGCGGACTCAGACCTAAGAGTATGATAATTACGCGTGAAAGCAAGAGAAGAAAAAAAAAAAACGGTTTAAAGAGACCCAGAAAGATAACAGACTTTGATAAAGAGAATATCCCATATTGAACCTAAGCTATTTCCCCCTTTTAAGATATAAAAATGCTCGACGATCTGACACCCATTTCCCCGGTCAGCTGTGCAGACTTGAATTGTTTTGTTCCCCGGAGCTTTGATAAAGCCTTCTAGGTTTTTCCTGCTGAGTTTGACCCCCTAGATTCCCCAGAGGAAATGTTACCTCTGCTACATTAGAGCTAAGGAAAGTTCATGCACCCAAACGGGAATGTTTAAAAATGGAATAGTCAATAATAACTAGCTTGTAACCAAAAGTAAATAGCACGTAAATGAGGAGCTGTGCTTATTTAAAACTAAATTTGGTCATAAGAGTGAAGGTCATCCAACAACTGTACAGATCTGCAATGTTTAGCTTAGTGTTTCCAAGTTTGCAGTAAAATGATGCAACTTCTACAATTTCAATGTGATATAGTCTTTTATGAAATAAAATGTCAAATGGGTTACAATTACAAAAACGTACGTGACTTCCCAAATAATCCTTAAATAATCCTAATAATAATTATTTCCAGAGAAATAATCTTTCAAATGAAAAGTATATCTAATTTGTCAGAGAACAAATTATTTTGATAATCACTGATTCTAGTTTGTGCCAGGTATATTGAACAAATACATCAACAGTTTTGACCCAATATATGTTGAGTGTGACAATAATACACACTGTAGACAAAAAGTTCACATATAACTGAGCACTGCTGTGAAGTTTTCAATAAACATGTAATTTGGAGTTACAACAAATTTGTCATATCAATTTGTTAAAGAACATTTCTCCTAAGTAGGTTACTCACAAGTTAATATTATTGAGCAGCAAACCAATATAACTTTAATTTGACATATATACAAGACCGAACAATTTTCTATTTGAGGATTTTCTAAATTCAGTATCTTTTCCTACTTCCGTCTACTATTCTAGTTTGCTAGTTGCCAGGATGCAGGGACATCCAAACAAACTATAAAGTAACTGGTTTCAGTTTAAGTATTCTATGCCAGATTTCTTAAGGAATACGTCATGAACGGAATGTGAAGGGGGATTTTTTTTTTAAAAACCAGCGGTTAAGTGGGGGGGGGCAGTTAATAATAATAATAAGTTGTTGTTATTATGGAGGTGACCGGGCTTTGCAGAAATAAAAGGAAAAAGAGGGGTGCCCTAGGGGCCCGTTTATCTCTGGCTGCAACCCTACTATAGCTCAGTGATCTCTTAGCAGGGGCTCTCCCTTCAGGAATGGGGTTCTAATGAAGGCAGTGTCACTGAAAGACACCACACACATTTCCTTGCTGAGCACTTTGGGGAAGGCGTAACTCCACCCCGAGGTTTTGTCTCGGGATCTGCTGTCCCGCAGTGCCCCTCACTCCCATCGCTACCCGGGCGTTCCCAGCCAGGGTTCACACGCGGTCACCCAACTCAGCCTGGCTCCGACTCCCCCCTGGCGCGGCCCCGCAGCCCCTGCCCTCCGCCCTGAGCGCGGCCAGGCTGCGGCGCCGCCACGCGGAGATCCCGGAGGTTCCTCCCCGCGGGCAGCGGGGTCACGCCACCGCCCGCCCTCTACTCCCTCCGCCCTCAGCCCTCGGCGCGCGCTGGGCTTTCCCGTCTACCGTCCCAATCTCCTCCTCCTCGGGGCGACCCAGCGACAAAACCTTCTTCCCTGAACGCTCTGCCAACTCTGCCCCACGCCCAGGCTCTTGCAATGCCAGATGGCAGACAAAAGAACCAACAGAAAACTTACCCGAACTGCAACGCAAAAATCTGATCCAACGCTTCCTGGATTTAACTTTTAATTTTAAAAACAACAAAAGCAGAAACCAAAAGCCTCCTAGGTTGCAAGTGGGCGTGAGAGGAAATGTTAAGGGGGAGGCGCTTCATTCTTGGGCTGCTTTAACTCCCCCACCCCACCCCCCAAGGCCCCCGCCTGGGGCTTTGATGTTATCTAGTGCACCGCCTACATGGGTTTTTACCCTGGGCTATGCGCTGAGAATGATAGAAAGATACTAGGCATTTCATATGCTTGCTTGAAGAGACAGAAGCAGGTGGTAATGGTAAAGGATCCCACTTCTTGTCCCCACCAAGAGAAAGGAGTATGTGCACAGGCCAGCTTCCCTTTGTTACCTCGACTGAAATGAACAGTTTACATATTATCTAATAATACTGGAAAGCTGAACCGTGTGATGTTTACTGTTAGACACACACACAAATAAAAATAAAAAAGCCTTCTAAGTAGAACTCATTTTCCCACCACACACAGCACAAACATTGAACAAGGTATGTTTTCTGAAGCTTTGATTCTTAGATTTCAATTTTAAATGTAAATATTTCCTATAGTAATGATCCTCTAGCCTTTAAAGGACAAAAATATAGCACTAAAGAAAAAGAAAGAAAATAATTCAGTAATAACATGTCAAATTCCATAGATCTCTCCTCAGAGGTCAGAGCATTAGGGTATCCAGGGACCTTTTCCTTCTCTGTATAGACAATTTGAAACTGTAGGTCTTATCTTACTTAACTAGACACTAACAGATTATATATATATATATATATATATATATATATATATATATATATATATATATTACTTTGAATTAGCACTATAAGGACCATCACCAACAATGCACTAACAAAGAATCCTTATTTATATAATAGATTATTAATCAAGAAGGACTGCAGTGTCTGCCAATAAACTGTAACTGTTCATCAACTTTTTGCCAACACCAACCCGTGTTCAGGTCTTGCCCTCTGGGAGTTTACAAATTAATGGAGACAGCATAAACACTTGGAAAAATACCTAGAGGGGAAAAACGATACAAGAAGCAGTTTATAAGCAGTCAATTAAAGTTTTACAAAGTTATTTACATGATTACTGAATGCTCTCTGGATTAGGTGGATGGTGGGATTATCAGTTCCATCCTAAAGTTAAATTCTGAGTAGGATTTTAAAGAACAGGCTTATAATTTGGCAAAGGCACAAAGCAGCATTCCAGTTTAGGAGAATAGCTGAAGATGAGAGCTATTGAAATGTGTGTGATAGTGTTTCAGGCTAAAGCAAAAAGTCCAAACAAACATGAATTTTTCAAGGCAAAGAGTAGTTATTCACAATTATATCCAAATGAAAGAGATATACTTGGATTGTTCAGGATAAACAGAAAGGCTGGGTTCTCTAGTAAGTTGCTATGAAGACAAGATAGGCAAGCAAGCAACAGGCAAAAAAAAAAAAAAAAGACCTCTCAGATTTCATTAAGAAAGAATTAAGATAACACACTGCAAACAGTTGGTGAGCTCTAAGAGACATCTGGACTGAGAATGATCTTCAGGAAAATTTTTGTAACTGACAAATTTAAGATTCATTGGTGTAGTAAATGTATTAGCAATAGTAGTAGTTATAATAGTGGCAATGGTAGAACTGGTAATAATTGGCAGTTATTGAGAGTTTACAACTTGAAAAGTTGTACAACTTTCCTACATAAAAGCATTTAATTCCCACCATAAAATCATACTATGGAAGGGGCTGGGTGGTGGCACATGCAGTAAAGCATACACTTTGCCATGTGCTAGACCTGAGTTCAAGTCCCTGGTCCCCACCTGGGGGTGGCCATTGAATATCTTCTCTCTCTTTTTCTATCTACCAGAAAAAAAGGGGAAAAGATAAAAAAAAAAAAAAAAAAAAAGAGTGAAGGGGAGGGTGGTAACTGGGAGAGTGACCAGGTCCTCAGGTACCAAACCCCATTTCATGGGGTTGTGGCTCCCAGTCACCACCCTCCCGCTCACTCCTCTTTCAGTTGTCACCTGGCTTATCACTGAAACTGGGTGCCTATATGATGAATCCACCACTCCTGGTGGCCATTTTCCTTCACTTTCTTCCCTTCCTTCCTTCCACCCATCCTTCCTTGCTTCCATCCATCCATCCTTCCATCCATCCTTCCTTCCTTCCTTCCTTCCTTCCTTCCTTCCTTCCTTCCTTCCTTCCTTCCTTCTTTCCTTCCTTCCTTCCTTCTTTCCTATAACGAAAGTGAGCAATTGAGACAGAAGGAGGAGCTAGAGAGGGAGGAAAGGAGAGAGAGAGAGAGAGAGAGAGAGAGAGAGTTGAAGCACTGCTTCGCTGCAAAATAACTTATACCTGGGTATTGTACCTGCTTTGCCAGTCAAGTGACCTAGGTTGAAACCCATTCCCCATCACATTGAAGGAAGTTTCAGAGCTGCACCTGTCATTACCCATCTGTGTCTCTCTATCTGAAAAGTCAGCTTAGAGCAGTGAAGGTTCCCTTCTCAGTCATTAGTTATGAGTAAACTTTCCTTTCTATAAATAAACTGTCAGCCCACAACTTCACCCCACCAGTTTTACACATGACCTCTTTCTGCAAACACATCTTAACTCCTAGTGTCTACTTCCTATAAGAATGTCTTGGTTATCCAGATCTTACCAGATTCACCAATTTACGGCTTTTGCAGATATTGTTGGGATTTAGTTTTTCCCTAGATACCTGTACATTAAATGGGATTTTACAATTGCATTGCTTCTGGTGAAAGGAAGGAAGAAAAGAAAGAAGGAAAGAAAACAGAAGGCCTAGACCTATAATTTTTTTTCTTTCTCAGTGCTATACCATTCTTTATTATTTCACTTAATTTTCTATTAGTCAAAATCTATGGTTGAATTTATTGTTTTCTCTCCTTTGTGATAATCCATAGTATACCAACACATCTATGGGTGTCAAAATAAACAAAAATCTAGTGTCAGAGGTCCAAATTGGGAAAACTAGAAGAAAGGGCAATTCAATGGACAGAGTGGAATTTATAGAGGCTAAAAAATAAAAGTAATATTAATAAACATCTAAGAGATAAGTAAATACTGTAAGGTAAGAGTAAGCCACTAATAAAAGGACAGTAAATGGCTCATGATAAATTTTAACATGTTTTCCTTACTTTTGAAATTTTCAGCTATCTTAATTTTTTGCTAAGGGAGGATTAGATGAGTAGAAATGGAACAAGGGTTATACTGCGTCTAAACAGGGCTATATATGTGTTTATGTATCATGAATAGCAGCATGCCAGATGGTTGTCTAACCTAGAAACTAAGTAGATGTTAGTTGTACAATTTTTTTTTACTACTAATGGGCTATGCACATGAGGTTTAGTAATTATAAAAAATATTGATGCTAGCAGGAAATCTTGGCACAGTCTTGGTATGTAGTGCTCAGAGCAGGAGTAACAGGACACACACATTTGTCTTCTGCATGCTACTCTTACAACTGTTGTTTCCAACTGTTATAGAACCTTCTGGTTGCAAAATTCCATCCCTCACATAGTAACAAGAGAGTCAAAACAGTCCCTCCCTTTGGAGCTCTGATCACACAATGGTTTCTTAAGTATGCTTCCTCAAAAATTTCCGTAGTCCATCATTCTGGAACAAAATAATGTATTTTCCAGGAAGGTAAATCAGACCTTTCTCTAGCAGTAAATCTTTCCCTGTATGTATTATTTAAAACCATAGTATTTTTATTACTTAATGCTTCATTAGGAGGAGGGAAGTGGTTAACTTTAGAACTGTCTTCAAAAATAGTTTTCTGTTGTCTCAATAACTGTTACTTTTAAATATTCTATAGAACTATTAATAATCGTGCATACATCTTGAAGCCATTAAAGCAAATCAGAATATTTTCATTCAAACCTTTGATATTCTTATTAGGAAATCTTGTGTTTTCTTATTTAAAAATGTCTCCTTCAGGCTGTCAAAGTAACTCACTTGAATAGTTTGCTACTTTGCCATCTGTGCAACCTAGATTTGAACCCAGCTCCCATTGCAGTGAAAGAATCTCTGTTCTGTAGTCTTTTTCACTCTACCTATCTACCACTAGCTTAAAAAAAGGCGGGGGGAAATCAGTATCAATAATTATTAGCCAGTGAAATAACTTAAGGGGATAGTGTGTTGCTTTGCCATGTGCGTGACCCAGTTTTTAGTCTGGCCCCTATCACACTGAGAGAAGGTTTAATGCTGTGGTTCTTCCCTCTCTCCATCCTTCCCTATCATATATATATATATATGTATTACACAACATTTCAAACCTGTTATAACTGAGGATTGTGTTCGTATTCCCAAAATGCAAGATGTTATTTATTCTACAAGTCACAAGATAATATATCATCTGTAGCTATTCTCAAATTCAAAGAAAAATAACATAAATTTGGACAGTAGTTAAATGAGAAATTCTGAAAATCTACAGGAATATTAACAGATTACTTCATAGCATGAATATACTATGCTACTAACATACTATGCTACTAACATTACCTTGAAGTTTCTTGATTTTTCTGGTATAATAAAATATGTGACGATATAGGAAGAACATCTTTGGTTATTGGCAATAAGTCAAGGTGTCATTCTTTTAGGTTAAACCAAAGGGCTTGGGGGGAAAAAAAGTAAAAAATTTAGCATGGCTAAATTCAACTCAGATACGTTGCTAAGTAACAGCTTAAAATTAATATGCTAAATACTAAGGACAGTTATAAAATAGGGTGATAAATCATTACCTCAAGGTAACGTTTCCTTTTTCTTTTTTTAAATTTTTGTTAGTGATTTAATAATGATTAACGAAATTGTAAGATAACAGGGGAACAATTCCATACAGTTCCCATCACCAGAATTATGTGTCCCATCCCCTCCATTGGAAGCTTCCCTACTCTTTATCACATTGGGAGTATGGACCAAAATTCTACTCCTTAAGAATGTCTTAGAAAACAATGAGTATTTGTTAAATATTGTGTTGGTGTACTTCTACAAAAGTATCTATGTTAATAACCCCATTCCTTTTATACTTTCATCATGGATAATATGAACTTTATACTATTCTTCCATGTTCCTAATTTTCTTCTCTTTCTTTACTTTCTTTACTTACATATTAGTTGGGGTCCATTTAAAGTAAATATTTCTATACTTGTAACAACTTGCCATTCTATTCTGTTTTCTTTCTCTTCTTTGCTTCTAAATTTGAAGTTGAATGGATTATTTTTAAATCTAGGACATTATTATTTTGAGACTCTATGAACTGGATATCTGCTCCTTGTAAATTTAAATGCAATGTACTTTTATTAATATTTATATGTACATTGAAATATTTGGATATATATACTATACAATCTCTTTTTTCTTAAAGTTTGTGCTGTCCTGACACCTGGTTTCTCGAATATAGATTCTAACTTATTAAAACAATAATTCTCTTTACATTCACCCACAAAACATAATTTGACACTTTTTTCAACCACATTTTATTAACTTCCTCAATTTTCTCTTAACTATAACCCTCTTGTTGTTTTCTCACTTTTGTTTCCCTGATTTTTCACTCACATTAAACTTGTAATATTACCATTAGAATTCTAGTATGTTGTCAATATAATACATTTAATTTAATTTTTTATCATTCCTCTTCAAAAGATTGCTAAAGATCAAAGCAAGTCTACTAGGGGCTGGGGGGTGGGGCACCTGGTTGAGCACACATGTTATAATGTGCAAGGATCTGGATTCAAGCCCCTGGTCCACACCTGCAGAGGGAAAGCTTTGTGACTGGTAAAGTGTTGTAGGTGTCTCTCTGTCTCTCTCCCTCTCTATCATTCCCTTCCCTCTCGATTTCTGGCTGTCTCTATCCAGTAAATAAATAAATACAATTAAAAAAAATTTAAAGGAAGTCTACTCTATATTACATTTAATAAAAATTCAGCTCCATAACAAATAAATCCAGTGTTGCCAATGTTAACACTGAAAGGTGTCTGGTGAAAGAACACAGTTGTCCACCATAACATCAACTCAGAAGAGATAAGGTTAGAGTCCAAACATTTCTAGCTTCTCTTAATCAGGCATGCCACCCTAATTATCCTCTAAAAATAATGCTTTGTTCATGTACCTGCCTCCCTTGCTGGAGAAGCCAAGTAGCTCCTCTCTGTTAGAAAGAAAAGTCTATATTCTCAGTCTTGCTTTCAAAACAATTTCAGTGTGATCCAAATATTTATTGTCAATACCACCATCAATTTGTTTTGCTAAATGAGGCACTTCATTTTAACTCAATGGTTCTGTTCATTGTTTCTGCAGTCTAGTGATTCACTCATTCCACCTTTTTCCAGTCATTGACACTGTATAGAATGCCGGCCATTTTCTTGGCTCATCCAGACCCTACTCATTTTCCAATTTCTAGCTGAATTGTTCATTTATTTATTTATTCATTTATTTGTTCATTGTTGCCCTTGTTGTTTTATTGTTGTAGTTATTATTATTGTTGTTGTCGTTACTGGATAGGACAAGAGAGAAATGGAGAGTGGAGGGGAAGACAGAGAGGGGGAGAGAAAGACACCTGCAGACCTGCTTCACCACCTGTGAAGTGATTCCCCTGCAGGTAGGGACCCCGGGGCTGGAACCCGGATCCTTACTCTGGTCCTTGCACTTTGCGCCATGTGCACTTAACCCACTACTCTGCGGTCCGACTCGCTTGAATTGTTCCTTTTTTAAGATCACTGCGTAAAAAGGCCACAGAGGCTGTTGAAAACTGCAAAATCTCAATTCCTTATAAGTTCAAAGTAAAAGTTGCTTTACTTTTTCTTGTTTTAATTTTTTTTAGAATGTATAACATCTTATTCCACACAGTCCCCCTTTTAGTCATATGAATAAATTAATTAATAACCAGCTGTAGATGTTATCTATGAGTCATCCTTGCAGATAAATGGCATTCATAGTCTACTACTTGTATTGTTTGGTTTCTTTTGGTGAGAGAGTGGTACCCAGCATCAACTGTAGTGAGATCTTACTTGGTTTCAGAGTCTACCTATAAAGTGACTGTGATAGACTAGGTCACAAAACTCTATTTTAGATAATAAATCTATATTTACATTTGCTCTACTTCAAAGGTTGTTGAATTTTCTCATTAAGAGTTCTTTAATAATATAAACTTCACTCATGTATCTCACTTCTTTAGGCTTTCTTTAATTGTTTTCTTACTAAAAAGACCCCTCCATTCTTTCTAATATGATCCATGTAAGACAGCATGGCCAAAACCTATATTATTTCAATATAAATAAGCCTTCAATAATTTTCAGTTATAGTTATGTATATTATATAATATGTACTTTTGAATCTGAGTTAACATACTAGATGTAATTACATTCACTGTAAAATATCAATTTAGTCTGTGCATTTTGCCCTTTTTTCCATACTATATAATTTTATTATGTCTATAAGAATTATGTGATAATTTTCTCCAACCATACTGCATTTCAGTAAAAATATAAAAGTTACTTATACTACATATCTTAGGGAGTATTGAGAAATGATTAGAGGTTATGATTGGAACACTTTTAAAAGTCAACACAAAATTACAAAAAAAAAAAAAACCCTATGTTTGAAAACCTAGTTAGAAATCAACATAGAAATAGCAGAACAAATCCAAAATACAAATGTTCACTTAATTCTTTAAAGTGTTAATCAAATTAAATTTTAATACGTCAAAACTAGTTTCTAGGTATTAGAATTACAATAAAGTACTCTAAATTTTATTTTTATTAGTGATTTATGAAACTGCAAAATAACTGGTACCGGTCCACAATATTCTCATCACTAGAGCTCTGTGTCCCCATTTCCTCCATTGGAAACTAGTGACTTTCCCAAGGTCACAGATAAGGGTTGACTGTTATTTTCTATTAACTGTCTATCTATCATCTATCTATCTATCTATCTATCTATATGTATTTTCCCCACTTTTTTTCTGTAGTCCTGCCTTCTTTTCCATTTTATGAACATCTGCATCTGTTACTACCTCCAAATGTTTTTCCTTTCTCCTCTTCTTTTTCTGAGTCCTGAAGGATTTGAGTTTCAGAACCCTCTAGTCATCTTTCCCTAATATTTTTCCCCCACTGGGAGCACGGACCAACATTGATTTTGGGGCACATAAAAGTAGTTCTGGCTTTTGTAATTGCTTCTCTGCTGGAGATGGTTGTTGGTAATCGATCCATACCCCCCTAACCTGCTTCTGCTTATTTTCTTTTCTTTCTTTCTTTCTTTCTTTCTTTCTTTCTTTCTTTCTTTCTTTCTTTCTTTCTTTCTTTCTTTCTTTCTTTCTTTCTTCCTTCCTTCCTTCCTTCCTTCCTTCCTTCCTTTCTTTCTCTCTCTCTCTTTCTTTCTTTCTTTCTTTCTTTCTTTCTTTCTTTCTTTCTCTCTTTCTCTTTTTTTTCCTCCCAACCTGTTTCTGTCTTTCCTTCATGGGCTAAGGCTCTGGAGAGTTGAGGCTCCAGGACATACTGGTGAGGTTGTCTGCCTGCAGAATTCAGGGTAGTGTCATAGTAGCATCTGCAACTTGGTATCTGAGATTTTTTTTTCTTTATTGGGGAAATTAATAGCTTACAGTCAACAGTAAAATACAGTAGTTTGTACATGTATAACATTTCTCAGTTTTCCACATAACAACTCAAACCCCTCCTCTGCCATCTTGTTCCAGGACCTGAACCTTCCCACCCACCCAAGAGTCTTTTGGTGTAATACACCAAATTCAGTCCAAATTCTGCTTTGTGTTTTCTTATTTTGAACTTTTTTATATTATTACTAGTGATTTAATAATGATTAACAAGATTGTGGGATAAGAGGGGTACAATTCATACAATTCCCACCACCAGAGTCCCATATCCCTTCTTCTGCACTGGAAGCTTCCCTATTCTTTATCCCCATTAAGTGAGCCAGTCTCACAGAAAGCATATTTAAAATCTATGCATCCCAGAGATCTGTGCAACATAAAGGGTGAACTCTAATGTAAAATATGGACTTTAGTAATATAAAGTATTGATAATAACCCATCAATTATAGCAAATATTACTCACCAATGCAAAATGGCAATAAGAAAGGTGGTAAACGGGATTGATTGAGAGATAAAACACTCTTGCAAGTTTTAAGTCTGCTCTTGCTACTATGATTCTATACTAACTTTCCTGACCTCACCAGTGATTCCTGGAACCTCACACTTCCAGATCTCTACCCAACTAGGGGAAGATAGAAACAGACTGGAGGTATCGATCAACCTGCCAATGCCCATATCCAGCTGTATTAACTTTAAACTGTGTGTTTCTAATTAATTTTCTATATATCATTTATAAGACAGCTA